>NW_027423757.1:0-1200000 GCF_013202065.1 Cotesia typhae | reverse complement strand
ACTAATAATTTATCTTGGTTTAAGTAAATTTTACTTGATTCAAAAATTTTTCTATTGGTTCAAGTTAATTTTTTTTCTGTTTGTTAATATTAATATTAGACCTTTTGAAATAATTATTTGTATTCGTTATCAGTGTTTCTTCAGTGATACATTTTATGTAAGTAAAAACAGTTTTGAATATATTATCCCTCTATTTAAAATGAATGAGTTACGCGTTGAGTGAGTCATTAGTTGAATTGCGAACTTTAATTATTTGAAAATGTATTATCTTTCTCCGTCTAACATTAGATTTGATGCATAGTTTTTTGAAAGTTTTTGCCATAAGTTAATCATTTAAAATTTGGAAACATATCAATAGAAATAAAACAAGAGTTTAACATCGATAAATGCAAAAGTCAATTAAAGCGAATTTTATATAGTGGATTTAATATTTTATTGAATAATTAGATTAGTGATTATTAAACATTTGTAATAATGAAAAAAGTTTGATTGTTTTTTAAAGTAATAATTTTTTTTTTTTTTTAATAATGTTAAATGATTAATAATTTTTCGATGAAATAAGTGAACTTCTCACTTATTGTTATTCTTTATATAATTTAAAAGCCAGTAGAAAAAATTTACAAAATATATCAGTATTTGAAGACTGCAGTGAGTTTATGGAGAAACATCAAAATATTATAAAAATTGCATTTACCTTTACAATTAATAAATTTAACATGTTATACGGTAAAGAATTCGAGAAAAAACCAACTCGAACATTACTTTGTTATTCACAAATTTAAACAGTACTACCTCCAGTAAGCATTTCTCTAAAATATCATTATCAGTAATATTTTAAGACTGATGATGTACATAAAATATGTTATTGGCGAGAATAGAAAACGGTGATTTTCAGTATTGTAGTTAACGATGATATTACTACTGAACAAGAATTACTTCTGAATATTAATAACGTCTATAAAGCGTATATATAGAAGTCAAATAAATTATTAACGGAATTTAACTATTTATATTAGGTGGCGTTAAATATATCAATCTCGTGATCAATTTAATCGTCTATGAAGTTGATAATGAAAAAGTTTTATACATTAGAAATTTTTAATACTTTTTTAATTTTGAAGTTTCATGTATTTAACGTTAATAGTCAAGACCGCTATAGTAAGATGAATAAAAGGGTTAAAGGTGATTAAAATAAATGAGTAGCCAACTTTGGTCTCAAATTAGTAGCAGTAAGGGTGGTTTTCATTTTGACTCCTAAATTAGAAATGAGCCTTATATTTTAAAGTTACGTAGTTTGATTGGATGTGTTAACTGAGATAAATTTACATTGACGCTAATTAATACCATTTCTGTCCATTTCGAAGCTAAAATATTCGAAAAAATCACAAAATACATAAATTAAAGCTTTCTTTTCTCTTTATCATATAACTAGTCATTTATTTTTGTAAAATATATAAATTGTTTAAATAGTTCTTGTGAAGAGAATTACAAATTTTCTAAACTATGAATGTTTGCTCGTGACCTAACGTTCCGGCCAATCAGAATCGCGGGTAAAGTATTGGATCAGTTGGAGTTAAGCAAAATCACCTTTAATCCAATAAAGGTCCTTAATAATCCAATAACCCATGTTATAGAGTGTTCTTGTGTTGGCGTCTAAGCAAAAGATAGGTGAGGGTATGAAGTGGAGAGGATCGAAAGGAAAGACTAAATAAGGGAGTGGATGAGGAGAAATATCCGAGCATAGAAAATGTCTCCCTCCTAACTCTCATACCCATCGTTTTGGTCGCAGCCATGTTGTTAAAGTTGCTACCACCTCTTACTCTCCTTAATACCACCCTTCTAGTCATCTAGTTTTGCTGGGGGTCCACTATGTAAATGCAAACCGACCCCGCAACCTCCTATATCCAAACTATCCCGTAGATCCAAGTCACAAACTCTCCCTTAAACTCTAGAATGGCTACCCCTCGCGAACTCCTGCCAACTACCAGATTCTAATTCTAAGTTCTATAAAACAGTATATTTATGGCTAAAATTTTTATTTGAATATTTATCATAATTTTAATTTATTTATTTTATCCCTGAATTTTTTTATCAATAACCTTGTTTCGTCATTTGATACTTCATATGAACAAATGTAAACTGATAAAAAAGATGTTTTTTTCTTTACAAAAATGTAAAAAAATATTTTAGAAATTTTATGCCCTACAAAAAAGCTCAAAATCAGGACAGTAGCAATATCGTATCGTGCAGAGCAGGATAGTTATTTTTGCTACCTATATGCAAAGGTACACAGTAAAAAATTTTGCATCATTGCATCAAAAATTTTTGTGTTAAATCTTTAACACTTTTATGTGTAAATTTAACATTTATCGTGTTAAATTAACACAAAAAGTGTTAAATTAACTCAAAAAAATGTTAAATATTTAACTTAAAAAACTTTGACACAAAATTTTTTGACGCATTGACGCAAAATTTTTTGTTGTGTAGGTATTTTGGTAAGCTTGAAGTGATGTCACGAGGCTGAGATTATGGGCGCATTCTCAACAAAACCGATTACGTTGGCATACGGTCGAGTAAAGTGCGAGAATGTATTCATAACCTTAGACGAGTGTCATCACTTCAAGCTTATTACGAAGATGCCAATATTTGCGGATTTGTATCGAACAAAATTTTTTCTAATACCAACGGCGAAACTCGGATTTGAGCGGGTGCAAATAAAATTTTATTCACTTATGAATAAATTTAATAACTTTATTAATATTTGAAATTCAATTGTTTTTAATTAAAGTTGAATGTTTTGTTAGTACAGTTATTAAAGGTTAAAGCAATATTTTTAAGCGGATATGAAAATCTTGTCAATAGAAATATAACTGTCACACATAAATAAATAACAAATTAAAATATAAGTGAAAATTGTTTACAAGAATCGACTTGTCGCCAAGATTTTTTTTCGACTTATATTCTCCCTGGCGGACGATTGTAGAAGTAAACGAAACTAAACATTTTATAGCACTTTTTAGCATCTATGCGAGTATGCAGAGACAGATAGATCAAGATATCACTTATCGATACGTGTGCGAGAAAAGTAAACTCAACTATAGCTGGCCAGATATTCTCGGTTTCGCCTCGGTCAACAATTACATGTGATCTGAGACATTTCTTACTTTACTTCCCTCGATGTGTAAAATACTATTTTTTTCAGTATACAAAAGTATGATTTGAGTGAAAAAAACAACCGAGAATTTTAATGAATATAAATATTGTTAACATTACAAGTTGACGTTAAACTGATATGCATGTGTCGGTGTATGTAAACCAAGTTATCTTAGATTTAAGCACCCCCTAGCAAGTAATATTAGTTATAAAATATCCAATTAACAATCGTATTCTAAAGATCTGTGTTAAAAAGTAAAGGAAGATAAAAAAAAAAAACGGTAGTAGAGGCCTAAAAATTTTCGAAGTATTGTTTGTCATAAAAAAGAATACTTTAGACTTGAATATTTACGGTCTGACCAATTAGATCCCGCAAACATCACTTTAAAGTCGCATATACTTCTGCCGTTGAAATTAAAGAAAAATTATTGAAGTCTTAAAATTAAAAAAAAAATATTCAATTCAAAGAAATTTTCCTACAATAAAAATACTGAAGCGTTTTGAGTTCTTCAAAGAATTGAGCCATAAAAAAGCTTGAAGGAAAGAATTGGGAATAAAGAAATTTATTTTAAATTGAATTATCCTAATATAAACAGATGAGATTAATATAAAGGGGTGAATGAGATGATAATTTTTTTTAATAAAAATTGAGACATCTAACGATAGTGTTAGATGATTCAATAAATATAAATTACTAAAGACCCTAAAGAATTGGGTATAGTTCTTTTTTAATAAAAGACTTTTCTATTATACTAAAAAAAAAATTATATTTTTCACAATGATTTCTATAATACGTTGATGGAATATTGTTGGTATTGATAGTAATTGTAACGAATCTAGAAGATAGTCTTATGAGATTCAGCGTAAGGTAGATTTAAAAATAGATCATTAATCCATTTATATATTGAAATGAAACATACGGAAATAAGAAATTTATGGCTGCAATAAATATTCTTGATTCAGAAGAATATTTACAAAGCAGAAATTATTTTGAACGCCGTAAAGATCTTCTCGACCTCAGAAAATTTTCTTCAACCAAAAAAAAAAATGTTGGTATAAAAAATCTTTTACTTTGTCCAAACTAAATTCAGTCTTGGTGAATGTTCTCTTTTTCAAGTCAAGATTTTTTCCATAAGAGTTTTGCAAAGTTATAAAATTTCATTTTTAAATATATTTTTCGAAATATCCATGTTTAATATCCAAAAAACGATTTGAAGAACCAAAAACATGATTATTAATGATTTATCCAAAACCAATAACTGAAAATTGTAAGAATATAATTTTCATCAACAGACTTTAAGTTCAGTAAAAATTTTATTAAAAATTTAGAGAATTACGTTTATCGAACTAGTAACAGAATGAACGATTTTATAAGGCTACTAATCATAAAAATGTGTCAGTTATAATGATGTAAAAAATAATATTGCTTCCGACGAAATGAAGATCGGTCAGGTATAGTGTGATAGAATGGTTAGAAGATGAAAGAACCCATCCGAAATTTCGAGATTGCACGAATCCCTCTCGGTCGTTGATGGTATGTGAGCGCCATTTCCCAACGGTAAGTTCTAAGCTCACTAAATAATGGCCGAGAGAAATCCAAAAAGGGTGGGTGCTCCAAGGGATGGACGATAGAAGAGTAGGCGATAGTGAAGCTAGAATCCGGGTAGTAAATAGTGTGGGGTAAGTTGAAAACAGGGCTCTTTATGGCGAATGTGAGGTTGTCTTTGGTTGTCTATGCTTGTATTTAATATGTGAAGGTATGAGTATGAGCATTTAAACTTCCTTGTGAGTTCACTGGATATATATGTGTACGAAAATTTGGTCAGAGTAACTTTGATAGTGTAGAGTTAGTTGGATGTTGGTGTTAGTATTAATTTAGGGGCAACGTGGTCCTTTTCCCTGGCAAGCTAAGAAAAATGCCTATGTACGTTGGGGAGTCGAGCTCGGTCCCGACGTCGTTAGAATTTAATCTCGAGGGGTTGCCCGGGCAAGCGTATTTGTGAGTTGATATGCGTACCCGACGAGGGTGGACGTCACACATTTTGAGACGTTAAAGTGAAAGAAGGGGAAGGGAAGGAGAAAAAGATATATGAGGAGAGTCGGGACGGAATTCGCACGTTCTAGTCAACGAGAAACTCCATATACCCCATATACTATTCTCTCCCTGTATTGGTGTGTTGGTTATATATGTCATGTAGAAGGTTGCAATTTAAAGGGGTGGTCCTGGACTACATGCGCGTTTAGACATCGAGGGAGGAAAAGCAAAGGCTTTGAGAAAGCTACCAGATAGGTCCTCTGCCAGGACGCTCGAGGTTAGGAGAATTTAAGAAAAATTACACGAGAGAGACATTAGCTCAAAGGAAACAAAGAGGAAGATAAACTTTGAAATAGGGTACGCTGAAATTGAATACAGCTATAAATGTAAGATTCACATATGAGATTTCAAACGCCATCTACCACACTCTTACACTGTCTTTATTCGTTTTTTTTTTTTTTTTTTTTTTTTTAAGTTATTTTGCTTTTTTAGCCTTTCATCATTTTAAAATACTTTTATGTTTATCTTAAAATAAAGTAAAAGAGTCTTTATTTAAAGACTTGATATAAGTTTCCCGACATCTATAACTTTAGTTATATCGCTGGTTACGTTAATGATTCAAGAGAAGTTGAAATCAAAAAAAAAAAAAAGTTTGTATAAATTTCATGTACAAAGTGACTATTCACAAGTATACAGGAGGGATGCGTCGGTCGTTTGAGAGTGAGCGTTATGCAATAGCGCCTGGAGGCTTTAGAACACATAGAGTATGTGAGACACTACTGGTGAAGGCGGTGGTAGAGGCAATGTGATAATGAGAAACGGGTAAGCAAGAGAGATTGTCCGTAGGTTGGTAGTCTTACAGATCAATAAAGCTAACCATACCCCGACGACTATTTTATACAAGCCCTGAACACCTCAAGAACAACTTTAATATATCGGATAACAAAGCACGCTTAATTAATTAATCATAATTTACATATTTATTTCCTTCAACACCTTTTTTCATTTATACAAACACTCATTCCTTTTACTTTGATAAATTATAAAAAAGCTTGATTGGAAAAGTTTTTTTGTTTTGTCTTCAGATTATTTTGCTTTTTTATCAATTATGTTCAATTCAAGTTCCAGTCAGAGATCATCTCAACAACGTGTTTGATATCATATAATCGACAAATCTCAAATCATGATAGCAAAGAAAACATGTTTTTCGAGACAAAGAAAAAAAAGGTCAATTTACATAACTTTAACAGCTATATACAAAGAATACGAAGAAAGTGAGTAGCATTCGACCTTCACGGTCAAGTTTTACTTTTTTCTCAGCGGTTTTTTAATCTTTCGCTCTCACGCCTTTTTCACAGTAGGTAATATACGTATAGATACATGGTATATATAACTACATTGGTCTAGGGAAATGAGAGAAAAGCGAAATGTGGAGTATGCGCATGAAAACTCAACTACCACCACGTAGCGGTTAGAAGCAATGGCCAACACATATCATCTCATATAATTCACGTGAGCGAATCCGCCTCAGATTATTTTCTCAATTTTTTCTTGAGTCATCACCTCTCCGCTTCAAGCACAGAATAAATACAAGGGAGTAGTGGGTCTGCCCGCAATGACCGGTAAGTCCCCCACCAACCTTGTTCCTTATTGATCGTTCTCTGGAGCTCCTATCATTCGCATCCTTTCTCTTTCTACTTTATATATCCTTGTTAGGTTCAGCTTTCTGTTTTTGCCTCGAGTGTCCTACTACTTGCTTTCTATCTTCATAACGATGTTATCAAAAAGACCAGAAATTTTTCTCACATCGAAAAGAATTTTCAAACTTATGTATGGAAATTCTTCTCTGTAGCATTGTAACTCAACTCCAAGTATTTGTAAGATATGACCAAAAGAAAATTAAGTTCTGATTTATTTTTCTTTGCCTGGTATTTGATGTATCAATCTTTGAAAACTCAAACAAATTAACGTCAAAAACTTCTTATGATACTGCTTTTTTCAATTCATTTTAGAGCGAGTTTTTTTTATACAAAATGAGCGCCCAGAATTGGAGTCTACAGACAACGTTTTATGAAAATTTCACACAATTAAATTTAAAAAAATTAAATGCAATGGGATTGATATAATTTATAAAATTGAAGATTATATTTTTAATGCTTTTTTTCGAAAGCTTCAAAACAAGAGAATCAATTAATCCCGAAAACTCGCCATATTCAATGCTCTAAAAAAATATCTAATTATTTATAAATCACTATAACTAAATTTTTTTTCAGATTAATATCACGATATAACTAGTTATCGTAAATAAAAGACTAAATTTCGGTGTTGATAAATGACAAAAAAATATATTTAATCATTCTATACTTGAAATTGAATACATTAATTCTTAATGCGCAATTGCCTTAAGTTAATTAAAATAATAAAAAAAAAAAAGAAATTAAGATGTTCTTTTGTTGCAGTAGCACAAATTAAATTAAATCGTTTAACGTAAACAAGATATATTTCTAAAAAAATTTTTATTCGTTAGAATAACAAAAATTAATGTTATTATTTTTATTTTAATTTTTGAAAACGAATTTATTGTCAAATGTCGACCTTTGAGATTTTGGCAGGTTATTCTGACTTTCTCCAAGATGATGTATTTGTGCATATGGAATATGTATGTGTAAGTTTGGAAGTTTCTTGAACCTCTAAACGAACTGCGTGATGGAAATCAGATTTGCGACATTCGAAACAGTTTTAAATTTTAAAAAATA
This sequence comes from Cotesia typhae, assembly GCF_013202065.1. Classification (NCBI taxonomy): domain Eukaryota; kingdom Metazoa; phylum Arthropoda; class Insecta; order Hymenoptera; family Braconidae; genus Cotesia; species Cotesia typhae. The sequence goes on along the minus strand of NW_027423757.1, from coordinate 1,192,056 downwards.
AATTTTGGTTGAGGTCAATTTTTTATTTAAGAAAATAACTCGATCAAAAAAAAAATTAACTTTTTTTTTCAACTTTAAACTTGGAATTGTTTTTTTTTTATCATTGTTTGAATTGGTCTTTATCGGAAAAACGTTTGATTTTTTGTGAAACTCGAAGAAATGTTTAAATAATATGAATTTATACAAGTCAAATTATTCTTGCATAGTGTGCGATTGGATGGAGCATTCAAAAGATATAAATACAGAAACAATATATGATGGATGTGAGGAAAGTTGAACAGGTGCTCAGCACGTGGTCGATTGATTCACTCCCGTGAGGTTATGGTTATGGTTTCACTACTCTGATGGTTCAACCGTTCTTTCTCTCTCAAGCGAGAGCTGCCGCTTTTTTTATTCTATCACACGGAGAAAATGGTGCGCCGTTATTTCATTCATATTTTCACAGTTATCCTGCGCGTCGTAGTATTCGTTCATCAAAGCAATGGAACGTGTTTTGTGTAAGCTGAAATCGATTTTAGATGGTGTTCTGTATATAAACGATTTGCCTCGCGTGTTTTTGCCCACTTTTCTCGCGTCGATGCTATATTTCGTATTAATGTGATTTCGTGTAGGTCGGGAGTACATCTGTCTCTATCTAAAAATATAACTGCTACTATTTTTTATCTTTCATGTTCACAGTATAAATTTTATAATTCCTCATGAATATACAACAATTAAGTTTAAAAGTTATTTATTTAATTTGTCTAAACATCATTTTCATTTGAAGGAGCTTAAAATAATTTCAAACAAGATAAACTGTCATCAATGATAATTGATTAATGTACATAAATGCCAGAAAGTACTGATAAAAATCCTTTATGTAATGATCCATTAGCATAATGATAAGGAGAGAGTGAAAGAGAGAACTAATTAGCTTTATAGCTATCTTTATTTATACGTCGGATCATATGTCCTCAAACAATCGAGCCCTTTTACCATTTCCCATGACTGCTTTATATGGATACATTTGCTACTAAAGGCACTGTGTAGCTTTCATCAAACTGTATTTTGTCGTTTAATATGCTTTAAAAAATATATTTTTAAATTCTGCAAATCAATAAGGAATTTTTACCACGCTGAAAAGAAAAACTATTTTATGAAAGAACAAGATTTAACTTGAAAATTTTACCGTGTCTCTTGAATTATCAGTTTTTTTAACTATCATTAAGTTTACGAGCGAATTTATAAATTCAAACTTTTAGATAAAAAGCATCCACGTGTTTTTAAACGAAATTCACATAAGCTTCCAAAAATGTTTTTTTCTAAATTAAGATATGCAGTAACATTAGTTCAAGATTTATTCTAATAGTACATTCTAAACCTAAAATTGTCAAATTTCTGCTACTTCTGTTATTAAACAAATCTCAAATTTTTTTTTCAACACATGCGAGGGTAGAAATTTTTAAAGCATATTAAAGATCGAGAATATTCCTTTTTAATCACGATTATAGCATTCCCCAACGTATTAATTATATTTTGTGACATAATTTTTACATCACCACAAAAAATATTATCACATGGGAACAAAGTAGACTTACGAACTATGAAAATATTCGGGAAGACTGAAGTCATTCTAAATCAGGTAAATCTCAGCTTTTTCTCTATTAAATCTTAATGATTAGTATATTGACCAATCATTAACATCTTTTTATAGTTCTATTTAATTCTTAATGAAATTTATTATCTTCATTTAAACTCATATTCTAAGCATATGATTTAAAAAACATCGAACTCGATTTTGATAAATTATTTTTGGATAATTGCTGATAAGAGCCAAAGTTTTCCCGATGGAATTTCGCTGCAAAGCTTTTTTTAATGAGAATAAAAACAAAAGTTTCACTATATGGCAGGGATTCGTATTTGCTGTGATTATCTCATTTTCACACCAAAGATTTCGATTATTAATTTATTTACTGTATAGTTGTTCTAGTATTAATGAATTGAATTACTTTTTTTTTTTTTTTTTTTTTTTAGCTCAAAGAGTATCTGTATGAGACCAAGAAGATAAATCAAATGAATATTATAAATTAGACAATTGGTAGATCTATTATACAACTAATTTCGATTCTTGAGATACCATGAATATTTCGAAATAATACATCCATTTCAGAATATATTTGTCGGTAAACAAAGGAAGAGATAATTTTACCTCGAGATTGATTTAGTTGGATATAAAACCTATTTTGCTTTGAGCGTATATTTACAGACAATTATATGGAATAAAACTAATAAGAGTCATATAACACTATAGTTTAATTGGATTATTGCCAATTTGTATATCGAATTATCTATTATATTATACGTAATTTTAACTGAATATTTTACTATTAGAAATAGTGAACTCTACGTACATTTTCTAATTTATTGTAGTTTTAGTTAGAATCGAGAAAATACTTCTTGTTACAAAAAAATTTTTTTGTTTTAATTTAATTAAAAAAAAATTATTTGCTTCAAGCATTCACTATAAGAGAGAAGATTTTCTTGATGGGAGTAAACTAAAATGAATGCTAATGTTTTCAACATGTTCGATTTTCATTATACAAATTCTGTTAATAATGCATAATTTTGCAATAGTAAATAGCCGGCGAAACGTTGTCCAAAGTTTTCAGATGCAGAGTGGTACATTAGACGGAGTATTCAAGTACTACATTCAGTAATTCATTTCTATACTACTTTCGCTTGAAAAATTTTCGAACACTTGACATATAGGTTTATTCACAGATTTATAAATTCTAATGTTGACTACCTTAAGCAAACTAATTGATAAATTATATTGAAATAGTTAAAAACTTTGCAATAGATGTAAAAAAAAAAATATGGTCCCAAGGAGTTAACTCCAGGATCCAAATAAATAAATAAATACCATAGAGCATGAAAATTAATAAGTTAATCTCTCTCTTAAGTAACATTTAATTTTAAAAAATGTAATAACAAATTGGATTTAATGAAATAACTTTTTGCTGGAGCAATTGCAAAAGAGATAATAATAATAATAGTGCTATTTTTACACTTGTTTGTAAATTATCTGATCTTACTTCACTACAATTTTCATTCGTTAAATGTTAAAAAATTTAATTACTGAATACAAATTTTTCAAATCTTAGAGCCCAGAGATTACCCTTACTACAAATGGAAAAAATTTTTTTCTTCAAGAACTCTTTTGCTAAATTCAAAATAATCAAATTCTTTAAGTGATTTTATGGGCTCAAGATTTTTCTTTTAAATCAGATTGAATTTCTTATCAGAGTAGATAAAATACTGCAATACCTGAATATTTACTTACAATAATTACGTAATGAACTATTATCTTTTACACATTTATAATACAATTATGTTATTAGAGTTTAGAGAATTTTTTACTATTACATTCGATTCGATAATACTGATTTATAATAAATTAATAACTTGTTAATTTTTTTTATTGACGTATTTACAATAAACCCATAAAATTCAAATAATATTTTGAGGTTTTTTTTTTTTTTCATTAATTCTCTTTAACAATTATTAAAATTATTAGAACCTAAAAAATCTTCAAATGTATTTTTAACTGAAAGGTAAGTTTTTTAATAAGTTTTCTTAGAATGAAATAGCTTTAGGACAAGATGGTTGTGTTGAAAACGGAAGGGATCGGAGAGAGAAAGTTCAAGAGAAAGCGATATTGAAAAGCAGAGGGATAAAGAGAAATAGAGAAGGTAGAGAGAAGATGAAAATGAGAGAACGGGAGGAAGAGAGAGATAAAAGCAGAAAGAGAAAAAGAGGTATAGGGTGCGTTAGGCCACACCCGCAAAAACAGCCCTCTGTAGCTTGCTAGACGACCGATGCGCATCGGCCAATCACCCCACCACACCCAGCATGTTCGACTCGGCTTCCAAAAGCTTCGTACGATGTTAACTTGCTTTCATCCCTACCCAATATACTTTACTACCCCTGAGAATCTCTATCTCACTTTTTTGAATCAAGTATTTATCATGAGTTTTCTCTTTTGTTCTTACTCATTTTTAATCTGTTATCTCTAAGCAGGAGAATGTGTCGTACTTTGTATACGTTGCTATTGTTATTACTGCTGAGTGTACATTTAAAGAAAAAATTGTGAAAAGCTCAGCTTTTTTCGCGCCAAATTTTTAAAACTTTTCTCATAGTAAAACTTTTAATACAATCGTACAAACCATTTCAATAATTCTATGAATAATTTATAGCTAATAACTTATTTTTTGTCACTAGTTTACCTGTTGTTTATTTAAGATTAAAATAAGATTTTACACATTCAAAAATTAAGGATAGAAAAAAATCTATTTACAGAAAAGATACCAAGTTCATAGGTAAAAATACTAAGAAGTAACAGCTTTGATAATTTTTTTTATCAAATTTAAAAGCCCTTAAAGATTACGAAAACATGATGACTTCAAAAAATGCAAAAATTATACAATGCTCTCTACAATTTTGACTTTGGGGTATCCCAAATTCCAGTAATTATAGTTGGAAAATACACGATGGTAAACGAACCCTTCTACTACTTTTTAGTAGAAAATGGTGGAAAATCAAAGTTCTAGAACGGAAAAGTTGTGGAGGCTTCATTGCACAATTTAAAATTTACAAGCAGACTATGTTGGCCAGCTATATTATCAGATGTAGTAAGCTAAACCTTCAGATTAACGCTGTTGCATAAAAGAATCGTGAATGCAAAACAGAGTTGAAAGTATATTGCCAAACATTTTTTGTTTCTGATCAATAAAAAAAAAAAATAGGACACAAAAATTAAATTTTTTTTTTGAGCACAGTACTAATAATAATAAGTGTTTGTAATTTCGTTCACATTTCTTGAATCAATCGATTTTCTTGATTAGTATGTATTAATTATGAAAGTTGTCATATCTATCAATTTGTCTTCATTATTTTCTTTCATTTATCGTACAGCTAATACAGTTCGTAGTTCGTGTTTTCCTGACCACCCATTAGGGATTAATTAACGAAGCAATGTAATATCGTGGCTTGTATCAATATACTACACTCAACTGTATTTGATGTTCAAAATCGATAAATAAAATTCATAAAAACAATTTGAAACCACTATGTATTTAACCAAGTATTGAATATCTAAAAATTTACCAAAAAATGTTGTAAATTAAAAGACAATAAAAAAAATTCGGAAAATCGGAATAAACCTATTTTTAACTTTAAAGATGCTTAAATTAAAATTACTTGATTTTGTACTAATTGGATTCATTTTCGGATTTTTCATTATCGATTTTATATATTGAGGTAAATGATATAATTGGGCGAATGTATTAAAATCAACAGTATAAAATGAACTATTAAATAATATTTATTCACACTAAAATGACATAATTATTTCCTTTCACCTACATATTAACTGTATTTCAATTTACGATTAAGATCCTTTTAAAAAAAATATTTTCATAATCATCAATGATTGGAATAATCAATTTAAAAAATTTCTATTATCAATTCCTATAGGAATTATCTACCTATATTCTTTACATAAATAAAAAGTGTTGTTTATGATTCTCAAACAGCTTTAATTGGCTCATTCTTGAAATTACTCCGACATTTTTTATTTTTCTGATTTTTCCAGTCTTTCTTCTCGTCCTATTTTTCTTTGTTCGCGTGTGAATAATGAATTTGTACGTTTCATTTACTTTAATGCCTTTGTTGCTTTAGTATTTAAAAAATTGTTTTTTCTTATATCAATTTATTCATAAACTTTTTTTTTTACTAATTGATTAATTTAATTTTAAACAAATTAAAATTGAATCAGTCACTGTTAAAAATTTCTATTGTAATTTTACAAAAAATGTATTGGAAGCTAATAGGCAAAACATTCATTTAAAACTACAATCGGGTATAGTAATATTACAAAACATATATACCTCTGTGAGGTTACTAATTTTACAAAACGGTTTTGTAATTTTACAAATATTTAAAAAATTAGCAAAGTTTGCTAAATTACAATACTTTTCTTGAATTTTAAGTGAATTGAAATGATAAAAAAGAAAAATTTGACTTAATACTTGTTGAGGTTGATTTTTATGAAGCGCTGACTAGATTTTGTACCTCACGTAGACCTATTTTTTACAACTCAGATGATATAATGTGAAAATATTATTTATCCTAACTAAGAATCGAACGCGAGCCGCGCGCTTGCAAGACCGATATCTTAAGCCCTACGCCACACGACCAATAGGTGGTTTAACATCTTATTATTCTTATAAGCTAATCCTATGTGGTGATTAAACATAACGGCTTAGTATTTATTATTTACATTATTTGTTTTATTTAATGCTATTTATTGATGGAAAATGATTAACTTTTACATTATTTATAATTCATTGAACATGATAAAAATTAAAATCTAACATATACTCATTCAAATATATAGATTTCGAAATGATCGTTTGAGCGTAACATTAAAATTTATAAAAGATAAATGATGCCTCGAATTTATTATTACAAATAAACAACCATAGACTAAAAATTAGTAAAAATAAATATGAAGGACATTGTTGTTTTTTGATACATCAGTCTCATTTTTGTAAAACTGAAAAGTATTTTTTTTTTAATTGGAAAACAGTGAAGTAGAATTACAATTCGTGTAATATAATTAAAATTGTCAGGTAACATTACAATGCGTGTTAGATTTATACAGGAAAATTGTAAAATTACAATACATCTTAGTAGATTTCGTGACAGGTGTTGGAAAATTACATGAGTTTTATTTTATTTTGCATTGCTATACACTGATTTGTAATTTTACTAATTATTTGTTTTTTAATGTGATTGTGATTTTACAAAAATTTTTAACAGTGGTGCTAGAAATTTAACATTTCTCCTATTGGCTCGTCAGGCATTGGAATAAACAATAAAAAACATATACGTATATACATGTTCTACAGCTCTAAGAAATATATAGTTAGAAATTATTACTTATAAATATCAAGCATATGATTATCCTGATTTTGGTAACTATACTTAGTACTTTATAGATAGCAACGTAACGTTTTCGAATCATTGCGCTTGTGTTTGTTATCCATTTCTCTGTAGTTCGAGAGTAGAGCATCCCACTACGAGTGCAAAGAAGTGGACAGTCTGGCCCTGACACTCAGGAGCATCATCAGTTATACAGAGACTGTCGACCGTATACGACCCCTCGTGCGGGAGTTGAAGGATATACTGACAGTGGCCACGATGAGGGCGGTGCATGCTAATGCTTTATTTTTAATGCTTGACATCAAGGATTCATCTTTATTCACTATTTGCGCCCCCACATCAATATGCTAATATTTGTAGATAACTTATTAATAACAATACTAATTTTATCTTAATATTATTATTTTAAGCTTTAAGAAAAGATTTTATTAACGTCTATTCAATTATGGTAAGTCGTAAGAAATGTCTAAATTGAAAATCAAGAATTGTATAATCCCTTATCTTGATGATAAAAAAAAATATTTTATAATTTGACCTTTTTGATGAGCTTTCATTGTAAGATTTCATGTATAGAATAAATATTGATTTCTTTAACTTGAAATAAAATTAAATTAAATTAAAAAAATGATAATAATAAATTTTATCTATTGTTCTTACATTTCATTATGCTTTATTTCATGATTGTAGTATTTTATTAAATTATTAGGATGAAAATATAATGGTCATCAAAGCGTAACAGGAATAATGGAATATTTTTCAATGACTAAAAATCATTGGAGGTAAAAAAAAGCCTGGGATAAAAAACATGCTCCCGGCGTTGAAAAAAATTGGAATAGTATGTAGATGAATAACAACAATGATTTCCGGGGATCATTTTTCAAAATGTCTACCTCGAGAGGGTGGATAGGTGGTGGGTGACGAGGTGGTCAACCCCAAACGTAGGATGGCAAGATGGCGGCTCACGGTAAATCGATGGAGGCTAGCAACTGCAAACTCCCTCATCTCCACCGACCCCAAACTCGTCCACCGCACCCTCTCTGACTGTCATCCCTCCGGACCCTTTTCACCCCTCTCACTCTGCCCCGGGAAACTATCGCTCTTCCTCTCTTTTACTCTTACTAACCTCTGCCACGGTCGACCTCGACGATCATCTCATTTTCTAGCTTTACGCAAGCGCCTGCTTCCTCATCGTTGCCTTATAATCACCTGCGTAATAATGCGCAGGTTTTTTTTTTAATTAATAAAAAATATTTTTTTTTCTTTTAAAAATTAAAAAAATATTTTTTTTTAATTCATATTTTTTCGAACAATTTTTTAACATTTTTTATTTCAGTGAAAAAATTATTAAATAGATGAAAAAAAATTTTTTTTTCTTAATCAAACTAGAACAAATATTTTTATCTATTTTAAACCTTTTGTATTTTGTCTATAAACTATTGTTGACGTAGAACATTAAAAATCATCTAAACTTTTTTTTATAGGACCATAGCTCGGCGTTTCTCATATGGTAGACATACATTGAAAAGTAGATACGCAAACGTAAATGTCCAACAGACTGATATTGAAATAACTGTTTCCTGTGAAACGATTTTATATTGCTTTTGTTATTAAATATATAAGAAGAATTTGTCATTGTAACATTTTATAAAATATATATGAGTTTTGAGATCTAGATAGAATTTTCTTTCATGCTAATAATTAATTATGTATTGAAAAAAAATTAACTTGTTTCAAGAGAAAAAAATCTTGGACCTTAAATATCATTTCGTATAATCCAACAGAACAGTATGATTTATTTAAATCGAGAAGAAATTAAAAAAAAAAAAAAAAAAAAAAAACTGTTTTTTAGTATTGAGATTTTTTTGTTTCCATTCAAGTTCATTTTTTTTATCAATGTATACGAACAATTAATGGGTAGCGTACAGGAAAGAAAGGTTCGTTCAATAAACTGAGATAAGTATGAATACATCTGTTGGACTTTTTTTTATCACTAATATGTCATTTATAAAGGCAGAAAAATTTTTATAGATCCATGAAACATAATCATTTCTTCCAATATTTTTATTAAAGTATATAAAAATTTGTTTCTTGTCCTGACCAATGAACAAAAGTTTATTAGTTAAAAACAATTTACTATTTTTAAAATTAAAATTAAAACTTGATCGGAACTCAAATTTAAAAATATTATTTTGATAAAAAATTCAATTTTTCAGTTCTAAAATTTAGTATTTAACCGTTAAAAAGTTAAATATTAATTTTTATGTTCAACTAACTAATTATAGAATGTAGAGATTAATTGCTAACTAATGTTACTGACGTGTAAGTCACGATGTATGTTGGGTTCGAATTTGAGTCCATCGAATTGCCAAGTCAAGCTGTTAACCACTGCACCGTCACAAACACGTTTAAACGGTAATATGTAATAAGTATATGTATTTTATCTGATTAGATTTTAAAAATCTTTTTTTATTTGACATTTTAATGATTTGAATAATAAACGAAGTCTGTGATAAACAACATTCCCTCAATTAATCGTGGTATCTGCCTATCTGAACTCGGATACTAGATAGTATTTGGTACTCGAGTCAGTATTTAGACTGACCGTTTGATCTCGGCTGGGTATACGTACCAGACTTTAATCATCGTAATACTGATAGGTCAAAGCTTAAAACAGTAAATGATCTTAAAATTCAGTAATAAAAATAAATTTTAATTCAAGTTTGGTTATGGTTTCAAAATTATCGTTATTGAGACTTTTAAAAATTGGTTTTATGAAGCAACTATTGGATATTTAGACCGATCGATTTTCTCAAATTAATCATCTTCTGCGTCCAAAAATTAGAGACAATTCATTTGAAAAATATCGCCTTAACCGAATAAATTAAAAAAAAAATCTTTTTTTTTTTTTTTCTAAATATTTCACAGTGCACAGTATCAACTGGTATTAAATTTGTCTTGTATTTGACAGATGATTCGATCCAATTTAAATGAAACAAAAGTTAAAGTCATTAAGAAGAATAAAAAATTAGGTGTAAAAGTTAGTATGAAGGTAGAGAAATATCCATAAGGTTGGATTGGACAGACGTTCAACCATGATGGAAAACACGGACGGTATAAGCTTACTGGATAAGTTTATCGTTAATAAACTTTGAAGAAAGGCTATTAATCATCGAGTATCTCGGATCGAGGCTTGTCCCGAGTAAATAGCGCAGAGTTGTTTGGCTAAACATGAGCGCCAGAAAGAGGGTGTAAGTATACATGGGTAAACCGCGGTTCTGGTGACTGTTTCAACGGGATTCAGCCCTTTCCGTACGTAAGGGAAGACAAAAAAAAAGATTAACGCAAAAAATAGAGACGAAGAAAGACATAGTATAAACCTGACCAAGGAAATGATATCCTTAATTCAAATATTGACTGTTCATTTATCAAACGGCCAATCTCTGATCAACACTAATTAGTATTATTTTCTCTCTTTAAATTTAACATCTTTCTTTTTTATTTACAATTTTAGCTATTTAACATTGACGACTACTAATTTATTTTAAATAGTTTCATATTTTGGCATTATTTTTTTTTTTTTTAGAATTATTTTTACAGAACAATGATTTCAACTTACCTGGCATATTTATAAGTTGTAAAAATGAATAAGTGATGCTGTGACGTTTTTTTTTCATAAGCTGGATGCGTCGATATAGCTATAGCCTTTAGCAAATCAATCGTCTAGTATGCATCACACAGACCTATATCGGTTATGCAAGGTGTGATCGCGTTATTCTCCAATATGTGTATAAGCTGTATGCCATTGAATTCCAGTAGTATATATAAGTACGTATTATGTATATATATTTCTACGAATCTATGAATTATTTCTGGCCGACATGATGATAGAAAAAAATTACTTATTCAACACAAATTTCTTTTTGTCGCTATATGTATATATCAAATTAAATTTTTTTTTTCACGACGTTATTTTTGTATTGTAACAAACGTTCATTTCGTGGCGACTGCCAATACGACTGGTTGGTGATGCAACATAAATTAAACTGCATAGGTCGTCTGCACCCCAATCAGTCCATGTCCCATGGCCATCGTGTAGTATTATCGAGCGATTGTATTTATTTATGAATGTATATGTATAATCATCGAACGATAAATATAAAGCAGTGATACATACATATTGTCACGTCCACTAATAATAAAAAGTGAGAAACGACCCAGTTGAAATAATTAGTCTTATTATTTCTTGTAAATTTCATTTTTTTCATTTTTCCTTTAACCTCTTAGGGTCTTGATGATTTTCTGTGAGATTATTAAGTCCAGCATTTAGCTATCTCAAAATTTGTATTTATAACTGCGTTCCTTTGCATTGTACTTCTGAATCAGAACTGAAAAAAATTTATCTTGTAATTCTAATTTATTTTTCTGATCATAAAGTATAGATCGAAATTTTTTAACAATTTGTCGTTTAATTAAAACAAACAAACTGATCAAAAAAATTTGACCTTATACCTTACATTTCTCAATCACACCTCATGTTAAGAATTTTCAATTTTTTTTACTTTCCTAGAAGTGCTTAATTTCAAGAAATTTGTATTACCAACTAAAATTGGTTTTTAGATGTTCCAGAGTGAGCCAGCACGAAAGAAGATTCAAGAGAGTTCTTTTATTACTCAAGAGATGGCGCCAACGACTAACCAAACGCGCAGAATATTTTTTGTCTTGCAACTAGAATGATTTAACTAGCTGGTAAAATTCTGGCACCGAATAAACTTACTACAATAAAAACGCTATTTTAAAAAAATATTGTGAGAAGTTTAATTGAGAGAGGAGAAAATAGCTAGAAAAATGGGCTTCATGAATTTTTTTGCTTATTATAAATGAGTCAGAGTAAAAAAACCTCTGCGATAGTTTTTTGTATGTAAAAATATGAAATATTGATAAACAATGAAAACTTGATATTTGAGTACTGAAATGAAAAAATTAACATTTTTTCAGCTTACAATTATCACAACAGAGAGTTAAATATATTATTTAGTTATTAGGCTGAGTTTTAAATTTTACTGTAATGTGGTTTCTAAATTCGGAATAAAAGCTAAAATACTTAAGGTTTAAAATAATTGAAATAAACATTTATGAAAATTTAGTTTTTGAAAGTTGCATATTTTGAGTTACTTACACTCATCAGAATATTCTGGATCATAATCTTTGAAATAAAACTCTTAAAAATATATGATGATATTCTACAGAATTGAAATGGTTATGAATAATAATAATGATCTATGGCAAACTTTGAGTAATTTTTTAATAAAACTTTTTTAACAAATTCATTAAAATGACACTAAAATCTATATTTGAATATAAATTACGGATTTAACTCTAACTCTCAAACGACGAATTGGGTTAAACTTCTTGAAAATGAAGTATTCTAATCAAGGATTCTTCAATTATTAAAACATTATAAAATCGATTATTATTAAAAACTACTATATATAATTCTACTAATTTATTAGAAAAAAAGATGTATTCATGCCTCTACATAAAATGAACTTTTCTTTTAAATTGAGCTAGGTATTCAGAGAGCTCACATATAACAGCTTTTATATAATATAGAACTTTATCACTTTAAATTTGTCGAAAAAAATTCATGCAATTCAATTGAAAAAAATTAGTTAAGCGGTTGACCAGGCTATCTCCGCAACTTCTGGCCAATTTCAGATATAGAGCGTTCGAAATTTCAATCTGTTACGACGTTTTTGAGCTCTTTGAGCTCAAACGTCTAGTTAGTATTTGATAAAAAAACTTTTTTTTTTTTAAGTATTGAAGCTACCATAATTTTCTGACTTATCATCCGATGAAAGAAGGCTTAGTGACATTTATCATGATTACGAGAGTTATACCAAAATTCTCAAAAAGAAATCTGTTCTGATAAATAATTGAAAAGTAATATTGATAAACCATGTTTTGTTGATTTTGTAAAAATTAGATATTTCTTGAAAAAATCAATCAATTTTGATGTACCTTATGGCAATCGACGAAGTTTTTTGAGTAAAAGAGCTAATTAAATCATACACAGTAAAAAATTTTGCGTCAATGCGTTAAAAAATTTTGTGTTAAAAATTTGTATATTAAATATTTAACACTTTTTTGTGTTAATTTAACACAATAAATGTTAAATTTACACATAAAAGTGTTAAATATTTAACACAAAATTTTTTGACGCAATGATGCATAATTTTTTACTGTGTAGGATTGATTAAAACAGAAATTTTGAAGTCAATCGAAAGAAACCCTTCTCGAAAATTAAAAAATTAGAATTTTTGAGATTTTCTCAGAATCTACCGTGCCAATTCGTTTTCAACCTACAGAAAATCTTAATTCAGAGAGGCCTTTTCAGATGTCCCAAACCGCTTTTTCGATCTAATACTCTGGTATAAAGTTATAAGATGTTAACACACACACACACACACACATCATCGCCATCTTGACACGTTGAGATCTGATGAAAACTTTATTTTCGAAAATCGGAATAAAATAACATTACTTTCCCGATTTTTTTTTAATCATTGATTTTCTTAGCAGGAAGTTAAGAAACATGAGCCAGTATATATAATTATCTTTTTTTATGAAATATAATCAAGTAAATTCAGGTTCTATAGATCATTTTATTTTTGTGTTAATTAATTATTCATTTAATACAGTGACGTTTCGCCACTAAGCGTGGCTTCTTCAGTCATCTACAAACGACATACCACATATTATTACAAGGCTCATGAAATATACTATAATTTATATTAAAACGTAATATAATGAACAGTATATTTCGAAGCTTTGATCCTAGGAACTACAAGCTAGATAAAGTGTCAATTCGTTAGAACCTGCGACAACATTAAGCCTGTAATAATGCTGAGAAAAAAAGTTATCTGTACTTGTGGAAAATTTTTTATGCTCATGCTATTCTGAAAACAAACATTATATAAAGTCATTGATATTTTATAACAGTATGAACTAAAAAATTGTAAATAAGCACATCCTTAAACAATAAAATTTTTCATGTAATTTATTGAATGATAAAAAAATAGTAATTGTACAGCTATGTAATGAACGATACATGCGTCGATTATTAGCACTTTTGTTTATTTTTATGTAATATCATTTTATAATAAAAGAGCGTATCACAAATAACTATTGTCTTATTATTTTATAGTGAGTAAGTCATAATTTTTTTTCTTTTCATCAATTTATACCGGAATGTTTACAGTAATGCAGAATGTGATAAATATTTTTCATTTATTCCAATTTATGTGAAACGATAGGCTATCCAGTTTATGAAGTTATTAAGTTGAATAAAAAGCAACAAGTAAGATACCTTGGTGTGGAAAAATTTCAATAAAAATAAAAATAATCCGTTCGGCGTAAAATAAAATGATCTGACATCTAGCCCTTTATATAACATTGATCCTTGCCCGACTCATATTCTTATAACATTCTATACATTTTAGCTTGAAACGATCGATAACATACAGATCGCTGTTTTCCTCACGAGTGATAATCGATCTTCATTTTATTAAATTATAGAACTTTTATAGGTCTAACAAAAAAAGAACGCCATTCGGCTACATCCGAAAGGAAAGGTAGATTTCATAGAATGAATTATCGTCTTGTCTCAATAACTTTCGTTTGACACTGAATAAAATTTATTTTAAGATATATGAGTAGGTTGTATCACACATTTCCTGAAAAGGGTTCAATTGAACTCTTAACTTCGATAAAGTAACTAATAATATGAAAAAGTTAACGTTATACACCTCAAATTAGAGGTAATTTTATGAGCTTTCACATGAATTTATCAAAAATTAGCTATTTTTTTTCTATCAAAAGTTATACATAAATAAAGTCACAAAAACATAATTTTTACTATTTTGATAATTTTTAAGAGCTACTATTTCTGAGTTAATCGAAGGATTTCGCTCATTTTAAGGCTCATGTAAGCTAATTCTGCAAGGAATCTGCATACTAAATTTCATTAGGATCTGTTGAGAATTCTCGATAGAATAACATTCACAAGTTGGTTGTACTACACATTGCCTGAAAATGGTTCAATAAAACTATTAACTTTGATAAAATAACTAAAAATGGTCAAAATTTCAATGTTATATATGTCAAATTATCAAGAGATGTTACGACAAAATTCCGAGTAAATTTTGACATGATAACCAATGCAAAAAATTTATTCCTATGAAATCTGCCTAAAAATTAGGAAAACGGTTGACCTGAAGGCCACCCCTGCAATTTCTTATTAATTCTATACTTAAGTACTTGAAATTGCACTTATAACGGCTTTGAACCCTTCGAGCTCAAAAGACTGATAGGAATTTAATAAAACACTATCCTTAAGATTTTTAAACTGCAGTTACTTTTGAATGAATAAACCGATTTTTACGTGGTTGGCAGCATTCGACCCAGCTTTTTGAACTCTGAAATATGAATTGATCAGACCGAAAATTTTAGAGAAATTTGAAAAATTCACTTTTTCCAAATTTTTTAAAAAATTATAACTCATGAACCAATCAGACCTATTTTGACATTCTTGGAGAAGATCGATGTGATTTTTTGAGCTATTTCTTGAAAGAATTAAAATCGAATACAATCAAACTTTCATTTAATGAGATATTACACGTATGATAAATAACTGGATTTAAAAAATTAATCGATTAAGAAACGTATAGTGAATGTTCCAAAATTTCATCAAAGTGGAGCTAATTTGATTGGATTTCCGGTCTTTGATAAAATTTGGATCTAATTGATTCATCATTTCATTTATCATTAATCAAACTTGTTAATATAATCTTAATGTTAAGTGCAGAAACCTATTTTTTGAAAATCAACTTGCGACATACAATGCAGTTTTTTAGCTCAAAACGGATATTGGTTAAGAAATTTCTAAGTTTTTAACAAATATATTGATGATTTGGTTTTTTTAATTTTTTGGAAGATGAGACGTCATTACGTGTTTTAACTCCTTAGTGAATAACTTAAGTATTTTGTGTTGACAGTAAACTGAGTCTAAAAGGTCCAGTTTGGATTACAAACGCATCTGGACACAAAGCAGTGGTATTTGTGGCTAGCTATTTATAACTCAATTAGCCCTCGGTGTCAGTCGTAGCTACTTACCAGATATTTTATAGTATGCAGCAGTCAGACTACTCCTGTTGCTGCAACAGGATTTTATCACGTGGCTGCTGCATGACCGATTTGTTGCAGGAAAATCTTGTAACGTGTGGATCGTGACGATGGCCTGCAGGTCAACCGCTAAGATTTTTTTTTTTCATCAATAAAATGTACTTTAAACAAGGTTTTAGCAAAATAGCTTTCTATTCTGAATGTATTACAGAAAGTTAAAAAAGTATGAATTGTGAAAAATAATTCTATCACTTTCAAATTTTTGACCTAATTCCAAGATTCAAAAATATTTTTAAAATTCATGAAAAATATGTCGATCATGATATAATTTTTATTTTTAATTTCTTTAATTCTTCATACTCTCAAAAAAAAAAGTATGATACTCTAAAAATTGATGTGTAAAAAAATTAAATTAAAAACTAAACAATTTATATGTTTTTCTAATTTTATGATTACAAAATAATATAAAGATAAAACCTTATTACTAAATTCTTCATTAAAAGATTAATCAATTCACTACGGAGTAGAACAAAGGAAAATACGTAAATAACTGAATTTTCGATTTTTTCTCTTTCTCCAAAAATATTTTGAGACTCACTTCAGCATATATGTTGTATCATAATTGCCCTTGTTTCTTTTTTATATTTATCAAAAATTTTTATGATTGAAAAAAATTCAAACATATATAGATCAAAATATTTGTTGATGAATCACTATTAGATGCATCATAAATTAAATTTTAAAAAATCTAAATCGATTTTTTAAAATGTAAAGCAAATCTCAATTGCGTTAGTTCATCGCTCTACTCAGGCCATAAAGAAGTTTTAGATCACTCGGCTTTAGTGTCCCTTATACATTCTATACTTGATACCATAACTACGAGATAACAACTGAAGTTGTATTTTATGAGGTACTGTTTATTCTTTCAACAGAGATTTGTTTCAACCAAAAAGTATCGTAACTTTTCCTCCGACATTAAGTAGTCGCAATTTTTATGGTGAGGAATGTTTTACACTACTACTGTTCAAACAAATAACCTCTTAGCTATGAAACTTTAAAAGAGATCGTAATATTCACGGTAGAAAGGTGGCGTTGAAAATCAAAAAAATAAAAAAGATATAAAAAATAATATTTCAAATGAATTTTTCTTTTTATATTCTTATATTGCTAAACATCATAAAAATTATAACATAAATATTCTCTTTTTTTTACACTCAATTTTCTTATCATATACTAAACATATATTTTCACCATTCATTCAGATTCTTGTTTTAATAACGTCGTAACATGTACTATACAGTAATCAAAGACCCTTTTTTTAAATTCATGACACAAAACAAAATTATTTTGATCGTAAAAATTTCAGACTCTGAAGAATTCAAATTCTAAAATTATATATTGCTTAAATAAAGAATCAAAAAAGTTTAGAAAATTTAAAAATGCAGGCCTCATAACGCTTATACCAAGAATAATTTGTTAACTCAAGAATTTATTCTCTTGACTCAAGAAAATCATTTTTTTCAAAATGGTATTCTTGGCTCAAGATTTTGACTCTTGAGTCAATATTTTTATCAGTATACATACTTTTACATTCATTTTTTTCGTTCCATCAAAATAACTTCCTTTAACTTTTACGGATCAAGTTTTCATATGAAATTTTTTTCTTAGTGGGTAGAGATCTTTTTTTGCATCATCCGAGTAGAAATCGTTCAAGATAAAATAGTAGTTAATTTTGCATGCAATTGTAAATCAGTCTGTTGTCTCTTAAATCAATTATTAAATTGTCCAGTCTCGCGTATGTCTTTGAAACATTATAATGTATCGAACCGTCTAGTATGCCAACTAGACAAAGAGGAAAACTGAGTAAAACAAGGAATAGATTCCAGATGCAAAACCGCGTAAGACAGGACGACAACGACAACTAAGATTTACGACTTTCGGCAAGAGAGATTCGTGGGTTCTAATCGTGTTTACTTTAGAGTCGGTTCATTACTTGGGGTTGACCAAGAAGAGGGTTTAGATCAAAATATAAATCTTTAAGGAACTCTTACATTAATTCGTATTGTAAATATTTAAGATGTAAATTTATAATTCAAAATATTTGATTGATTTAGGAAATTTGGGAGATTTTTTAACATGAAACTTAATTTATCAATCACAATTATTTTATAATATTAATCACAATTATGACTCAAAAAATCCTATACATTTAATAATGTGAGGGATAGCTTGATAGATATTGCTTTTTGAAAATGAGCAATTAATTATAGATTTCTGCTAAAAAATTACGGATAAGAAAACACGTGCCCGGAAAAGAGCTGTTAGCATGATAAACTTGGAGCGGAAGTGCGTGTGGAAGTTATTGTCGGTCGTGAAATAGTCTCTTCACCCTTAACTTACACGCAACCAACACTCATTGATTAAGAAGCTATTGCAGGGTTTACTTTCATTATGAGTACTCTTTAATTCTATATGCAAACAATTTTTTTTAATGTTTATGATTTATCAAGTATTATTTGTTAAGCACGACATCATAAAATGAAAGAAGTACTTCACGGAGAAAATTAAATGATAAGAGTTATCATACTAAATTTGTAGCTCCAATCATCTAGGATGATTAAAACATTTTTCAACGCAAAGATGGTTAGTGCTATTATTTTTTTGTGATAGCAGTTACCATTTTTTTTAATAACAGTTACAATCAGGATGACAACAATTACTATCAGGATGGTTATATTTACTATCAGGATGATAATATTTACTATCAAATATAGTAATTAATATTATTGAATTCTATGAAAAAATTGATCAAAAATTCAATAATTTTCAAGTACACGGAAAGAAAATTAAAGAAAATATATTTCATATATTATATACATGTATATATGAAAAATATATAAAAAATGCATGTGGGTACTCAAACGAAAGCTCTTGATGAGTGTAACATGAGGATGAGCTTATATCTTTAAAAATGTCAATAGTTAAAAAAGTACAGGGCAATTTAACAAAAGTCATTGTCTAATGAAGCAAAATTTTATTTTTTTATAGTTCTCAAGTCACGGCTCCTATAAATTATAGAAACAATTTCTGTAAATATAAGAACTACTCCATTAATTCGTGTCGGAACTATTTCCATAATTATTGGAAATGATCTTATAAATTCTAGGAATACTTCCTAATATTATGGCCGTCATTCCCATAATCATAGTAATCGTTTCTACAATCAGTATAGGAAATAATCCCATAAATTTATAGGAATAATACCTATATTTTTCTCTCAGTATATATTTACGTCTTTGACCGTAGTTTTTAAACCCTGATGTTTAAATTCTACTTACTACCTTAGATAGTAGCTGCTATAATTCCTGATGGTAACTGTTACCATCAGAAATTATAAATATAACCATTTAGGATGATAATAGTAATTAACTCTTATTAACATACACAATTGTAACAATTATTATAAATATGGTAAATGCTACCACCTAGATGATTTCTACAACCATCTAAATAGTATTCACTACGATCAGGTTGATGGTAAAATTTTTTACCAGATCTAGATAGTAACTGCTATTATTTAATTTTCTCCGTGATTCGTAAAAATTCACCAAGTGAACAAGATAATTAAAATGCCCATGACGGTGCTCAATCTAGTAATTAGGTATTACTGTCATTAGGAATAATTATGATTTAAAGACATACTTATTAAAGAATTGTGATAAATAATATAGTTCATCATCGTAATTTTGATTGCCGGCAACAAGAAAGATAAAATATAATGATCCTCTCTTTCTGGTAATTATTTTTTATTTTTTATAATGTTCACTAATTTTTAACGTGCTTTAATTTATTTGTAATGAAAATTATTTTTCATCTAAATCCCGAGAAAAATAATTGGATCTGAACATATGTAATTGGATCCAAACGATTAGATATAATAAGATCCAAACTTTCAACCGGTTTAACTATATATGGTAATATATAAATATATCTAGTTATATGTAAAGAGATACAAATATGCCATATTTTATAGCTGGGTTTGTCGATTATCGACAAATTTTTGGGGAGAGAGGAAAGAAAGGATACGGGAAAAGAGGGCAATCCTACCGAGTGGGTATCCAAAAAATAATTCGGACAGCTCAGACCGGGAGTCAAACCCGGATCGTTTGGTTACGCCTCAAGAGCTCTACCAGTTAAGTTATCCGATACACCGTCTACAACTACTTTTTCGGTCACCTCATGATATGAAAACAGAAATGTAATTAAGAAGTTTCAATGTTATGTAGTTTTGCATTATTCATTGTACGTGAAGAGTTCCGTACGTGATTATTTACTTTTAAGATCAAGAAAGAATATTTTTTGTTTCTTGAGAAAAATTACTATAATTAGTTTTTGTAGGGCTTTAAGAGTCTAAATATACTCATCAAGAAATTAACTTGGTTCAAGAGAAACCATCTCAAACCAAGAAAATTGTTTCAACAATTTTTAAACCTGTGATCAAGCAGAAAAATTGTATCAAGATAGTCAAATCCTTCGAAATAATGTTCTTGGTTTGAGATTGTTTCTTTTGAATTAAGTGAATCTTTTTATCATGGTTTTACAGCTGTTTTGAACTCTACAAGTTCTAAGATACACGGAAAAATTATAACTCGACATAAGGGTCATTCGAATGTATACTTTAGTTGTAGGCTCCAAAAACTATTTTCTCGGTAAATGTAAATCGGTAGAGGTTACCGATTTTTTGATAATGTTTACCGATTTAAATCAGAAGAGATTTCTGATTCGAAATCGGTAGCTGTTACCGAAAAAAAAATCGGTAACCTCTGCCGATTTTAATCGGTTGCCTCTACCGAAAAATCGGTAGTCTCTACCAATTATTTTTTTCCGTGTCAAGTTATTGCAGTTCAGATATTTTTTTTTGGATTAAAAAACCACATTATTTTGAATTCTTAAAAATTGAATATCTCTTGAACAAATAAACCGATTTCGATCCAGCTTGCGGTAGTTGACATATGTTGTTTGTTAAGGGTAAGATCTGATTGGATTTTGGAATAATGCATTAACTTAAAAGTTTTTGGAAGAAAAAATTTTTTTGAAAATTTCATTTTGAAGATTTATCAAAATCTACCAAACCCAAACGATTCAAATTTACATGAAATCTATTAGCAATAAAACTTTATTGAATGCCACAAACCTTATGTTGATTGATCAAACCGTTCAAAATTTATAAAACGTTCACACACACACACACACGCACACACACACACACACACACACACACGCGCGCACACACTCACTCACACACTCACACACACGCGCGCGCGCGCGCGTAGAAGGAAATTCCTTGTAGAAATGAAATAGCCAGAGTATCTTCCTAGAATCTCAAGACGTTGCGATCTAATGAGAACTTGATTTTTAAGAATTGGAGTCAAACCAATAACTTCCTGATTTTTTTTAAATAATTAATTTTCATAGCAAAAAGTTAAAAATTAACTTATTAAGCTGATAAGTCTTACAACCAATAAAATATTAAAAGTTGAAGCTAAAACATATATACTTTGATAAATTGATTTTTTTGTGTTGTTCATATTGTTTGCATATACTGATATCAAAATCAATCAACTTAATTCAAAAGAAAAAAAGCTTAATCTAAGAAAATTATTGTAAGCAACTAGATCTTCTTGAATCAAGCTAAAAATTCTTGAACTAATGAACGTTTTTAGACTTTTACTATAAATTTTCAATTTTTTTGGTTAATAATTTATTCAAGAATCATATTTTATATCAAATAAATTAAATGTTAATCGATAAAATGTACTGTAGATTATAGTCAATACATAAAAAAAAAAATCATCGAAAATATGCGTACATGATAAGAGATAACCTTGAGTATACCACTATATATTTTATGTCTAAACAATGCACGTATTTTCCCAACTGAGAAACGAACTGTCATTCTTTCACAAGAAACTCATGCATACATACACAAACAGTTATAAGAGATGTTTTCGTTAATGTTTGTAATCTTATTTCAGTAAATATTACCAGATTGATCATGATATATAGTATCTTTAGAAATTTAGTTATTACAGCATAAATTATCACATTATTGATTTGATTGAAAATATTCTTTTACGTCATGTACAATTTCTATTCGAATGTGATATGATTACTTAAATTGTTAATATTTTTTATTCGAGGCTTTCAGATATAATGGCAACTTTTTTAAAAATTAATTTTGTTAATTATTATTTTAAAAATATATCGTAAAAGTTTAATTAATTTAATGTAAATGTTATTATTGATGCAATAAAAATAATTGAATTGTAAAACTTATAGTTGTTTTTATTAAATTAATTGATTTATTTTTTCGTCAGTAAAATAATTGATTATTTACCCAAGTGGTTTGCAATATATGGAAAATATTGGTTAGGAGCAAGAGACTAAACATTCGAAAAAGATCAGTCGAGCCAATCCGTCGAGCGGTTTCCGTTATTACTAAAACAATATACATGTGTTTCAAAATTGCTATTTGCGAATGAATTACATGGTAGGTGTTTTGAGTACTTTATTTCTATCAATGTCGATTACTTTCGTGCCATGTCAATTATTGCTTTTATCTTTTACTTTTACATCAATCATTAATCAAATTTTTTTTTATTTAAAATTTTTTTAACTTACATTTATTAACTATAAATGTTATCCACATTAAAATAGAACTTTAAGTATAATTCATATTTTTTTTTCATTTGAGCTGAATTAATATTTGTTATGTTTATTAAAGTTCAAAATTAAAAAAATTTACACAGTCGAGAAACTGGACCGTATAAGTAGATGGCTTCTAATATAGTAGTGATAGCTATTATGTTTCTTGAGTTGGTCTTAACTTTAGTCCCAAAGAGCGGGCTTCGCGGTCTCGTATGACTGAACAATCGCTACCCAAATCAACCATACACTCCTTTCCTTGTTCATTCACGACACATATTAATAACGGTTTTCTAACTTCAACTGAGCATACATCTAGTCATGCAGATTTCTTCTTCCTGGCTTCGTCCCGTCGCTTGGTGAAGCAGTCTTTCTCCGAGTGGTTCGGTTTTTTACAATAACCACACAGGTCCTCATCCGATGATTGATTGTTGGATTTCGGATTTCTTGGCTTATTGGTATTATCTCCTTCTGGACAGTTATAGCGTGGGTGACCAGATTTGCCGCAACCGTAACAAACGTTTCTCGATTTCTCTTCCCGGGTTTTGACTTTATTAGAGTCTCGCGCGTGTGACTTTTTCGCGCCCTTACTCCTATCTTTTGATTTATGCGTAGTTTCATAATTCGCAAGATGCTCATTCAATTCCGCGATAGTTTGGAATTTATGAGTCATTAAAGTAGTGCGGATCGAATCATCTTGGATCCCCCTAACTACGCATGAAACTAATTTGTTCTCCGGTATCTCGAGCTTTAATTTCTTTAATTTGCCTATTTTAAGGAAAGAGTACGCGACAAGATCGTGACCCGCGGCGCATTCGAAAGTCGCGGCTTCTTTAAATAATTTACTGTAGTTCGACTCGCCCGGAAACTGCTCGGCAATTAATGAAGAGAATGTCCCCCACGTTAACTGCGAATCATGCAATTCTGTATACCAAAGTTTTGCATTACCTTTAAGCCTGCATGTTGCCATGTAGAGCATTGTCCGCTCGTTCTATCCATGAAGCCTAGCGTGCGCGCTGACCTTGGCAATCCACTCCGCAGTAGATAGGTTGGTTTCCTTGGGATCGAACTCTGGGATCGCCTTCTCGTTGGTGAAGCAGCCACCACTAGGTCTTGGTTAACGTGCTGTTTGTGTGAAACCCGAAAGGACCTCTGTGAGTTTCTCAATCATCAGGGACTCACTACTCCTGCTGCTGCTAGCCTCACTGTCAGTTTGTCGATTATTTGGTACAGGTGGATCCAATCGAGAATTGGAAGAACCTCTCCCCTGAGGTGGTGATTCACAGTGACGGTGTGGTGATAGAGATCTATGACGATCTTTCCGGTAACGGTCACTTTCATGATCACGGTCCCGCCTTGATCTTCGGTCACGACTCATGATTTTTGATTTATTGAAAATCACTATTCACTATGTGAGCACGATAGTGTATCCCACTTCTGACTCTGTAGTAGTCTATTTCTTTAGTTTAACAATTTATTCAATTTATAACTATACTCTTTACAATACTCGAATGAAGTTAATTAAGTTTCACAATAATTAATCAATCCCGTAGAATATAGTTATCCGTAAAGTAATACAATAATTAAAGTCTTTTATAAATATGTGTCAAGATGGTACTCCGCGATTACAATAATGCGATAAGTTAAGTATAAGAAAAATAGGACAAGGGTCTTAAACCGTTGATGTGCGTATCTCAGAGGCTGAGGAAAATCTGCCTCGTGCCCCTTGACTCTCGAGGGTGTTAGGTTTTCTAACACAGCATTTTTCTTGGGGCCCCGTGACGTCATGAGCCCCTTGAATGCCGGGGAAGGGATTTTATGGCCCAAAGAGTACGGTGGTTGACGGAAAAATTTTGAGAGTGGAAAAGTACTCCCACAAAAGTTAGTATGAAATCTTCCGTACCACTCGAGTGATGAAAATAATTTCATACTAACTTTACCATCTCTCTATACCTCTGCATGTAAATAATGCAATTTTGAAAATTAATTACTCAAAAACGATGCGGTGAATTGATCTGAAATTTTGGTAGTGAATTATTAATATATTTATCTTTCGATAAAAAAAAATTTTATGATTTTCTTGAAGTATGCTTTTCACGTACGTACTACCTAAACAATATAATTCTGCGAAAACTCAAACTAAAAAAATTATCTATTGAAATAAACGAAAAATTAGTATATGCTTATTTTACGATATAAAGATTGATAATTGTTTAGAATCGTGGCTTCAACCAATTCGTCAAAAATCGACAAATTGAGTTGTTGATAAATATTTTTAATTTTGAAACAATTTTATTTTTCATTAGAGACAACACTATAAATTGATTCCTGGATTACTTTATTGATAAAGGAATAATTTTTTAAGAAAAATTCTGATTTATAATCAGATATTTGATGAATTCTACTTAAAATGAAAAATTGTATCGGTAAATACTTTTTCGGTTTCTTGACCTTTCAAGAGTTATAATTGCCGTAAATTTGTCAACAGATTTAATAATATTTTTGATATACCACAATTGTAAAATTGTAGTCAACTATACTTAAAAATACTTTGAAATGTGAAAAAAACAATTAAACGTCATTGAATTTTAATTTTTCAAATAAAAATAATATTATACGCTGTCCGCCTTTAATCAAGCCATAGTAACCCCAATCGCGAGAGCAAAACTGAAACTCAAGATCAACGACATTACCTTCAGACTAAAAGCGTACGTGGTTCCAGACGATCAGCTATCAAGGGACATTCTTATTGGCCGTGACATCCTCAGGAAACCCCGAGTCAAAGCTATCGTAGACGCCGCCGGTATACAGATCATCAGAGATACAGATCATCATTGAAGTACACATGGTTGAATCCGGTAAGCGAAAGATAGAAATAACTGATGTTTGCTGCCCGGGAGTGGATGAAGATGCGCAAAATAAACTCGTAAATCTGTTAAACGAATTTCGGGACTGTATCGCGCTTAACATGAGGGAAATCGGCAAAGCCAATGGAACAACTATGAAGATCCAGCTGACAACTGATGCACCTGTTCATTCAGCACCACGACGGTTATCTTACGACGAGCGTAACAAAGTTAAAGACTTAGTCAAGGATCTATTGGACGGCGAAATTATTCGGGAAAGTCATTCGCCTTATGCAAGTCCAATAGTGGTTCGCCATAAATCCGGAGGAGATATCCGCATGTGCATCGATTTTCGAGGAGTTAATACGTTTACCGTTGTCGATCCTCATCCTATGCCTCATATAGATGACCAGATCGATCGATTAAGCGGAGTCGCATATTATATAACACTCGACTTAAAATCTGGATTTTATCAAATTCCTATGGACAAAGACTCTGTTAAAGTGACTGCATTTGTAACTCCAGATGGTCATTGCGAATTCCTACGTATGCCGTTTGGGTTAAAGAATGCACCCGCTGTTTTCCAAAGAGCCATAAACACTGCTCTTGGAGAATTGAGATTTACAATAGCCCTTGTGTATGTCGACGACATTCTAGTTATAGGCTCTAGTATAGAAGAGGCTTTCAAAAACCTAAGGCTTGTTCTGAAAGCACTTAGAAATTACAACTTTACGCTCAATTTAGACAAGTGTAAGTTCTTTCAAACAAAGATTGACTATTTGGGCCGGGAAGTATCCACGGACGGAGTTCGTCCAGGCGCTCATAAAATCGAAGCCGTTAAAAACGCAGAAATCCCCAAAGATGTAAAAGGAGTACGTTCATTCCTTGGCCTTGCGGGATACTTCCGGAAATTTATTAAACACTTCGCTCAAAAAGTCTCGCCACTAATAGACTTATTGAAGAAAAACAGTCCTTGGGTTTGGACTGAAAAACATACTGGAGTCGTAAACGAAGTAAAGGAAATATTAACAACAAGACCCGTTCTCACTATTTATGACCCGACCCTCGAAACTGAGGTCCACACAGATGTTAATTCGATAGGTCTTGGAGCCATGCTCATTAGGGTGGGTCAAAAAAATCGAATAATTTATTTTTGATTTTATACTCTGAAAAATAGGTTCGTAGACACCTAAAAAGAATTCTCTCCAAGTATAAGCTCTTAATTATAACGGGAAGGTCCTCCGCTTTGCGGGTTTCTATTTTTTTCGAATAATCAGATAAAAAAATTTATATCTCGCTTCCAACTGCTTGGAAAAATATTCCGTGGCATAGATTTTGTGAGAAATTGAATGCTTTACAAAAAAGGTCTCTTATGACTTTTTCAAAAACTCAACCGATTAAAAGATATTCATAGTTGAAGTTTGGCTATTTTAAGGAAAATATTCGTTTTTATTATGAATTTTATAAGTCGATGAAAAAAATTATTTCGGATTGCGGAACTCATGATTTTGTAGGAAATTTACTGCTCTACAAAAATGGTCTCTTATGATTTTTTGATTAAGTGAAGCCGTTACGAGATATTCATCGTCAAACATTAACGAATATCAATATTTCCAGTTTTTGATCAATAATTCGATAAATTTTAATTTAAACTATGAGTTTCAGGAAAATTTACATAAATTTGAGTTTCGATCGATAAAGAAATGTTATAATAAGTTAGATAAAGAATTATTGGAATTATCATTGATTTTCCTTGGAGAAATGCCTCAAGAAAAGATTTCTTTCAAACGTCCTGGTGCTGTTCATCATGCTAGATGGATGGCTAAGGCCATTTATAGTTTGAAAATGTATCTATTCAGAGATGAATTCAAACTCTCTCAGAAAGAATTGCATGGTCTTCGTCATTTCTGTATTTTTATAGTCACATTGTATTTAAAAGCTTGGTTTTCATCAACTTCTGCAACAACTGCTGCTTATCATGACTTGCAGTTTATGAAAAATTTATTGGAGTACAAACATATCAATCCTTTGATTTCTTCAGCTACGTGTGAAAAAATGATTTCGCACTTATGGTATTTGAGCGATGAACTTGCCATTTTATCACTGTTTGACGATGGCGTTCCATTAGAAGTAAAAAAGTATTGTTGAAGCTGTTAATACTCGTGAAGGTACAGATTCTAAAGCTAAAAGATTTGTAATTGCTAAAAAGATTTGAATTCATTGGCGCAGAGAACTCTGAGTGACTTTGTGTCTAAAAAGTCATTAAATCTTTTCAAAATCTTCGATCTACCGTATGACTTTCTTGATGTCGATGTTGAATTATGGCCTACTAATGAGAGTTATCTCGAAAATAAAGAATACTTTCAACAACTAAAAGTTGTCAATGATTCAGCAGAGCGAGCTGTTGCATTAGTCAGTGAATATAATCAATGCTTGACAAAAAATGAAGAACAATTCCAGTACTTATTGCAAGTTGTCAAAGAACATCAAAAAACATTCCCAAATTGTAATAAAAGAAATTATTTATAGTAATAGCGTACTGTTATGTTAAAAATATAGACAATTATATTGCAATTGATAATTCAATAAAAATTTATCTATAAAAAAGTTAAATACTGGTTGTTTCTCACTTGATTCAATACTTTTCATATTAAATTTGACAAAGAAATATGTCATTCACTTCAAATTAAACTAATCATTGGCTATATGTCGAAAAAAATGCTCTAATTTCTTGTTTTAATGCAATCAAACAAGCTCAAGACTGAAAACAATATTAAAAAAATTGTTTATAACATTTCTTTATCGATCGAAACTCAAATTTATGTAAATTTTCCTGAAACTCATAGTTTAAATTAAAATTTATCGAATTATTGATCAAAAACTGGAAATATTGATATTCGTTAATGTTTGACGATGAATATCTCGTAACGGCTTCACTTAATCAAAAATCATAAGAGACCATTTTTGTAGAGCAGTAAATTTCCTACAAAATCATGAGTTCCGCAATCCGAAATAATTTTTTTCATCGACTTATAAAATTCATAATAAAAACGAATATTTTCCTTAAAATAGCCAAACTTCAACTATGAATATCTTTTAATCGGTTGAGTTTTTGAAAAAGTCATAAGAGACCTTTTTTGTAAAGCATTCAATTTCTCACAAAATCTATGCCACGGAATATTTTTCCAAGCAGTTGGAAGCGAGATATAAATTTTTTTATCTGATTATTCGAAAAAAATAGAAACCCGCAAAGCGGAGGACCTTCCCGTTATAATTAAGAGCTTATACTTGGAGAGAATTCTTTTTAGGTGTCTACGAACCTATTTTTCAGAGTATAAAGTCAAAAATAAATTATTCGATTTTTTTGACCCACCCTAATGCTCATGCAAAAGCATGGGCACGAAAAGAAAGTTGTTTCCTATTATAGTCGTAAAACAACACCAATAGAACAAAAATATCATTCGTACGACTTGGAAACTCTTGCGGTCGTTGCAGCTCTTAAAACCTTTCGCGTATACCTGATAGGGATAAACTTCACTGTAGTCACTGACTGTAGTGCCATGCGGGCTACTGCTGTAAAAAAGGACATACAACCACGTATTGCCAGATGGTGGGTATATTTATAAGACTACAATTTCGATATTGTGTATCGACCTGGCGCTCAAGGAGCGCATGTTGATTATTTAAGTCGGTATCCCATCGAATGTTTAGCTATTGATGTCACTCCCAGTGAGTGGATCAAAGTGGCTCAAATACAAGGCCCCGACATTGAGACAATCATGAAGATCCTGGAGTCGGGAGATAATCAAGCGAGTACCAAACATTATTTTGAAACTTATGACCTTAGGAACGGAGTAGTTTTCCGAAGAATCGAGAACGGTAATAGGTGGTTAGTACCACGAGCTTCTCGTTTCCACGTCGTGAAAATGTGTCATGACGATCAGGGACACCTCGGAATTGATAAGACTCTTGAGAAACTGTGCGAACATTATTGGTTTAAAGGCATGAAGAGATTTGTTTCAAAATACGTTACTGCATGCTTACAATGTCTGTATTATAAGTCTACCTCTGGCCGCAAGCCTGGCATGTTACACCCCATAGAGAAGGTTGCCCTTCCTTTCCACACAATACACATCGACCATGTGAGCCCGTTTGTTAAAAGTAAACGAGGCAATACCCAGATACTCACCATAGTTGACGGGTTTACTAAATTTTGTATTCTGGAGCCAGTGAAGGACGTTAAAACTAAGTGAGTCATTCGAGCACTGACCCAACTGTTTTCACTTTTTGGAGTTCCTTCTAGGATCATCAGTGACAGAGGCACGAGTTTTACGTCACAGCTGTTTGATGGTTTCTGTAAAGAATACAACATCAAGCACGTCCTCAATGCAGTGGCAACACCGAGGGCGAATGGACAGTATGAGCGCACGAATCGCACGTTGCTGAATTCATTAGCAACTTCCAGTGCAGGGTCAGCTGAGGACCAATGGGATAAATTTGTGAAGACAGTCCAGAGTGGTCTCAATAGTGCTACCAATCGGACTACACAGAAAACCCCAGCTCAACTTTTACTTGGTTACAGGCCCCGCAGTATGGCAGATTCTGTTCTTTTAGGTTCGATTCAGAGCTCGTTGGATGCTCTAGACCTCAGAGAGATGAGGGAGCAGGCGAAAGCAGCTACCGGAGTTGAACAAGAAAAGCAGAAGGCCAGGTTTGACGCCAAGCGGTCCAAACCACCTCAGTATACTGTCGGCGACATCGTTGTGGTTGCTACCAATCCAGTCGCGACTGGACAAAGCAACAAATTAGTCGCCAAGGCTAAGGGTCCGTTTAAGGTTACTGTAGTGCTGCCCAATGACCAATATGAGGTCCAAGATTTGCGGGAGATGCAGAAATCCAGGGGACAAAAGACTGCCGTAGCGGTTGACAGGATGAAAAAGTGGATATCCTTCAACGCACTGGAATAAATTAAGGTGAGATTATGATTCTTAATCAATGTTTGTAGTTTGCAGGTCTCAGAAACGTGCCTTTGGGTCATTTAACCGACCAAGAAGGGTGACCGGAACAACAGCGAGTATTCTGGCGTTGAGGATCCATGATAGGTCTCCGGAATGCTCGACGGTGAGCTGACTCCCAGGGACCAACGACGAGTTGGGTTGCCCGGATTCAGTAACCGTGCTGGTCTGTTCTGAGAACTCCGAGCCACTGAGGTCAATTAGACATGGCAGTAGATGCTCGATCTCATCTACCGCCAAGTCTAGAGCCTTTGAGAGCCCGTCAGCTTGTCACTAGCGGGAGATACTATGGAGGTTTCAGGCCAGTCAGGCACGACTATTTTCGCCAAGTCTGGGACTTTTGAGAGCCCGGCAGCTTGTCACTGTCGAGAGATACTATGGTAGTCCCAGGCCAGTCAGGCGTGGACTGTTTTACCGAGTCGGTTGTTCTCTTGGTTCCTGGCCATTGGTCAAGTTAGTTTCATGTAGTGTCATGGTAGTTAGTGTCATGCTGGGCTTCAGGCAATAGTCTTCAGGGACGGACACTCTAGCACCAGGCTCAGACAACTCAGCATGTGTATACCTAGCTAAGGTCTCATCCTGAACAGGCATCCGTGAACCGGACCGTTTGGTAAACACGGAAGGCTTCACGGGGTAAGGCCCTGGAATGGTTGAGAATCCTAATTTGTCCTATCCCCAGGCGCTACTTGGTCGCTATCGCGGGTCGATCGACACTCTTGGGTAGAGCTGATCACTCTGACTAGGGGAGTGTGGATTGAGCGGCGATAGTTACCTTCTTGTAACTTTATTACCCTGATCGGGTCATTAATGAGGATTTGTTTGGATGAATTTTTCAGATCCAGGTAGTCAAAGCCGAGGACGGTTTGTGTGGTCAGGAGAGGCCGAATGTGGGAGTACTTTTCCACTCTCAAAATTTTTCCGTCAACCACCGTACTCTTTGGGCCATAAAATCCCTTCCCCGGCATTCAAGGGGCTCATGACATCATGGGACCTTAAGAACAACGCTGTGTTAGAAAACCTAACACCCTCGAGAGTCAAGGGGCACGAGGCAGATTTTCCTCAGCCTCTGAGATACGCACATCAACGGTTTAAGACCCTTGTCCTATTT
Source organism: Cotesia typhae (assembly GCF_013202065.1). NCBI lineage: Eukaryota > Metazoa > Arthropoda > Insecta > Hymenoptera > Braconidae > Cotesia > Cotesia typhae. Next base: position 1,160,218 of record NW_027423757.1, on the reverse strand, counting down.
TTCTTATACTTAACTTATCGCATTATTGTAATCGTGGAGTACCATCTTGACACTTATATTTATAAAAGACTTTAATTATTGTATTACTTTACGGATAACTATATTCTACGGGATTGATTAATTATTATGAAACTTAATTAACTTCATTCGAGTATTGTAAAGAGTATAGTTATAAATTGAATAAATTGTTAAACTAAAGAAATAGACTACTACACTTTATCATCTCTCTGCGTGTAAATGATGTAATTTCCAAAATTAATTACTCAAAAACGGTGCTGTGAATTGATCTGAAATTTTGGTGGTGAGTTATTAATATATTTGTCTTTCAGTAAAAAAAATTTTATAATTTTCTTGAAATATACTTTTCACTTACGTACACAGAAAAAAAAATTTCTTGAACCAAGAAAATTGTAAGGAAAACCGAAATTATTTTGGAGCAAGAAGAAATTTTCTTGGCTTAAAAGAATTTAATTTCGTTCAAGAAATTTTAACTTCATTCAAAAAATTTTCAATCTTCCTTAAGATTTTTTTGATTTAAAAAAATTTACGCTTGACTTAAGGGGCACACCTAGTGTGAAATTTCGAAAAAGTCGATTTTTTTTTTTTTTTTCATATTTCGGTAGATTACACCTTTAAAAATAACATATTAAAATTTCAAATCGATATATCAAATAGTTTTTGAGTTATAACATTTTAAAGAGCAGCCGCTCGGCAGCTAGAGTGTCATTAGCTGCGAGACGTACCTGAAGTATTGTTCAGAGTCTACTGTCTCTTCTAGCCCCTATAACACGATTCCAGTTTCTATTGTTGGCTCTCAGGTATACAAAAATATATCATTATAATAATTTCTACAAATTTCTAGAAATTTTTCGTTTACTGCCACGTAAATTATTTTCGGAGCCAGACACATTTAGTCTCATTGTGATCGTTGTATCGAGCGCATCATAATTTTACACGTGCTATTTTCTTGAAAATGAGTGATCAATCTTCATATTCAAATAAAAAAGGAACTCACAATGTTCCTAAGCATCGATCAATTGCGAAAAAACGCAAGTTTACCGGAAATAGATTTACATTTGAGCAATCTACTGCGAATACCAGTACGTCCGCAGAAAAGTTATTACAAAATAATGACAATAATGTTGTGATTGACCCATCTCATGGATATTGTATTTTGTTAAAAGTTACTTTCAATCAAGCAAGTTCAAGAGGCCTAGGGTTCAAAATTGCTATTATTTGTGAATGTGGCAATTCGTATATTAATTCTGGACCAATGATTAATAACGCATTTAAAATAAATAAACGTATTGTTGCTGTGATGCGTCTATTGGGCATCGGAATAAATGGGATAAATCTTTTCTGTGGATTAATGGATTTAGCATGCAAATTTTACGACCAAACTTTTGCGGGATGTTTTACGAATTTACAGATTGCAGCCGAAACTGTTTGTAAGCTCAGTATGCAGCAAGCTATAAATGAAGAAAAAGAGCTTACATTAAAGAAAAAAAATTCGGAGACAAATTTGACTGTTAGCGGCGACGGTACCTGAAAAAAACGTGGCCATACTTCCCGTTTTGGAGTAGTTACGCTGGCAGGAAAATACAGCAAGAAAATTCTTGATTCATGCGTAAAATCTACATATTGTCAGAGTTGTGTTTTTGGAAGAAAAAAAAAAAGATAGCGAACCTGAAGATTATGAGGAATGGCTATCATTACACGATGAAGAATGTGATGCCAATCATAAAGGATCTGCCTCAAAAATGGAAGTGGATAGTGTAAAAGACATGTTTGGTCGTTCCATTAGTAAATATGGTGTAAAATATACCCGCTATATTGGTGATGGTGATAGCGCTACCCACAAAGGACTTATAGATTTGAATCCTTATGATATTCCTGTTGCTAAATTGGAATGCTATCTACATGTGAAAAAAGAATGGGAACACGTTGCCGAAGTGTAAAGAACATTAATAAGAAATTAGGAGGAAAAAGTAACACATCACAAAAGTTAACTGTAAATTTTATAAATAAACTCCAAAAATATTATGGTTTAGCAATTATGAGGAATCAAGATAATGTAGATGAAATGTATAAAGCAATCTGGGCAACATTTTATCATTTCTGTTCAACTGACAAAAACCCAAATCATAAAAATTGTCCAGAAGGCGCTGAAAGTTGGTGCGCTTATCGCCGCGCGGAAGCTGAAGGAATCACTAGTACATTTAAACACGATTACCTCCCACTGGATCCAGAAGTACAAGAAGCTATAAAACCTATTTATGAAGACTTATCTCGATATGAATTGCTTGATAGATGTAAAGGTAACAATACTCAAAACAACAATGAAAGCTACAACGGTTTACTTTGGCACTTTTCACCCAAGCATCTTCATAATGGCTTCAAAACTATTGAATTGTCAAATAATTTTGCAACTGCAATATTTAATGACGGTTATTCGTCAATTTTGAAGATATTCAATGTAATGGGAGTGATAGTTGGACCTGCAGCAAGAGATTTTGCGGCTCTTAAGGACGACACGAGAATACGAATCGCTGATTATCGCCAAAGGGCTTCTTCAAAAGAAGGTCGATCATCTCGAAGAAAAGCTTCTTCAGCTGAACAAGCCCTTTTCGAAGAAGAGGAAGGTGTATTATATGGCCCTGGAATAGCAGATTAGCTGTAAATATGATTTTAAACCACTTATAACAGTGGAAACGATCATTTTATCTTTAAACGCGTTTTTCTCGAAACAGCATTTTCCGAATTTGCTGCAGTGATTACTCAAAAACAAATGATCCGATCACTATCGAATTTTTTTACATGTTCTATATATAGTTCTCCGTACAATGACCTATCGATTTTTTGATCTGATCAAAAATCGAATTTTCGCAGAAACCACAAACGACCAAAATTTTAGGTAAAATTCGACTATTTTTTTAAAACGCCGCCATATTGTCAATTTTTGATTTTTTTTTTTATCGTAGGTCATTGTACAGACAATATTATCTAGTTTAACGAGATATTTTTTTAGATTTCATCCACGGAGAAGGCCGGAATCACTGCAGCAGTGAAGGACCTTTTTTTTTCGCGCCGTTAGAGATCGACGATAACTTAAAAAATATTTAATTTTTTTCTACAAAAATTTCATTATGTATTCTTAAAACATGTATAAATATATTCTTAAAATTTTAAAATAATTGATAAAGTATTTTTTTTAATAAAAATTCCCAAAAATCACGTTTTTTTTAGGCCGTTACACTAGGTGTGCCCCTTAAGACTTTCTTTCTTTCTGTGTACTACCCTAAGTATAGTAATGGAGAGAAAATATAATTGGTTGTAGCCATTATATGTTAACCTCAAGAGTAAACTTAATTTACCATATTTTCGCACTTTATTTTTAAATATTTCAATAATTAATTACTAATTATTAGAGTTTGATAATCATAACTGAAATTTAAATAAAAACCATTTGTCATCTCTATAAAATAAAGTAAGAAATTCATTAGGTTAATTTAAGAGATCGAGATATTAGATTGATTTTTTGTTCACAATAATTAACTTCACGTATCTTTCAGAAAGTGATATTTTCTTAAGAATCATCTGAATTTAAATTGCGAATACATTGGTGAGAAAAATACTTGAATAAAAAATAATATCTTAATTCCATAAATCTTAACGCTATAAATTTCTACTGAAATGGAATATAAACAAATAAATAATGTTTTATCAATTTAACGCGATATATGTGTTATAAATCTGTGTTATGTATCAGTGAGTCTGCTTACGTTCTTAGAATAAATGAATCATCAGACTAAAAGGTTGTATGATGGTTATATAAATGCATTTAAGGCAATCTTAAACAGTCAGTCGTAAATAAAACTTCAAGGAGTTCATACAATAACATTAAGTCATTTCAGCTGTTACTGTGAGTTTATTTAATTATTCTTTGTTATTATATTAAAACAATTTTTAGGATATATTTTTTAAAATCCGTAGTTTGTTTTTTAAAATTTCTCTTCAACGGAATTTTTAAAAATGTTTATTTATTTATTTTAGTTTACATTTACCCAACAGCAATCGTCAATAACAGGGTCACTAAATTATGCATAACGTCCAAGTGATAACATAATAATAGAAATAATAATAATTATTTAAAAATAAATGTTATATTTACGAGAGAATAATTTTTTCATATATTTCAGAGACTTACATTTTTTTGTTATTATTGTTATTATTTTACGCCCCTTTTTGACTTTTATAATAATTTACATTTTTAAATAAATCATTATAATCAAAATTTCTTTAATTACTTTAATGCAGTAACTAACTCAATCGAAAAAAGTAAACGGTTAACAAACAGAGAACAGTTTTTTGATACTCTCGTTTCATTTCATTGTATATAACTATTTTTTTCTTTTTTTTTTTTTTTTTTTTAATCAGACTTAATTCATATTCCGACCGCTATTTATTAATAAAAGAGACTGTCACCTTGAATCTTAACGCATTAACCTTGTGATTCTTACATTAACGTATGAGTTTATGTTACACTGACAATAAATTTATCATTTCAGAACTTAAGTAAGTGGATCGAAAAGATAGCCCAAGATGTCAAAGGTCATTATTTTTATGTTCTTCGGCTTGCTAGCAGCAACCATTATCTCAGCTCGTTCAACTGATAATACAAAGAGTACATGTGGTCGTCATGGCGACAATGTAAGTTTTATTGATAGTCTTTTTTTATTTTGTAAATATCCAAAGATTAGTTCGAATTATAAAATTTAAACAATGGAAAAAACAGGTTCTTTTGTAGAAAAGTTGTATACAATACATATTTTTATCGTATTCGAAAGTGTAAATAAAATATGAAACATGAAATATTTTTCAACTCATTATTACTTTTTACTAAGAAAATGTTTTACTCATAAAAACTGGAGTGTTATTGTTGACATGATTTGGCCAATTAATATCGTTCATCAAATGCATCAGTCTATACTAGAAATCAATAACTGCTAATCAACTATGCTCTGTTTTAATTAAATATTTTTTTTTTAGTTCTTATACGCTTGAAAAAAGACTGAATACATAAATTTCAAAGTCAAATTATTGTTGAAAATTATTACAACGTACACGAAAAGAAAAATATGAGTATTATTCCTATAAATTTATGGGATTATTTCCTATACTGATTATAGGAACGAAAACTATAATTATGTGAATAACGCCCATAATAGTAGGAAGTGTTCCCAGAATGTATAAGATCGTTTCCAATAATTTATGGAAATAGTTCCCATACGAATTATGAGAGGAGTTCTTATATTTACCGTCATTATTCCCATAATTTATAGGATTAATTTCTATATACACTTTGCAACTATTCTTATGATTGGAGGAGCAGGAAAAATATTTTGTTGTAAATATTTTCTCTGCTTTTACTCTAGTAAAAATATTCGTTTTTAAGTAGCTGTAAGCTGTAAAAATAAGTGGTTTTAAATTTAAGGATTAGATGAGTAACTAGTACTTTTGACATGCTGTCATCAGATGTCAAAATATGGTTACTCTGTGAGATAGTTAAGAATATTGTAGCTTGAGTGCGACTGAGAGAACGAGCAAAAGTATATGAAGTATGCAAGTATGCTGATTAGAGATGGTGGTGAGAAGGGACTGTGGGGCCCAAGTAAATTTAAGGGATAACTTTTAAGTTAGTCTAACACCACCGAGGCTAGCAAGCAGTCATGTATTATTTTCCTCATCAATAAATCCATTATTATACTTTTAAAATATCGCCTCATGTTGTAATTTTTTTTAATTAATATAATCATAAAATTGATATTTTACATAACTTATAGGAATAAATCTTACATATTATAGGACTCATTGCTATAAATTATGGGAATCATTCCTATAATCGTATAGAAATCATTTCTATATTGTGATGAATATTATCCCGATCATGATATAGAAAATAGTATGAGGAAAATTCCTATATTACTATGGGAACAACTTCCATAATAGAATAGAAATAGTTTCCATACTATTATAGGAATTTTTCCAATATTACCATGGGAATTATTCCCATACTATTATGGGAACTATTCCCATATTACTTTAGGAATTTTTCTTATACTATGATGAAAACCTTTCTTGTATTATTACGGAAACTATTTCTATAGCAGTATAGCAAAACTAACTACACGAGTATAGGAACTATTCCCATAATAAATAGGAAAAATTCCTATAATTTTCTTTCCGTGTACATCGATTATTATGAAAAAGATCAAAATTTATTCGATTTGTTCGAAATATATTTGACAAAAAGTAATTTTCACATCCGTATTTAATGATTCAAAGTTTTATTTATGGATCAGGTAAATGACATTTCTATTCTTTTATTATAATTAATATTATTAATTAATAAATAATTTCTAAAAGAATCATTACGGTTATTCAAAATCTTGATTGTATATTTTCTGAATAAAAAAAATCGTTAGAAGTTTTTATTAACTGTTTTAGATAATATTGAGTGGCATTGTTATGAAGAATTAGAAACATAAATATGAAGATCAATTCGATGAGTAGGGCCAGCATTTTCGCAGTTGTTTAAATGAGCATTCATATGTTGAAACTCAAATTTGAATAGAAAAAACACTTCCTAGCCTTATTGATGAATTATGAAATTGATCTACAAAAAAAATGATTTTACTAATTTTCCGTCTTTTATTTAGTGTGTTTCAGTTAGCAGTTGCTGCTCAGGTTTGGTCTGTCATAGATTCGCCAATAGATGTTCTGTTGTTATTACTCCAGAAGAATTGATAGAAGCGAAGAAAAATTTGAAAAAAACAGATTCTAAATTTAAAGATTGGTGAAATACTAAATTTAATTCAGAATAACTTATATATTATCGTTTTCTAAATGGAAATAAATATTTTTATAATATAGATCTATACTGTGAGTAAACTCACTTTTTACACTACAAATGTAACATGAAGATTTTCAAATAGATTTTATGAAACAATTATTTTTGTTATTAATTATAATAAGTAAAAGCTCTTCAAGCTCTAAAATATAATTTGTTTTATTTTGAGCTTTCCGAGATTGGACAGTTAGCTGTTGTATGCCTTTGAGCTCTTCGAACTCAAAAGTCTGATAGGACTTTAATAAAACACTATTCTTAAAATTTTCAAACTACAATTACTTTTAATTAAATAAACTGATTTTCACGCAGTTGGTAGCATTCAACGCAGTTTTTCGAATCCTATAATTAACTCTTAAACAAAAATTGATCAAACTGAAAAGTTTGGATAAATTAAAAAAATTCACTTTTACCGAATTTGTTCGACAACGATAGTTATCTCTTGAACCAATCAACCGATTTTCACGTTCTTGGCGGTGATTAAGGTGGTTTTTTAAACTCTAATACTTATTTTATTTCGTTAACAACGATCCGAAAGGAAATGTCGAAGTTATGTAAAAAAACACTTTTTTGAAATGTATCGTTTTCGAAAACTGACCAACAAATCAACCGATTGTGACCGGCCTGGCAGAGATCTACGTGGTTTTCCAAGGTTAAGAACTGATTAGTTTTTAGGATTGATGCATAAAGCCATTTAGAAGTTCTTCCAAAAAGAAATACGATTTTTTGAAAATTTTGTTTTTGGGATTTCTCAAAATCTAGCGAACCGAATTGGTTCAAATTTTCAGAAAATTTAATGGTAATGGACCTCTTTGAAACGCCGCTCATTCTGATCGAACCGGATAAGCCGTTCAAAAGTCATGAGAGATTCACACACACACACACACACACACACACACACACACATACACACACACACACACACACACACACACATATATATATATATATATATATATATATATATATATATATATATATATATATATATATATATATATATATATATATATATATATATATATATATATATATATATATATATATATATATATATATATATATATATATATATATATATATAAAAATCAATTGCTGTGCGTTAGTCTCGCTAAAACTCAAAAACGGCTGGACCGATTTTCAAAATTTTTTTTTGTTTTGTTCGTTATAGTTCAGGGATGGTTTAGAAAAAAAAATTTTGGAATTTTGGAATTGAAAAAAATTTCATCTTAAAAAATAAAAAATTGTTAATTTTGTATCGAAATCGCTATTGTTACGCTTGAGCCTCAAGGTTGCAAGAGTATACAAAATTGTCCAATATGCAGGAATATACGTACAAGTATACTTTGGGTATCTTTATATATATATATATAAGCCATATATAATAGCTAAATTTGTCATTAAAGACAAATTTTTGGGAACTGGGGGAAATAAAGGATAAAGGGGGAAGGGGAGGACCTTTACTCAGTAGGAATTTTCGGTAACTGAAAAAGTAATTCGGACAGCCCAGACCGGGAATCGAACCCGGATCGTTTGGTTACGCGCCAAAGGCTCTATAATTTGTTATACATTTATTATATAAATAAAACAAATAAAACATATTAAAATGACCAACAAGTTTCATTTAATAACTTAATACCAACTTAACCGTCTACAATACGACCAGTGTTAATTGTTGACAAAAATAAATTAGAGTTTACAGGTTAAAAATCACAAATCACAATTTGTAAAAAAAAAAAATTTTTGTAGGTGATACGAAGTTCACCGGGTCAGCTAGTATATATATATATACATATGGACATTATCGCCATCTCGATATGTCGAGATCTGATAAAAACTCTATTTTCGCATAACGGGGTAAAACCAATAACTTCCCGAATTAAAAAAATTTTTCAGGTTTTCTTAGCGGGAAGTTCAAAAAATCACTCTGAAAAAAAATTTTTTTTGCTCTACACGATATGATATTGCTACTGTCACGATCCAAACGTTGCAGGATTTTCCTGCAGCTGCAACAAATCGATCATGTCAATGGAATACGAACTCTTCTTTGATCCCGATCCCAGTCCCTGACATATTATTTTTTTAACATCTTGCCCATAATTTGTACGATTTCGTAATAATCTTTTATTTGCACTAGTAGATTTTTTAATATCTTCAATGAACATTGAGCATATTTTATACAAGTGACCGGAATTAAAAGATTCAATAAACCCTAGAAGTTTATTAGCTATAGTTACTTCAATCCTTTTCTCATTTAAGTCCTTCAAATCATCGATAACTTTTTGAAAATTGGCCGATTACCATAAATTTCACGATCTTTACTATAAATTAATGGTGTTAATAAAATACTGTTTGCTGTGATACCAAATGTGGTGGCAAGCAAGGTATGAATTCGTAAACTGCACCAAATTTATTCCTTCCAGCGTGGCTACCTAAAGCATTTCCGGCTTCCACTTGATTTTGATAAACATGAATAGACACGACAATTTTATTTTCATAATAACGAGATTTTTCACTTATAATTAATTAATCTATATTATTACAAGAGATTCTTATCTATATAATCACTCATCACGATATCTCGGGAATCGTCCGACCTTGAAACTTGAAATTTGGTAAGAATATTAGTTTTGCCATGTAGAGGTCAGCTAAGAACTGATTTTAAGAAATTCCTCTCTCTCTAAATTTGAAACAGTGAAAATCACTAGAAATTAGTGGTATATTCACTATTTCACAGTTATAAGTATACCACTCGGTATATTTATAGCTGTGAAACAGTGAAGTTCCACTGATTCATTTTAAGAGAGCTCACAAAGAGGTATGCGGGGGCGTTAACAATGAAAAATTCCCGTTTTTCAACTATAGCTCCTACAGACTCCAAATTTGGTAGGAATCTTCTGTAAGAGACGTAGAAATAGTCTATGAACGGATTTTACGATAGATCACCTGATAGAGGGTTGTAGGGTAGGTATTAGGAATGAAAATTTTTAATTTTCAAACCATAGCTCCGGCAGACTTAAAATTTAGTAGGAATTTTCTATAAGTAATGTAAAAATGATTTCTGAACGAATTTTACAATAGCTCACCCCACAGAGGATTGCGGGGGTGGGTATTAACAATGAAAATTTTTTAGTTGCAAACATATAGCTTCTACAGACTCCAAATTTGGTAGAAATCTTATATAAGTAATGCCAAAATAATTTATAAACGAATTTTACGATATCCCACCCCAAAGAGGACTGCGGAGGCGTTAAAAATAATAAATTCCCGTTTTTAAACTATAATTCCTACAGACTCCATGTTGGATAGGAATTTTCTAAAATAAAAAATCTTAGTTCCTTACTTTAATGACTTTCTGATTTTCGAAAATTTTCAATCTTCTTAGTGGGAAGTTAAAAATATAATAACTATTACTGTTAACAGGTGATGCGCATTATGGTCTTGTATTGGGAAAATTTTTGCGCGTGATCATATTTTTATCGTACATTGATAGCAAATGAATTATTCGCTTCCAAGAGTGCAATCTGAATACGAACATTCTTTCAAGTTGTTCTTTGCATGTTTTTAATTATTATGCAAGTAAGTAAAAGATTAAATAATTTAATTTGATCAAACTATTTTTTTCTCAATGTTGTATGCTAAGAGGATTATTTTTATGCCATCACCAAGTATTTTTTTTTCTTGTGTGATTTTCTTTATTCGTGAACACATAAAGTTATTTAAATCATATTGCATTTAAAAAAATAATCTTTGGTTAAAAAGAGAAGATGGTTATGAAATAAGATAAGCGGATAAAACTTTAACTTACTATAAAAATATGAAAAATAATTTTTTTTTTATGATTATTTTTCAGTCTGCGTATTTAAATGCTTCTGTAAGATACTTAAAGAATATTTGCGTAAGTTGAAAGTAATAACCAAGGACTTTAAGTTCAAGGCTAAAGTCAACCTCAGCTTGTTATGAATTGTTTGGTCTTTTTTTTGTTTTTTGATCGGCTTAAATTAGTCCTTGAGTTAAGCACCATAATGGGTTTTTTTCCTTACCCTTTTGATTAACTTTAGTTTTTCTTCATGCAGATAAGTTCAAAATTCAAAACAATGTGATTTTAAGATAAAAATTTTGTTTTACAATAATACTATATTGATTTAAATATAAAGGAAAAATATTTACTATTCTAATACGCTTCAATACCTTCAAAGATACGAAAAAAAATATATTTATATATATTGTAAATATCTTCTATTACTGCGGTCGAGTGAGCTCAAGGTGTCATATTCAGCAAATATTTGCTCGGTCTTCTCTTATCATAGAAGCTTAACGGCCCATATGTTCTTTTTTTATGTAGCTCCTTTCATAAGTTTCCAATAACTTTAAATTTATATGCTACTTTATTTATTTTTTGTAATATAATAATTTATTTATATTATTAAGATTCTTGTAAAGTTACAAATTCATTGAATAAAAAAAAAAAAAAAAAATAGTGTCATTTATTGTTAAATAACCGGTTTTATGCATTGGTAATCACACACAGAAAAAAAAATTAACGAATCAAGAGAAAAATTATTAAACCAAGAAAATAATATTGAAGAGTTTTATTGTCTTAAATCAAAACGAAAAATTCTGGAATCAAGTAAAATTTACTTAGACCCTAAATAATTTCTTAGTTTAAGAATTTTTCACTCAAATGAAGAAGATGAAATTCTTCAAAATTATTTACTTGATTCAAGTAAATTTTTTTTTTTTTTGAGTAGAAATAATTTTTGTTACAGGTTTAACCTCGCTTCTTCGGGCTTGATAAATTAATTATATGCATTCTTATATATCTAAAAATTTATTAATTAATATGTAAACTAGATAAGCTTCAGTATGCGTGATGTATATTATGTATGCGTTTAGGTAAATTGCAGAATTAAGATTTCTGATGACACTATGACTCTGGATGCTGGTTCTGTTACAGTTCGTGGATTTATTCTGTCACTTTCAGTCAAAATGTACACTTACAGTAATAAAAAATTTAACTGGACGGAAGAGAAAAACTTTTGAACCAAAAATACCATTTTAAAGCAATTAATTTTCTTAAGTCAAGAAATCATTCTTGGTTTAAGATATTTTTTTTTTTCGAGTCAAGTTAAATTTTTTATCCGTGTAATTACAAATTCAATCGCCTTGTTTACAAGCCCTATCAATTCTGAAAGCTAAAAAAAATATTAAATTTTTATTTTATTGATTCTTACAAAATATTGGATTACAAAGAACATAAAGAGGTATTAAAGTTAAAAGAAATGTTGAAAAAAAAATTTTGCACTTAATGGCATTGTTCTTTTATAGTCTCTAATATCCTAGGTGACTTCTAAAGAAGAGATTTCAGGGTTCATATTTAGAGCCTAAAAGTCGTTCTTGTTACACTATTAAAAAGAGAACAATAACGAATGTCGGCAAGAGTAAGTAGCGCATGATATGAAAATATTGTAACGTCGTCTAAGCCGCTAAGCATACATTAATGTGCTGAGCTTTGACAAGTTACCTATTACTCTATCAACATTGCTACGTCAGGATGCTTGTTAGGAAGCTAGTCTGATGTTTATGAATCCACATTTGAAAAAACAACTTCAAAAGTTAGTAGAAAAATTTTTTAAAAACTGAAAAATGTGACAATCAACACACCCTTTAAGCCGCTTCTCGACTTTCATGCTGTCAACGAGTTTTTTTTTCTCTTCACATGAAGATTTTAAATAAGTCTTGGCTTACGAAGCTTTCAAATTTTGATTCTAAATCGTGTATTAAAATTTTTTTTCCATAAACATTTCCACTTTTCACAAATAAGGAGCTACTAAATAAAATATGTTTAAAAAAAACATCGCTTTGACAAATATTAAAAGAATATCTTTTAGTTATTTATGATTCGTGATTCCGAGTACTCGATAGAAGTCTGGTGATTTCTACTTATCGTGTCGGGACATCAGAGAATTAGACTAAGCATCATCACGATCAAAATGCATGTAGAGGTAGTGATAATAACAACGATCGAACAAAGATATCATATATACGTATAATTTAGATGAGGAAAACAGAAACAGTCATTTAGGGCAAACTACCCTTAGACGACACTCACGTGATTGATCTTATCGTACTTCTAAGTACCCTAGCTGTACACTTCCAACCCTCGCGTGTCTGTTTATACGTATCTCAGCACAGAATTTTTTTTTCAGCCATTAAATATTGATGCGCTAAGTGGCTACGTTGGGGTAATTCGAATAATAATATAATGGACACTAATTTTTTTGTTTTGTGTTAAAATTTTTATAACTGAATGAAGTAAGATTCAAATTTGAAAAGATATAATATTTATTTAAAGTTTACAAACTAAATGTATAGTTAGATAGTTCTCTCCAAACTGACATGGTTTTGTTCTTGTTGGAAATAATCCAGCAATCATAAGGAGAATTTCTCGAAAGGTCTTCCTGACTCTTGGAAATGTGCCACATTGTCTTATCACGATTTACATTCATTAGTAGTTTGTAGCTTAAGTTTGATATGAGGAATCTCCCAAGAAATAGTATTACTACTTAGTATCTATACTCGTGGCAATCCTGAAATATTTTTTAATAATTCAATAATATAAAAATAAAATCCAAAATTTTAAGATTCTTTTTTGACACATTTTTTTCTTATAAATGAATTTAATGAAATGAATTGAAAGGTATAACAATCTTCTCGTAAAACAATAGTGAAAAATAGCAATTTTGGTTGCAGACAGCCAAAAATAATATACACATCGCGAAAAAAGATATACCTCTTTTAAATCAAGGAGATATTTTACACGCGGGCTAGGGTATCCCTATTTCTCTCAAGTGTGTAATTTACGATTTTTTTTTTGTGAATCTCAAAATAACTAATAAAGTTCACAGTTGAAAAATGTGCAATCAGTCTTAAATTGTTGCGTTTCGATTGGCTCTAGACATTAAAACTGCAAGTTTTAATGCAATTGATATGAAAAATATAGCCTGTAGCACGGGATGAAATACGATTGTAGATTGCGGGTGATTCCAGCCCTCGCTTTGCTGGGACAGTCAACACAAGCTTTTGTCTGAAATCATTTTGTTTCATCTCTGGTCATAAAAAATATTATTCCTTTTTGGCTAAAAAATACTACCGAGGAAGGTAAATTACCGTAAAAATACTGATTAATATGGTACTCTTTATTTTTACCCTTGTTCGTAGTAATATGCGTAAAGTATTTTCGATAGAGCAATGCAAGTTTTGCTGAAATAAAAAATACATTATCTTAAGTTTTTAACACTAAAAAATATTGAGTCACTGCAACTTGTCTGTTAATGATGCTGAATAATTGAGATTATTGATTATTTGTCGAAATATTGAAACATTGATTTTTTCTTTTGCATTATTTTGTTGCGTAATTGTTTAAGGATTTAATGAAAGTGAAAAAAAATCTTTAAAAAAAAAAGAGTATTTTTAGTACAATACAAAATTTTATAAGTATATTGTATACATTTTTAAATAAATGATCCATTTAATTTTCTTTTTCGTTAAAAAACTGAAAGTTTATCCGCAGACTTGAGTTGCAATCATGTGGATGCATTTACGGGTAGAAGGTAAAGGGTGCTGCAGACGGTTTCCATGGCAACTCACCGTCACTGGACAACGTACCTCTTCTCATTCCATCGTTCGAGTTCATTTCATTTATCCCCTTTTTCAACTACCCACCAACCTTCCAGTCGTTGATCTAACTGCAGGATAACACTAGTCTCTGACGAGTGAAGCCAAAAATACTTGTCTCTTATTATATGTAGCCAACCTAGTGAATTCTATAACTTGCCTATTTCATGTTCATGTAATAGTTTATTTCCACCTTGTTTTAATTGTTATGTATGATCAAATGCAAACGTTTCAAATATTTAATTAAGCTTAAACTTAGAATAGAAAGTAATTATCCTCGATATTATACTGTATAGAGATCTCACATATAGATAGATGCCAATGTTCTAATATGTTGTAACCCACAAAATTTCACAACTTTATTTTTTTTTTTTTTAAATAAAATCTAGATAATATCATGAAGCTCATGTTAAAATATTAGAGACTAAATCGTTAAATAACTATTGCACGCCTGACAAGCAAAGCAGATGAGGTTGTGCTCTACACTCGCCTTACAAAAATCGAGCGATTTCTTGAACTAAAATTGTCTATATTTATTTTCTATCGCACTTGAAAAACAATATTACACATAAATGTCATGAAAAAACACTAGTTTCAACACTTATGACATTTTTAAAAGACATTTTGCTTTTTAAATAAATAAAAAAATGTTTGAAAAAATTATTTCGTTAAATAAAAACATAGTTCTATATTATTTTTTACAAGTAAATATAATTATAGCTAAAAGTTTTACAATTTAAAAAATAAGTAATAAATAAAATACGAAAATAACAATTTAAAAAACGCTTAAAACTTAAAAAAAAAAACTATTTCAGTACAATTTTTGTGAATTTTTTTATTTTAAATAGGTTTAAATATGTTTGAAAATTAAAGAAAAAATAAGTTACCTACTAATTTATTGCTTATTCATGACTCATTACTATAAAATTAATTTATTACTCCACATAATAAATAAATTTGTATCAATCAATAAATTAATTTATTTTTATGTGAAAATGAAAGTTTTTGAATTAACATTGATTTTGAGTTCTGATAACATTCTATTTTAAAGTTAAATAATTTTTCTAGATAAATTTAATTCAACTATTTTTTTTACTGGATATTTAAACTATAATTTTCGAATTAGATAATATTTCTTTTAGATCATATAAATAATGTTTTATTGAGTATAATCATCAGTGATTTTACACTAAACAAAACAAATACTTTTGAGGTTATGAAATATGTCAACACACAAGACTGCGCGCGAAATCTGAGACTACGGTGAGGCGTTTACTGCTCACAGCAATCGTATTTGGCTCTCCCAGCGATTCGGTTGAGCTATTTTAGCCAACTAATATATCATGTGAGAACTACCTTAAATGGAGATAGCTACTGTAGCATTACACTATAGCTCTGAGAGCGATATTTTTTTTTCCGTGAAGATATATACAGTTTGATATCGTTATTAGCTGAACGCGATTGTTTCAAAATAGACGTACTTTATAATGTATTCAATAGTTATAGAAGTAAAAGTTTAAGAGGTAGGTTTCGTTATAAATATTACAGAGTTCCAAGCGAGAATTAACAGACATGTTTGCTGTAATCTGTTTCATTTCATTGAGACATACTAAAAAAATCGCATTCCTTTGAGTCAAATCAGACCATTATTTCGAAAATTTTGAATAAAAACTTTTTTGACAACAAAATTTTTCATCACTTCTTGCTATGAAAATCAATAATTTAAAAAAATTGGGGGGTATCGGTTTTACCCAGTGTGGCCAGATCGTGCGATTTTTTTACCCCCACTTTGTACCGCTTTCAATGTAGTCAGACGAGAGTGTCCTACAAAGTGGGGGTAAGAAAAGAGCACGTTCTGGCCACACTGGGTTTACCACGGTTTTCGAAAATCAAAGCGTCCAAATTCTCGTCAGCTATCGAAGTTATGAGGTCCTAGGTAGCTATTCTGACTATTTTTACGACGATATCGAATTTTCGCATTTCTTCAATTGTGATTCAATCAGAAATTTTTTTGATTCTTCGTTTTGTCATGTATTTTCTACGAAAGGATTATTCAAAGTGTGTATATATATGATTTTTGAGTTTTAAAAATAGCATCCAAGTTAAAATCCTATTAGTAATAATAAATATTCACAAAATTCTTTAAATTTTTCAATTGTTGCCGATTACCATAAAAGAGTTATTCATCACGTCATGTGATTTTTTTTACATTAAAAAAAAAAAGTTTATAATTCGAATTTGAGTTATGTTTTTATTAATAGTTAAGCTTTAATTCTAGTGTGAAATATATTGAAAAATTTACTTTTTTTATTGATGGCAAAATTGGGATGAATAAAAATAAATTAAATCGTTATTTATATAAAATGTTGTTTTTTATTCAAATAAATTTATAAATTCTTACAACAGAACAATAAGAATATATTAAATTAAATGCAAACGAAATTATTTTTAATTTCAAAAGTCTGTCATGTCCATAAAGTCAATAACATCTTAAATACAATTGAAAAGTAGATTAAATCGATCTTCTCCGCTGCCGCCCGTGCAAAAAAATTCTAATTCAAAATTAATTTCAGATTGAAATTCATATTTTGACACAAATATGAATTAGTTTGGAGATCAATCCTAATTTGAAATTGATTTGTCGATAGAAATTAGCGAGCTTGTAGAACTTTCGATCCTGTTTCACAATTTTTATCTAAACTTAAAAATATTTATGATAAATTTTATATATAAAATATTCTTAAGCCTTATTAAAATTCTGAAGCAGAATCGACAGTTCTACAGGCATGCTAATTTTTTCTACAAATCAATTTTAAACTTGTATTGATCTCAAAACTAATTTACATTTTGATATAAATATGAATTTCAATCTTAAATTCATGTTGAATCAGAATTTATTTTGCAGGAGAGTCTGATAGCATTTCATGATCTTCCTAGTAGATGTATCTTTCAGTGACTTCGAACCTGACTTTGATCGATTTTTTTAAACATTTTAAGTCATAACTATAAAAAAGCTACATTCCAAGTAGTTTTGGGTACAGAGTTAATTTGTCTAATATTGTTAAATTATTATTATCATTATTGTATAGAAGAGTATCTACCTTCCACTTCTTATTTTGCATATACTTTAATAATATAATGATGCTAGAATTTTGAACAATGTGCCATGCACATGCCTCAAATTTAGTAAATGATCATTTCTGTTCCGTTTTTTGTGAGTTTTAACTAATAATGATTAAGTTCAAAACTTTCGTGTATTTTTCATTTAGAGAATTTTAACGTTCCAAAATAAAAATCTTCAGTCTAGGCCTGCGTTCAAATAGTTTTTCTTTTACTTCAATTTTTTTTTCATGAACGTATCATCCCCATTTTTTCTTTAAATATGATACACTGAAAACAATTTTCTTGAAGAATTACTGTTCAATTCACGGTAAACGTGAGACGAATGGCACGACACTCTCTGTGTTACAGAAAGTGTCCCCTGAATAACCTAAAAGGTTTCTGTACCAGGGAATTGTTTTTTGAAGAAAGCGTGAAAAGTAATGTTACGTTCTTAAAATATGAGATGTTTAATTTTAAATGTCTTCCAGGTTTGGTCGCGTTAGTTAGTCGACAGACTTCAAGAGGACCTTGTCACTAGACCCTCTCTCAAATTTATATGACTTTAGAAATGGTTTTATCAGTAGTGAATTAACAACCAGGGTTAATAATGAATTAAATATATTTTAAACTTCAAAATTGGGTGGAGTCAGTCCATCTGCGGACATAAGTCATGGGCGATAGACATGTTCATCGGCTGACTGCCTGGGTTTGCATTCAGAGAACAAAGAATTATCATAATTAATAAAATCGTTAACGTTGTATCTCAGGGTACCCTAAAAACGTCGTTGAAGTCCAGCTCTCCCGATGTTTAGGCTAGAGCCCGGCGACTATCTTGACGAATTTTATTCATCACCAGCGAAGCAATTGTAATTTTTAAGACAAAAATTAATTAAAATATTTTTTAATTTTGCGAGAACGTTACAGTAGCTAAGACTAAGAATTAAATTAATAAAGGAAAGATAAACATCAAAATATCAAACAATGATGTTAAAATTTGTAGGCATAAGATAACTTTTTGGGTAGTTATTTACTTGGAACAGCTTGTAAAAAAAATAGATAAGTAAAAAGTGTGTCAATATTTTTTTCAGAAAAATTTTTTAATAACAAACAAAAAGATCCCAAATAAAAAAAATTAATCAGCATTAATATATTAATAATAAAAATTCATTTTCAAATTTTTCGATCACAATATCTCCTGAAGAAATAAACCGACTTTTATGTGATTTAGGACATTGGACAAAATTTTTGAAATGTAAAAAACAAGTTTTAAATATAGGAATATTGGTTCACATTCATTCTGTATCAGTTGGACGATAATTTGTTAATTATGACAATTACGGAAGGTGAAAACGATACAAACAGTGCCTCTATAGTCGCTTATTGACTATTGACACACTGATCTCGTTATAGTAACCCACGGCAATGCCATTCTTGTGTGATCACGCAGTTATATGCACTCACAACCCCTCTCACTCTCTACAGTGTTATGTACGGGTGATCAGGGAGATACGTCTGTACCCATTAACATCGAGAGCCATATCATCGATACATCAGGGTGAATGAGCGGGAAGAGGAATGGAAGGGTATATAGGACGTGTGTATCAGTTCCCATCAATGCCGATCGAATACCGAAGATTCTGAGGCGTCCCGACTCGCCTAGACTTTCGAGGTGCGAATTAAGCCTGTTGCTTCCAAATATTGTCACTTTCTATTGAGGTTTCGACTATTTCAGGAATGCCTGTCAAATGCCTTATCAAACGTGCTGTGGCTGTGAAACATTTTTTTACACAACATTATTTGTGTGTCAATGAACATGCTAAATCAGTAAATTGATTGTCTATTATTATTAACCCTAGCACCATACATAGGGGTTCTTCAAACCCAACAAAATTTTTCCAACCTTGGTGTTTTGGCTCTATTAGTGGTAAAGTCACGCCATTTATCGCATTAAGCGAGGAACTTATTTAGAGGAGAACGCTGCATAAAGAAACTTCAGTTCTCATTTAGAAGTGATTTGGTGAATATTCCAAAAAATGGTTGGGGTTAGTGCAACCCCACGATTTTTATTGTATCGAAATTGAATGAAATTTATTGCTTGCAAGAAATTTTTGTCGTTCGAATTTCCAACTCACGAATATTTTACGAGTTTTTTCAACCTTCTTTTTCGGTACAGAACGCTAAAATGATCTAAATAATGCGTGAAAAAAATTTATAAATATTTTCGTTTATGTTTTTAATTGCATTTTTATCAGAGAAATTTAAGTTGTACGTAATTTCATAATATATTACAAGATTTTTTATACTCTAGCGATAAAAAAGAAAAAAAAAGTTATACGACAGAAATTCATTTGATGGTATTGATGTAAAATACTACTAGGGTTAAAATTATATGATTATCAATCAATTAACAGTATCCCTGCATGATTAATTTATAAAAAAAATTCATGATTGTCATATCAAAATGCTTTGTAACGGGAGTATTCGCTCTCGTCCAATTGATCACCCCTTTCGTCTTCTTGAAAAGGGTGCCACTGGAATTTTATACACGGTGTTCCAGAAACCGGAGAAGCATAGAAAGAGAAATCAAGGTCTTAAGAAGTTTAGGTGGCTGTAAATAATACAGAAAAAATTAATCAAAATTTAATTATTTATTCAAAAATTAATTAACGAGCAAAATTAATAATTTAGTTATAATAATAATCTTCTTAAATTTAGCTTAACAATTAGCAAGTGAGAGCCTTTCTATTGATATGCAGGCAACTTGCCGGAAAAATTTACAAAATAAATATTATTCAACCCATATAATTCACACTTGTTCACTGGACATAATTTTACCAAAATTCATGTACTGAACAAATTCTCAATTCCCAACTACCACGTCAACCTGACGGAGATCAATATCAACCAAATTTAACCTTGTATATTGGACTCAACTCAACTCTGAGCCACCATCGTCTACCGGATGGAATTATAATACTAAACATTTCCAATTACTATAATTTTCCTTACTAATTAAATTGATTCGATCCACCAGATCTATACACTCCCTTAATTTACATCACTTTCAAATTAAAATTCTAACTAACATTTGTTCAACACAATTTTCAACTCTCATTAATTAAATTCAGCCAAAAGGCCTAAATTTAGTTTCACAAATTTATTATTCTTTATTCGACAAGGTTTCATCTTGATCCATCAAATTCGAACTACAATGATGTCTCATTCAGAAACATACGTATTAGAACAGAATAAATTTAACTAGAATAACTTATCACAGCAAAATTTTCCACTAAAGATAAAGTAAAAATTTTCACAAATTTATTGATGACATCGATACATCTAAATAATTTTTTTTTTTAAGATAATTAATCTATTAACTTAAATTTAAGGTAAATAGTAGAGTGAATTCTGTCCTTATGCAACTCATACATATGTTAACAGCGTACTTGTGTCCATTATGAATGTCCTAAAAATTCAAAGATTAAAAAATCAAGATTTTATATGTCAATTTTGTGACAGGGAAAACTGAACTTCCCATGGTCGTTATCGACCACTTTATTGACGCCACGATAAATGAGGGTTTTCCCTTACCGTTCGATTATTGACAAGTAGTTCAGACTTGTCACCGGACGTGCAAATCGAAAGTCCCCACTGCTGTCCCCAAAAACGAAGCGGGGTTGACAATAGGAAAGTTCGAGAACGCGGAGTCAAGGGTTATAAAAGATCCGACAAAAGAAACATCGAGGCTTTTTGAGTCAGGCCCTGGAATAAGTAACGCTTTTTGAGCCAGCCCTTGGAACAAGTAACACCTTTTGAGTCAGGCTTTTGAGCCAGTGACGCTTTGAGACAGTGAGGCTTTTGGCAAAACAGTGAGTCAGTGTAGTGCTGTGTAATAAATTCTGTCATCGAGATTCAGGACCATCAAGAAGGAAGTCAATCTACGATCCGGAATTGGGAACCCATTACTTGGAGCCGGAAAGTTTATTCGAGACGAGAGAGAGAGACCAACCAGCCGCTGATTTCGCCCGTTTCCACCAGGACTTCACTCAACGTTTGGAGAGTTGTAAAAGTTAAGTCAGGTATTATTATTACAATTATTTCAGGCCAAGCTTGAATTTGAAAATTGAGAGGCCGAATTAACTGTAATAAAATTTGTCAATTAATGATCGCTATTGTCTCAGATGTCACTTTTAATTTAGTAGATTCTTTTATAAGTAAATTATTCATAAACGTCAATTAATTAGTTTGTTAAGAGCCTTTTAGTTATGGGAAATTATTTAGTTAAAATTATTTGATTAAGTTGAAATAGTAGAAGCATTTGTGTAATTTAGATAGTCAAGGTCACTTTGGAATATATGCAGTTTGAATATTTAATGAGGCTTGTTAAATTTGTAGAATTTGAAATTTGAAATTTTGTAAAATTTATTCTAGGCCGTTGGGCTGAATTTAATTAATTTAGTAAATTTAGTGAATTAATCTATTGAGAAAATTGTTAATGAATTTAGCTGAGAAATTTTGGTAATGAATTAAATTAGTGAATTTGGTATTTTGTATTAAAGAAATATTAAGCGTAAAATTTCAGAAATTTAGAGAATTAGTAATTCAGATAAAGTGAGTATTAAGTTAGCGTCCGGTGGACGATTTCTGTATGGAATTAGGGAGTTATTTAGAAACGTTGTATAAACGCCCGAGTCGGGGGTACAACGGATTAAGTTAGGAAACCGCTGCGTAGACGCCCGAGTCGGGGGCGCAGTCGGGAATAGGTTTTAATTGGTATTCCGTCAGGTTGACGAGGTAAATAATGTTAATTGGTATTCCGTCAGGTTGACGAGGTAATTAATTGGTATTTTATGGTATTCCGTCAGGTTGACGAGGAAATTAAGATATTGAGATATTCTGTCGGAGTGACGAGGTTAAGAAAATTAGTTTAAGTTGTAAGAATAAATTGGCAAGGGCCAACGTAGGTGAGAGGTTCTCACAATTAAGTTAGTTATAAGGAAATTGTTAAGTTTGTAGATTGATTGGATAAATCACTTTAATTGTTATAAATAATTTTTTCTCAGTTTTATTTACAGCCTTTCTCGGACTTCTCACGACCCTGTCTTTTCCCTCTCATGCTTCCCCGGTTTCTGGGACACCGTGTCTAAAATCCCAGTGGCGCCCTTTCTAAAGAGGAAAGGGGTAGCTAACTGGACCTGGGCTAAAATCCCCTGGTTACAATTTATAATTATTCGGAATTGAGTTTTAAATATGGAGTATTTTTAATAAATGATTTATTTTTAATAGTATTTTATATATTTGTTTATAAACTTATTTACAATAATCAAATTAAATAATTTTAGACAAAGTAAATACTTTCACAATTCAAAGAAACTTTTACTTCTTTCTAGATGATGTTTCTGAATATACTTTTTGCTTTAAGCCATTATTTTTTTTTTCGTGTACTTTGAATCAATTGGTATTCATGAAACATTAATGTATTGATAAAGATAAAATTATTCCTATTTTAGAAATATTCAAAATTTAATATGAAGGTATGAAAATAAGAGTCTATAATTCTGATTAGAAGACAATGCAAGTATCCATCAACCAATTGATAAGTAATTACCTCGTCGAAACGTTTAACCAGCTTAATCAACCGACTGCCTCATTCGCACCCGTACAAATGCGTCGCACGTCAGTGCGTTATTTCCTATATCTTTCTCTCTCTTGTGCTCTCCCTTTCCCACTAACTGGTAAACTCTATTACTGTCTTTATCTATAGTTCCCCGAACCCACTGTTCACATGTTTATTTCCACAATCAGGCGATTCATAATACTATTATCAGAGGGTGAACTGTGGGGGAAGCGTGTCATCAACCCCCTAGTTCCAGGCGACCCTGACACAGTGTAACCATGACCTTGTTGAATGTCCTCAAACTGCGTATATATTGTGTAGGCATCATCAAACATGTAGTCAGAAAATATATACATCTCAGGTATTATACAATCTTATTTTGAAACAGTTTATTTTATATTAAGGTAAAAATGTCATTATTAAGTTGAAATAGCTAAGTTGAAATAAGAACAGGCAATAAATCATAATACTTATTGATTCCACTAAAGAAAACGATTTAAAATCACAGAGAACAATAAATAGTTCAATTCGATTTATTTTTGGTCTTAAACGTGATAACCATGTAACTCCCTATCGTCGATTATTAAAATGGCTTTCCATAAAATTAAAACGGACTTACTTTATAACAACATATTTCTTTAAATTATTACAAATAGAAAAGCCGACTTATTTGAGTGAACAATTTATTGATATCGATTCTCGACGATTACAAAAATTAGCTCACAAATCAAATAATGTTAACTTTATATTTCCGCATTTTACATCAAATTATTATGAAAATTCATTTGTTATCACTGTTATTCGTCTCTGGCAAACATTGCCCTCTGATATTATTGGTGTTTCCAGTATTGAGGTTTTTAAAACCAAACAGTTTAATTATTTAATGGAGCAAGAGATTTATACTAAGTTACTTATTGTCATTCTCGGTGGTATTATAAATAACATTGTTGCTATTTTTGACTGTGTAACAACAGATATCATATTAACCCATCTACCCTAGTTAAATCATAAAAAATTAAATTTAAATCATAAGTATTTTTATTGTTATCTTCATTATATTTTAATTCTTATATTATTGTATCTACTATTGCAGAAATTATTTTGTATACCTTGCCATTTGGCAACAGCCTTGGCATTATTAAATAAATAAATATCATGACGTAATTTTTTTAGTAAGTAGAAACGTTAATACTAATAAATTTCTTCTCAACAAATAGACATTTTAAAAATAATGATGACAGGTAGATTATTAAAAAATGCATTGAATATCAAAGCGTTTGATTAGACATCATTATTTGTGAATATTGGGAAAGATTAAAAAAATGAAATTTCAGTTAATGCCCGTAACAAAATTCTTATCCACAAATGTAAATCTCTCTTTACATTTTTACTGAGAATTAACTAACTAGCGTCAGAAATCAAATTACATTGCGGCTGATCTTTTTATTTTTTTAACTTACCGCTAAAAAAATTGAAATTTTTCGAAAATCGGCGTTATTTACCGACAGCTTTTTTTTTAGAGGATTTGTTAAATCTTTCTCCTGATTTATTTAAAAAAATTAATCATTTTTGAGAAATAAAAATGATCAGTGGTATCTTTTATTTTATACTTGAGGATCTTGAAATAAAATAATATCACAATTAACTCGACTTTTTTCAATTGATAATGTGATATAATAATTAAAATTGCCCTTTTAAAATAACGTCAGTTAAAATATTCTTGAATATAAATAGTAGAAGTGTGCTTCAAAAGGAAATAAGTGGCACGTGGATGTTATTACGATGGGTATTAAATATGACCGTTGAGAAATTCACCCAAGCATCAAAGACGATAACGTGGGGTACACCTGCTGGGGGCCTCTCGTGTAATCATAAGCCATAACCACACACGATCAACGAACGCGCCCACCGTGTCAAAGACGTTGGTAAAAATCATTCAAGAACCGGATATGAGTCTAAAGTAGCTGGATGGACTTTAAACTAACATAACGGACAAATAAGTAAACTCATGGTCTGAAATGAAATACATTACAAGAAAGCAAAATAAAGGAAAAAGTAAAAAAAACCGTTGACATGCGGTGTTCGTCTTGAAGTAATGTTAAGATACAGTGTCATTGTTATAATAAAATAACCTTCATCTGATTCGAATACGAGTATATTAGAGGAGTACTAAAATCAAGAATGTCACCAAGTCAGTGCTTTTAGTGCTCAAAAATGTTTTTTTTTTTTTTTTTAATAAAAATGTTCTATTTTTAGATATTTCAATGTTTTTTTATTAAATCCAAAATTATTTTCAGTCATGCCTATTCCAGATTTATAGATAAAGAATTTGATAATAACGATCGATAACTAGATTATCACGTAGTTATTGTAAAATCGTTTCAACTGAAGTCTATATGAGTAAGGTACTATATAGACATAAGTCGGACGAAAAAAAATTATTTCTAAGTCATTGGGATACTTGACGGAATCAGTAATGAATTAATCAAATTTTATTTTATTTCAATTTTATTAAAACAATCTTTAATCTATGAGAGTTTGAACATAAATGAATTATGGAAATTTTTAATTAAGCAAGATAAAAAAAATCTTAAATTCGGTTTATTTTGTAAGCCATTTCTAAAATTTTCCTCTATTTTCAAACTTAAAGCGCTTGAAAAATTTCCTAATACGAAGATCGGAACTCTTCGAGCTCACGAATACAACCTTTATACGTTTTCTTCAACAGCGATATCTCGAGAACCAATTATATTTGATCTCTCATCTGAACTATTTTTGATGTGTTTTTCAGCGATCGACGTTGTTTCTAAAGATTAAGAGCTGATATAAAATGTACCATATATACAACATAATAATTATACTACGCGTCTCGTTCTTCGATGATTAATTGAATGATTACAAGTAGTACTGTCAAGTACGTGTCGACTACACAACTTTTAGAGTTTAAATTTGAAATCCTTTCCCCGCGCTAAGCCTCCATCGCCTGGCGCGCACCCTTGCGGACTCATATTGTTTTGTTGTGTCGACGACAACAGACGTGAGAAAAATTTGTTAAAAATTTTTTTTTTTTTGTTATTTATTTAAGATAAATAAAAATCAGCTTAGACATGGGAAAATCTAAAAAGCGTTCTAGATCACGCTCTAGATCTCGTTCCCGAGATCGTCCAAGTTCAAGAAGACGCATGCAGGAACAACTTGACATGCTGGCAAAGAGCGTACAGGAGTTAATAAAACAACAGGCATCTCAGAATGCGTTAATTAATTCTAATCAGCCCAATAAGGGTGAGTACAAATAATTGGGAGAATTTTGTATCCATGGTAGCTTAGTGTGTGTGTCTTCCATACGAAGTATCACACGGGTTATTTCCACACGAACATAACCCTGTTCTGTATGAACATAAATAGATGTACTGAGGCATCTCCTTTCCACACGAAAGATATGCTTGTCATACAAGAATTAAATAATTCTTGATATTAAATGCCCGATGTATGACATGTTTTCTTGTTATTACAGACATTAGCAGTAATAAGGAAAACACCTCAGCCAACAAGGCTCAAGAGGTTATACCCGCCAAAAAGAATGAGGTACCAGCCACAGAGGCTGACAATGAAGTACAAAAATCACCAGAGGTGATTACTGAGGAAACTCAGAACGAAGTTGAGAAGGTCACTGATCCTATGGAGGAAGGACAGCTTGATGACGAAAATTACGAGCTAGATGATGAACTTCGCGAAGTCTTGGGGGAAGAGATTCCTGTCACAAAGGCTCCAGCTAAGATTAATGATAATCTTAAGAAATGGTGGATAGATTGGATGTCAAAAGGCTTGACTGAGGAGGTGAGAAAATCTCTGCTCAAAAAACAACCTAAAAATGAAGATTTTAGGTCTGAGGCTCCTAAAGTTAACCTTGAGGTGCAGCGTCACTTGACTGATATAGCCAAGAAACGCGATGATCACTTCGCTGAGACACAAGGCTGCGTAGGAGCAGCTATTCTGTCACAGCTCAGCTGTATCACTATTATCTGATAGCTCATCAGAGGCTATAGATCAGATAAGCCTGGTTAAAAGTCTTTGGGATACCGGGAAGATTTTATGTGATGTCTTTCATCAACAGTCAGTAGCTAGGAAGTCGTTCATCACACCGACTTTAGATAAAGATATAAAACCAACACTTGAGGCGAGTGTCCCTGATGAATGGCTTTACGGTGAAAAGCTTAATGAGAAAGTTAAAGATGCGAAAGCAATAGTAAAAGCTGCATCAACATTGAAGACCGCAGAAAAACCAGCAGCTAAAAAACAAGCCTCTAGGAACCTCTCCCAGGGAAACTTCAGAGGCCCACCTGTGAAATTCAGACAGGTGGGCGCTTACCAGAGGAGATTTGTTACGAACCAGAGATACAGGCAGAGACACATTGCGACAGCGGGAACGTCGAAAACAGCTCAGAAGATGACCACGGAGAAGAACGCGAAGTAATTTTGGTTTCTGAAAAGGAACCAAAGGAGGTAAATATGTTAGCAGAAAGATTTAGTTTGTTCACTGAGCACTGGGAAGGTATTTCCGATGATAAATTCATCATTGACTGGATCAGAGGCTACGATATTCCCTTTAAGACACGTCCTACTCAACTTATTGAGCCTAGAGAACCTACATGGTCCCCTAGTGATCATCTAAGAGTCCAAAGGGCGATCGATAAGCTTTTACAGAAAAAAGCTATTGAAGTTTGTATAGATTCCGATGATCAATTCGTTTCCACGTACTTTTTAGTCCCCAAACCGGACGGTTCGGATCGTTTTATTATTAACTTAAAGAAATTGAATGATTATATAGAAACAGATCACTTCAAAATGGAAGATCTGAGATCAGCGAGACATCTTATTGATAGGGGAGCATTTATGGCTAATTTAGACTTAGAGGACGCGTACTTGTTAGTTCGGGTGAATTATGTTAGTAGGAAATATCTTAGATTCAGGTTCAGAGGCCAACTTTATCAGTTCACATGTCTACCGTTCGGCCTGTGCTCCAGTCCTTATACTTTTACTAAGATAATGAAACCGGTAGTCAATATGCTTAGATCAAAGGGTCTTTTATCTGTCGTTTATCTAGATGATTTTCTATGCATAGGTAACAGTTATAAGAGTTGTAAGAGCAATGTACAGACAACAATTAAATAACTAGAGAGTCTAGGATTTATTATAAATTATAATAAAAGTTCGACGACTCCTAGCAAAAGATGTAAATATCTGGGTTTCATATTAGACTCCAAAAAATATCAGGTAGAGATTACTAATGAAAAAAGAACTCAAGTTAAGAAAATGCTTGATTCTGTTGAGTTAGGTAGTCGCTATAGAATAAGGTTTATAGCACAATTGATGGGAGTCCTGATAGCATGTATTCCGGGAGTACAATATGGAAAGGCATATAGTAAAAGGTTAGAGAGAGCGAAGTGGCTAGCTTTGTTGGTGAGCAATAAAAGTTTTGAAGGCTTTATGTTACTGAAGGAGGATGTTTTTGAAGACATTAGATGGTGGAAAGATAATATTATGTGGGCCAGCAGTAGAATAAAGTCCCACAATTATAAGTTGGTGATAACTTCGGATGCCTCCAGAACAGGATGGGGTGCGGAGTCTAGTGGGGTAGTTACACAAGGTTTCTGGAGTATACAGGACCAGAAATTTCATATTAACTATCTAGAGCTATTAGCGGCTTTTTTTGCGCTAAAATGCTTTGCATCAGAGCTTTATGACTGCGAAATTCTTCTACGTATAGACAATACGACAGCTATTGCCTATATTAATAAAGCTGGTGGGATTAGGTACCCAGTACTTTCAGAGCTGGCAAGGAAGATTTGGCAATGGTGTGAAGTTAGAAAGATTTGGCCGGTTGCAACGTATATTCCTTCAGCGTTGAACGTGGATGCAGACGCTGCTTCTAGAGTAAAAAACTTAGATACTGAGTGGGAACTATCTCCTGTAGTTTTTCAAAAAATTCTTAAAGTTTTGGGATCACCGTCTATTGATCTTTTTGCCTCACGCATTAATAAAAAATGTGTAAGATTCTGCTCTCGCTATCCGGATCCAGATGCAGAGTCAGTTGACGCGTTTACGGTGTCTTGGAGTAAGGAATATTTTTATGCTTTCCCTCCGTTTGCCTTGGTCCTACCAACTTTGAGGAAAATAATCAATGATGAAGCAGTGGGTATTGTGGTAGATCCACTGTGGAAAGCTCAACCATGGTATCCATTATTTACTTCTCTGCTCAGTGAACCTCCATTGATATTTAAACCGTCCTTATCACTACTTTTATCTCCTTCTAGACAAGAACTTCATCCACTGGCAACGAAGCTCTCACTTGTGGTCGGGAAATTATCAGGCAGGCCTTCGTCATCAAAGGCATCAAGGAAGAATCAATAAATATAATGCTGAGTTCGTTGACGGAGTCAACCGTCAAGCAATACGAAGGACCTTTAAAAAGATGGCTCGTGTTTGCTCAAGAAAATAAAATTGATGCCTTTGAACCAGCAAGCACCGAAGTCATTAGTTTCCTGACATCGCGATTTAACGAAGGTGCAAAATACGGAACCCTCAACTCATCAAGAGCTGCCATCTCTCTTATATCGAAGAACAGTCTCTCAAATGATCTTCTAATGTCGAGATTCATTCAAGGAACTTACAAGATAAGGCCAGTGCGTCCCAAATACTCAGAAACCTGGGACACGGACATAGTACTTACGTATATTAAAAAGATGACAGATCTGGATAAGTTGAAACTAAAAGAATTAACAGAGATTACAGCAACAATGTTAATCCTCATTACAGCCCATAGATTGCAAACCTTAGCCGTAATTAAAACAGAAAATATAATAGAATCAACTGTGGGGTTGAAGATAAAAATACCTGATCTGATTAAAACGTCTAGACCAGGAGGAAAGCAGCCAATACTTTCAATTCCTTTTTTCAAGGATAGGAAAAGTATTTGCGTAGCATCAATCATCCTGTACTATCTAAAACGCACAGAGAAGTTGAGGTCCAAATCAGATAAGCTGTTTATAGCGACGATCAAGCCTCATAAGCCAGCTAGTGCCCAAACGATTGGACACTGGATTAAAGACTTACTAAAGAAAGCAGGAGTAGACACTGATATCTTTACTGCATATAGTGCTAAACATGCGGCTGTGTCTAAAGCCTACAGTAAGGGTGTGGATGTTGATACCATTCGAAGAACTGCAGGTTGGTCCAGTGGCTCCAAAGTATTCGCTAATTTTTATAACAGACCAATTGTAGAATCCAATGAGACTTTTGCACGTTCCTTAGCAAGTAAGAAGTAATACAGCAGGTACACTTGATAAATAAATGTTATCACTGACTCTAAACCTCTACATGTAATCAATCAATTAATCATCGAAGAACGAGACGCGTAGTATAATTGTACGATCAAGCGAGCCCGCCGAAGGCGGGCGAAACTCGATCGAGACTATACGTAGCGTCTCGTTCGAAGATGATTACTACCCTCCCAATATTCTGCCCAAACAATTTTTAACGGTAACCCAGTAATCATCTTGGTACTAGTGATAACATATGAATAAAAGAGAACCTAACACTCTAAAATTATGAGTCCGCAAGGGTGCGCGCCAGGCGATGGAGGCTTGGCGCGGGGAAAGGATTTCAAATTTAAACTCTAACAGTTGTGTAGTCGACACGTACTTGACAGTACTACTTATAATCAATCAATTAATCATCTTCGAAGGAGACGCTACGTATAATCTCGATCGAGCTTCGCCCGCCTTCGGCGGGCTCGCTTGATCGTACAATTAATGCATATATATAATACATGGGACATTACGTGTCAAATCATACAGAGAAATTTTTTTTTATTTTCGTTATTTTTGAATAATTTTAGTGTTCATTCTTTAGGTAAATTTCAAAATTTTTTTTATCACCGGTTTAAAAGATATCGAATTTCGAGAAAAAAATCCTCTTTTTTGGGTTTTTCTCTTATAATTTCTATCAAGATGGTCAAAATCAACATTATTTAGTATTGTGCGAATAATTCTCATAATTTATCGGAAATTTTCATCACGTATGGGAACCGTTTTATAATATGATGGGTAGCATTCCAATAATGTCTAAAAAAATTAGCTATAATTATAGCCGTTATTTCCATAATCCATCTAGTAATTGGTTCTTTAGTAGTACACCAAAAAATTTTCTGAAATTATGGGAATAGCTCTCATACTTTTTTTTTTTTCGTGTAATAGTTACGATCTGAAAGAGTATTACAAAGTATTGCATGTTACAAAAACTTATTATTAAATCATAAACATCTTCATTTTTTCAATCATATTTTGATTAAAATCCATTATTTATTTTTGAACTGGTAAAAAATTAAAATATTAAATGAATTTAGAGTTGTGGAAGTATCGAAAATCCATTTTACAGTCATGGATTTCACCGGATTGGTAAATTATCTCAACGAAAAAGATTCGGAAAATGAACCAACCCAGGTAGAAAATGATCAATGAAATTAGCTTATGTTAAGCTAATTTTATCAGTTTTAGCCTAAAACTAACTAACAAACTATGGTTAGTACAAGGTTAGTTGGTAACGCTTTGGATCGCTAACATAAAGCTTGCAATTTTAGCTTGCATAAATCGTGACAATTTAGCTTACTATAAGATTGAAAATATAACTTATTCTTAGCTAGAATAAATTTGGTAATTTAAGTTTAAAAACACGTTTGTAGAGAAAAATTTATTATTATTAATTTTTTTTCTGAACACCACATCAAATATTTAGCATTACATGTATAGTGTTATATATATTTTAAAAATAGAAAACAGTGAACGTTATATTATTTTTAAGTTTATGCTCATATTTTAATTTGTTTATTAGCTTGAAGTTTTAAGCTTTTCGCTTTTTTAGAATCCACAATCTTAGTATTTTTATTATTGCCCGTTGTATCAGGTCCATTATCAGAATCATCCTGTCGCTCATCATCCTTTTTGGATTTTGTCCGATTTCCTTCCCAATATTGAGATTGAGTAAAAGCAGTTCCAACAGCTGAGACGACTTTTGATTCCGATTTTCCAAGGCTGGCACTTAAAGTGTCTAAAAGTAAAATAAATATTTTTTATTACTACTTAATAATAGACATGAGATATTTATCAGATTATTGTAGCAAGTTTATTCGTACCCACCAACAATACACTTATAAATATTAGGAACATTTAATGAAAAAACAATTTTATCTGCCATTTTTCTGGTGGCAGTAAAGTTTAATGCCAGATCACGACTGATTAATTTTTTCATCACAACATTGACATTTTTTTGCAGTGTGTCATCCGCATCAATCAATAGAGTCATTGGAGAACACTGAAAAAAACAAGAACATATATTTATCACGAAAAAAACAAAATTCTATTGATGATACATAAATATTTGAAATAAGTAATAAACATTACGAAATTTGTTTTTAAATCAGGTTTAGTTGTAAATTTTTCCTCCACACTATATAGTGTTTCCAGGTCCGAAAGTGGAAAATCAACTTCAAATGTTTTAGACCAAGTACTTTTGATAGCTACAGCTCCTTCACATTTCTGTTCCAGCAATCTTTCCATCTTTGACAATATTTTCGACTGGTTTTTTTGCTCTATCTTGAGAGATGTAAGCTCTTTCATTATATCCAAAAACTCTAAATTAAAAGAAATTAAAATTATTAAGAATAATAGAAACAAAACAGCACATATTTGATTATATTATCATAGAATAAAAATAAAATTTACGGTCTTGACTAAGGAAAACTCCTCGATCAGCATCACTTTTTTCTTTTACTGTATTATTATGGAATGTATTAATTATGGAATGTACAGAAGTTTTCTCTGGATCAGCAGCATCTATAAAAAAATAAACATTAAGTATTTGCAAGGAATCTATGAAATATATTCATGATGTGAGAAAAGTTATCATCAAACCTGGAAACACAAGTACTCCATTTGCATCGACAAATGCATCCATAGCAAAATCCAATGGTAACTGTTCACAAGTTAAATTCGATGCATCACTTAAAAACAGTGATCTAGGAACAGGAAGTGTTTGACCGACTGTCGAACGACTTTCATAATTATCAGCATAAATATTTTTCTGGTTAAAATCCAACTGATCAAGCGAAGTACCTTTGACTTTACCCCCAGATTTTAATAAAACATTTTTTTCTTTACTTTTTAGTGCTGAAGATTCATAATTTTTCTTTCCATATGTGTCCTTTTTTTTTCTAGTCGATGATTTATTCACTTCTTTCCCTACGTTGTTGAGAGTTTTTTGCTTAATATATTTTGACTTTGTACTTTGTTCTGAACAAGTTGATGATGAATCAGATGATTTAGATTCCGTAGAACTAATGGCTTTTTTCTTTGATTTTTGTGTACAGTCTTAGTCTTTTTTGTTTATTAGATTCATCACTTTCTGATGAACCAAAAATAGTAGCTTTTGTTTGTGCAAAACTTTTATTGAGCTGTTCAATTCTTAAAGCTCGCTCAAGATTATCAGTTTTTTTAAGTGAATCAGCTTCTGTATCGGTCGAGAACGCATTTTCTTTTGTTTTCAATTTCTCTAATTTTGATAATGCGTCTTTGTGATCAACTGAAAAAAAAGTATATTTTTATAAAAAACAAATGTATAAGTAAGTAGATATAATTGTCAAAAATCTTATTCATGGTTGATGATTTTTTAATTATCTAATTATTAGAAAAATTTAAAATAAAAGTACATAAATAATGAGTGAAAATTGATTATTATTAGTTATTAGTTTTGAATTAACAGTCAATGAAAATGATACCAAAATGAGCAAATATCTGACAATTTTAAAAATTAAAAAAAAAGTAATAGTTGTAAAAATACTTATAAAGTTCATTTGTAAAAAAAATATCTGGACAAAAATTTTTTCAAGCACATACTATTGTATATTTCAAAATCATTAATAAATAAACACATGTTACTATGATAAAAATAATTGAATGAAGATGATATATTAGTATAAAATTCGAATATTTTATGTATAAATCAGTACAATAGAATTATTGAAGAAATTAATTAATTTTACTAACCTGCACAGCCTCGAATCTTCACATTAAATGTTTCCCATGACTTATCTGCTGCAGTTTTTTCTTTAATTAATTTATTAAAATTTATATATGGCTCTGGAGGAAATAGGCAGGTAAACTTTTTATTTTTATCATTGTAAGTCACCCACGATGATGGCACGGCGTCGATAAATTTTTGTGACTTTTTTCCCCGAGTAATAAATTCAATTAATAAATATTCATACGGGTCATCACTTTCTTTATTTTTCATAGATCCAGCCATATCGATTAATAAATTTATAATCGATTAATAAATAAAAATAATAATTAATGTTAACATCAATGTCAGTGAAATATATCTAACCTAAATCTTGATGTCGGTTATATTGGTTACAAATACTGTCTTAAATAGTAATACCGATAGTTAATATCAATATATCAGTGGGATCCGGAAAAAGTACGCAATATTTTTTTTTTATTTATACAAAATATTTCTGGAATGATAGAAAACCAATTACGTAGAAGAAAGAGACGAAAGTACAACTTGCTGTAGAGTAATGACTGTACTGTACTGAGTTTTTGAGCCAGCAGATGGCGTTGTCGTTAAAATTGAGCGGGAGTATATAAAATAGAATAAAATTTAAAAACTTTATTATTTTATTATTCTACATCACACATTTATAGATAAAATTATATTATATTTTTATTTTATGTACATTTTTCAATATAAATATTCTTAGTTGAACTGTAATAACAAATCTGAATACAAAGATTTTTCAACGTGAGATATATTAATGCAATAAAGACAGCGCAAAGTGGTGCAATGAACTATTTTTTGAAAAATTTACAGCAATTTTCATTACTTTCGACTTAACTCTTTCAATAGAAATAGTAATTGATGGTGATGATGGCTTATTACACAACTCATACATATTCAAGTGTTTTGATTGAATAGGTTCTTTATAAATTGAATCCTTAACGTTCCATAGAAGACCTTTTACTTTTATCAAATCTCCATCACGAAAAATTGTTTTTATTTGAACAACTTGATCATTTTTCAATAATACAAAATTATTTGGTGAATCGTTCGAAAGAAAAAATTCTTTATAACGTAAGTTCAAAATTTCCTGTTCATTTTCTTTTAAAATAATTAAATCCACTTTTAGTAGAGGTGGTTTTTGAACCATAGATTTTTCGTGAGTTTTACGACACAATTGAGCTACTGAATGAGAAGGTGATCGGAGGGTCCTTCGAATTTTTCCAAGCAAATTTTCAAATGAAAATGCATTTATTTCACTCAAACTACAATTCATAGTTACCACATCATCAGCTAAATGTATCAAATGATGCATGTTAACTGTTGCCCAAGTGCTTCCATATATATCTTGAGCGTCCAAAAAAAACTTTTCCAACATTTGTCGTGCAATTTGAGAAAATCTTGTTGCAGTTTCACTTGACCATAGTAATCGAGATGCAGCATGTAACAAAATAAAATTATTATATATCGAATCACTTACAATTTTTTTTAGTACAATAGGTCCAATATATAATAAGAAAAGTTTATGTTCAGTTGCTTTCCATTTTGACACATCACCTAAGTCTCTTAGCTGCCTTTGAAACTCATAAGGTGTTTGACATTTTATCATCTGAATCCGACGAGTTATTTCTGATAAATACGTTTTACTCAATTTTGTTTTTGATCTTTTTTGGTAGTCTTATTACTTGCACACCAATAATCCATCAATTTTGAGTTTGCTCCAAGAAATCCTAGATGCATAAAATCAAGGACAAATATTGATATCATATTTGTCTTTGGTTCAATAAGTGTCAATGGAGATGCTTTATTATGGTGATCAGGATCATCGAAATCACGAAACATTTGATCTGTTCTCAAAATATCATTAGTTGATGTAAAAGTCATAGTCCTATCAACTCGGCTCCCAATACAGTTACATCGTTCACAAGCGTTAGAGCTTGTGTGTCCTTTGATACATTTAAGAAAAGCTCTAGCAGGTGTATCACAGATGAAACATTTGATAATAACAGAATACTTTGTATCTCCAAAAAAAATCCCATTTATCAGTAAATGGTTGATTTCAACAATAAAATTCTTTGTAAATTGTTCTACATACAACGGTTTAGAATGGCCACAATATAAAGCAACTACAAATGGCTCATAGTTAACCAAATTTTAGTGAATCTTACAGAGTATTGGCCATATTTCAGAAGAACTAGATTTTGACAGAGATAGGCCATCACAATTAAACTGTAATTCTATAACATGCTCATTATGAGCCCGGACATTCACGCATTTCAGTAAACCTGATTCAATACCGATGTATGCAAATGTTCCATAAGTACCATCAACATCTTTCATGTTGATGACATTATATTTTGCTCCTCCAGTATTTAAAAAAGTTTTTGAACAAGCAGGTAAGTTAGGAAGCAACCTAGCTCGAAGAATTTTTAAGAGAGAGTCAAGATGAACTTGGGCAATTCTATGATGTACTGCCCATTCTCGTAACTGCTGTATTTCAAGGTCCAATCTACTTATTTCCTCTTCATTATTTGATAGATGATCATCCGAGGATGGTTGTCTCTGACCAACTTGCTCATCAGAACTACTTTCATTAGAAGTAACTAATTCTGGATTATTATTATTATCATTCTGCTCATATATTTCTCCTTGACTAGTATCATTTGAATCAGTATGAGAGTCTGAATTTATACTTGCAGCATTATTATCAATCACGTTTACATCTGATGAACTTGAGGAATCATTTTGATACTCCACTGGATGATGACTATTCTCTTGTTGATGATACTGATTTTTTAATTTTTTTATTGCTCGAAATTTTTGTACTCTTAGTCTTGTTAAAGCTAATTTCCTTTTATGATTGTCATTCATCGTTTTAACAGTTATTTATGAAGTAATTAATTTTACGCTTGTGATGTAATGACGTTCTAAAAAATTACAATTTTTTTATTATGAGTATTAAGAATTTGTGATTCAATAAAATGAAAAAACTTACAAAATAAATTAAATTTAAACTTACTTACTTAGTAAATATTTTTCTTTATATGGTGCAAATAAAATTAAACTTAATTATCATTTATAAACAATAACACTAACTCCAAATTAACCTTAAACTTCAGTTCTCAATGTACGCTTGGAGCAACGTTAGCAGATAAGGTAGTTTTAAGCTTAAAAATGGATTCTAATGTACACTTGGAGTAACGTCAGCAGATGAGGTAGTTTTAAGCTTAGAATCCATGTTTAGAACGAATCTCATCTTACGCGTGGAAAAATAGCTAACAGCAAGGTATTTTTAAAGGTTAGTTACACTCCTAAGACTTGTCATAGAATTCATTCTAATAATAATCTAGAATGAAGCTTACAAAAGAAGACTTGGATTTTAAGCTAAAATAAAGCTATTTTGAAGTTTCAAACTTGTCCGACTAAGACAATTTCTACCTGGGAACTGTCTAAGCAAAAAGATTTAACGTTATCGGATTTAGAATAACATTTTTTATTTAAAAATAAATTTTATATATCTTTAGACTTACACCGTTAAAAAAAATGAAATTTTACCAAATATGTATGTGAAGTTTCTTACACACAGTATTTAATATTTATACAGTAGATTCGATTGAAATTATTAAGGTTGGTGTTTGTTATTTAAGAACACCATTTCGAATTTACTATTTCATTGCTAAACAAATTTACATATTAAATTTGTAAATTTACTACATTAGATTTAAATAGATTCTAAAAGAAGCAGTGTATTTCAATTATAATACGGTAAGTAAATAATTTCTTTAAAAAAGTTTGGGTTTTATCAACATAGAATGTTAGGCACAAAAATATTTGATCAGAAATATAAAAAATTGATTGGGAATGATTTCCGATAGTGTAATTCAAAATTTTGGTAACAAAGATGCTCAGTTTAATTACTATGTTAGAAGTGTTTATTAATTTATTTACTTACTCTGAAAAAAAATTTTTCTACTCGACACAATCTACTTTATTGCAACGAGTGTATCATTACGGGTACAATCCGTATAGCTACGAGTAGCAGTCTAGACAACGACCGTCACGATTTTTCGGGTGCAATGCACGATAGTATTTCTACTGTTTGTATACAGTTTTTCTAATCTCACTATCCTTTAGATATTAGCAACGTGTGTTTTGTGACAGTAGTGATATTGTATCGTGCCCATGAAAAATATTCTGATCAGACCTGATATGTCCTGATATTGCCATATCAAAATTTTTGATATAATCATATCAGGCCTGATATGATCTTATATGCCCATGTATAATTTTTTATAGGTCCTGATAGGACCTGACATAAAAATTGGCTATATCAAGCCTGATATAGCTTGATCAGGCTTGTTCTGGCTTGATATAATTTGATATGCCCGTTTATAATTTTTTGATATATTCTGACATGATTATATCAAGCCGGATATGACTTGATGGGATTATAAATGATCGTTCATACGTATGTTCATTCATTATGTAGAAATATTTTCAGATCTGATTTAATAGTATCAAATAAAGCCAAATCTGAGTGATAATTCTATTATACGGTCACTAAGTTTTTTAAGTCTACTCTCTTAAAATGAATCAGTGGAATTTCACTGTTTCACAGTTATAAGTATACTAAGTGGTATACTTATAGCTGTGAAATAGTGAATATACCACTAATTTCCAGTGATTTTCACTGTTTCAGATTTAGAGAGTAAGAGTCAGCAAATTTACATGTTTAATTTTTTTAATTAATATACTATTATGACAGACTTACGGTATAAATTATAAAAATGGTAAAATGTACAAATCAAAAAAAAATCTTTAAAGTTGCTCTATAAACTCTTTAGTTAATTTTGTACTTTTCAATTTTTTCACAAAATTTTTTTCAATTAAGAAATTAATTATCGCTTTCATCGAGGAGAAAAATGGTATACTCACTTTGGGCAAGAAATAAGAAAGCCTCAAGTCACATGTTTATCGACCTCGGCTTCGCCTCTGCCAACAATTACCTGTGATCTGAGACATTTCTTACTTTCCTGCCTTAGGTGAGTAATATACTATTTTTAGTAACCTGACGTAAATCGAAGGATCTATGTATGTGTATTATAATTTTTTAATTTGAAATTTTCATTAAATATCTGTGCAAACCGAGGCAGGTTGTTAGTACTCAATAAAGCTTTATTGTATACTTGTCTCCAAAAATTAATTTTGACGAAAACATCATGATCTGATGAGATTATATTGTTGACAAATGACTGAAAACTAAAACTTTTCGAATTTTAGTAAATTTACAATTTTTAATTGAGAATAAGTTAAAAATAAAAAAAATCTTTTAGCGTATTCTGTTGTCAAGAACGGTAAAATAAACCGACTTGTAATTTTTCGGTATATATGGAAATATCATAAATCGTTGACACAATGTATGTGTAAATATATCAAGCAGAAAAGTGGTAGGTATTGGAGAACATGAAGAGACCAAACGAAAGTAGAAACAGAATAGAATTATTAATACAGCAGCTGTCACTAACAGAACAGACGACTTTACTTCTTTTTTCATTACATTTTCGCTGGCAATGAACTGGCTAGACTAATTTCAAATTATCAAGTTATACTTAGAAAGTAACATGACAAACATTATTTA
The DNA here is from genome assembly GCF_013202065.1 of Cotesia typhae. NCBI lineage: Eukaryota > Metazoa > Arthropoda > Insecta > Hymenoptera > Braconidae > Cotesia > Cotesia typhae. The sequence goes on along the minus strand of NW_027423757.1, from coordinate 1,120,165 downwards.
CAATTTCAATTAGAGTTTATTTTAAATTAAAAATTTACAATGTCGCAATCATAAACGTTCTATTTTTTGTGAAAATTTTTCAATTTATAAATTCGGATTAAAATAATAAAAAATTGGAAAAATATTAATTTTTTTTTGCTTTGAAATTTAAATCAATTGATACATTAATTTTTTTCTCTTCTACTTGAAAATATAGATGAAATATATGTTTTTTTTTGTTTCGAAATATTTATGGAGTGTCAGCACCTTTGCAGATCACTGTTGTGTGTCACACGAAAGGAAAATGGTTATTTTATTAGATTTAAAAACTTATTGCATTAATTAAGTTAATTAAATTTTTCAGAAATATGTTTTCCCTGAGACTTTTTTTTCTTAAATTATCCGACTTTTTTCTTCGGAATCGATTATGGTTGTGAAGCTATTTAAAATGAAAATCATTCAAAAGATATATCATTATTAATCCCAAAAAGTTATTAGATCATGATTTTAACGAGTTTTTATTGGTTTTCATAAAAATTTGTATTTTAAAATCGAAAAGTGTGTACGTCTAATTATGTTTTAAGATTTCTGTTTAACAAAAAAAGTATGTTAGGACTATGTAATTTAATTACTATAAAACTTTTTTTATTTTGTGGACTTGTGTAATAAATAAAATTTTTTTGCTCGACGGGCAGAAAGCGTCAACTTTCGGCCCGCTGCGCTAAACGAAGTTGCCACTTTCTGCCTTTGTCGAGCAAAAAAATAGCATACACTCCTCGGGAAGTAAATAAGAAAGCCTCAGATCACATGTTTGTTGACCTCGGCTTCGCCTCGGCCAACAATTACATGTGATCTGAGACATTTCTTACTTTACTTCCCTCGGTGTGTAATATACTATTTCAAAACTTTGCTTTTTCTCCATACACCTTGGTCGAAAGTATGTACTTCCGACCTCGATAGTAGAGAAAAAAGCCAAACATTCAGGCTTCACTTTGGGAGTCATGTCGCGCAAAGCAATGATTTCAACGTCCAGCTTTTTTAAAGTAACAAACTATTGCTCCAATTGGAAACCTGAAATCTTGATTACAGATGTTTCTTCTTATACGAATTCTTTGCCCGAGGATATTTTGTCTGGTAATAAAAACGCGTGTCATACTTACCGCAATGGCTAATACTTTGCGACTCAATAGTTTTTAACTCCTAGCTATGAAAATGAATCATTTTCAAAAAAATCCGAAATTCGTTGGTTTTGATATTTATCCTAATTTTCAATGATTGCATCTGTTTATTTAACAGCCAGTCCTATTTTTTTCTCGCGTCGCACTCACTGCGAGAAACAGTACTATCCTTGTTGCATTCTTGGTTTCAAAGCCATTTCAGTTTATCTATTACATCGCGAAGCGTTTTTTTCAAAATTCTTCTTTGTCTCGGAGAGAAATATAAAGCTGCAATCGTAGGAATCGGCTGTTAATAAATGGCAATACGAAGCCACTTTCTAGTCTATTGTTAAAATAGTTTGAACTGGTTGATGTGTCTAATCTCATTATACGCAAGTTTTTGAATATTTGCCTTTTAATTTTCTGTTAGCCAGTCCATCATCTTAGGACCACAGTCACCGGTTGAAATTTTGATCTCTATAACATACATTAAAGGGGGGGGGGCGAAGTAAGCCCTCCTAAAATTTAGAAGGCCTCAAAAATTTGGGGGCAAAGTGGACACCCTGAAATTTTCTATGACCACATTGAATTCATGATTCGAAAGATTCAGAGTATAATTTTTCACAGAAAATGGAAGCAGTATCATCAACAGACTGCTTCGATTTCCTTTTCCCTTTCCCCTTTTCTTTGAATGTACCACCCAGTGTTTTGTTCCTCTTAAGTACGTTTTTCGATTGCTGTTTCTTGTTTAAAAGTGTTTGTCTATACGGTGAGCTGTGATAATCGCAGTACTTTTACTCCTAGAATTGCTGTGGCTAGTTTGATTTTCCATTGAAAGAAGAATAGTTTGAGGTGAAATATTGAAGTCGTCTAATTTGCGCTTCTTTTCTAGTTTCTCGTCACAATCTGAGAAACTCTGGTCTCCATAAGCTTCACGAAGAAATTGATACTTGTATTCATTAATAATTATCCTCGAAGAATGAGCAACAATTTCTTCGTTTCTTTTTTTTCCTCAATATCTTCACCGTGTGACTGAGTTTGAAAATCATCAGTTTCTATTTGATCCACCATCACCGAAATTGAACTTATTCTCCAACTAAGACACTGCAATTCAGGTTCATCATCATCGTCATTATCATCACCATCATAAGCATCATCATCATAAGCATCATCATCATAAACATCATCATCATCATCATCAGCTGCCTAATTGTGATCATTGATCATTTTATTGGTGACATTAACTTTCTGCATTTCTTCATCACTGCTACTACTGATATTGGCTTCATCATCATCGTTGTCATTATCATCATCGTCAACGTCATTATCATCGTCATCATCACCAGTATTAGTTGTAGTAGTACTAGTAGCAGTAAAAGCATTACTTGATGGAATCTCGGGAGTTGAAGTACCATCAGCTATGAAAGCTTCGTCAGAATAAACTGATCTGTTGAAAGGCCAGATTCCAATTTTCTTGAAGCTATTTTTGATAGTTTTAGGTTTTGCAGCAGATTTAAAAGCTTCACCATAAATTCGAGGTATGTCATTGGCTGTTACGACACGACCGGGGTGCTCTCTCAACCATTGTTTAACTGAATCAGAATATGCTATTGAAGCTGGACGCATGACACTCATATCTAGAGGTTAGAGTTGATGCGAGCAGTGAGGAGTCAAGCATATTATAATTACGTGATGTTTTCTGGCATAATTTATAACATCCAAATTTTGTGTGTGGGTCGTGTGTCCAACTAAAACTGGCAAAACAGATCTTTCTTCTGTCGATTGGACAATTTTAACAAACCAAACAAACCATTTGAATAATATCTCACACGTTACCCAACCACTAGAATGACATTGGGCCCAGCAATCATCAATAAGTATTTCAGATAATCGAGCGGGCAACTTCTTTCGAGGAAACACAAACATTAGAGACAAATAAGTTCCAGTAGCCGATACGCATATTTCTTTCGTAACCAACTGTCCTCATTCCGCCGAAGTTAAAACACCAATTTGCTTCTTTCCTTCAGGTGCTATAATTTTTGATTGATGCTTAGGAACTGTTGTAACTCCGGTTTCATTAAGATTTAAAATTTGGTTAGGTGTTAATTTATATTTAATAATTACTGATTCTGATAGATTATAAAAATTGTTAGTTAAAATTTTATTAAAACCAATAGCTTGATATTTAGATGTTGACTGTGGCTGGCATATTGATAATTTTTTTGCATGACGCTTGAGAAAAGCCCGACACCAGTCACATCCAGCCATGCCATGTTGAAAAGGATGTTCGATTCCATTCTTTTCAGATGGTTGATATGCAAGTATACATAGTTCTTTGGCAGTTAAACCAGATAACCGCTTTTCCTGCTCTTTCAAACATTTTACCAAATCTTCCTCTTGTTTCGGACTAAAGACAGTCTCTATCTTCCTAAACCTATCATTGAAAAATAAAAGGATAAATTAATTAAAAATTAACATTGTATTAATAGATTGAAGTTCCAAGAACAGCAATAATTTATTTCGTCACGTTTTTTAATACTACGTTCTAAGTTAGAATTAACTCTATAAATTTTTATTCTTCGTTGTAGAATTGACCGTGGAACTTTGTAAGCATTAGCAGCAGCTTTGACACCTAAATTACTATTTACAACTTCTGTAATAGCTTTCGGCATGGACAGTTCATTCCATTTTTGATGTTCACCTTTTTTTTTATAATTTCGGACTATCTTCAATAAATGAGAGTCATTGGAAATTTAAGCACTTGATTAAATTTCCAATGCTTACTAAACAGTATTGATGGGTCATCTAGGTTAGGTTGAATAGCTGTTGGAGGTTAGGAGTATTTTTTACCTTTCTTTAAGCGCGTGAAATTTGAAAGCATACGCATATGCAAAAGTTTTATTCGTCCGAAAGAAAGAGAAACTGAGAACTGTAAGAAGTCGCAAAAGAGCATTTTTTGAAACATATTAATTCAGCATGCATTTAAATAACCTAAAAAAAAAGTAAAGCAAATGAAAAACAATTTTAGGACAAAATTTTTGGAGAGGGCCCACTTTGCACCATATTTTAAAATTCGTTATTGATTATCAGGGCCTGGAAGTTGGGGCCAACAATTAAACTTAAAAATAGAGCAAATTTAAATTAATAATCACAAGCAAAATGACGATCGTGAGCAAGTACAAGTGCTTAAATACTATACTATATTTTAAGCATAAAATGTCAAAATAAAAGTGAGGTTGGCATCAAAACACGTGGGCTTGAACAATACAATCTGACATCAATGACAAAACTATAGAATAAAAATCACAAGTACAGGATAATGTGAAATATTTACAAATGTTTCATGAAATTTCAGATAATTTTTAGCAAAAGTCTCCGCGTACAGATTTAGGCTAGACGAAAGAGGAGCAAAGTTTTAGAAGCGGATTTTAATACTTGTGTGGTAGACAACAGTAGATAAAAAAAAAATAGTTGACTTAAAATAATTCCGGTCAAATACTTGAAATTTATAAAAAATATAATTTTTATATTTTTACACTTTTTTCTATTAGGCTTAATTTTTTGCTGGTAGATATAGAAAAACATATTCTCTACAAAATAAATATTTTTGGCTCAGACAAGCTCAAAAAATGTTACACAATAATTTCGGTTAAAAACTTGAAAATTACTAAAAAATTAGGTTTTACATTTTAATTTTTTCCTGCTGATCGATTTAAGCTCAAGTCTTCGGTGGTAATTATAGAGCAAAATGTTCTTTACAAAAAAAGTATTAGATGATTTTTTGCCTAGTCAAGCCCAAAAAAATTTACAAAATGATCTCAATCAAGAAAACTAAGACAAAAAAATAAGACAAAAAAAATATGAGAAAACAAATAAAGAAACTAAGACAAAAAAATAAGACAAACAATATGACAAAAAAAATAAGACAAAAAAACTAAGACAAAGAAATGACAAAAAAATTAGACAGAAAAAATAAGACAAAGAAAAGACAAAAACAATAAGACAAAGAAATAAGACAAAAAAAATAAGATAAAAAAACTAAGGTGGCAAATAGCTAAATTGTATTGATTGTACTTGAGCTTAAATCGATCAGCAGGAAAAAATTAAAATGTAAAACCTAATTTTTTAGTAATTTTCAAGTTTTTAACCGAAATTATTGTGTAACATTTTTTGAGCTTGTCTGAGCCAAAAATATTTCGAGATTATTTTGTAGAGAATATGTTTTTCTATATCTACTAGCAAAAAATTAAGCCTAATAGAAAAAAGTGTAAAAATACAAAAATTATATTTTTTATAAATTTCAAGTATTTGACCGGAATTATTTTAAGTCAACTATTTTTTTTTATCTACTGTTGTCTACCACACAAGTATTAAAATCCGCTTCTAAAACTTTGCTCCTCTTTCGTCTAGCCTAAATCTGTACGCGGAGACTTTTGCTAAAAATTATCTGAAATTTCATGAAACATTTGTAAATATTTCACATTATCCTGTACTTGTGATTTTAATTCTATAGTTTTGTCATTGATGTCAGATTGTATTGTTCAAGCCCACGTGTTTTGATGCCAACCTCACTTTTATTTTGACATTTTATGCTTAAAATATAGCATAGTATTTAAGCGCTTAAACTTGCTCGCGATCGTCATTTCGCTTGTGATTATTAATTTAAATTTGCTCTATTTTTAAGTTTAATTGTTAGCCCCAACTTCCAGGCCCTGTTGATTATTAACACAACTTATTCATAACATATTTGGAGTGAAGAATTTAAAAAAAGTAAAACGAGCATTAAATTTGTCTTAGACAATTTTTTTATATGGGGGCCCATTTCGCCCTACATTCTGAATTATTTCATTTTAATGTACATAGCTCATCGTTGCTAAATAACACACAAGGGCCTGTAAAGTAGTGTAACAAGTAAAAATAAAGTAAAGATAATCCCATTTCTGGCTTACGTGACACACTTTACCCCCTTCCCCCGCCCCTATAAATAACTAACTTAATTATTCGAGATTTTAATACTAATAACTGCTTGATTCTTAATATTAGTCAGAATATGAAAAACTGGCCACTTTTAAATCATCAATTAAAGTCTCAATACAGAAATAACATAAAATATTTTCCATCAACAATGGATTATAAAGCCAATAAATGTCGTCTAGGAAAAGGCATTTATCGTACTTGATAGACGAGAAGGCCAAAAGGGCTCTGGAGAGTTACCACCGAGTAGGTCGATCTATGGAAGTTGGATGCTCGCAAATCAAGCTTGCTCACCAACGCATCACATTTAACGGCACTTGGAACTAAAAATATCCGAGTCTATTTATTTTACTTATACTTTGAAGTATATTAAAAAATTTTTGAAAGTATAATTTATGAAGTTATCTGCATATCAACAACCTATTAAAAAATGTTTTTTCCATCGAAATAATGAATGGGATTGTTGTTTACAAAGGTAAAGTACAAATACCTTTCCTTTAATTCTTTTGCACGTCAACGAAGTTAAAATGTCATAAAATTATATTGAACATAATTATGAGTAAATAAATGTAACTACGCCAGATCTAAACAAGTTAATAAATTCATAAAAAAGTACAATCTAAAATAATAAAAACTAGTTGAAACAAAAAAAAATCGAGAAGAACGATAATGTAAAAAAACCGCAAAGAAACACAAAACTCTGAACATGGCGTGAATAAAAAAAAAAAAAAAAGAATTGAAAATAGAAGTGTTGGGGGAATTAAAAAATGGGAATAAAATAGTAAAGCGTAACCTCCAGGGGTTTCTAGCTCGATAGCATGCGAGGGGAAAGAGGAGCTCATATAGAATGAAATCGACAGGGCGTCCACCTATCGGTCGTATGCTGTGCGACCTGCTCGTTCGTACGTCTATCGTGTGCGTATCATGTATATGTGTACACTGGATACGATACACGTTTGCCAGATTCACACAAATTGTGTGCTACGCGTGTTGGTGGGATGCGAAAGCATGTACTGTCAACATAACTAAACAAGCAACAAGTGACCTTAAAATCGGTGAAAAAATGCAAGTGTTGATCAAGCATTAAGGTATTTTGGTATTGGTTAAGGTATTTATGTTCTATGATACACAAATAAAAACATTAACTCATTGTTTTCTTCTGATAAACAGTATTTTATCAATTAAAGTCGTAGATTATGTCCCGTAGTAATTTAATGTTCAGATCAATGCATAATTGAATTCGATATCAAATAAAGGAATTTGTATTCTTTACTCCAAAAAATAATAAATATTGGCCAGGCAAGAATTCTTTTGCGTAAAAATTTACTGTGATAAATCATTTAATTTATTCAATTATTGACAATAGAACATTAATATCTACCTTCATTGCAGTAGATAAACAAACGAAATAGCTTTATTTGAATTGAGTAAAAATTATTCTAATCAATTTGACCAATTTTTCAGAGAAAATATTAATTCAATATATATTATTTTGGGTGCCATTTCATAAACCAAGAGATAATAACTCTCTTTTCGTGAATATCTCATTTTCATTCACATTATATGAATTGCATGTTACTGAACTGATCAACAATACATGAAATCGAGTTATTTTTTTGATAAAAATCATACGTTTTTTATGTCGAGAAAATTTTCTACATAGAAGTAGTTTATTCTCAATCGATGATAATTTGATCTACGATGATATATTTGAAGTACAATATTTTCTGGGTTGTTAAGAAATATTAAAAATTTATTTAAAAATAATATTGAATAGAAGATATTATTAAATAATTTAAAATAAAGGTGCCATTTAAAAAATCAAAATAAATTTAGTAGAATTGTATGATTGTATCGACCACCGAGTCTGACATTTCTTTAACCACGATTGAGAATGGATTAAAGAGCAACAAGTGACTTTAAAAAGTGCGGGAAAAAAATACCGACGGCTGATCGAGAGTCTCATGCCATACTACCGACCATCATGAGTGGGATGGTGTGATTGGGTAAGCTGACTGGGGTTGAAGCAAACGTATCGGGTGGAACCAGGAGAGGAAGCCGGATGAGATCGACTAGTGGAACGGGTATAAAAAAATGAATGAGACGATGAGACAAGGACCGAGCAGCTAAAAATCCACAAGTTATATTCCATTATATTCACAAATAACTTATTGTCCTTAATAGAATTGTTATACTAATAAATTCTTAAGTAATCAATCATTATATTAAAAACTTTGAATTTTTTTATAATTCGTTGAATTTTTATGAAAAGCATTTACATTTTTTTGTAGCAAAATTCATAATTAAGTAGTAAAATTATTTGATTTTTAGAATAAGATTGATAATAATTCTAAATCGAGTATAGTACAAATTTTAGCCACCTAAGCAGGAGCTCACCACTGTTCAGTAACCCTTTTACAACTACAACTAACTTCCAACCCCTTAGCGCACATAGATAGTCCCCACTTAGACCGGGGTAATTTTTCTTTGAGGTACCAATACTACTTTACACACAACCTTTACCAACACATTCGTGGCGTAGGATCGTCTCTTCCACTCGTCGTACACTAATACATTTTGACTCTTAGTAGTAGTGGGCTTTGTTTAGTTACCAGAAAGGGTGACCTATCCTTTCTCTCTGTCTTTTGTATATGATCAAAGATACTCGACATTTAATCACTAAGTTACCTACCATTAGAATCGTAATTCTTCTTCTTAAACAAAAAAAAAAAAAAAAAAAAAAAAGAAGACTCAATAATTAATCAAACTGTTTAAATGTAATGCCCTTTAACATTATGACCCATTTCAAAATCTATTCTTATCGCCCTCATTAATAAAGTTTAGTGTTAATTGAAGGTTATTTTTGTAGGATGATAGTTTATCAAGAATGAAAATAACTATAATGATCAATCTAGAGAATTAAATGTAACAGAAAAAAAATCGGGTAATTATGTAATCTCTGAAGAATGTAATGCTGAAAAGTAAATTTTGTTTTATTTTAGCATGTATGTATGTCTGTATATCAGCTGGTGCTTAGGGAAACTCACCGATATGTTCAGACATAAACTACTACATGTTGAAGCGGTAAAGGTATCCTTGTCGTAGGATTGATAGAAACATATATGTACATGTCAGCAGATCCTTGTTTGAGGAAGTAGAGGGAACAGTAGCCTGGTTTTCATCATAACTTCTCTCTCACTCTCATATGATCCAAGCATCAAGACTCTCCAGTTGAAAAGCACTGACCGCCTCTCTTATGCTCTTTGAAAGGTATTTAGTGTCTTTGTCTTGAGCAGAGGATCCGCAGCAGCTCGTATCTTCTTCTCCTCATTCTCAGCAAAACTCGAGAAACCAACTTCTAATATCTCGCTCTAATGCACTGAAGCACCTGGTTGGAGTGTCTTTATTGCTCCTATAAGGTATCCCCACCTGTAAAGAGTCGAAGCTGACCAACCACCTCCCCACTTTCAAGCGAATTTGGTCGCAAGCTTTAAGCGCTTATTTTTTGTCTCTCTTCCACCCGTTTATTGCTCTACAGTAGCCGGAGTTCTCTCAACTTGGTTTTCGCTTCTCAAACCTCTTCTCATGCTCTCTCATCCTTTTCATATCTCCAGCAACTTGCGAGCTTGCAACAGTAGACTCAAGGGGCGCCACTGTACGGGCCAAAGGGCCATCGGCTACTGACTGGCGCGTGGTCTGACTACAACATCTGTGATCACCTCCGCCTACGCGACTGGCCGCCAGTTCACCCGCAAGCCCGCAAGTTCGCGTGACACGACACGCTCCCGTGAAACGACGCACGAGGCTCAAACGAGCCTCTTAAGCGTCTTACATCTAATAATTGTGTGAACAATACGCATATTTACCTTTCATGGACTAACTCATTAATTATCATCGGATAACCATCTTTAGTAAAAAATAAATAATTAAAAAAAAAACAACTATAAGTTTACTATGTGTTTGTTTATTTTTTTTTTATTATAAGTTGCCTCTACGAAAGCTCCAAGGACTCAATTCTTTTCATTTCATCTTAAGTGATGAAGATAATCCCGTTATATGAAGGTGAGTAATTCGGGGTTAAAATTACTTAAATTTCATTTATTTTCATCTTTATTTTTTTCACTTCATAGAAAAAGATAAGTTTTACATTGAGTTATTAATGAAGAAAAAAAAAATCAAAAGTTTAAAGATTATTACAAATTGTCCGACTAAAATGATATGAAAAATTTTTACAGTGACGGTTAAGTTGTGAAAATTTGTGTAAGGTGATTGTGATGACTCTCATGGATAAACCGTCGCTGCAACTTGATGTTTCAAGAAATTGTGAGTTTATTTATTGGAATTGATTGTAACAGGTGTGGTGACAATTTTGGAAATAGTGATTTAAATATTTAAATAAGTAGTGAGTACATTGAAAAGTACAGCATAATGTTTTTATGTATTATACACAAAAATTTATAATGTTACATTACGGAAACAAAAACAAATGATATGTGACTTGTGGTGAGCGACAATTGTTGACAAAAACTCATTGTTACTATTTTAAAGCAGTTATCATAAATCAGTTAATTATTGCTAATCATATTTTGGCTGGAACTCAATTACAATTGAAGAAAATTCAATTTAATACAGTTTTTCTTGATTCGCTAAAAAAATTAATATTAATCTAAATTTAAACTCCAATAAAATTTATTTCTAATTAAAATAATGATGAAAATTTTTAATTTGAAATTGAAAAAAAATTTTTATTTTCAATTTTAATATCAACAGTTATAACACTGGATTGAGTCGATTGTTTTAAATCATACTTATAATATTGTGAAAGTTTGACAGTTACAACGGACAGAAGAAGATATAGACGTACTAGTCAGACCCGAGTAAGCCAACTATCACCCGACGGCAACTGATTAGAATAGAACTTGTTAATTATCGAGTCAGTTAAATAATTTCCTTTGCAAAATAATGTGTGGTTTAATTATCTTTGTGAAATATGAATTCAAAATTTCATAGCACACAATAGAAATATTTTTCTACATACTTTAAAAAAGTTTAGAACTCATTATTATAAATAATTTTTTTACGATTTTCAATACAAGTTTAACAAAAAAAGAAATCAATTAATAAACTATTTTAATGTAAAGTTAAAAAATATTTTACAAGTTAAATTAGCTCTTTCAATTTTTGTTTTAAGTTTGTAAATTTTAATGAGTAATAAGCCGATTTGTCTATGTATACGCGTCTACGCTTCAAGGAATACTAGAGTTACATAGTAAAATTATAACTGGGCATTGAATTGTTTGAACTACATCAGTATAAAACGTAGTGAATAAAAAATACATAAAAACAGTTTGCTGTACTTGTCAAGTTAGTGACTACCATACATTTGTTTACAATGCATAGTAAATTAATGATCACCTGACAAATTTAGCCGGTATTAAACAATAATGATCACTGGAAGTCGATCGATAAATCAACGTAAATAACTTATAACGAGTTTAATCAAATAACTAATAATTAAGAGCGTTAAATAATACTTAATTACTTATATCAAAAGTAAATCATTCGACTTTTATTAAAAATCAAAAATACGGATTAGAATTTAAATAACCTATTTGATTCTCTAGTAAATCAGTTTGAAATTATTCAATTGTTCTGAATTAGATATAATCTGTCGGAGAGTTAATATTGTTGGTTTATTTTTATTGTTATCACCGCCTCTGAGATTGCGATATCAATACGTGTTCCAGTCATCAATCGACTTTTTTATTCTCTATAAAAGTTAAAGGTGATGTTGCTTGAAATTGCGAGTGGAGTAACCAACAGTATTTACAGTCAACTTAAAAATTATTTGAGGATAACTATTCAATAACATAATCAAAATATTTCTTTTAGCTAGCCTTTATTAAAAAGATTATTCTAGCATTATTTATTATCGAAACATCGAGGTACTTAACGTAAAAAACATTTCGAAAAATTTTTAATTTTTCACTTTGGCGGTTTCTAATTACGGAAAAGAAAGTTTATTAGATTCGTTTATTATTAAATTAACATTAATGATTGCAAATTTATTGTAACTTCAATATCTTTATACTCAATGGATGATCTTAAGATGTTATTCCCCACGGCCATATAACGTTATCTTGAATAGATAAACTTTTGCGAGACAAGATCGGAGATCAGATAAATTCATCTTAATTTACGTAAGAAGTACCGTCAGAGGATTAACTTTTAAAGCCGGTGATAACCATTGTATCATATAAATGCTTATATAATAACATACGTGCACATGCTTCGATTCTAACTTTAATAATCATTTTTATTTTTTATCAGATTTATAGTTCATGTAGTAAAAAATTTTTTCTGTTAAATAAGCACTTTCTTACGTACTTAGATTCTAATTCTGAATTTGTATGAGATCAGTATTAATTAAGTAAAGTAGTTAATAATTAGCACGACCATTTTTTACCATTCTAATTGTAAACTCTTTTTTAAAAATAAGAAAGATTTTTCAAAAAATTTTCAACCAATGAAAATGGTCACTTCAATTGTAAAAAGTTTTCAAAACGATATGGTCGCTTTTATAATGTTATTTTAGAAAACTTTTTTCTCAGCATGAAATTTTGTCAGTACAGATTTATTTACAATTTGTGTTATTAATAGTGAGATACTTAAATAAGAAATTTTTTTTCTGATGTATTAATTCCAAAAATGTTAAAAAATTAGCCACACATGTTTAACTATTTTCATACACAAAAAAATCAATTCTTAACTATTTTCATACAAAAAAAGTCAATTCTTGAGTGAAAAAATAATTTTGACTTGAGAAAAAATTTATTGAGACAATAATTGAATTGGGCAAAATCGAATTTTCGTACGATAAAAATAATTTGTTTGGTCACTTGTTATTTAATTAATTTTCTTCGGTCAACTAAACTTTTTTTCTATGTAGCTTTAAACATGAAAAAAAAAAAAAAAAAAAAATCAAAAGTTCAAAATTTAATGTACATTCTAATTTGCATAGCAGTTGAGAAGTCATGATAATCAAAATACACAAAATGAATATTATTTACTGAAAGAATTCACGAGGGTAGATATCTTGGGAGATTCTTTTGTAACTGTCATACATGAATAAGTAATCCATGAAAACGTGAAACGATAAAAATTCGGGTGATACTTGGAGCTGTTATGATGCATGGAGCAGTAATTGAAAAAAAGAGAATCAGGATCACAAAAATTGAATTTAAAAAAAAGTAAAAACAGGTTTGAAGGTTGCTCCGGAAAAAATAGTGAATCGGTGCTGACGGAAGGGATAGTTCTAAAAAGAAAGGAGTAAAATATGTGAGAGAAAGAAAGAGGGAGAAAAAAATCAAGAGCGTGAGGGAAAGAGAGAGAGAAAAAGAGTAAAAGAACGAAGGATTCAGTGAATTGCAAATAGTAAGGGATGTACTTGGAATATCGGTGGGGATGAAAAACAAGTCGGGAGAGAGTGGGTTAACTGTAAAACCCAATTGTACGGGTTTTCATCTTAAGACGAGGAAAAAGAACGGTCAGAGGAGAAGGTGTCGCAGAAGAAGGGGTGATTGCACTAAAGTATAGAAAGAGAGGGTAGTTGCTCCTAGCGGATAAGTCTGAGGGGTAGCATGCTGCGCGGGTAGCGTTGGTAGTGGACGCGAGAGGTGAGAGGGTGCTTGGAGAGGCGAGCTGCTCCTCGGAGGCTGGAGGGGTTAAGAACTACCCTCGAAATGAGAGTGCGTTTGCGCTGGTGCGATGGAGGTGGCATCGTGCTAAGGGTTGTTTCGCGGCCAACAGGGGGTTTCGGAGGTGGGGGCGTCCCCGACTGCAGGGTTAGGGTGGTCTTTAGGTCTGTCAGTAGCAAAGCGGCCGCCTCATCATAAGGAGCTGCTGGCTGACCAGCTAGGCCGGAATCACTTAAGACGCGTTCCTTGTAATATAACCACCGCTACACGCGCCTTCCCCCCACCCTCCTCGGCCCCAATCCCCGCATCACACATGCACGCGTACTTCTATTCAGGTACAACATACATGAGCACACCAGTGGCATCTCAGTCAATACGAACTTTATGGACACCAGACAGTGCATTCTTGGACTTATGAGTACACGTGTGGATGTGTGTGTGTATGTGTGCATGTGTGAAAAATATTAAATAACAAAACAATTCTATCATTACAACATTGTTTGTTACAACTAACTATATTTCACTAAATTAATTCATTAAAGTGGTACTACTACTAACTATTTTAATTAGAAATCTCTCGGCGTATCCAAGGATTATTTACTTTTATTGTGCATAACACTAAGGTGAGAAGCAAGATTATTTGTGGAATACGAGTGAATGCATCAGTGTTTTGTATTTTTAATTCAAATACAAGTATGAATGAGGATTTCATATCATTTTATTTTATTTTATTTTATTTTATTCTTAAATTATTCAATAGGGTGTTTAATTCAATGCGTGGTGTTCGTGATCAACAAGGATCTACTACGGTAACAAGTTATGGGGTGCTTGTTAAAACATATCGGAATCACGCGCGTGCTCAAGGTCAAACGGAAATCACTTGTCATGAAGCCACATGACCGAGTTTTAGATTGTCGTTAGAATTAACCGTCGCTACTAAGTACTAGATGCTTAAAAGACATACTATTAGTCTAAGGAAGTTGTCTTTATGTCTTTAGCTCCATTAACTGTTTATTAGCTAAGTCTAGTGACTGTTATAATATTATCATCCATTGAATAACACAAAGTGTTTTTTTTTTAAATCCACAAAATATTATAATTATTATTTATTATTATAAGTTTATTGTGAGTCAGTGTGTAAGTAAATTAATAAGCCAGCTAGTGATAAAGAAAAATTAAACGGTTTAATCATACCACCCAGATTGTTTCTTACATGTACACTGCTCAACACAACACATGTTTGTACAAATATGCATATATATATATATACATGCTTGTTCATGTATACACAATGGTAGTAATTCGATTTTCTACCCTCATTATTCTTTCCTAATGTCAATATACCGTACACATCGTAAATTATTATACATGTTTTATTTTTATTTTCAGTTCATTTATATACATGATATAATTTTTTCTGAAAATACAATTCTATTTTTGTTTTTTGTGTTTTATTTTTATCATTTAACCCTTATTCCTTTTTTTTTCAAAACCTTAAGTTATAAGTACAAAACAACTAGTATGATTTCGGTGATACTACAATTCATTTGTCACAAGTTTGTTTGTAGCTATATAAGATATGAGATAGTGGATATTTGAATAGTTATACAAGAGAATAGGTGGTAATTACGAGTGTCAAAAACTTAAAATTTCATCGGGGTATTTTATTTCATTATTTTTTAGCATTGTTATTTGGGAAGAAAAATTTATTTTGAGAATTTTTTAAAATATTATAATCACTAACATCACGTTCAATATCATTTTCAATATTGTGCAATCTAGAGATTATCTGCAACTGTTCATTTATTTCTAATATTAAATAATTAATCTACCAGTATTAAAGAATTTAAATTGCATCTATTTATGAAAAAAAAAAAAAATGTTTACATATTTTTTTGACATTACTTGTTGAAGCCTAGTTTTCTTGAATGTCAAAATCAAAGTTACCACCGACTCAATAGTAAATTTTAGTACGTTCTCTTCTTGTCTTAAAACTAAGTTATAAAAACCTTTAACCTTAAAACCAGTATTCAGTGCAGCTGCTTCTGCTCCATAGATTTTTATTTATTTTTCTAACCCTTTTTTAATCATCAAATTCAATAGTTATCAACATCTGCCTTTAATAAGATACAGTAGCCGATAGCAATGTTATACTACTTAAATAAAACTATTTACTTTAATTATAGTTTACTACTCTAAATGAAAAGTTTAGAAACATATCTTCCAAGTCAACTTGTAAATTTTTTAACCAGTAGATTTGTTAAGAAAATTATTTACAAAGCTTTGAAAGAATTGTTAATCAGTTTATTTGTTATAGTTATGGTTGTTTGTCCAGTTTCACTGTTCATGTTTGTATATAAACCAGATCAACCGATAACGTGAAATCAATAACCAGATTAAATTGTTGAACAATAGTTTAACTTTATCTTCTTCACCAGTTTAGTATCATTTCATTTTAAAAACAAATTATTAAATGATTGTTCAATTTTATTTAATACATGGCTATATGATATAATATACAGTTATTGCTGTCTCTTAAATTTTTCAATTTATGGTCAAAATTGAAAAATTAATATTTCAATAAAAAATATTTTTTCGATATTAATCAGAAGAGCAAAAAACTAAAATGCATTTTATTTGAAAAAAAAAATTAATCAAATATATATACCCATGATTTTTCTATATAAAAGGCTTCAATCAATTAAGTGAAATTAAGGTTTAATCACATTATTTTATAAATACAATTAGTGGTATTAAAATGTCATTATTTTAATAACACAAACAATTTTGATGAATTTAATTATAACGATACTTTATCAAGTTATCATTTTTATGATTGAAATTCTTGACTTACAAGAAAATGATGGCAAAAAAATTAAAAAATTATCTGAAAAAGTAGAATTTAACTTTTAAACGATGTCAAGATTAATTTGTATTGTAGAGATGATACGAAATTATAGATTGGATTAGAAGCTTAAATCTATACATTAGTTTCGCACAAATAAGTTTTAAGGATTTAAGGTTCGTGATGGAATTTCATGATTACGAATTTCTACTGTCTACTCCCCGGAGAGATGAAGGAAATAATGGGGATTTTAAAGTTATCATCTTTTATCTTCAATTTAACATCGAGGGTGACAGATTGTTTTCCAATCTAAAATTAGTCTTTTGTTGTTTACATTTACATTTAAAACTTACTTAATAATAATAATTGAGCAAAAAAAAAAAACTATTCGCATAAATTGAAAAAAAATTCAGTTGATTTAGATATGAAAACTAGTTAATTTATTGCCTAGAAAAGTAATTATTTTTTGTCATGTAAGAATTACATAAAAAAGTACATTCATCATCCTTTATCGATAGATGAATAATTAAGCCTTAATAAACACGTGTAACTACACGCACACTTTTAGGCTCTCTTCCAAATGACTTTAAATTCTCATTTTGTCCAAGGGGTGGATTTGTAAAAGCCATTTGAGTTGTTATATTTTGGCAAGCATACAGGATGAAAATCACAGACGTTCCCAAATGGCACAGCTGTTATGTCAGGGATTTCTCAAGTTGTGAATGTCCGACGTCTTAACCGACGGCTTATGAACGCGAATGAGAAAGTTTAGACTATGCAATCGTTGGTAGAGGCTTCATATATAAGCTTATTTTTTTTTTATTATATAAGCTTATTTATTTTTTTTTTTTTTTTTTTTTTTTCATGCTTGTAGTAACAAGGTAAAAGTCAAAAACCGAACCGGCTTTATTCAGATTTATTAACGTAAAAAAAAAAATTAGTTTAATTCATAGGTATCCGAGTTAAACTAAAAATGACTTAAATCTTATTTTACATGGGAGTTAAAGTGAAAATATACTTTATATTAAAAAGAAAAAAAATCATTGATAAACGTAGTTGAAAAAAGCATTTTGAGAAAAAATTTAACAATATCATATAAATGTTCGCAAAATTTCGTGTAGTGAATCCAAATTGAAAAGTAATTCCCAAGAGATCTTATAAGCACTAAGACGAGCTCAAAGGAAAAAATTTGAGGTGAATTAAGAAACTCGAGCTCAGAATAATTCAAGTTCTTCGGTAAAAATCAAGAAACAAAAGCTCTAACTGAGGGGGTTATGTGAATTATAAGGTAATTTCAATAGAAATAATTGCAAAAGTCGGAAAAAATTTGGTGGTTTATTTTTAAACAAAAAATTATCATTGTTATTTTATTATTATAAGTAATCGTATAATGATGAGGAGATACAAATGAAAATTAAGGCTCTGTTAGTATAGTAAGTGAGTGGGAATAGTATAAGTAGTGCGTTCCTGCGGCCGCTTAGCTCCTAACCATCTTAATTATAAAATGAATAGGCTCGCACGGCAATTGCAATATTAACGTAACGCGAAACGTAACGCTAGGGTCTTGAGTACGTATCAAGTTTTATAGTTACAATGTCATTATCATAATGAAGCTGCTGACATACAGCAAAGAACAGCAATAAAAAAGATTATTAAATGAAAAAATGAAAATTCTAGACAAATAGGCGTCAAGTACAACGCAGAATAATTTATCACTAGTAATGAATGGTAAAAAACGATAAAAAGTAGAAAAATAATAATAAAGGAAAAAAGCATAAAAAATACAGAGGGTATATTTTCTTAAGAGAACCTAATAAAATAGGACTATACGTTAAAAAAAGCAGAAAAGAATTTCTGGGAAAAGAATTGCGCGTCTCCGGGCAAACGTAACGACTCAGGTTGCGCGTGAACGCTTTGTTAGGGGGATACAAAAAAAGCAAAGAACGGTGAAGATGAAATGAAAGGAGAAAGAGATTTGTCCAAGATTGTATAGTATATACTGTTTTACTGGCAAAGAGAAGGTAATAGAGAAAATAAAAGAAAGGAAAAAGAAAGAAGAGAGATAAACTGGCGGAGAAAAGAAGAAAGAGAGTGAGTAAAAGTGAGTAAGGTGCCCCATGCTGGAGTGTAGATGCATACTAATTACGAGGGTTATTGTTTCGTCCGTTGTGTAAAGACGTGCTAATTACATCACGAGAAAAAACTTTTAAAACCGCGACCTCTCACCTTCAGGGTAAATAAAACACCCATGCGTCTCTTGTTTTTTCCTTTTCCTTTCTTTTTTTTTTTTTTAAGGGTAGCCTTTAACAAAATTGAAACTCTTCGTCATTCTTTACAGTGACATGTGCCCTTTTCTTTTCCCACTGCTTTTTAATATCTCGCTTCGTAGGTATCCAATGAGTCAAGTGAACCCACAATTATTCTATCTTTTTACTTGATAATAATTATCTACTTATTGTGTGCTTCATTTAAAAAACAATTATTTAAATTTTGTACAGAAAAAAAAATTTACTTAAATCAAGTTAATAGTTTTGAAGAATTTCATCTTCTTGATTTCAGTAAAAAAATTCTTAAACTAAGAAATTTTTCATCGTTTAAATAAATTTTGCTTAATTCGAGAATTTTTTGTCTTGGTTCAAGACAATGAAACTCTTCAAAATTATTTTCTTGGTTCAAGAATTTTTCTCTTGATTCCAGTTAACTTTTTTTTCAATGTACAAAAATTGATTTTTTTATTCATAATTAAATTTAGTGAATTATTGATATCGATACTATAATGATGAATGTATTTATATTTATTTTGTTTTTGATGAAGTTACTGTATTGACATGTTGATAAATATTTTTGATGTTTTAGATTGACGAATGACGCCCTAACGGAGCACCGGCTGGTACGCGGGTACCGGGTCGAAAGAGGTAAGTTTAAATATAGATTGTTCCAGACGAGACTTATTTTTTATAGCAGTATTAAATAGATTGATATTTAGATAAGGTTAATCGTTGCATACGTCTATCAATTTTTTATCTGTCGGAGACAGAGTAGCGGGAAAAGAAGGAGTCGATCCGTAACTACCGGTGGACCTTGTCCTGGATGATTCCGCGATTTGACACTAGATAGCGTAGCGCTGAAAGAAATAAAGATACAGAGTATTCACCCCAAAGCTAATCACAACGGTCACAACCCAATTGCATCACTTAATAGACTTAGTACCAAATTGAATTATGCAGTGAAAGACGACTGGAAATCGATAAATTTGTCATCTTTTAGTTAGAAAGAAGGAATATGAATTTTATAAAATCGAATATTGAGGAATAAAAAAAGTAGAAAGAGAAACAAAATAATCTTATGCTTTTTATAAAAATATAAAATACATTATCAATTATCTTAAACGTTTATTAAGGCAATTTAAAGTGTATTTAAATTCTTGTTAAGTATGAAAGAATTATCTCGGAAAATACTTGTAGGACAAAAGGAGATCGAGTTATAACGATAAAGATTGTTTAGTATCCAAGATATTCGTTTGATTCTGTTTTGCTTCAAGAGTTATTTCAAAAGCGAGAAGCTATGAGAGCTATGAAATTCCGGAAATATGAGAAACAAAAGAATCTTTAAAGTTTAAAATGGATTTTCGCTTTCATTATACTTTAACTGAAGTATAGACACAATATTTTTGTGTATATACTTGTACTTCTTGCGTGTTACAGTTGTCTCTTATCTTTTTATTTAAACATCCGAGAACATGTCCATGTCCACAAAATATTCGTATACATCTTTATAACCACATCTGGAGGAGACAAGTGCATTAAAATCTCGGGCGTTAGTTCAAGCGTCAAACGACAGGAGTCGGGGTAAAGTCGCAGAAGGTATCCACAAAGGAATGCAAAGTAAGAACCCGCCCCTCCTCGTGCCGCTTTCTCTTCCTCCTTTTACGACAACATATTATACTTACCCGCAGGTTACAATGTACTAACATACAAGATACTTTCTTTTCTTTTTTTGTCAGTCTTCTTTTCTCACATTCTGTTTTTTACATTTTTTTATTCTTTTATTCATTCGTAATTGTTTTCTCATCCCTACGTCATCAGATAGTAGTATTCAAGGCAGGGTTGAGACGACAAGTGAGACATCATAAAAGTTCTCCGGCGTTTTTTATTATCCGGAAAAAATACTGATGAATTTTGTTTGTTGATATAAGATATCAAGTCAAATAATATTATTTACAAAATAGCCAATAATAGCTTAAAAATTATCGAGTAATTTGTTATTTTTTACGGTACAAATTATGTTTAGTAAGGTTTTTTAAACTTTCAAAGTCATATATTTCAAATATTTTTGAGTGATTTTCAAACAAGAATATCAATTCATTTTTATTGATATAAAAAGTGAAAGAATAACGAGAAAAAGTTTTTACTATTTAGAAAAATTTTTGAAAGTCTTGAGGCTCCTGAAAATCGTTGAATCAAACTGATTTTTGAAATGGGTTTTAAAAACGAGTTGAACAAAACATATTTTCATAGGAAACTATATGCGATGATTAAAATTGTTTTTGGAAATAACAAATTTCAAATCAAAAGTTACAATTAATCTATTAATTATTGTGAAAAATATCATATTATTTTAACTTTGTTGTAAACAATTTGAAATTGTCATACAATCTCGTGTATACAGGGTGATTCAGAATGACCTTCACAGCGGAAAACTGTAGATAGAGGAGACGATTCTAAGTATAAAGTGCCTTAGTCGCTTTTCGATATTCTCAATAGTTTTTGAGTTATTTTAAATGTAAATTGACCAATCATAGACAAGCTTTAGGAATTAAAAAAAATAAAAAAGAATAATAAATAAGTTTAGCAACACTGCCACAGCAGACTTCAAGTGAAACAATATTTATTTAATTTGAAAAGTTCAATTTCTCACAGAAAAAAAACAAAACATGCAATTACAACCTAGAACGTATTTGTTTATTTTTTTTATCTTTTCCTTTTCACAGAAAACATTATCGACTTAAGATGATGCAATTATTAAAAATATAATTTCCGGAGAATTGACAAAATAAATTATGTATTTTTAAATATATAAACTTCAATCAAGAATGAAAAAAAATGTTTAAACTAGTAAAATTGTCTTACTGAAGTAATAGCAATTTCAAACAGACAAAAATATAGATATAGACAATACATAAAATGATTATTGAAAAATCTCTGATTTTGCTTGCTCGGTCTCGCTCAGGACTTCGCTAAGCGCTTGATGTACGTCATAGCATATTTGCGAGACGGCCAGCAAGACGTCCCGCGAAACAGCCAGTGAGATGTCAGGCGAGACGTCCAACGAGATATCCGGCTAGATGGTCAGCGAGATGTCCAGCGAGACCTCCTGCGAGACAGCCAGCGAGGTGACCGTCTCGCCGGACATCTCGCTGGCCGTCTCGCTGGACATCTCGCGAGCTGTTTTGCAGGACGTCTCGCTGGCCGTCTCGCTAGGTGTTTCGTTGACCGTCTCGCTGACCGTCTCGCCGGACATCTCGCTGAGTGTCTCGCTGGACATCTCGCTAAGTGTCTCGCTAACCGTCTCGCCGGACATCTCGCTGGACGTCTCGCCGGACATCTCGCTGGACGTCTCACCGTACATCTCGCTGGCCGTCTCGCTGAGTGTCTCGCAAATATGCTATGGCGTACATCAAGCGCTTAGCGAAGTCCTGAGTGAGACCGAGCAAGCAAAATCAGAGATTTTTCAATAATCATTTTATGTATTGTCTATATCTATATTTTTGTCTGTTTGAAATTGCTATTATTTCAGTAAGACAATTTTACTAGTTTAAACATTTTTTTTCATTCTTGATTGAAGTTTATATATTTAAAAATACATAATTTATTTTGTCAATTCTCCGGAAATTATATTTTTAATAATTGCATCATCTTAAGTCGATAATGTTTTCTGTGAAAAGGAAAAGATAAAAAAAATAAACAAATACGTTCTAGGTTGTAATTGCATGTTTTGTTTTTTTTCTGTGAGAAATTGAACTTTTCAAATTAAATAAATATTGTTTTACTTGAAGTCTGCTGTGGCAGTGTTGCTAAACTTATTTATTATTCTTTTTTATTTTTTTTAATTCCTAAAGCTTGTCTGTGATTGGTCAATTTACATTTTGAATAACTCAAAAACTATTGAGAATATCGAAAAGCGACTAAGGAACTTTATTCTTAAAATCGTCTCCTCTATCTACAGTTTACCGCTGTGAAGGTCATTTTGAATCACCCTGTAGAGACTCAATTCTGTGACTTGGGAGTTCTATGAAAAGAACTATTAATCTGATAAAATCCACCCTTCCGTCCGAGATTTCATTTACTCACTATATCATAAAGTTTCCGGTGAAAAACAAGTACTCCGGATACTAACAAAAGTACTACAGTCTCTTGTAATTGTATAATATGTAAACATGAATAACAATAAGAGTATAATTAAGTAATGTGTACATATATATGTGTGTTTATTGAAAGTGCGAGGCCACGGATCCGTAACGAAATAATGTATAGATCAAAGACACGAACGATGGTAATAATGTTGATGATGGTTCTGTATAATAACTACCACAGTTATAAGGATGATCGTCAATGTTCTCCCGGAGTGATCGAAAATTCCTCATTCGAAGTATGCATAGGCATGGACAAACCGGATCTTCGGTATTACGAGTTGCTCACAATGATTGGATTCTCTTCGATTGTCACTCACTGACTGATTCACGAATAAAGAATCACTATTACCTGAGAGATTCATTTAACTACAGGATGTCTCCTCCTATGCATTTAAATTAATACTGAAAACGTGTATTCGTGATAATTATGCATGTATATCACGCGAGGTCGAGAGAAGAATGTTATCTTTTTATACTTTTGAGATATATTTATTTTTAACTATTTGGTCATATCCTTTACAAGTTTTTTCTCATTATTGTTGCATTTGGACGTAAACGTATCTTAGAAAAAATTTACAACTAATAATTACTCTAGTTACCTAATATAGCAGAAAAGAAAGAACTAAAATGCCTGAAAACGATTATTTATTGTGGGTTTAAGTTGATGCAATTCAAATTTCCGATGACTGAAAGTGAATTAGCTGAAGGTTAATGATAATTACTATTGACTTTCATAAACCAGCATATTCTTCATATTTAAGTACAAGACGGAAATCAATAAAATATGCAATCATTAAAAATGTACGTATATATAAATATATATGATTTCCCGATTAAAAATATCTGATAATATAATGAACCCGCGTAGAACATCAACCATCAATCAATCAATTAAATAGGGTCTATGTTATTTAGAAAAACTAAAAACATTTTTCGTGGCTGAAAGATTACGATTATTCTACATTGTCACAAGTTTATAGTATTAATTTTTAGCAAGTTTTATCCAAATTAATTGATTGATTTGATAACCTGTAACATAAATCCACAATTCAAATGTATATAACATTTATATCTTGACATTATAGAGTACACTCAGTTTTATAAAATATAGAAGTTTTTTGTATTTGTACGCATCTACTCACGTATAAATGAATAAAAGTTTATCCCTGAAAATGAACGACAAATAACACAGGTTATTCTTTTAAAGAATTTTTTTCGAAATCATACTAAGAAGTTTATTTTGAAATCGACAATATCTGATAAGTGGAAACTACAATTTTTTAAATAATTGATCATTTATGGAAAATTAAACTCAAAATTTTCGATTAGTTGGGAATGTTTTTTTTTTTTTTTTTTAATTTATTTATTCACTTATATTGAAATTTCGATTCTTAAGATCGGTCTATCAGTTTTTTTTCTAAAGACAAAAACTGTCCACTTTATGGCCTTGAAACATTTGTTGATCTTAAATTACATCTTATTTTGATGACTCCAGATCTAAAAATTTCAAGTCTTGATACAAGTGGCATTAGTTTAAAATTATCATAGCTTATTAATTGTCATTCTTTATTCCTACTATTCCAGGATCAAACATATTTTTCGGGTCACGAAGCAAAAATGTCAGAAATTTAAATACTTTGTGCTTTTTTTTTTCTTACAAAACTTCATCCTAAATTTCATCAGCTGGCAACTTTTTAATGCCTTAGTTATACACAGTAAAGAATATGACCAATGTGCAATTATTTATCACAAAAAATTATTCGAATAAATATTCAGATGTCGAGAATAAGATCTTGAAAGTATAGATGTATAAACATGTAAAAGTATATATTTTTTCTACATGCTTTTTTTCGCAAGTCAAATGAAAGAAAAAAAAATCACAAAAAAAAAAGATAATAAACAACGAAAAATTGTACGGCTCGATAAGTCTATTGTTATTGTAGGAGGATAAGTTGTCTCATTCTGTTTTTTTTTCTTTTTTAGTTTTTGAAAATATTCAGTATCATTTGTATAACTCTACCGTCGATCTTCTTGTTGTCTCATACTTCTATAATAAGTGTACAACTGAAAACGAAGGCATATGCCGTGGAGACTAGTTAGATATGACATATCTCATTGAACGATTTCCGGTTCCTGTTCAAGACGAGTGTGCTTGCAAAGATAAGTTATTATCTTTCAACAGCCTCCGTTTTTTTTTTCTAGACAGCAAAACCTTTCCTTTGTTTTTACAAGTACCACTAAGTAATCGAATAAATTGAAATTATATATTATTTTTACTACAAAATTGAAGATTTTTTTATTTTTCAAAAAAATCAAGTAAAGTAAATATTAGCTTACATTTAACTGATAAGAAGCAGATTATTTCAAAAAATAACTTGAAGCTAAGATCGAACCTGAATCTTCTAATGACATGAAGAGTTCTATCACTTGATCTACCGGATACCACATTATTATTAACATTAATAGAGAATGAAATTAAATTTTAACGTGAAATGTTTGTATATAATGATTTTCTTATATGGTATTTATAAAAAATATTATAATGATAAGATTGCAGAAAGGATGTTTAATAAAAAGTATCTTATTTAACTGACAAGAGGTTCCTTTACCTGAAGAGATCATTCATTGGCGTGACCAGTCGTCGTCTGACAATTCATAGCATAAAACAATATTGATTAGTTTTTCAATATGGGTGGATTATGGGGTGGTCGTTTGAGGGCGGTAGGACGGTTCACGATGCATTGTGCCTACCGCGTCCGGTCAAACTTTTCATCGTCCCTTGGTGCGCATTCGCCCCTTCATCCAGTACCTCGCGCCTGCTCCGCGTATCTCACTCTTCTTCTCTTGTATACATTTTTCTTGCTATCCTTGTCATTCTCATCTATCGTTGTAGACTCTTTGCTCCCTCAGCGCATTCTCAGTCGATAATTATTGCAGTCCGTCTCCATTCCCATTGCGTCTTTCTTCTCCATGACGACGTCAAGCTTTTGAAAGCTCCCTTGACTTCTGTACAGAGTTACGGGGGGGACAGAGAGATGTATAAGTGTATGCATAACCATTGGCATTTGTGGCAACCGTAGAAGGATACAACATTGAGATATTGAGAAACTCAATGGTACTGGTATTTGTGGGTGTAAGTTTGTGTATATCGTAAAATTACGATTGATATGAGAAAGAAGAGTACGAGAAGAGTACGAGAAGAGAGAATAGAGAAATGCATAACACAACACGCGGCCCCGATCAATCTATACGCGTCTTGTGTAACCGAGAAGCTTCATTATTGAAGTCAGTTCACGGAAGTGGACAGTCTGAAGTAGAGAATAGCTCATAGCACCAGAAAGAGACAGAGTGATGAGAAAAGCAAGACACTAGAGTGTAGAGTGTAGTATGGTCACTTTGAAAAGCGTCGCGACGTACTCGTGCATCGGTTGAGCGAAAAAATGTAAGGGACAAGCTCACTTGCCTGTGAATTATTTTCTTCTCAATATATGAA
This sequence comes from Cotesia typhae, assembly GCF_013202065.1. Classification (NCBI taxonomy): domain Eukaryota; kingdom Metazoa; phylum Arthropoda; class Insecta; order Hymenoptera; family Braconidae; genus Cotesia; species Cotesia typhae. The sequence continues at coordinate 1,093,608 of NW_027423757.1, read as the reverse complement.
TAAAGAATCTCCTAACGATAATAGAAAATTATCATTATTATTTTATAGACAACTATTAATCTATAATAAATTTATTTCGATATTGCGTAAAGAGTCATCTCCCGAATAACACATATTATCAAAAAGGCATACAGAAATATTATTTCTTACTGAGTATGCACGAGATTCCACTTTAGATTTTTAGTATCATCTGATAACGCTCGGCCAGCATCGAAGTACTATATTTATATATAACGTACTTTGCAATTCTACCTCATGAGAATATTTCACTATATATACATCTACACATATTCGTTAAAATTTTCGAGAGCTTGCTAGGCTCTTTTCGTTTTTCCACCCTCTTGTTCATGGCCCGCTTCTCCAAAAGTACAATGTGTGCATCGTTTTCTGTGTACTGAATCCTTCCACTGAGAAAGATCAATTCCAATTGCACTCATATATGCATGAATTTTACACTTTCTTGCGTAGTAATATTACTGTTTGAGCAGTCGGATTTTTTTGCTCATGTATATGAACGATAAACAATTTTGAAACTATTCATATATTAACTTATGCTTCTTTTAAATTAATAACCGTTATATTTGTCTAATTAAAATAAATTTTTCGCAAAATATTTCGTCTTCATTCATATCAATATAAATAAAAATAAAAATGATCAAAAAATTAATTAATTTTTTACTTTGGTTCTTTATTATTGGCGATGTTATTTCTCTTTAGAATTGGGAAGATCTATACTTTACTTAGGGAGTGGCTAGCTACCAAAAAAAATCTATTTTCATAGGAAGTTTCTTCAACAGAAGCCAACTATTCTAAAACTAATTAAACTATTAGAAAGTTGTAATGTATACTTTGATGTAATTAAACTATTTACAATTATTTTGAGATAGTGTCAATGTCCATCGTATACAACCAAATTAATTCAATTCAAAATTTGATTTATAATACAAACTATTAAAGGTACATGAAAGATTTTTTATTATGACAAAAAAAACTTTATTGAAAAAATAAAGAATTATATGTAAAGACTTAACATTAAATGATCGTATAATTAATTGATTAAGCCCCTATTCTTTCATTATAAGAGATTATTACCCCTGTAAGCGTAAGAATTGAGAGAAAAATTAAAATCGAAGAAAATTTTCGAAATTTTTCGACCCTGAAAAGTAAATATCTATTCAATTCTAAAATATTATATCAATAAAGGATGAGCGATTGAGAAAATGCACGCTCACTAGGGTGATTCAAAAAAAAAGAATATTTTTTTTTTCGTTTGGTACTCTGAAAAATAGGTTCCTAGACACCTCTAAGAAAGCCTCTCCAAGCATGAGTTCTTAATTGTAACGGGAAGGTCCTCCTTCTTACAGTTTTCTATTTTTTCTTATTATCAGATAGAAAAATTTATATCTCGCTTCCAACTACTTGAAAAAATATCTTGTTCCTTAGATTTTGTAAGAAAATTGAATGCTCTACAAAAAAGGTCTCTTACGATTTTTTCGTAAACCCAACCGTTTAAAAGATATTAACGGTTAAAGTTTGATTATTTTTGGGAAAATTTTTTATTTCTTATGAATTTTATAACTCAATGAAAAAAATCATTATGAATGATGAAACTCATAGTTTTGTAGGAAATTTACTGCTCTATAAAAATGGTCTCTTATGATTTTTCGATCAAGTTGAGCGTTTACGAGATATTCATCGTCAAACGTCAATGCATATCAATTTTTCTAGTTTTTGATCAATAATTCGAAAAATTTCAATTTATTCTGTGAGTTTCAAGGAAATTTAGACAAATTTGAGTTTCTATGAATAGAAATATGTTATGAACTATTTTTTTAATTAGTTTTTTTAGTCTTGGACATGTTTGATTACATTAAAACAAAAAATTAGTGCATTTTTAAATATATAATTCAATTTAGTGTGTTTCACTTTTTTATCGAAGAATTTATTTATTTAATTATCAACTGCCATATAATTTTCAATATTTTCAACATAACGGTACACTTTTACTGTAAATAATTTCCTCTATTGCAGTTTGGGTAGTTTTTTCGATGTTCTTTGATAATTTGCAATAAGTATTGGAATTGCTCTTCATTTTTTGTCAAGCATTGATTATACTCACTAACTAATGCAACAGCTCGTTCTGCTGAATCATTAACAACTTTCAATTGGTTAACTTCCAATGAAACGGTATCGTCAAATAATGATAAAACGGCAAGTTCATCACTTCAATACCATAAATGCAAAATCATTTTTTCACAAGTTGCTGAAGAAATCAATGAATTGATATTTTTGTACTCGAATAAATTTTTCAAAAACTGCAAGTCATGATTAGCAGCAGTTGTTGCAGAAATTGATGAAAACCAAGCTTTTAAATACAGTGTAACTATAAATATACAAATTTGCCGAAGACCGTCTAATTCTTTATTAGAAAGTTTAAATTCATTTCTGAATAGAAACATTTTTAAACTGTAAATTGCCTTCGCCATCCACCTAGCATGATGAATTGCACCAGGACGTTTGAAAAAAATTTTCTTGAGGCATTTCTCCAAGGAAAATCAACGACAATTCCAACAATTCTTTATAGTCATCTCGGGGTTGTAGTAACTATCAAAAACAATTAAAAATTTGTCAGAAACAAGAAAATTTTTTTCTTAAAATCGCAGTTAAATCATACCTGTAAGGATTGTGCAATTAAACTAGATATTTCATTTTTTTATCCAAAATGATATCAGCAACAACAGTATCTTCAATTCCAGATTTATAATTAGTTTTATTTATTTCATCCCATGATTTTTTAAATCTTCCGAACATTGGTACGTTTGGCCCAGATGACACAGGCCAATATACTTCAAATGCACTTCTCAATATGATCTCAAAAATGTGGTGACGACATGGTAACCAGATTAACTCTCTTCCCAAAGTCTTTTCAATTGCCTTACATGTACCGTTATGAATTCCTGTATAAAGAAAATAGATAACTATCGTTAAATTTAATATTTTCAACAAATTGTAGATTATATTTAAAATCCAAATGAGTAAATAATTCTCAATAATTTCAAAAGTGAAATTCAGTAAGCAATAAAAATTAAACTAGAACGTTAATAATTAAATATTTTTTAGATTAAATTATCATTGATAAGTTACCTGTATTAACTGCCGTCGTGTCAAAACACATCGCCTTAACATAATTAGTAATACCCCATTCACTCAATGTCGATAAAATGGCTGATGTTTGATTGTCTGCCGTCCCAGAATTCATTTTTGGAACCCCAAGTAATTGTTCGGTACCAAATGCAGTTAAAATAACTGGTAGCCGTTCCACAGATTTTGATCCAACAAGGTCATTCAGCATTTTTCCGTCCCAATGCACAACGTATTTATCGTGTGTCTTAAAGTTGTCATTAAGTCCTTTAGCAATGTCTTCTCTTTGAAGCATACGAGCTCGTTGAATTGAACTATAACTGAGCGTTGTATCTTCAATTTTAATACCTACTGCTAGTAAAACCGGAGCAATAATAAACATCGCATTTCTACTGCTGACATTAGCTCGGTCGAGTCCAAAAATGACTTCAGGAGTTAAGACATCAAGTTTTGCTCGTTTTGTCGGAATTGGAGGTTCATACTCTGAATCAGATCCAAAATTTGTAACTCCACTTAATGTATACGTAGAGAACGACTCTGATTTTTCACTTGGAACAATCGCATGACTGGTAGACGGTTGATCTAAGTCTGGAATAAGATCTGTTTTATAAATTAAACGAAGAAAATGTATAGAATTTATTCATTTTGATGACAAATAATTAAGAAAGGACTCCAAAAATTGTCTAGTCAAATGTCATCTAGTCATCTATGAAAAGTTACACTACTACCTGACTTTATAATAATTAAATATCTCAGATACTTATTACTCTCATCTATTCCCATCATAGTCGTGGTTAAGTTTGATACAGGTACATTATTAGAAAGAATCTCTTTATGGGTACCGAATTTTTGATCCAAATACAACTTTCTAATATTATCATCAAGCACTTTTAAGGATTTTTCGCTCACAATGTCGAATAATTGTTCAAGATCAGTCTGAAATTTCATTTCCTTTTGGTTTTGCGTTGAATTCTTTTTATCGAAATTTTTTTGTAATTTTAACCATTGACTGTGATAGCGAAGAAATTTTTTGACTGCATTAGGAGCTCCACTAGTTGGAATCTGATTTTTTCTCCACAGTTCAATAACTTGGTCAACTGAATTTTTAGCACTTTGTTTGATTGAATACTTTAAAATTTTAAGTTGGTAGAAAAACACACGCATAACCTCTTTCACTTTTGGTAACTTACGTTCCGAAATTCTTTGTAGAGGTATTCCGATAAAACGTATTTCTTTATTCATTGTAGGTTAATTGATGATAAATAAATTTATGTGATGATTATAAGACTTATTTTAAATGAATTATTTTATTACGTATTCAAGATGATCAGTTTTAGGAACACTGAAAATACGGTATTAAATGGGTAGATACTGAAGATAGTTGAGAGTAAAAAACATAGATGGCGTTAGTTTCAGAAGACAAACAGAAGAAGAAATGGAATTCAAAACAAAAATCCCCTCGAACGAAAATTTTATGTATGTTTTGTGAAAAACAATTTAAAAATACGCACTGAACAAATTTCATAATAATAAATGACAACGCGATTAAGATTTTAAATTATTAAAGATAAAATTAAAAAAAAATATTATTAGAATAAAAACTTTCAAATGAATTTTTGAACAGAAAACATCTATAGGAGTTGCTTTTATAATAAAAACTCAAATTTGTCTAAATGTCCTTGAAACTCACAGAATAAATTGAAATTTTTCGAATTATTGATCAAAAACTAGAAAAATTGATATGCATTGATGTTTGACGATGAATATCTCGTAAACGCTCAACTTGATCGAAAAATCATAAGAGACCATTTTTATAGAGCAGTAAATTTCCTACAAAACTATGAGTTTCATCATTCATAATGATTTTTTTCATTGAGTTATAAAATTCATAAGAAATAAAAAATTTTCCCAAAAATAATCAAACTTTAACCGTTAATATCTTTTAAACGGTTGGGTTTACGAAAAAATCGTAAGAGACCTTTTTGTAGAGCATTCAATTTTCTTACAAAATCTAAGGAACAAGATATTTTTTCAAGTAGTTGGAAGCGAGATATAAATTTTTCTATCTGATAATAAGAAAAAATAGAAAACTGTAAGAAGGAGGACCTTCCCGTTACAATTAAGAACTCATGCTTGGAGAGGCTTTCTTAGAGGTGTCTAGGAACCTATTTTTCAGAGTACCAAACGAAAAAAAAAATATTCTTTTTTTTTGAATCACCCTAACGCTCACGTGTGTACATATAGGTATATTGATGAATATATTCGGTACAATTGAGAACTACGAGATTTAGATATGATTGTGGACGGTAAACGGATAAATGTGCAAATTTTGTGAGGTTGACGCAGCTCCCCATTTAGAAATGTTCATGTACAATATATACATATATATTGTAAAAATGTGTTAGGCAAAGAGAGAAAGAGAAAACAAGAGTGTGAACATGCGCTTGTCCACGTCTATTTCTGTATGCGTTAGTGTACTGTGAATAAAAATAATTAACGGAACCTACGAACATCGGAATCAAGATTGATTTACGAGAACCTGAAGTTCGGAAGCGGCACTGGACATTTTGCAAACTGCGTGTTCACGGAGGCTCGATTGATTTTTTCCCTTCCTATGCCCTCCCGCTCTCGCTTTCCCTACACGATACTTTTATCGTTCCTATAATTTTCTTTATAAATTGATAAAAACCATGCAAGATGCATTAAGTTTATACAATTGAAACTTAAACTTTTATTTTTTTTTTCGTCCTATCGATAATCATGTAAAAAATTAGACGTAATCTAAAAACTATTTTCTGGGTTTTGAAATCGTAAAAAAATAGAAAAATCAGAGGAAATTTTATAAATCTAATTCAATATTGCTGTAATATTTGACGTTGAAGTGACGAAAAATGATTTGACAGCTCACCGTACGCAATTCGAATTTATGTTAGATGAGTTAGCAACTTTTTTTACAAAAAAATTTCAATAAAGATCACGTAATGTCTTACACCAACCAATGTTTTTTTATTTTATTGAAAATTTTTATTGAACATACATATATTATAAAAGGAACCGATAATTTTGAGCTTATAATTTATGCATTAATTTTAAAATTATCAATTTCACTTAAGAGGATATTTTTATTTACTTTTCATAAAATCCATGATATAAATTTCTCAATAAGCAGGTTTAAAATAAATATTTACTGGAAACTTGTCTGGCTGTTTTCACATAAACTCAATTAAAATTTAAATGACAAGCTGTTTTTCTATTACTATTAGTCTATTAGTTCAATATTCAAGTGTTGAAGATAAAGAAGAAAGAATAAGATTTTTGTAAACAATTTCTAACAAATAACTTCTTATTAAAATTTTTCATTCGATTGTACAAAGAAGAAAAAATTCACTTGAATCAAGTAAAAAATATTGAAGAATTTCACCATCTTGATTTGAGTAGAAGAATTCTTAAACTAAAAAAATTTTCTTGGTTTAAGTAAATTTTTTCTTGATTTAAGTTAATTTTTTTTCAGTGTATGATTAGAAGCATTGGGAATTTTTCATTTGGTAATTTAATATGAAAAAAAAAATAAAATAAAATAATTATAATAATAAGAAGAAAAATTGACAAATAATTTCATCGAACTATAGTACAAACAATTTTGAGATAATATTTATTCTTTTGGTTAGAAATTAAATCCACGGTTTGATTATTATTGTCTCGGGTGTCTCAAGATTGACATCTATTTTAAAAACAGACAGATAAACAAGACAAACTACAAACTATAAAAGAGGCCAGCTGTTTATGTGGTCAAAAGAAAATCGTAAACGAGATCTCGAGTTACTCCCATGAGATTGAGCTGGCTCACTCAAAGCTCCACCTCCCGCAGTGACTATCTCGCCTACGCCTATTTGATGAGATCTGCCAAAAGAAAACAGATCATCTGCCTTGTGTGGTCTTTGTTGATAGTTTTTTCTTCAAAGAGCATTCGAATAACGAACGGAAAAACACAGTCATCACCTATCGGTTTCATTGCCAATATTTACGGTCAAACAAAAATCGCATCTCGTTCTTCTATTCAATTTTCTTTCTACATATTGACATTAAGCATTCGAGCGAACAAAATTCATTCTGCATACTTCAAGATTATAAAATCAATTAAAAAAAATTTTATACTCTGTTATCCGAGACTAATCTTCAAAAGGAATACAATGTTTCTACATAATATTACACACATGATATGATTTTTTGTTATTTGTATTTCTGCTTCTTAAAGTTCACCACCGGACAAATGTATTCAAATCTCAGTGGTTGCTAAAATAATTGTTTAGAATTAAAATTTTGAAAAAAAAGATCAGATAAAATAAACGAAAAATAAATAAATACGACTTACAAAAGAGTTCTTCATCGTCTTTGTTGATTGTTACGATTTTATTAAATTTTCAACCAGAAAGAACTTAATTAAGACTTTTTAAGCTTTTTTTTCTCTCTAAGTGTCTGGTTTGACACCTTTTAAAGATATTTCTTTAGTTAAGAAATGTTTTATATCTTGAAACTTATTCCTTTTGGTAAACTTCTATCCGGTATGGAATGAGAAATCCTCTGATCTTTTCGTTTTCTCGTCTTTATCAACAGATCACAAGACACTGTTCAAACCCTCTAAAGATTTCCCCTTTTATCTCATTCCACTATCATATAAACACGACTAAGTTTAAGAGAGAAAAGACGAAAGTGTAAACAGAAATGAGTTTTCTCAGTTCTCGCCCTCTTATAAAAGATTTCCCTCAAGATTTTCCGGGCCGCAGGCTACAGAGGGGACAAGAAAAGAGAAAGAAAACAAACCTGTTGAGCTAAGAAATACGCTGAAATTTCTCTCTTGGGAATGTAGAATACTGTTTTCTTACGAGAAACAGATCTGACCTCAATGCGCCCCTTCAAGTATTAAGAAACAACTTGTTGCTCGTAAAATTGAGTCCCGGCCAAGATTATCTATCACTTTTTTTTCTTTTTTCTATTCGCTACGGAAATGAAACAAGACACGCAATGCTGTTTCAATTTTAACCCTCTTATAACTATATAACTATAATTATATAACTATACCTCCTTATTTTTTTATAAACTGATCTCTATTTTTAAGCGATAAAAAACTTGATTATATTAATGTTATTAACATAACGACCGTGAATTATTAATCATTCAAAATATACGGCCTGGAGCAGAATACGTATTTAATCTTCCTCTCAAAGACACATTAGAAAAAAAATGATTAATTTTTAAAGTGGGAAGTCAAAAATAAATATTTGATTGAATTACTTGAATATAGCAGTAAAATTTTAATGGTTTTCCAATTAATGAACACTAAAAATGTTTCTTTGTCGACATTTTATCATTCTTAGTACTTGTTGAATCCGTCAACTATAAGGTTCCATTCTGCTAAGAAACCACTTGTTGCATCTTGCTTGTTTCTTAGTATACTCTTAAGTTTCTTCCATAAACAAAGAGCCCAAAAAAGTTGAGAGCTTACAAAACTTTTAATTTATCTTCTTTTTTCATGTAACGATTAGTAATAACTATAAATCTACTTAATAAAATTTTTGTTGAGACTAACATTGTTTCGTTTTTAAATTTGAAGTTGTTCAAAGTAAGAAAGGTGTGTTTTCAGTTGTAGAAAAAAAAATTAAAAAAATACAGCTTCAAAGAATTTCAAATAAATCTTTATCAGCAACTATAACTTATTCAAACTAAACTCCTTACTCGCGATGTTACCTAACTTTGATCATCAGAATGTATCCTTTAGATAGATTGATTCGATTTCTTGATTTAAAGCTGAAAATCGAGTCTTGTACTTATCAAAAATTTTCTCGCGTTGAATTATTTGGTCTGCTTACCATCTGAAATTTTTTCCAAACACCATTTGTTCAAAAAAGTTCGAGCTTACGTTTAAAGGTTTGTGACAATTATATGAATAAATTTACATAATTGTCTGAAATGATATTCTGACATCTATATTATGTAGAGTATTGAAGATAATACAGCACTTGACTGTCACAAGTGAAGCCATCTATAATAGTTATCTTAAGTAAATATACGAGTATGGTATCATCATGTACGTGGGCAAAAAATCCATTTTGATAAAAGTTATTTCCTTTCCTTTAAAGTTCTTTACTTTTTAAGAAATATTTTATTTATTAGTTACATTAATATTATTTTGATATATTTCCCTAAAAGTGTATGCAGACATAATATTTTCTCTCCAGATACAATTACTTTATCTATTTTAGTGATTTGATGAAAGTTCAAAAGATAAGTTTTTTTGTAGAATAAATGGGCGTTGCTGAGAAAGCCATATGTTCTGATATATGATTACATTTGAGGACACATGGTTTAATAAGACCAGAGCTCTGCAATCAAATATTTTATAAGGTTTTGATTAGTAATTTTGATAGTCAGCACCATCATTATTATCATGAATACAAAATTCATAAATTAACACATACTGTAAAATAAAAAGTTTCATAGACTACTAAAGTGTCATATTACTGAAGTGCTATATTTTTTCATTATTTAATTAACTTAACCATCGCTGTGGTAAATATTAAGTACAGACCATATTTATTATCAATTTTCTTAACATAATTTTTTATCTCTTTCTTTTTTTGGACACTAAAGTTGTTTTTCCTTCAGTTATTGTATAAATGCGTGCTTTATATGTTGATTCATTATGAATTTCAAATGAAATTCAGATTTTTAAAAAAATATTACTTTGCAATGCATTTGCCATAAACTCATAATTTTCTTCTAAAAATGTAAAAAAAAAAAAGAAAACAGTGAACCAAATTTGATGACATTTTTTTTAAACTTTAATCACGAATTATAGATTATTTTGAAAAGTTTTCTACAAATAAAACTAATAAGACGAAATATATAATAAAATTTTTCGGTAAAAATAAATTATTTTGCATCAACATTCAACCGAGACATTGATATGTTAGTAAAATTTTGAACGCCTTTCGAAAAATTCTATTAGTAAATCCAGCTTTAGACTTTTGATAGATTAAAAATAATTTTCTAATCATTTAAGATCTACATTTGGCAGATAAAAAAATTAGAATAATTTCATGCCAAGTTAATTATAAAGGTTTAAAAATCGTTATAGATGTTTCAAAATCTAAATTTCATATGGGAATTTGCAATGAAGAAAAATTTTTTTATATTGGTAAAAAAAAAAAAATAATCGGCAGAGCAAACACAGCGCTAAAAATCAGATATATGGCATGTATCGAGTAGTTTGATTCTACTTTGAGCTATTTTTTGTTTAATATTATTTTCTATCAGGATATGTTCATATGAAATATGAAATATGAAATACCTATTCAGAAACGATTTTTGAACCTCCGCAAAACTCAGCTACTACTAGTTGAAAGTTTAAATTTTGATATAAGATGATTATATACTAGTATTTACTATCTAGAAGAATTTTTTTGAAATAAAATACGGAATTACTCTTGAAAGTAAATTTGTTCGATAATATTATAGAATAATTTGAAAACTTTATCGAAAATCAACAATTTGAATTGTTAAGATGTACGTTTTATGTAATGCAATGCTGTTGATTCAGAAATGAGCTCATGAAGTAAAGGGGAGAAAACAAAAATATATTAAAAGGAGGGACTTGGCCAAAAGCAGAATAGCTAATACATCACAAACTTAAAGACAAAGAGTAGGATGTCGTGGCCGGAACAAAACTTTACCTATTTGTTAAGTCTTGCTACTCGAAATTGTCTGAGACACTGGCATTGCTTCCCTCTCACTACATGGACGTTACATGAACTCGAGGGTAAGCATAAACTGCCTGATAACACTGAGAGAAGGTTATAGTTCGATGGCAAAGTTGGATGCAACAAAACTTTGTAGGTGAATATTCTGCAATGACTTGACATCTTTTAGTAAGATACATTGAAGAATGCATAATCAAGAAATTACTTCTCATTTTTTCACATATTTTAAGTATTTCTATTATAATTCTGTAGATAGTCTTAGGTTCAAAAAGTGACAAATAATTTTTGATTATACGAAGATATAAGTAGATAGTCAAGATATTATGTAGCAAAATTTATATTTTTGATGAATCATATTATTAACGTTTCTAGGCGTTAAATGTATTATGTCATAAGTACAATAACAGTTATTTAACTTTCTACTCTGCAATAAAATTTTAATGGTATTTGCTTAGAGTACTTCAAAAAAAATTTTTCTTATGTTTTTAAAACAACTATGCTTATAATACGTTTATTCAACAGGTATCAATTCAATCAATTTTATTAAACACATTCAATGACCTTCATTAATAGTATTTAAGTATTTTATTCAATAATATGTGTAACGAAAAATTAACCTAATTTTATTTTATCGTTTATTTTCAGAAACCAGCATTTTTGTCATCCCTACATCAAACAAGTAAGTATTTAATAAAAATTAGAATTTCCGATTCACAAGATGTAAAATTTTCATATTAGGAGTACACGTAAAAAAATTTTGAGAGTAAAAGTTTATATAGAAATATAATAAAATTTTCGTTAAGTTAAGAAAGCGATATGTGTCTATTTCTTTGTAATGGTCTGGGAATATATTACTTTGACAATACACTCTATAATTCTGTTGGTGATAATATTGTTCTCGCGATGCTCTAATAATAAACGAAAATCTTAACGTGCATTTGAAGAGACTAGTTTGATTAAAATATTTAAAATTCCTTTATCAAAAAGTTATAATGAACACATTATCAAATGATTTGATTTATTTATTTTTTTTTGTATAGTTTTTGAGTATGATCAGAATATACTTTTGTTTTATAAATTTGTACAATAAGGTTGATCAATTATAACGACGTTCTAATTAGCAAAGTGTCCAAGTTCATATTTTTTAGAAAGTGATTTTTTGAAATTTTCAGATAGTAATAGGCTAAAAAATTATTCTTTGAGTAATCGATCCATACTTTGGATATTGAATTGATTTTTAGAGATAAAAAAAATTTTCAATTTACTTCTACTTTGCATAAATGAAAGATTTATTGAAATGGAGTAAGACATTTTGCTAATTAGAACGTCGATAAATAAATAAAGAAATTTTAATTAATCATTTGCCCCTTTGTAAAATTTTGAGAATGTGTATAAGTCTGTTATGAATATTATCCAATGATTTTCGAACTGCAGACATTGGCACCCTCTGTGAATGAACGCTGCACGCTTATCCCTTTTTTTCTATCTATCTTTAATAATCGTCACAAGCACCCTGTCTGTAATCTTTAACTTTTGAAATTGCCTTAATTTTCATACCAACCTTTTTTCTCAAGATAAGCAAGGAATACTTCACACTTGCTAGAAAAAAACTAGTTCTAATTGTCCTAAGAAACATTTAAAATTTTCAGTAAAGAAAGGTCTTTCCATTAATATATCCGTACATAAAAGTATATGTTGGTTGACAATGTAACTGCCTGCGAAAAGATAGTCGCCGGAGGGTTGTTGAAGAGAAGAGAGAAGGTAAAGCAAAAAAAGGGATAGATCACTATTGAGAAAGATGGAGGGTATCACAGAGGTGGAGATGTGTTCTAAGGTAGATAATCATGCTTGCTGATTTCTTCCCTAATTAAAGTTGCACTGTCACCGACGAGCCCCTGCGGATTCGCAACTGCTTGCAATTCGTCGCTCTTCTTTTCTCACTCAACGTCAACACTGCCACATGGTTTAGGCTCACGCGTGTGACAAAGACAAAAGTACATTGCTCAGGGCATAAAGTTAGATGTATACGTATAGATATACTAAAATTTTCTTTCCTTTGAGTAATCATTCAAATGTTGTATGATGTAGTATTATAATCGATAAAAATTAATTTTATTGTTTTTTAGTTTTATACAAGATTAACTTATCGATTGCACGCCTGATAACGCGAACTTTTTTGTATTTATACTGGACTTTTTGAGAATGGGAAAAAGAATTTCTCAAGAAGACGTCCAACTAATTTTGAGCCGCGCATGAACCTAATTAATCAGCTGATTTATAGTTCTAACGTTTCTTCTCATTTTTTGTATGTATGAGAAAAAAATGCGTTGAAAAATTTGAAACTAGAATATTCATATAACACGAATGCTCAAAATATGCACAATTTTATTTATTTATTTCCTTTTAGAATTTTACAGTTTTTCTTTCGTATCACTGTCCTTGTAGGAAATAAAATTAAAAATACAATTGATTTCTTATCAAAAAATGAAGGAATAATATGAGGCGTACATTTTTAAGCTCTCTGAACTTTTTCATAATCCACATTAATAAAAAGTTAACCAGCATATATAAATAGTAATAAATTATATACATTTAACTAATAGAGTAAAACTGAGAGGTAATAAAGTATTACGCATTATATTGAGGGAAATTCCGATTTATTCTAGTCAGGGTTGATTTAAAGACCTAAAGAAAATACATACGATTTCCAGGTAAAGAATATTAGAGAACAGAAAAAAGAGATTATAGTATAGTACAATATGGGAGATATGACTCAAGCAGGTCTCAAGGTGCGTCTGGGCACATTTAAAGGGCCGAAATAAGAAAATGCCAGATGGTTCGACCTACCCTACAGTCTAAACTCCAATAAACGACATCAATTATACTGTCTCTCACTTACATACATACGTATATAAAATATATAAACGAGTAACTTATCACGGAGGGATAACAATATAAGAGAATACATTTACTACAGATATTTTTTCAAAATTTTTTATCCGAATTTTTTTACTTAACTGTTTTACTTCACATCTTTTTTTTCTTCCCTTCTTTTCTAATCTTCCTCACGCCTTTGTTGTTGATCATAGCACTTTTGAATACTAAGAAATTTCTGTATCGTTCAACATATGTTACTAAATCATTGTGTATTTTAACTAAGTGTCCAATATGTACTTGAATAACCCAAAGCTGTCTGTTATTTCTTTAATAGTCTGTCATGCTATTAGGAAAAAATAGATCAAATCTGGTAAAGAATTAAACCGGATATCAAAAAATGTTTATATCATATAATATCTAATGGAATGGCAAATTGTATTGTACATACAATGAAAATAAAGAAAGTTTATTAATATAATTTCATATTTTATGGTCGTCTTATACTAAAGCATAATCGGGTCATCGAGTTTTATAGGAGCATAAGGAATGTATACAATTGCTTTTGACTACTCTAGAATACTGCCGATTTTCAATACATGTATTTCTATATGCTTAAATTTTTTGAACAGAAAATAAAAAAAATTTATTTGTTTATGTCACTAGTTTCAAAAACATTTGAAAAAGTAATTTTTTCTTATTGCAAGTGTTCAGAAAATCTATAGTTATTTTGTGTGTTTAATTTATTCGAACAAGAATTTTGGACTTAATACTTTTAATAATAGTAATTTACGTCATTAGACCTCAAAGGGACAATTTTTCGATAACGTCAATGCTGCGATATGAGCCAAAGGTTTGTGACGCGAGTTTACGAAAACGGGTGTAAATTTGACGTCTAAGGCGAAGACAAGGATAGTAATTTACAATCGTTTTGCTCGGCAAGCAATTTTTTTCTTGTCAAATGCTTCTATCGCAACTATATTGTACTTATACGATAATATGAGTCAACGTTCATCGAAATAATACTCCAATTAATATATCTTATATTTTATGAAAAAATTATTTTGTTGCTATTTTGTAAAAAAAAAAAAAAAAAAAAAAAAAAGGTTTGATAAATATTTCACGTGGATGTTCAGATGTCTGTACGATGATTTTGTATGTAGTCACGATACGATTAGAAAGCACGCTGTATGAAATTACTTTTCTGGTGTTTATATTTTAAAAATCAATCATATGATTTGTTTTTTTCAAAAAAAAAAAAGTCAACGTTATGAGACGTGAACTTTTGGATTTTCGAAAATTTTTCTTTAATTTGCGTCACAAACTTTAAAGCGAATGTAGTAAAATCGAAGGTATAAATGTTTTATACTTCTACCTTTAGCATATAATTTGAAAAATTTTTAATGACTTGTAATTTCTCATTAATACCAAAACGAACTTATCACAGAGACACTCAATGAAAAAACATATGGTGCTCTGAAATTCACTCTCGTAAAAATTATCTAACAGTTTTAGAAGATTTAATAGAAATCTAACTTTTGCATTGATCCTCATGACGGAACTTTTGAAAAATTTTGCTATTTATCGACTCAGGTCGTCAAGCGGATTCAGAAAATACATATGGTTCAAAAGTTTTTATATGTATGTATTTGTATATATAAATTTATTTTAGAGTGCAGATCGTCTTCCTCTTTATTACTTACTTTAAAAAAAAAAAAATTCGGACGATAACCACTTAAGGTAGTACTACCGTTACCACAAGAGTCAAATCCCAAAGCCTAACCTTATTTGATTAACGTAGTAGATTTCCCTATACTAAATCACGTTGAAGAAAGAGAGACAGAGATAAATTTTGAATGTTTTTTATTAATAAATATTCTCATATGCTCGAAAACCATACTGATTGTTATAAAATATGTTCTAGATGTTATTTTCTCTCGTTGTCTTAATTTTTATTAGAATCTTAACGTCCAGTTTTGTGAAATAAAATAAAGTCTGTGAATTTCCATAAGGATCAATGGTAAAAGCAAAAATATGTAAATATTAATATCTTTTTTTCAAGACTCGCCAGGCTTCCAAAAATTTTACTGCTTAGTTATGATATTATAAAGTACCAATTTGCCAAATTTCATTAAATTCTGAACGTCAATTCTAAAACCGGTAGTACTACCTTAAAATTTTATTTTTCAACTTCTGAAGTTTCACAAGGAAGCCAATAAAATTTCTATGATTATTTAAAAAAAAAAAAAAACCGAAACATTTCATAAATCCGGACTTCTGAAATTTTTTCGTATTTTTTTTTTAAAACTACATTAAAAACAAAAATTTTCTATTTGGTGTGGTTCCAATCGGTCAATTTTTGAAAAAGTTCTAGCGACTTAAAAAAGAAAGAGCAGTTTTTTCAAAGATTCGTAACTTTTTTTGGAACTTTTACTGTTTCTTTGAAAAATAACAATTGAATGCGATAACTTGTAAAATTCTTGTAATTTGCATCTGAAAGCTTATTAAATAAACTTTAGTTTGAATGGTATTTTTTTTTAATTATAATTATAACATGTATGTCTTATTTGAGAGTAATTAATGTTTCAAGAATACAAATAAGAATAAATATATAAATTTTATACTACTAGTAGAATTATTGAAAAATGAAAAGTCACTTCAGTATATAATTAAATCTCCTTGAACTTATTT
The DNA here is from genome assembly GCF_013202065.1 of Cotesia typhae. Lineage (NCBI taxonomy): Eukaryota > Metazoa > Arthropoda > Insecta > Hymenoptera > Braconidae > Cotesia > Cotesia typhae. The sequence continues at coordinate 1,077,145 of NW_027423757.1, read as the reverse complement.
ACTTCTGTTTTATAAAATTAAAAACGATTCTTGAGAATTCGGGTAGGAGGGGCAGTTAGGGGGGGAGGGTCCAAACATTGAGGTAGCATTTTTCACAGCTTACTAAACTCTAATATCAAAATAGCTCGTGCGCTACCTGAGCAGCTGCAGCGACGTACTGGAGGTTCTATAATGCTACCAGAAGTTTTATTTTTATTTTACCTCACCTTATGGGTCGTACACGCGCTATATTATTGAACTCGAGAGTAAGAGGGTGAGAGTGAAAAAGAAAGAAGAGAAGGGGAGAAAATAAGAGTTGTAAGACCCCTTAGCTAGACACCACCAGGTACCCAACGTAGCTCTAATGCCACAGTTAAGAGGGGATACCATCTGTCCCCTCTCCCCCATGTGTGTAACATCAGGTGTGACGACAACCATATAGGTACCATACTATCTTTGGAACGTCTGCCTTACGATTAACCCCCTGTGTTGATTAACAGCGTTGCCAAGTTTTGGCATTTCCCCAAGAGTTTTTGTTCTCTCATTTATTTTTTTTTACTGATTAATGTTTTATAAATTACGGTCCTATGTCTATTTGTCAATAAACATTCCAACTAAATCTCCTCTTAAGATATTCAAATAGCTAGTTTTCATTCATTTGACGATAAATATTGTGATTATAGAAATGAAAGAGACCCTATTGTAATTATTCATTTCTCTCTTCCTAATCGTTAACCAAGTTGTCTTAGCACACAGTCATAAAAATGAATTCCACTTTGTCTTAAATAGATTGTCTGAAAGATTATATTCTCTAACATTCCACGTTACCATTTTATAGAATCTCTGTACCAGAAGAATCATTTTAAAAATCTGATTAAACATTGTGAAGCTAATCAAAAGTCAATAAGAATCGTACACAGAAAAAAAAAATTTACTTGAACTCTGAAAATTTTTCAGAAAACCTAAGTTGTTTCGGAGCAATAATTTTTTTCATTTTCTTGAGACATGAAATTTTTTTTGACTAAATAAAACTTTTCTTCAATTAAGAGAGTTTTATTTTTTTGTGTAAATATAGATAGATAGATTATTTGTTGCGTATAAAAAATGTAGTTTTATTGTGATTAAGAAAATCTAAAATTAAGAATATCATATTAATTTCTTTCTTGATTCACACTTCCGAGTTTTTCTCAATTTTTGAATGAAATAAAATTTACTCGAACCAAGAAGAATTTTTTAGTTTAAAAATTTATCTGCTTGATTTAAAATTATCAAAATTTTCACAATGATATTCTTAGTTCAAGTTTTTTTTATCAAATAAAGTTAATTTTTCTATGAGTGTAGAACAATTTTACAAAGTTTTGGTACAATATTTTTATATGGTTTATAAATCCATTAAAAATATCTTGAAACTTTTATTTATTCAAGTTTTTAGATGGACATGTATCGGGTTGTATAAATTTACTTTTTAAAGCTCTCAAAAAATTATCAAACAATAACTTATATGTCTCAAAAGGTCAATATATTCTCTTTTGATCGGTAATAAAGGTTGGTTTGGCGTGTGTTTATTCTTCTGAATTACATATCTCACAATTGCACGCTATCAAGGGGGTCTCATGCCCCCTGTCATTCTCGTGGTGCTCTGAAAAAAAGGGTCTTACGATAGAGAAGAGAAAGAGTATAAAAAAAAGAAACAATCCTGCGGGTTTTCTGTCCAGACGTAGCTCTTCTGGATTACATGGCACACGTCATAAAACATCTGCCGTATATACTAAGTCCTTGCTTTTGTATATAGAGTGAGAGAGAAAAGAAGTAGCCTCTAACAGCCAAGAAGGGTCTGAGAATTGAGAATTGAGACAAAGAAAGAGTTTATGACGTAGTAAATATACGTAGTACGTGAACAGCTGCATATATGTGATGTAGGATCCAGTCGAGGGAGCCATGTACAGTTTTTGTCACCTTAGGCACATATATGTAGGGAAAGGGAGAAAACTCCTCCTGATCGAATCGTGACTTATTCAATTCAAGAAAATTCATCATTTTTGATTCACAGCTTTTCGATCAGCTGAAGCTGATAAGCTAGATTTATTGTTTATTTTTCTTAAGGTAATCTTAATGTGTATTAAGTGAATTGCAGCGGTCACATTTCAAACTAAAAGGATTAATTATAGCGTCATAAAATTTTCATTACAAACGAATCTATTCTAATAAAATTAGAATTATTTAATGCAAATTTTCAATTTTGATCACGAACAGTAAGAAACCACAAAATAGTATTGCTTAAGTTAAAAAGAAACGATTTTATTTATTTCTGGCGAAATATCTTATACAACCTTTAGTGTATGCGTGACAGAGGTATATAGCCAGATACTGACACAAACACAGACATACACATGCATTCGTGTGGGTAGAAAGATAATAGGGGGCCCCCTTCGAGACTTCTCATTATGACTCGATGGCACAAATGCAGAACTTGAGAGGGGTTCGTTCCCTTTTTCTTTTTCTTCAAAATTTCCCCCTTACTAGTCTCCCATAGCCACGCATCTGTCAGGGGCACGCGACTTGTTTGAGTATAATCTGCTTCTATCAGTTCAACTATACTAGAACATATACGGCAAAGTATTGTGTCTTGTCATTCTTTCCCATAAATTACGTAAAAATTTTCAAATTTAATTTATAAGACACGTGTATTGCTTGACTATTAGTTTTTCTGACAAATATTATTACATTTTCTTTGGTTAAAGATAATTTTTTTTATACAGTTTTGTTTTTATTAAGAATTTATAAAAAGAAAAGAAACAAGTTTTGATAAATATATTTAAAACAGTGAATCATTAAAATTACTCACGTTTAGTTTTTACAAATCCTGCGCACCATTCCTGGAACTTCCCGCTATGTACAAGCTCAAAACTATCAGAAAATTTTTTATCACGAGGTTTTGAGCTCGTCGATCTCAAAAAGACAACTATTATACATTTTCGAACTCTTTAAGCTGAAAACTTAGCAGTTATGCTGGAAAAAATATTTTTTTGAAAACTTGGGACTGCGATAGCTCTAACAGGCTTCAAAATGTGGAGATCTGGGGCGAACTTGAATTTTAAAAATCGATGTAAAACCAATAATTTTTTAACAAATCATCTTTTTTCATAGCCAAAAGTTAAAATAATCACTATGACTAGAAAGCTCGTGTTTTTTTCACATACTCAAATTAAAGCTTAAACATTTAAACAGTCATTTAAACGCCTGTGAAAATCCTCGCCCTAATTATCATCATTACATTGATAACAAAAAACTTATTAGAGGTCCTGATGAATCCACGTCGCATGGGTGTATATATATATTCACGCAGCATGGATTGAATACCCTTGTATTATACGACGTGGATTTATCAGGACTTTCTTACGCTTGAATAGACTAGTCAAAACTTATTGTCGGACAAATTAAATTTAAAAAATAAAATGATCGATGTGTAACGTCAATTTTATCTTGATTTTTGAAATAATAATTCTAAATTAAATTATTTTTCAACTCTGAGGTACACAAATGAACAAGAAAGGGTACATTCGATCATAACAATAAAAATTTAAAGAATATCTAAAATTTTATCATTTGTCACATTTCTTAAGAATTCCCTGTGACCGGATCTAAAAATATAGATCTTTGAATTTTTCAGTTTCTCCTTATAAAAGGAAAGAGCTGTCTGGTATATAAGACCAGGTGTATCGAGAGATCATCATCTGCTTCTTACAAAAATTCGTTACTTCTGCTCAAAAATCATAAGCGAGGATATTTTATGAGAATCGGTAAAGTTAATGTTACTCTGGGGTAGAAACGCTAGATTTACACATCTAATCCATTAGATGTATGCACAGCTTTCACTTTATTTTTATACGGAGAGAACGAGATAGTACTGGTTACCAAGCCGAATAATACTTTGTCCTATCTGAAGTAAAAAAAAATTTCCGATATTGCTCAGTACTATCTAGATATTGCTGAAAAATTTCAAATAGTATACGATTTTATGTACGATATAACTATGTTATGTTTGGTTGTCCTTTCTGTGCGCATTATCCGGAAAATGACTTGATAAAATATTACAAAATTTTAAGAAAACATTTTTTCCCGGGTCAAAGTTATTCCAGTGTCTAAGAATGTACTTCACGTCTTCAAAGTCAGTATAGTGTTTACTTTATTGTTCACTCAACAATTATGTATTTAAGAGAGACAACTTTCATGATTAACATAGTCTATTAGTTAAAATTTTAGTGTACTACAATTTAATATGCGTGAGCCGGAATATAGGGTTTGCATAAGTTTTCATGCTTATGATATATTCGACCAATCACATCACGAATAAATTAATGCTACATACATTTCATCTCAATTTGATTATAGGATATAACTTCGACGATTAAATACAAAAACAAAATTATGATAAATAAAACTTATTTTTCCTTCGATGACAAGATATGTAAGTTCTAAAAAAGCTTTTTCAGTATCCCAGGTAAAATTATTATGCAATAATTTCTTTTTTTTTTATTTAATAATTCTTTCTGTTACCACTCAGTTTGCTGAACGATCAATGATGCAGTGAATTTTTTCGGTCAGCCTCAGTCTATCCTCGTTGAGAATATGTCTACTCCCGATATTCCCATCCTTTTTTTATCCCTCCTGTTTCTCCTTCATTTCATCCTGATCCCCACTTTCAGCAATTTTCTCTGACATTGGTCGATCCGTAAAGCTTTTTAACGTTCTAGCTTCATCTCTTTATCCTTCTATTTTCCCTCTATTTTATTTGTCTCTCTCAAGTTCTCATGTCTTCTATACTTTTATCCTTATTTTTTTCCCGATTAGTATTAGCGAATTTTTTATTTCCCTCTTTTTTGTTTTCTATGTCCATATGCATTCTTTTAAGGCTGCAGTGCGCGTTCGCTGCGGCGTTGCGAATTTGTGTGTGTAACGAGAAATAAGTGTGTGTGTGTGTAAAGAGAAGTAATTTAACGCATGCGCTTTTTAAGTTTCACTGACCACAATTATCTCATCTGTACCTACTTGTAATTCTCGTGATTTTAATTGAATAATTAAATTAATAAAAATTAAAGCTATTTAATCTAATCATGTAACAAATAATTAAGATTATGTGAAAGCTAGTAATTCAATCACGGTTTTGGTGTAATTAACAAGTCGACTCCTTGAATTACTCCTCACTATATTTATTTACCTTCCCCTTCTACATAAAATAAAGAAGACTAAAAGTCTGATTGTAACCCCTTCGAAACAAGACAGACTGTAGCTTGAACTTCTAGGCGTGGACAAAACGTATAGCTATAGTCGGTAGGGTCCAATGGAGCAAACTGAGCGTTCAAAACCCCTCCACGATCTCTTCTAACTCAGTACGTTCGAGGCGGCAAATAAAATCGTATTTTATCCCTTTGCTGAGTGAAAATTTTATTCGTCCATCTCTGTCTCTCTGTCTCTTTCCGTATCCACTTCTCTTCCTCTTGGAAGCTCGTACATCAAAGCTTAGTTCATGTCTGTCTTGTTCGACGAATATGCTGCCTCGTATTCCCGGTCTCGGACGCTAGCCGAACCCCTTTAACATTTACTGTCCCTTCACTATCCTTGTTTAGTTTCTGGTCATCCTCCTACTACCTTTTCTTTTCACCAATCTCATCTCGTGTAGAACTCATAAACTTTTAACTAAACCTCGCAGCTAACTTCCGGTTCTCTGCTATGTACGCATTTATTTGTCTTTCAGTATATGGATGTACCACTGAGTTATCTCATTTTATTTTTATCATCCAGTACTTCAATCACATAATTTCAAATTAAATTTTTTTTTCCTAAAAGACATGGGTATAATTGTTTCCACTAAGATTATTGTTTATGAAAATTACATGACTAATAAAAAATTAACTACTGTCACTATAATGAGAACAGAAGAATCTTTCTTTTTGAGCTGAGGAGATCATTTTAAAGAACTTGACTATTTTTAATCAAACAAAAATATTTTTTGGGTTAACTTAATTTTACTTGGCTCAAGAATTTCTCTGCTTGATTCGAAATGAAGAAAATTTTTTTAGTAATTTGATCAAATTTTGAAAACATCTATCGAGCAACCTCGAATTTAGTGAAAGAAAAAAAATAAAAATAAAATTTGTTTTGCGATTTTGTCATAAAGCGTCGATATTGCATTTCCTATTGATTTTTCAATTAATTTTCAGTACCCAAAAGACAACGTTACTGTGAAGTAAATCAAAATCGAATAATATGTATGATTCTCAATAAAAAATTAAAAAAAAAAAAAAAGAAAGGACTTACCTAACAGTTGATTGAGTTCAAAGTGCTTAAACATACATCTCATTCAAAAATTAGGATTTTTGTTAAAAAACTATTGTTCTTTTGCAGAGTAAGGTGAAGAGAAGCGTGATTGTTTTTCATAAAAAGACGTTTTTATTTTTTTTTATCAGTTTTCATACCCAAAAGTGAGAATTACTCATATAAAAGTTATATTTTCGAGCACTTTGAGAGCGGTTTTTAGTTAACTTTCAAGTGTGTTTTGCTCATGTATAAGATAAAATTTTTCAAAAAAACCCTTCGCTTTTCGATAGATAATTTAATTATTTATCGAAGAGCGAACCTCTTTTTTGGAAAATTTTCATTTATTTATGCATAAAATGGATTTTAAGATTCCATTTGTTGTATAAGTATGACAGAGATACTTCTGTTTGACCAATAGAGGGCGAGAGAGAAAAATGTGTAAACCCTTCTTAAGCACAAGTCAACCATTATCGGGCTTTTTCCGGGTTATTTTTTCTTATTAATGATTAATAATTATTTTCATATAGTCCATAAAAACATTTAATTGTGAAAGATCTCGGAAATTGCATTTTTAGTTAATGTACCATTTATCTTATTGTTAATTAATAGCTTAAGAATATTTTACTGCTAAGCTAGGAACGTAATATTTTTATGTACGCATAAAATACTATTGTTCTCTTTGACTCTGCTTCAAAAAACGGATGAAAAGCTTATTTTTATTTAATTATGTAATTATTTATAGGCCTAATCAACACCCCCTTTACACTTTTAATCGCGTCAAATATAGTTATTGTACAACAGGAATTCTGGTATATCTACGTTAAAGTAACCAAATAACCGTAGCTGCGCTGACCGACAGTGGTTTTCAGTTGATAACTCAATTATTCTTTTACGTCAATTAACTCTATTACTTCGTTTCATTTTTTTTTTGTCTTCTTTCTTTTAATTCACAGTAAAATGCAATTTTACGTAATTGCAACAGCAAGACAGAGCAAAGCTTGCAGGTCTAGATAAGATGGGGTGAAAAAAGAGAAAGTGAGCGATTAAAAGTGAGAAAAAAACAAAAAAAAAATCGATTGAATAAAATGCGATCTGTATTACAGTACAAACTGCAATACAAGAGTCTGTATGTTGTAAATTCAAAAGTTATGACACACGTGAAAGAAAATTGATAAAAAATTTCTGGCACTAATCAAATTCTCTCTGAACTATATATATATATATATATATATATATATATATATATATATATATATATATATATATATATATATATATATAATCATTGCATAAACGATCTGACATCGCAAGAAAACTTACGAATTTTTTACACGCTCTAAAACCTGTAAAAAATGACTCGATGAGAGTATAGTTGAAAATGAAATGAAGCCAATTAGAAAACGCACATAGTTTTAAAAATTGTGTTTACCATATTTTGTCACAGTTAGATGCCTACAATACTACCCACCCATCTGTTATGGCCATTAAATAACTTAAAAACACATATCGCCTGACGGCTAGAAGATTTGAATAAAGAATAAACAATTTATTGAGTATACTATTAAAGAATATGATACAGCTATAATTTTTTTTTTAACAACACTTGAGAATAATTGCGACTGGCCAGGACTCTAAATTTATTTACGAATAATTATTTGAACTATTTCTAAGTAATGAGTTGTACTCTCAATGAGTTGCAGTTTCTTAAAAAATATGTTTTTTCTGGTTAGAAAATGTAAAATTGTGCTAATGACGTAGCAAATGTTTAAAAAGTAGTCATCGCTGACCAAAAAGTCCGAGTAAGAAAAAATGGAACGATTTCGGTTTTTTCGGGCTTAGTTAATAAATTGCTTTTTTAAGACACAACATGTATCTGTAGTATTCGAAAAATTTGAAATATATATTAATTCTATACATGATGGACTTATATATTCTAACGGATTTTGCAACATCAAAAGTGAACCTAAAACCGCATCAATTATTATACACTGAGAGAAAAAATCGCTTTTGAAAAATATGGGCATTTTTAAAAAAAAAATTTTTCTCTCAGTGTATGACGTAGGTTTTATTATAAATCAAATGTAAAAATTAATAGTTATTCTAATTTCTGATTTAAATTACCATTACGAATAATAATTAAAATTAAAAGAATTATAAAATATACAATTAACGATCATTTAATAAACTTCAGTCATATGAGAAAAGAAAAAAAGAAAATAATGTGAATACTAGATTTTTGTTAATCTGAGTAAAGTGGCAGAGGGGATTTATGCAGTTGTGCTTGAGTAAAAAAGAGGGGATATAACAAACGCAACGAAGCAAAAGAGTGAGAGGATGAGAATAAAGTCCGAAGGGATTTAGCGCTATGCGGATGCATAGCTGATCCGGCAAAGAGGAATTCAAATTGAAATATATAGCAAACTGGTGATAATCCCAAAAATTTTAATTTTTTTTGGCTGAAATAAATTAATGCCCATTAATGGTTGTCCCAATGAATTTTTAAAATCATGAATTATGTTTCATATCATACAATATGATTTAAGACTGAGCTTATATTTTGAAAAATTCATAAATCCTAATTTGAAATTAAATTTAATACGTCTATATTTTGGTGAATAATATTTATATATGTAGTTACCAATTCGTTATAGAAGAAAAAAGGATGGAGAGAGTATATGGGTGGCATATACCCTATGTGATCAGAAAAAAGTTGAGTATGGAAATATGGAGGATGAGCAAATTAGCTCTCAGATTAGCCCGTACATATTTTTGCGAAAACGAGATAATACAAAAAGCTCACTAGCCGTTCCTGTGCGAATCCCGGAGCGGAATAAAAGGGTGAGTAGGTGGTGGGAATAAGAGGACGATGGACGAAGGATGCAGCCGCGAACCAGCCAAGGGGTGGTACTGGGTGTCGGGTGACTAGAGGGCGTGGTCGGGCGATTTTCCAGCGGCTGTGTAAGAGAGAAAACGAAAAAGAGAGAGACCGTAATAAAAAAATAAAAAAAAAATAGAAAGAGAATATGAGGGCGAGTCGACAAAGCGATCAGAGACGAGGCAACGAATGAACAAGAGAAAGTGAGAGAGGGAAAAAGCGAAGAGAGGATAACAAATCAGAGAGAGGGAATAAAACAGAAAAAAAGTGATAGATGCAAAATACGTATACGTGGACTGAACACGTAAGCATTTTGACGAGTCGCTCGGATGTGCGTTATCTCGAAGCGCAAACTTGTATGCGTGAGCCAGCAAACGATCGAAAAAGCAAGGCAAGGATGAGTCTGTAGTGTATGTGTAGGTATATGCGTTGAACAAAGTGAGCGTGTATTTATATATCACGTGAACGTGGCCCGTGGGGCAAACGGGTGGTAGGTGGGACAAAGAGGAAAAAATCATTGCGCGGTCCAGCCTCGAGGCTGATCGATGGTTGCTGCACTCGTATTCTACGCTCGTCCACCCTCAACCTGCCCTTGCGGCCGTTAGTTGCCCCATGACTCTCGTTGCACCCGTTCCACCGCGTCACCACCACCCTCAACATATTCACTGATCCCTGGGACTCACCGAATGGTCAGACAAAAAATGGCCGTTGTATTCGTCTGCCTAGCTGACGTCGATGTTTGATGACCTCACAGTCTCGACGAGTGGAAATGCGGAGAGGATACCGGCTTTTGAGTCGGAGTGGTTAGAGGTCGAAATACTGACTAACATTATTGAAACTGCACCCGAGAGAAACCCAAAAAAAATTATAGAGAGGGATTCTGGTGAGCTACGGGAGACGAAAATCAATGATGCTGATGATTTTGCTCGTGTACCTTCGGCTACATTTTTATTTATATTTATCTCTCCCTTTTTTTTTATTTTTGCTTGCAAATTCATCGTCATTCATTAACAGACTTACAAATCTTCAAAGATGATCTTTTTATCCAAAAATATCGTACGCCCATTAATTAATACTATGATCATCACTTATCTAAGATTTATTTTCTCAGAGAAGCAAACAGTTGCATTGAGATTTGTCTACAGCAATAGTGATAATAGTTTTACTTTTTTGCTTTCAGCACCCCACTATTATCCGTGTTATATCAAGTGTGTACAATTCGATGCACCAAACAATGCTTATTACACCGATGAGAATGTTTATTGACATCAATTATCGATATAAACACGTGATAATTATATTCACCTGCCGCTTTCATTATTATTTTATGAACCGACAAATCTGACCGATTATTTTGGATTACTGCCATTTATTATTGTTTATTAATTGTCCTTTGAAACCAATATAAATTGATTTTTTTTTTTTTTTTTTTTTTTTTTTCCAATACATAACAAGAAGGATTTAGTTTCCGATGATTTTTTGAACTTGTTGATCATAAGCTACAATTAGAAAGTATTAGCTATAAAATTCTTGTTAAATTGAGTCTATTTATTTATTCCTACACTTAAGGAAAAATTAACTTGATTTGAGAAAAAAAATCTTAAACCAAGAGATTCTTTTTGAAGAATTAGGATATCACCTTGGATTGAGCACAAAAAATTCTTGGAATGTTTATTTTTTTTAAGTCTATTATATTTGATTAAAATATTTTCAGCTTAATTTGACATGATCAATCTCTTCAAAATGATGTTCTGGATTCCAGATTTTTTATTCTAAGTCAAGATTTTTATTAATGCATACTCAATTGATAAACTTTTTTTTTTTATGAAGCCAATACGATTAAAACGGGTATTTTCATGTTAAAGCTGTTTAAAAATTATACAAAATGGGCTACATTCATAGGCTTAAAAATCTTGATCGCAGCGTAATAATAAGTACTTTTGATAGTAACAGAGAAATTTTTTCTGCCTCATTTAACTTGGCACAAAATATATAACACAATACAATATTAAATAAAAGTATGATATCCTGTTATGTCTTTCGGGTCAAAATGTATAAGAACCCGAGCTTCGGTATTATTATAAATGCTGTTAGCATATTCGACAACTAGAAAAGACTGGCGTTCACCACCAATGATGCACGACGTTACTCCCAACGACGTTAATGATCATCCGTGTGTTCACATCACTCGACTCGTCGATCCTTACGTTCAACTCACAGAGACAAAAAAATCTCTTCACCCTACAAATGTCGAGGCGTCCTAAACGGATACGTGTGTGATAGAATTTCTTCCGTCATTAAGAAAGCCTTACAATATGTACGCAAAGCTTTTCTAAGCTTCAGAGGTTTAACTATTGACCTCAAATATCATGAATCCTATAATCGAGTCTTCTATAGGCGAATACCCGTATACCTTGACAAAACTTTATCTGTACAAAATGTATTTCATATATCTCATTGAGTCTTCTCTTATATTTCTTTGAATTTACTTCGACCCGAGATTTTTATGTCTATTTAATGAACATTAAACACAAAAATTTTTCATGTCTTTAGTTTTACTTTTTCTTTTCTCTATGATTTTTTTCTTTTATTAAACTTGCTATTTAAACGTTCAACTAAAAAATTCAAGTATATCATAAAAACTTCCATAATTTTTCTCCGAATAACAAAAATTTAATTAAATGCTATAAAATTACTGTTAACAACTTTGATAAGTTATTTTTTTTTTCATTACACACTATAATTAATCCTGTTTCCACATGCTTCACAATCATTTAATCAGTATTTAAATATACAATATACATTTATATATATGTATATATCGACGATCCGGTTTCAGATAAATTTTACTTATGTTTGTGTTATTTTATCTATACACACTGGTTCACACTAAATTATTGTGTAAAAGAATTTGTTAAATTAACTCAAGCTTTTATGTTAAATTTGATGAAAAGTTTTTCACTGTGTAACAATAATACTTTTACTATAAATCGAATAAGTTATAAATAAATAAGAGGTCTGGAAAGTTTGTTGGATATCATACTGTGCTGTGTCTAATGAGAATAAGAGTATATTATACATATATAAACTCTGACCTGCCGCAATCCCAAGTATATGAGGCTACGTCAAATGGTAAAAATCATCAAAAAAGGAAAAAAACCTCTTTTGTACATGGGGGAGACTGTGATGCTTGGGAAGGTCATTGAATAGATAGGGAAAAAGTAGCAGTGATTGAAAAAGCCGGGTATGGCTCTAACACGGCAACATCGAGCATCAGTATCATCGAATGACCAACCCTCGTTACCGAAATGCACATTGCGGAACCCTTCGTCTGGTGCTCCCTTAATGATTTTTCCTGAAAATTAATTGACTAACAACCAAATGAGAAATTTTCCCTCGCTTTTAACATTTGCACATTTTTATCCTTTTTCTCCCTATGCTTTGCATGTGCATACTCTATTGACAATTTACAAGTCATTTTACCTTTTTCCTCTCACTCGCTTCTCCTTCTACTCTTGATACGCGATACGGGTAACTGTCCATATAGTATATTTAAAACGACTATCAAAGATTGAAAATATAAAAAAAAAATGATGTTTTTATTTGATACAAATTTAGTGACGTATCTGCAATATTTCGATTGTTCAATGTGCTTGAAGATCAAAAGGACAATCATTGTACAGTGTACTAGATAGAAATATACACTAAAATTTTATTTGAAGTGACTTGATCGTCTGGTACATCTCTTTTTGCATCAGTCTTGTTCTCTTGTCAAATGAGAGATTCACGATTGTTTCAAAACTTTATATACTTACATTGGTTTAAAAACTAACTTGATTTTAGAAAAATACTTTTTAAATCAAGAAATTTATTTTTTAGAAAACCAGTTATCTGATCTAAAATGTTTATTTTTGTTCGTTTCTAAATTCTTGAATCGCGATGTTTGTACGTTTGATCCATAATTATTATGATTTGATTCAACAATAAGAAAGTTTTGATCGATAAAATTAAATACTTTTAGAAAGAACTTTACATTGTTGATTCAAGTAGTATTTTTTATTGTCTGAAATGAAATTTTCACTTGAAAAACTCTTGAAAAATATTTAGTATTTTGTTAAAAAATAAACAATAATTGACATGAAGAAAAAATTTTGAAATGAGCAATGAAAGTTTCAGTTAAAGTGATTGCAGGTCTCATCAGTAAAGTGGAAATCTGCTTATCAAATTTTATATCTGTAGAAACAATATGAATAGGAAGAATATGGATTTTTTGACAATTATCACTCCCACACTCTTACTTAGAGGAGGAATTTTGTAAGATCCTATTCGAGTCGATTTCTCCTTCATAAACAAAAGGTTCTAACAAAAGGTCAAGTCCATAGAAACTATTGTTTGGAAATAAGAGATTTTCATGGTTAACGCGCCCGCATTTCCTTTTGGAGTTAGAATTCGAGAATATCCGTTCTTAGCTGAACTTGACATCATACACGAAGATTCCTACTAAATTTGGCGCCTCAAAAAATTGCAGTTTGGAAATAAAAATTTAATACCTTCACATATATCCCCGCAATCTTTATCGGAAGTAGAATTTTTTGAAATTCGTTTTGAGATGATCTCTACATAAAAAATAAAAAATTCCTACCAAATTTAGAGTCTTTAGAAGCTATATCTTGAAACTTAAAAATTTTCATCGTGGAGCCAGTAGGAGCTACAGCTTGGAAATTAAAAATTTTCATTGTTAATACCCACCCCCACAACTTTCTGTGGGTTAGAATATCGTAAAATTCGTTCATAGACTGTTCCTACCAAATTTAGAGTCTACAGAAATTATAGTTTAAAAATGGAAATTTTTCATTGTTAACACTCCCACAAACCCCTTTAGGGAAGGAATTTCTTAAAATCCGTTCTTAGCTGAACTCTACATGAGAAACGTTCCTACCCAATTTCAAGTTTCTAGGTCCGATGGTTCCCGGGATATCGTGATGAGTCACTGTATGCATAGAAAATTCCTTATATATTTCTATATAGATAAAATTAAAGGACTAAATATTTTGAAACGAAAACAAAATTTTATAGAAAATATTTTTCTTGAATCGAATTAGTATTTTTTCAGTTCAAAGCTTATATATTCCGACTCTTTTTTTTCATTCTAAATGTCTAAAAAATTTTAAATATCAATATATTAGGTACGTTTTTGAGGAATGTGAGTTTTGATTAATCGATTAATAGTTTTTTTTTTTTTTTTCAATTTCCAATCTTAACGAAGTAAGAAGTTGTAATAACAAAATTTATTCTACTTTGCTGAATATAGTTCAATTATTTACGTTTTAGAAGTGATTTAATTTAGTAATCGTGTGTATAAAACTCAAAAAGAGAAAACTATCCTTAATGTTAAAATAAGTGCATGAGCACTAAAAAGTTTATCCTCGCTTACGTGATAGAATGATAGACATTTGTTCGTGAAAGAAAAATGCAAGATTTACAGTAGTCACGAAATGGCAAATTGGAGTTAGAACTTCCTTCATACTGATGGAACGTCTATTGAGTAGGTTGAGTTAAGGTTTGGTTCGAAAATGTAAAGCTGCTTTGATTTCATTCTTTTTAAATAAATCTGTATATAAATAAATAAATAAATAAATATATACATCCATACCCGTGAAAAATATTCTGGTCAGACTTGATATGTCCTGATATGGTCCTATCAAAATTTTTTATATAATCATATCAGGCCTAATATGACCTGATATAAAAATTGGCCCCATCAGGCCTGATATAGCTTGATATGGCTTGATTAGGCCTGATATAATTTAATATATCTATATTAGAGTGCTTTTTTTTCAACAATTTTTTTTTTCGGTCCTATCGTGAAATTTTGTTGCAAGTACCCAAAAAAAATTCTCACAAAGTTTGAGCCCTTAACATTATTATTAAATCCTCGACCAAGGCTTGTAGAAATCTTCCATTAAAAAAACACAGAAACTCTGATTTTTTTATCTTTCAATTTCTATATCTCAGTGGCATTTCATAGCATCGTTTCGACCATGAACGGATTTTTTTCAGAATTAAATGTTCTACTAAAGTGTCTATTGCAGCTAAGCCGTAACTTGAACTGGCGAGGTAGTACAGAGCCTCGAGACTTAATTTTTCCATGAAATTCGCGTTTTTTCGCATTTATTTCGTGAATGACAAGAGCTACAGAAAAATTGCAGAGACAAACTTGTAGAAAATTCAATTTTCTACAAAAAAGATCCTGAGCACCAAGTCGCTGAAATCAATATTCCCGGAGATATTAAATGATAAATTTGTTGAAATTTCAAATTTTTATCAAAAATCTTTTTACCCTTCCATCTTTAAAAAAAAAAATAATAAGTTAAAAAAGTAGTGATGGACAATAAAAGAAAGATATTTTTTATAATTTGATGCAATTTTCGATAAGGCCAATTTCCATATTAGGATTGATATAAACGGTCCATATCAGGCCATATCAGGTCTAATCAGAATATTTTTTTACGGGAATAGCTACTACAAGTAAATGGAAAAATGATGGTAGAATAATAGAATAATTTAATTTCTTAAAGAAACAAAATTTTGAGCTTTGAATTAAACTACATCGAATAATGCAATGTTAAATCATTGAGCTTACCCTCAAACTAAAACGACCGACCATCATGTGCTTATACATGAAGGGTGCGATATATAGTCGTATTCTATTGATTTTGCGTAACTTAAAAAAATCTTAATGTGGCTTTTAGTAGAAGGGGAAAGTTTAAATTTAACGATGTTGGAGAAACAAACATTAATGAGAGCGAGTATGTAAGATAGTTAGGTAAAAACAGAGATAGAAAAGGAAAGTACAATCAAAAAGCTTCAAAGATGCATGTAGACGATAGTCGACCCATGTGCTGTGTTGAAAAGAATAGTTATACTGATAGGTAATAGTAATCATACATGCAAAACTACAAATTAAACACATGCAAGAATTGAAAATAATTTGGAAAATTTATTGTGTTCATATTCTTATCAGCCATTTAAAATTTTTATAATCAATTTTTTAAGCATTGCGTGTGTGTAAGACATCTTTTTCTAAGTTGAAAAATTTTCTACTTTTAGCAAAAATAAAAGACCAATGAAGAAGGTAAGCATGAATTGCCTTGAATTACAAATTATAAATATCTTTATGCGTGTTTTTATCGATTCATTATTTATTATTTTCTAAATATGACCATTTTGCCCTACTCTCCTGGTCGCTAATCCTTATTATTTTATTTCAAATGGATTTCAATTTTGAAATTTTGAATCTGTTTTAACAATTTATTTATTCATTACTGTCATCTTCTAAACTAATCTCACAAACTTCTATATAATTTTTGTACAATCTTGTCATCATTTATAGTCTCAGAAATTTTAAAAAAATAATGTTCAAGTTCCGATTTTTATAATAACTAACAAAATTCTCAACTGTCCAAAACTTAAGATCGATTTTTCGCATTTTTAAATCTGACCAAAATTTTACTCTAGAAATTGATTACATATTAACTTTAGATAAAAGCTGATAAGAATTGCAGGTATATTTGAGATGGCAAGGTTGGTTTTATAAACTTCCAAGTTAATAGTACTTTTCTGTAAATACCGGCATAGGTCCTCTGCGGAAGGTTGATTTCTTAAGAAAAGTGAAGATCTAATGAGAACTGGATTTTTAAAAATCGAGGTGAGAACAATTAATTCCCCATTTTCGGAAATCATTGATTTTCATCGTGGGAAGTTAAAAAAATATTCTTTTTAAAAATCGTCAAACATTCTTAAAAAACATTTTCTTCTATCTAAAATATAAAGTTCAGCGTTCTCATTCGCTGACTCTAGTCATAATAATCTAGTATTAAGCCGCGAGGCATAATTTCCCCGGTGAATTTCTTAATGCCGGAGCTCCGATTCGACGCGAGGTGAGAGTGAAAAAAAATAAAAAAGGAAACAGTGATGAAGAAATGAGAGAACAAGGTAGAAAATTGAAAGAGGGGATGAAGGAGTTCTTGGATTCCCAACCAACTCGACGATCCCGCATCCGACGAGTTTGCATCTAGGAGGAGCAGAGGGTGAGATGAAGAAGGAAAGAGTTAAGAGTCAACTCGGAGACGAGGGGTATCAAGCAGTCGAAAGAAACGAGGCGCAAGAGGAAAGTAGGATGGTTGGGCAACTCTCTTCGTTTCGAGTCAGAGAAGGTGGAGAAGACGAGTAAGTCTACGTTGCAATGATATCGATTCCAATGCTTCTTACTAGACGCCGTTAGTAAGGGTAGGCAACCCCTTACGTTTTTATCCTATCCTTTTTTCTCCATCTCCACAACGCCAAACCACCGTAAACCTCCCGATCTTTCTACCCTCTATTCCGCAGCCCTTCGATCCTCTCATGATATTTCACTTAGTTATTCCTCTACTCTCGCCTCTTATCGCTCCTTGTTTTCTTATTTTATTTCCTCTCTCATTCTCTTTCTCTTTTTTCTGTTTCTTTTGTCTATAAACTCATCCAGGTATCTAGACTTTTTTTTTTATCTCGTTTAATAACGTCTTATTTTATCCTCTTACTAATACCGCCAAGAATGTATTTTTCAACTCAAATCGCAAGTTATTTATACTTGATCATAAATGTATTTTTGTACGTCGACTCATAAGCATAACATTTTAATTATATAAAATTTTTAACTTCCTGTAATAAAAATTGAAAATTTTCAAAATTTGGAAATTAATTATCATCCCGATTAAAAAAAAATCGTTTTCGTCTCATGTCATCGTTTGGAATGTCATTGTCACTGAGTTTTTATTATTTATATTGTCAGTTTCGGTGAACACGTGTATAAAAGTCTTTGATATTGTAGAATAATATTTAACGTAATTAGTAAAGATGATAGTATTTCTCTTTTTATTATATTTAATTGCTTTTTTACAATTCAAAAAAAGGCACAGAAAAAGAGTAATTCGATGATGAATTTTTTATCACTAGGATTAATCTCTCCTCAAAATATGGTTAGTGTAAACTACTTTTAATCCGATTTATTGTTTTATATTATATTTTTCGGTTCGATTTGAAATGATGCTTTTTATTTACCGATCAGACGGAATAGAAGATAAAAAAAACAGTCTGAGAGAGCTGAGGGGCGAGAGGCCTAAGGGCTTATGGTAGGGGTTAATGCAAGATATTGCCGCCCCGTGGGATACGTTGAGAACGTAATCTCTACGACGGAGCTCGAGACGTATTACAATTCAAGCTGGTTTCCTATACCGACAATATACATACCAAGTCACTCGTTATTTTTTCCTTTTCTTTGCTTCGTATATGAATAGTCTATTCTTGTTCGCTCATCTCCACTAGGCGAGTTCCATCTATGACGATTAAAGTTCTTACTTTGGATTCGTCTACTTCCTCAATTTGAGACCGAAAATTAGACCGTTTCCTCAAAATTTTGCATAGAAAAGTGTACCGAATACATTTTTAAATGTATGCATCAGTATTTGTTGCAATATTTAAAAGCAGGTACCATTATTAAATCAGCTAAAAATTCAATATTACATATTCAAATATAGTAATGCTATCAGCAATTTAGCATTAAACAAAAATGAAAAATTTAACAATTTATGAAATACTGGAAAAAAAATATTTTGAGCTTTAAAGCTCGAAAAGACGATGAGGAATGAAATTTTTTGAGATCAAAGCATAATTTTAAAAATTATTCTTTAACTCTAAAGATAGGGTGAAATAATGCTCATCAGTCAATAAATTTTAAAAAACATCAATATTAATTTTGAACGTCAAGATATTTTTATGATTCTACATCTACGGAACATGGAAAAAAATCAATGCTTGAATCTTTCATCTGACAAGATTGCCTAATTGCATTAAGTTACTTTTTCTTTTTTAAGCCAAACTCAAAACATTTGTCATGCAATAAAATTTTCTACATTCAAATGATTATTAAATTCTGATTAATAATTTGGTTGTGCAATGGGCTGGTAACAAAAATTTCTTAAATAAGCCAAAGCAAAATAGTAAATTTGAAAAGTAAAAAAAGTTCTGTTATACAACGGAAGAAGAACAATAGAGGTGTGAAAAGCAGACAATATGAAAGAAAGCTAAGATTTTTCTTAAAATGTCCTTGCACAAAATCAGAAATAGAAGGAAGGGTAACTTGCATTCCTTCTGTCAAGTATCGTGTATTCTACAGTTGATGCCGGGTAGAAGATGAAGGGGCGCGAAATCGCGCTGTTGTATATTTATGAAAAGACGTTAATGTGAGAAAAAAAAAGATGAAAAGATGGCTAGGAATACCCATGAAGAAGTACAGAATTCAGGACGTAGGACGAAAGAAATAAAAGAGGGCCACGAAGAACAATGAATGCAAGTATAAGAAGAACTAGAAGGGTGGCTGATGCTTTAGAGCGGGTGGTGCATATAAGATGGGTGACGTACAATGCACGCACCCTCACGGTATACTCGAGGTCTCCTCAAGTAATGCCTCAACGACGGAAATATATATAGCGAAGAGAAAAGATTCCGAAAACTCGGCCGCTCAATACGTACGAACCCTGTGTAGATTTTTTCGTCTTTTCCCTTCCAGACAAACCCCTTATATCATCTCGTTGAGTTCACTTTCCAACTCCAGCAAATGTTTTAAAAGCATCGCCGTCAATTTCAGACATCTTAAATTTTTCGCTTAAGTATATGTAGCCATCTTATCATATTATAAATATTTTGTTCAGATTGTTCTATATTCACTATTTTTAAGTACCTTGGTCGTTAAATATTTTTCCGCAAAATAATTATTTTTATGATTACATTGAAAAAAAGGCCGTTCGGCGGTCGAAATGGAAGTAGATTTCATAATGAAAGAAAAAATAACTACTAAGATCGTATACAAAAAAAAATTACGTACACTAGGTATATCTTTCAAATGCCCGAATAAATAGTGTACATCTGAACTAATCAATAGACGAAAAATTAAAAAAAAAAGTAAAAGTGATTTTTGAGATTTTTAAAAATTTTTGCTGTAATTTCTAAACTAATCGATCGATCTTCCAAAGTAACTTCGGAAATCATCCTAAAAATGAGTATGTCACGTTTTATTGAGATCCATATAGAATTACGAGAGTTAGAGAGGAGACAAGGCCGGTTATATCGTGTATATAAATATAAACAAATATAAACTTGTGAACTATATGCATTATCTGAATTCTCGAGACAAGCTGAGTTGAAATATAGCAAAATTTTTCAAAAGTTCTGTCATGAGGACCAATGCGACAGTTAGATTTCTATGAAATTTACTAAAAATAATTTTTAGTCATCCTTAATGTTTTCTTCAGCTAAAAAATTTACCCTCAAATCTTTTTGTGTACATTTTACTTTTTGTAAATAAGATATGATACTCAATGATAATTTCTTAAGTAAAATTGATGACTTGTATAATTAATAAGATAAAAATTAACATTAAAGCATATCATCATAATCTCTACAGATAAATATATATTATTTTTTACATGCAAGGATCCTTAAGCTATACTTGATGTATTTCTTGTGCGTTGAAGGCTCAAGTGGAAGTCATCATCAAACTAAAAGTGTTCTCATGCGGCTCCAACGTTATACCGTATTATGTTCTCCTTCTTTATCTCTTGAACTTCTTTCACTTTCTTCAGGATATACTTTATCTTCTTCTCACTTTCTTCTTTTCTCGAGTAACAGAAGAACATGAAACTAAATACCCTCAAGTACTAACCCTACGCATTGTTGTATACTTAAGCAAGAAAAATCTTATTCTTATGCTACTTCACTAACTAAGATGCCAAGTAATCAAAACAGTTTTCTTTTTTTTTCAATTCACTATCTTCAATTTAAATTAATCCTATATTATTTATTTTAACAGTATCATACTTTTTGACTTTTATTTTATTCAATGAAAAAATTTCATACTGCAAACTAAAAATCAGATGACAAAAAAAATGTTTTCTAAGTAGAGCAATGTATATGAAAGACAGTTTGTTTTTTTTAGTTACACTGGGAACTGTTTTGCCTCACATGTAGTCTACTGCAACTTGCTCTCCATTGAGGAGATGCTACTTAAAGAAATCAACAGAGTGCCTAACATTATGTAAATGAAAGACATAAAGATAACGTGGATGTGTATAAGTAAAAAAGTGTAAGAGTATGATGAATTGAAAGTAGAATAATTTTGCGACTTAATGCAACAAATGTAGCCTTGTCACTAGACATAAGGCTCGATGCAAGCTTTTCTTTTTCTTGATGTATGTCAACAGTGCTTTAAATGTACATGTTTCTCCTACTCTTCTTCAGTTATTCCTAACTTATATACCCTAGGCTTTTTATTTTCGGAAGTTAAGCTTAATACTCCAATTGCTATAGCAATAATAAGATCTAAAGAAAACAGATAATATTTATTATATTGTTATGCATAAATACATTCTCACACTCGATTTTTTTCTTTAAATTCCTTCAATGCAAAAACATAAAAATACACAAAAAATTAATTTAAATTATAAATGAATAAATAAAAGTAAAGAGTCAAAGCTTAATGACCGAGTGTGTTGATGTCGGAAGTTTGTATCCATTGGAGCAAGTATCTTTATTATTTGTGGAAGCCTCTACTTCCACAGAGGAAATACTTCCATTCTCCAGAACGTGTGAGATTAAATCGAGAGTGAAAGAGTGAATAAGAAAACAAGAGAAAAGAATGAATAACAAAGGACAATAAGTAGAGACTTGGTGTTAAGGGGACGCGGTACGATACCTGTGCGACTGTCCACCGTCCGGACATCCGCTGTTTTGTTACAATCACGCGTGGTATCAGAAGGTACCGCTGCTATGCGACCTCATGCCATTATACGCACCGATTCAGGATGTTGAGAGGCCATGGGCTTGGGCTTAGCCACCTCAAAAAGGCGCGGAAATTGTTCCGGTTACAACAATACTCCCTACAATCCGGAAATCACTTCTTAATTGATTTTATACTAGTAAATTTCTCATAGGATAAGAATGAGTCTATTGTTTAAGGCAAAGTCGTGTCATTCATTTTAGGAAAAGACTCGTAAATGTATTCATTTGAACCAATATGTTCAACTCTATAAATCAAAAATCCAAGCTTTATAAATAAAAAAATGTCAGTTTGTTTGAATTTTGATTTCTTTAAGAAATAAGAAATTCTTCGATAAAGTACATTATTAAGCAATAAATTATAAAAAATTTTCATTAAAAAATATAAATTTTGATTTACGAGACCAATTTCATGGAGGACTTCATTTTTCATTTAGAGATATCTTATAAATTTTTTTTTATTAACTTACTCAGTAAAAAAATAATATTGAGAAAAACATAATATTATAAATAAAAAAAATTTACAAAAATTAGACACTATAATGATAAGTGATTCTTCCAATTACTTATAATTATAACAAAAAATAAAAGTATCGAAAGAAATTGGGTTTGGCTCAAGTTAAACTTGTCATAACAATATTTTATCATTCATGACAAAAACTTTTTATAATAGACTATTCAGTACTACTAAGCAAACTATCGCTGTTCCTTTGTAGTGATCTTTTGCCAGGCGTGACCTCGTATTTCAAGTGGAAATGAGTTTAATACATCCTATTCCCATTAATTTGTCGCGACATGACTCCAGAAAGTCTCAGAAAATTGATTCAATGCTATTTTAGAAAGAGTTTTCTATAATTCTTAATTTAATAAAACTCGACTAGTTAATATTAAAAACTAAAACAACAATATTAAAAACAAAAAAAAAAAAAACAGAAAAAAAGCTACTATGTTAATATCAAGTGAATTAAGATTAGAAAAAATGATTAGTAAATCTTACTATGATCGTATTATAAAAGACTAAATGGACGAGGGTCTTCATTATAGTAGCAACTTTGCCTTCAGATGGGGTAACTTAAGATGGGTCTAAGTGAGTCTTCCGGTCTACGTGCAATGATAGCCCTGAGAACTCAGCCGACTCCCGGATATGTACTACGCATACAACCGACTTATTGCTATCAAACGATATAGATATAGTACACACGCGCCAACTTAGTGGTAATCGCTGTCACAACATCATCATCATCATCATCACACGACGCCTCTACATTAATCTGCGCCTTCATATACATTTGCAGCATCACTGCCATCGCTGTGGAATTACTCTAATATGTGTATGTATCCTCGCGCATAAGTATAAGTGTGAATTAATTTTTAGGGAAATACATTATTTAAGAGAGTTCACTCAAACAAATTGAGATAAACGTGTGAATGATTAGAGAAAATTTCTTAATTTTCAAATAAAAATACTATCAATGATAGTAGTTATATTATTAATTGTAAGTTTATTTAATTGAATCAAATCGTTCCTGTACATTGTTAATCATGTTGTGATTCTAATTTTTATTTTTTTCTCTCTTCTATATTATATTTCTCTTTTATATTTATTCTATTTTATTTCTTCCTCTTTTTCTAAGGAGACGGGGTCCACTAATTTTTTTCGCGGCCTGCGAAAGTGTAGTCCACAAAACTCATATCTCTGGCATTAAAAGGTAGTGTCAACAGTTGACCGATTCTTCTAGTTGCTCGAGTGTATCGCCTTCCGCAGCTTTGTCATCAAGTTCCGGACTAAAAGGGCCTATGCTTTTTCTACCTGTTTACTTTTCGATTGTTTTTCTACAACTTTTTACACTCATGTCTCTTATATTCTTTTACATTTCCGTAATTCCGGACAGAAAGAAAAAAATTTTGTATTAATTTTATTATTATATAATATATTATCATAGATAATATAATTCATAAGATATATATCTTAATGAACACACCCGTATTAAAAAATAAAATCTTATTATCTATTGAAATAAAATCAATGTCTTCATTAAAAGAAAATATACCTGGTTAAAAGTACACTTGTAAGTGAATCGTAACAACTATAATTGACTAAACTAGAAGGCTTGAAAGATAAAATTTCAATATTATTGGCTGATCTGGGTGCATCTGAAGGATTTGATCGCTTGAATGAATAAATGTGTACGAGACAGGAGGCACATACCTTTATAGTCTGAGCTAAAGTGAGTTTGGCTCGCATAGCAGAAAGAATGAATTGCAGCACGTTGTCCGGTGCAAGAGTAGTTGTACGCCTCAGCTGAGGGTGGAGACGCAGTTCGGTGAGCTCGGGACCACTTGAGAGTGCTCACCATTTCCTTTATTCCTTCAATCAACGTCAGCTGGGGAAGCAAGTCTAGTGTGTACACTAGGCAAATACTCGCGTGCTCCGCACTAGTGCATTACATAGAGACCAGTGACTACATCATCCGGACGCTGACGATATGAGGATGATGATGACAACTGAAGCAGACAAGGAAAAAAAGAAACGGTAGCTGTTTTTAACCCTCGGAAGTCATTTGATCGATTTTTTGCAGGAGCTACATAATGACAGTGAGCATGTATGCCTTCTTTTTCTTATTATATTTTATCACTATAAGCAATAACCAAAATCTCATTTTTAACAAAAATTTATATTCATCCAATTTTTCATTCAATGGCTTCCTTATAACTACTTCAAGAATTTTTGCTATAAATTTGTTTCAATACAAATAAAAAAAAATACGAAACTTATTCACTTAATTAAAGTTTTTTTTTTTTAATTTGATTAATAATAGCTGTAAAAAAATCATCTTGTAATATGATCTCTTCTCACAGTGTTTCTTTATTTCGGTTAATTGTTGAGAAATAGAAATAACTTGTTTTAAAGTAGGAAGGAAGAGTACTACACCGGATACAATATTATCCATGCATCATAGGTCACCTAAACGAGCTGTTTAGACGACTTCAAGTTAACCCAAATTGACTCAATTGGATTAACCACATCGAGGCTCTCCCGACACTTGGGAACCGGCCCGTGAACACGTGATGTATATCCATCGTTTTAGCCGTAAGTCGACACTTTCGCTTCTCATGCAAATTATCTCTGTACTCATTTTTATGAACAAATATGTTTCTCTCGTTTTTTCTTTATGAATTTCAACTAAGTTATCATCGTTTTAAGTGCAACTGTTTGTTAAATTGAGTTCTTGGATGAAATTCAAAATTTTATCTACATTTTTTATCCAAAAAGTTTCGAAATTTAAGCTTTATTTTTCTTTATTACTATTCCAATATTTATAGTTAAGTACAATGATATCCTAATATAAAATAAAATTTATGATTGAGTTGAAGTTGTTAAGTCTTAGAAATATTGAGATTTATCTAATCATTGAAAAAAATGGTCCCTGATTCTTTGTTGGTTGATATCAAAGCGCGCATTTAGTCCACGCAATGAGAGAATAAAATACTACTACAAAAAAAATTTTGACACCAGAACATAAATTCTGGATAATTATTAACAATTCATTTTCTTATTAGAAAAATTGTTCGAATTTATCAAAGTCATTTTTATTTAATTCAAGTAAAGTTATTTGTTTGTTTGCCTATTATCATGAAGGCAAATATTTTTAAATGAAGGTAAATATCAACATTCTTTTATCAAAAAGTTTATAAATTTAAATGGTTCATTTCAATAAATTCTTGAGTAGGTAAATCCTTTTTTGGACAATAATTTTTCTTTTCCTCGGTGCAATTTAAATTTCTAGCGACTCTTAGATCCATTCGTTAATCGAATCAAATAGTGTATTTGTTAACAAGATATTGTCGTTTGTCGTTTGTCGTTTATCGTTTGACCTTTCCTTTGGCATAACGAAACTATTGTCGTAAATTTGATTAGAGAAATAAAAAATCTAAACAACAAATTTAGTAAACTTTAATATTAAATTACAAAAGTAAAGATGTGACCGTCGATGACTTATTAATATTAATCATTTCAATTCGTGTGCGGAAGTAAAGAGAGAGCGAGAGAGAGAGAGAGAGATGAACAAATCACGTAAAAGCGATTGGGGTGTTGAGATTGAAGTGTCCGCTCCTTGGATAGCCGGACGACATCATCTCTTTCAATCTCTCTAACTCTCTCTTTCTCATATTCATACTCACACATACTTACACCTCAATATCATGTATTATTTTATATAGTCGGCTGTCAACATTCAAGTGTCCGCCTCTTGGACCCTCAATATATACCTCATAACTCCTACATCTGATGGTCTCCCTCTTAATCTCTACTCCCGACAATCCAAATGCTTCTCGTATATAGATCATCGGAAGTCACCTTCCTCATTATCATACCAACTAACCTAACTCGCTCGATACTCGGGCACAGCCTTCATCCTGTATCCTAGTCACTTACAGCAGTCGTAGGTGGTCAACCCAAGAGTTCGCAACACAATAAGCCTTCAGCGGGAAAGTAACGGCTATTAGTACTGAATTTACACGAGAACCCCTGACATGGGGGACAAGACGCAAGTCTATTACTCTCAATCACTATGTGATTGGCTCAAACGATCAGACCATGCATCAGATTGCTTCCCTAATAAACTCGAGTTCTCAGTAGTTTATTTTCAAGACGAAATAATGTAAAGAAATTTTTTCATCGAGACAGTTATATATTATATTCTTATGTACAAATCAAGTGACGATATTTGTTTTAACTCTACGAATTTAATTTAGATCATCCATATAATAAAACTTGGACCATTGAATATAAATATGTAATCTTCTATGTAGTAAAACAAAAAAAAAACAAAAAAAAAAAAAATTATACTATTTTTATGTTATTTGGAGAAAAGTAAACAGTTTTGAAACACAGAAATGGCATTTTGCCATCAAGAAAGCTACCAGACTAACGATAATGTGTTATAATCCTAGAATATTGTGGATGCCAATACATCACATAGAATACACCAGTTTGTTTTCTGCAAGTATAACTGCACCAAAAAACAGTTCAGAAGCATACTGTAACTAATAAAATAAAGAGTATCCGTGCAGTTGCAGTTGCGACTAATCGTTGAATTACAATCTCTATACTTGACTCATTCAATTCGACTCACTTCGATGCGGTTTTCTCGATGATGATAACCGTCGAGAATTATTCTTCTTCCACAATTGTACGCTTGTACTTTACAATCACCAAATAAATACATTATTAATATTTTTTATCATTTACATAGTGCAGTATTATTTCCGAGGGATAAATTTTAAGGAGCTATATATAACAATAAGTGTCGTTACTAAAAAGAAAAAGTCGCAACGGCAATTTCTGAGCCGTTGTATTATATAACTTGAAAACGATTGCTGCCCCACCTTTACAGGACATGTATATACACTGTTAGTTGTCTACCAACTGGTTTTGTCTGGTGTAAAGTACGATGCCTTGAATTTCTCCAAGACATTAGACGAATGGGACCCCCAAGACGTTGAAAGGGCAGGGGTTTATGGTATAACGGCAATGTTTAGCTTGGGGTTTGGAAAGACCCCAACATGAGAAGCCAAAATGTCGGTTACGCCTCGACATAGCAGCTGGCACGCGCCTTGCTCAGAGTCCCAAGACTACAACCTTATTCTTACTGATTCTTAATTTCTACGTCGCCCTAACGGTGGAAAATTATCTCGCCAAGGGGATACCTGGGCATTTAAATTGAGGGAACAACGTTCAGTGCCAAAAGCCACCTGAATATAACTAAAGGTCTTATTTAAACGTACAGTGGTGCCGGCTTTCAGGGATCTTATTAATATTTATGAATGTAGATTACTGATATTTACACCAGGAAAAATAATATGTAATCATTAGAAAACAGTTTTAACTTCTTAAGTAACCGTTTATAATGAATTTATATTTCAATTTGCGGCTTAATTATGAATGTAAGTTTATTAATCGCATATTATAAACAACAAAATATTAAGAGATAAAATAACAAAAATTAAATTGATTTGATTATTACATATTAATTTATATCTGTATTGTATCTCAACTCAATATTCAAAAAATAGCTATGATCAATCTGGTAAAATACTAAAAATTAAATACAAATACTACGGATTCAGAGAGTCTAATTAAAAAAATCATAAGTAAAATAGCAAAAGTACTTCACTCAAGCTCCTGAAGATTTTAAATGATAGTGAAGCGACGCCAATGAAGGCAAAGACCGTTGAACTTTATATTTTCTTTTCCGTATGAGTAAG
This sequence comes from Cotesia typhae, assembly GCF_013202065.1. Lineage (NCBI taxonomy): Eukaryota > Metazoa > Arthropoda > Insecta > Hymenoptera > Braconidae > Cotesia > Cotesia typhae. The sequence continues at coordinate 1,048,836 of NW_027423757.1, read as the reverse complement.
CTAAAGAGCACCCCAAGATTTTTTTCACCTTTCAATATCAGACGTTAGGATTTCTCACAGTTGAGAAAGATATGAAAAACATGAGGGCGAGGAATAAAAAGGAAGCTAAAAATACTGATGGAAGAAAATTTATAAAAAATTTTATCGGTTAAATATGCATAACAGTAATTTGATAACTGCATGAAAAATATTACCTCTTTCAACAATAACTGATATTAGTCATGAAATAAAATAAAACATAGTGTACTTAATCCTTGTATAAAGTATATATACGGGGTTAAAATTTTTTTTTCAAAATTTTTTTTCAAATAAAAACAAATTCCACTTCCTCAAACGATTAATGATACTTCGCGAAAAATGGTTTTGTTATTAATTGGTATAAAATAGGATATACAGGTTTAAGTTTTGTACAAGTATTAACAATAAGTTAGTCATGAATCTTATTTCACGGTGTGCGTAATCAGCAAAACCATGAAGTGAAGTATAAAAGGTTTGATATGGACCGTTGAACGCAATTGTGTTCCCAGGCACCCCCTGCGAACTATTCAGCTACCTAACACATGACGTTTACGGGGGAGTGGGGGCTTTAATTCCAATGCACATGTTGTCTTGTCCTAGCGCTATGTTGGGGTTCCAAACTACCAAAAAAGTTAATTATACAGTAGAAAGGAAATTGTTGTTTCAAGCTATTCTCAAGTAATGGAATTGAGAACATAAAATTTATAAGCTTATTTCTAGGAAATTTAAAATTCTGATTATAAAATAATTTTAAATGCCACATAGAATACAAATTTTAATAGCTTATAGTTATACTTTATAACCTATCTGTGTCTGTGTACAGTTCTGAAAAAAATTTCCGAAAAATGATATCGCTTTCGGGAATGAATTCAATGACTTTTCTGTCACTGTGTAAATGAATGATTTCATATTGACGCGATAATACGTACCAGCCAGCACACGTCGTCTCGTAGACTTCAAGGCAAAAAAGAGTCGCGTGAATAGGTGGCAGCATTTTGCCTGTAATTACCCTCCAGCATACTTCCGAATCGAAATATGACGGGTGAGGAGAAGCAATAACACTCTCTACTTGGTTAAGCCATTTCCGGTGAGTTATACCTCTCTTTTCATTGAGTCCCACGCATCAGAGCCCTTCATGCATTTCAGAAGGGTATGCAAGAGCCACATATAGATAGATATATGTACTTGTGTATAAACTTTCATAAAGAAGCCCCCCTCAAAGCTGTCCTGTAGGTGAAGTGTTTCTAATTCTTATCTTTAACCATATGCTTCAACCACATGGTTTAATATTTTTTATAACGTTTTTTTTTTAATTCTTTTTCTTATTGATTTGTCATTTAAGTATACCTCTGTACAATATAAATATAAGGAAATATTACTTATTTTTATGATTACTTTTACCTGTAGGTTTTATACTCAAAAAACTTAGAAAATATGTTAAAGTTAATATTTTAATCGAATTTTCATAAAAAATTATCATTATAAAATTATTGTCAAAATTTATCATAATAAAAGACATAGAAAGTTATATTTATATTGGTCATACAGGGTTGTTAAGTACACTCAAGTATACACCGTTTCAATGAATATTTAAAATTGAAAAGAATACCAATCAATGATTGCTAAAAACAATATATTTTTATCTTTATGATTTCAGATAAAAAAAACTTTAGCAACGAAAATCGAGACGAGGGAGCAAGGGGCATTCAGCCCTTTGGTGCACTCGAAGGATGCAGCTCCCAAGCGGGAGCACGAGAAGTCCTCCAGCGCGAGCTCCTTTTCCTACGACGGCAATTGGTATCATTGACGGACACAAAATCGGCAATAAACATCAATTACAGGGCGTGAAAAGTTGCTCGAGCTCAAGTCGTCGGGAAGGTCGCAAAAATAATAGCAACGGGAGTGACAACGGTCCCGACCACCATTCGGTACATTTGATTAATAACAAGCGTAATCTAAGAAAGCATTATCCACTGAGAATCTGTGATCGACAGCCATTGGCGTCGACTTTAAGGTGGACAGAGCGGAGTGGGGAATAGTAAATAGAACCCAAGTAGAAAAGTGGTGGGTTTATAAGAGGAGGTGGCTATAAAAAATATTATAAAACCAAATGGAGAGATCACAGTAACTACATAAAAGTAATTAAAAAATAAAATAATTAGTGTGTGTAAAAAGAAAGTGTAATTTAAAGAGGAAATTCTAAGAACAGTTGGAGAAGTTAGCAGTTGTAGCGGTGAACTCAGTAGAAAGAATTAAACTGTTGATGTCAATTTTGTTTTCGTTGTGTAGTGAATACCGACTAGTAAATAAAATTTGGTTACGAGACTTTTAAGCAAAATTATTGAAATCACCAAAAAAAAAAAAAAAAAAACTTCTATAGCTAAGCAAGCAAAGAAGAATAAGCAGCCGAAATAGAAGGCGCGACATTGGGGAAGGAAAAGGCATCGTACACCGCAAAGAGGGGAGAACAGCTTCTAGAAGGAGTGTGGTAGGCGAAGTAGAAGGGATCGTATTGGAATATAGAAAGAGCGTAGAGAGCCACGAGGCAAACTATTCGAGTAAGAAGGGGTGAGGTGACAAGAAGCCCTGGCGGGGAGGGGTCGTGGAGGCCTTCGGGGGGCCGACCAACCAGACGGCCGATGATGTCATCGGAGGAGGAGACCGACTGTTTCGCCCTCTACGGAGCAACTGCGGATAGTAAGCAACAGCAACTCTTGAAGAAGCAAAAGCGAACCAGACAGCGCGTGGACGCCGGCGAGCCGCGCAACAGCTACTCGAGCATTCCTAACTTTAGTTCGCGGCCATCCTTTCTTGGTGGTGGGATATACGGTGCGATATTTAGTGGAAGTGGGCCACCACCAAATCATCAACAACAACAGCAACAACAACAATTGCAATCACAACCTGGAGCAGTGGGTACACAAGGTCATCTCGTTTCAACAACGGGACCAACTACACAGCATTCAGCTCACGCGGCATTTGGATTTTTCGGGGCTCCAGGCTTCGGCCCTGCCAAGATGCTAAACGAGCTTCTTGGAAGACAAGTGAAACAAGCCAGTGACGCTGGCGGATCACCACCTGAAGGCAGCCATGGAATGACTGGAGCTGGTATGGACCAAACTGCTAATTTACAATCTGGTGCTGTCGTAAATTGTGATGATCCCGCGACTGCAGCTGAGCTCACGCAACACATGTTACGTGACATTTTACAAGGACGCAAACTTTCTGCTCTTGGTGTACAAGAGCAATCTAATAATAACAATAGTATACACAATAATAATAACAATAACAATAACAATAATAATAACAATAATACTACCACGGAGTTACTCAAATCTCAGCAACATCAACAGCAAAGTCCACAACAACAACAACATCAAAATAGTGATAGTGTACGGACGATAAGTGGGGCAGTGCAGAGTGGAGGGGAAGAAAGTGTTGACGGGAATAATATAAATACAAATCATAGTGACCGAGATACTGTTATGCCTGGAGATGCGGAAGATAGTACTGAAGATGCTGCTTCTGCGGCACGTGCTATGGAAGAAGCATTTGCCGAGGCTGGTATGGAGCCAGGTGCCAATCTCGATGGATCGGATTGTGAACAAAGCTTACCTCCAAGTCCGACAGTAACACGTCCTGGGTCAGTATTAATCAAAGAAGAAATTTCAGATACAATAAGTTTAAGGAGAAGTCGTTCAGCAAGTCACTCTCCGTGTCCAATTGTTCCTAAGTCTGAAATAAGTTCACCATCAACTGAAATAAAACGCGCGCGTGTTGAAAATATAGTCAGTACCATGCGAAGTAGTCCAGCACTTCAACCTGTTAATGGTTGTAAAAAAAGGAAACTTTACCAACCACAACAACAAACAGTTCATCATGTTCTACAGCATAGTGTTAATGATAACATGATTGATGTGGATGATGACGATAGTGAGGAAGAAGAAGATCCTTCAACAATAAAGCAGAAACGCGAAGAGAAGGACCACTTGAAAATTCAGTTAAAACTTCTACATGAACAGTTAGAAGTTATGCAGCGAAAGTACAACGAGCTATCGAGTCGGATGGAGCCTGAGAGTAGTGAGAATAGTGAACAACCGGCGAGTCCGCAGAATCCACCACAACAGCCACCTCCGCGGCCACAAAGACCTCACCCACCACCTTTTAACGGTCTCTCGTCACTGCCACCTGATCATCCTCATGCAACTGCAGCAGCTATGTATCACATGGGCCAAAAACTTTATTTTGAGCAACAACACGCTGCTTTAGAGAGGATGAAACAACATCAAGAAGTCGCTGCTAGACAACAGCAACAGGCACAGAGAGAGCGTGAACAACGTGATCAGCATCAACAACAACAAACGCCACCACCACCTAGCCAAGGACGTGAATCGACTCAAAGAAATACGGGACCATCAACGCCTCAAACATCTCAAATGCAAGCTCCTGTTACACCTCATCAGCACAAGGATTTTCCAGAAAGACTGAACGTGTTCAGAAATAACGCACACTTAACAAGCTCTACTGGAGCTATTGTTACCGATACTGACCTTGAAGGCCTTGCAGACTTATTAAAAACTGAGATGTCTTCAACATTAGGTAATGTTGTGGATGCAGTACTAACTAAATTTATACAGCAAAGAAGGTTTCTTGGTAAATCAATAGAAGCTGCACAAGCTGCAGCTGAACAACTCAGTAAAGATTTACTTCACGGGAGTCAATTACTAGAGAGGAAGTCTTCACCGAGAACAAAAGTTGTAGACAGAGGAGCATCTCAGATACCTAGTGGCCCAAACGGACCACGGGGGTCGCTGAATGGTGGCCCCCCAATTTCGCAACCGACAACTTTTCCACAAATCGGTTCAATGAGTGGACCTCATGGTCCATTGTCAGGCCCAACGGAAAATAATCTCAATCAAATTAATCAATTACCTCCTCTTGCGAGACCAAATGCTCCAATATTCCAAACACCCAAACCACCAACGATATATGCCATGTCATCTATGCAAGTGCAACAGCAACAACAGCAACGAGAGCAACAACAAAGAGAACAACAGCGTGAACAATACTGCAATATGAGAAGTGATGACAGAGAAGCAAGAGATATTGAACAAAATGAAGCTCTATCACTTGTTATGACGCCAAAAAAGAAAAGGCATAAGGTGAGTTCAATGTTTAAAAATATTTTTCTTTAGTTCTCATATTTTTTACTAACAAAATGTCGATTATGTCTATAGGTTACTGACACAAGAATCACACCAAGAACTGTTTCAAGAATATTGGCTCAAGAAGGCAGTGGGTCTCAAAGTGGCAATGAAAGCCCACCTCCTTTACCACCACCAACACGCCATGTTTATGGGCACGGGGCACCTCCAATGCTTCCAGTCTCTTTACCAACAAGTGTAGCTATACCAAATCCAAGCTTACATGAAAGTCAGGTATTCTCACCTTACTCACCTTTCTTTAATCCACACGCCAATCATCCTGGTCAAGTACCACCCCCTGGACCTCATCATCTACCAGCGAGTCCACCAGGTGGTGGAGTTGATCTTCGAGATTCACCGCCACTTCCTCATCCACCAGCGATGCTTCATCCTGCTCTTCTGGCCGCTGCTCAACATGGCAGTCCAGATTACGGTCATTTAAGAATGGATAGCAATGATCGGGGTAGTGATTGCAACTCTGGTGATATCAGCTACGATGGAATTCAGCCTACAATATCCTTTTGTAATACTAATATAAAATAATTATTTACTTTAAGAATTTCAATTTCATAATGTCGAAAATTTTTCATAATAGCAAAAAAATCAGACTATGTTTTCTAAAAATTATTCTTATCTTCTTTTCTCGATGAAAAAGTTTTTGTACAAGCTAAAATAGTTGATTGGCTCAAATAATCGTTAAGTTAGTTTGTAGTAAACTTATACTAAAATCGCGCGTATATATATATATATTCAGAAATAGAGTTTGTCCGGCAACGAGCTATACTTACGAAAGTTCTTTTCTATGTGCTTGAACTACTCATATAGAGCTTCACTTCTAACTTAGCCAATAATCTACCCTGACAGTTGAACTGAAAAAATAGTAAGATTGTTCAAAACTTGTTACAAAGTTTATTATATATTTTAATTGATTAACGTTGTCAAGTAAAAAGTACAAAAATTTATTTGATATTTCAAAAAATAAATTATGTAGAAAAGTTTAACAAAAAGAAAAAAAAAACAGAAAATTTTAGTCAAGCTATGAGACAACGTCAATACAATATTCGGTTTAAGATCGAACGGAAGTAGAGTATAGAATATTTGGATTAACTAAATAAGAATTCGATGAAACCACAGTAGAATATCCCATTACTAAGTAAGGAGTCAGTAAGGTTTCTACTGAAGATGCGGCCAATCGTAGGTTAACCTAAGCTCAAATCGAGACCCCTCGATCATCATATCACAGTACTTCAGCTTGTACGATTTCTAATCCAATTTCATACGAAAAAAAATACGATCAAGTGTATAGAATTAGATTTGTAAAAATATCTTACATATGCAGTTATTTCCTTAACCACAGTGCAATCGTCGACATTGACGCCGATGCATCTGAGGAAAGCCAAGCTGATGTTTTTCTGGGTGAGATATCCGTCCTCGGCTGTCCTGAAAATGTATTTCCCGGACATAAAATTCAACAAAAACAACACCGCTCAACTAGTCAAGTGGTTCTCCAACTTCAGGTAAATTTATACATAATTACATTCTTAAATCTTCAATATAATTTTTCATCTGAAAACCAGTCACTCCAATCAATAAATTAGGATTTTTAATAAATCCTGAATAGTTGTAATAAGAAATTCAAAAAATAGTAAAACTTTATAAGAATTAGCTTAACGGTTCGTGAACTTTTTACATTAAATGTAAGGGAGAATGAGGAATTGACCACTCCTCAATCATGCTTAGTATATCCTTGATCTAAGCCCCAAGAGATGGTAGAAGTAACCATGGGTGTGTCTGAATCTTAATTATAGCAAGTTGCTGGATATAAGTAACGTTGGTCCGTTCTACTGTCCAACATAACACAAACTATGCAGAAGCTTGCTAGTTCACTCAGGAGGGTTAGCAAGATTGCAGGTGGTGACCAATAACGGACACAGCATTAGCATGATTATAATTAGACTGAGTACGAAGAGATCGGAGATATAAGGCGGACAAATGTACTCTCGGCATCATATATTATCATACACGGTTTACGTTCTATTTTATCATTTATGATTTTTAATATGGATTCCCACGCATCATTTATTCATTCTAGAACTCTTTTCTCTATCAGATCTGAATTTTCGCTATCTAATCAAACAAAATAATCTCTTATCTCTATGTCATATTTGATTAAAATAGTAGCAAGACAAAATTATATAGAGATATATACATATAATATAGTGTCTTCGTTTTTATTCACCACCCCCGACAGTAAACTAAACTAATCACGTAAGGCTCATCATTTGCGTTTTCTACGACGCGTTTTACTTTAAGTCTAGCGTGCGCTTGATCTGATATAATAATACATGGTTTCCTGTACGGAAATGTCTACATTATTTTGTACTTATGCTTATACAGCCTTTTTTTAAATTACTTCTTGATGTTTTGTCTACCAGATATAGCCTTGTGTATTTACTAGATAAAAGCTGACCTTTAATAAATAATTTTTAACAGTAATTCTTTTGGAATAATAAACATTTATATATTATAAAAAATCCACGGGGTTTTTATGACACAATTTTTAAAATTTAACACCAAACTATTTAATTAGAGTCTATTATAACTTAAAAAATATTATAATTGTGTACCCAAAATTAGCATGATTAATTTGAAAAGGATAATTTAATTGTACATGACTCATCACAATGCAAAACATTAGAGTACTTTATGATCGAAAATTTTTTTCGCCTCTTCTCTACAACTATTTTTATTGTAATATTCTCATTAATAAAACTTAATTTGTGTTAGAAAACGACATTTTTTAAGTGTTTCGAGCTTACAAACAGCGTGAATTTTCAGGGGTGGCTTGAAAGGTTGACCGTTTTTTATTTTCAATAAGCCCATTGTGTCCCTGCCAGATTGAATATCGCAAATGGATTTCTAACTCGGTGTTGTTTAGTTATAATAATTAGCAAAAAACTACGCTGTTGATGTCTTTAATATTACGCATAGATGGATATTGGAATTTGTTCTACCGCATGCGGATTATTTGTTTTTTTTTGCATTTAAAATTTTTGTAAAACTTATAAGCATTATTCGTTGTGCATTTTTGGATTTTTCAAACTTGTCTGAAATTATTAATTATTAAAATAATTATGCTTTGACTGATCAAATGATTATTGAATAGAAAAAGAGGTCGAAGATATTTTCTTTACTACATGAGTTGAAAAAATTACGATGAGGTGAGAGTGGACAAAGAAATACAATAAAAATGAGACAAAAATGTCCAACTGGAGTTAACTCGTTATCAGATTCCATGGCGGGACACGCGATTGAACTAGCATGATGTTATCAGTCAAATGGAAGAAATTTTATGTCGTATAATAGACAATAACTACACCAGACATGAAACTGTAACTGGACAATATTCTCTCCGTGTGACACGAAAGGCTACGTTTTTCTAGGTGACCCATCATTTCTTTTTATTTTACCTAGTAATACTCTCTTCTCTAATCACTGTTACAGTCAGCGTTAAATTCAATTTTCATGATTTTAAGATAGGCTACTTAATAGTTCCACAGTATCACATTACTTTTTTATTTTCATTACAAATATATATTTTTATAATAATTTAATAGTCAGATGTCATACTTAAAGGTCTTGACATATGTAAAGAGGATTATATATTTATTTTGTCTGGTATATTGCGTCGTATAAAAAAAAATTTGATAATTAATCGCTTTGCATTTATTTTTAAGGACAAAATAAAAAATAATCACAATAACACGCGTCTTTGAGCAGAAAGCAATTAAATGAAAGAAGCGGCGTTTTACTAAAATCTTGACTGCAAACAGACCGCCAGGGAGTTAATACATAACGTAGTTTGTAACGATGATGATACGGAGAAGTTCCATAAAAAAGGTAGATTCACGTCACGACGATGTGCGTGTTGACTAGGTCTTCTCAGCATATGAAGCGGGTGTGCTTTTTAATCCTACAAGATTGTATGTACTCGAGCATGGGAGGCAGTTAGGTTTCCATTGCTAGTAGGGTAGTAAAAGTGGATAGGTAGTATGTACTAGAGAAGGCTATTTAGTAAAAAGGCTAGAGCAAGCGTCACATGTATATTCCGCGCGGGCGGATAAGCCTTCAGCATAGCCAGACTAACATTCATCCATACGTTCACAAACATATGCTGCGGGTTTTCTCTTATTGTGAGAAATAAACTCGTGCGTGGATAGAGGGATGCAAGCGGGTGGAGAAAATTTTAGCCTTGAGGTAGCAACGTCGTTCCATATATATACATATTCATCTAAAGACTCCTTCTATCGTATCCCGAGTAAACAGTCACTGTTTCAATTATGCATACTCTTGATTTGCGTACATACTCACTAATACTTTTTCCTAAGCAGAATTTCTATAGAACATTAATCGTTATTTTTTCGTAGTAAAGTGATAGATAAAAGAATGTAGTAAAGATTAAGTTAATTCTTAAGTGAATTGGAGCTTGAAAAATAATATGTATGCAGTAAACGCTTCGATATTCATTTAGTATTGATGATCTATTGAGTAACGAATTTTACGATAGCTCACGCCACAGGAGCTTGTGGGGGTGGGTGTAAACAATGAAAATTTTTCATTTCTAAGCTATAGCTCTTATAGACTCCAAAGTTAGTAAGAGTATTCTATATGTGACATAGAAATTATCTAAGAGCGGATTTTACAATGAACTACTTTCAATAAGGATCGCGGGGGTGAGTGTTAACAATAAAAAATTTTAATTTCCAAAATATATCTTCTAAAAACTTTAAATTTCATAGGAATCTTTTATTTCTCATGTAGAGATCATCTAAAAATGGATTTCAAAAAATTCTATTACCAATAGAGATTACGGGGGTGGGTATAAAAATATTAAATTTCTATCTCCACTGTAACTTCTACAGACTCCAAATTTAGTAGGAATGTTCGTATATGATGTCAAGTTCAGCTAAGAATGGATTTTCTCGAATTACATCAAAAGGGATTGCAGGCGCGTTAACAATAAAAATCTCTCACTTCCAAACAATAGTTTTTATGGACTCGAGCTTTCGTTGGAACCTTTTGTTTACGATGGAAAAATTATCTCGAATAGGATCTTACGAAACTCCTTCGCCACGTAGGAATACGAGAGTGAAAATTGTCAAAAAATTCATATTCTTTAAATCCAGATCCTACAGATATAAAATTTGATAGAATTTCAAGAGAAACAAACAATTACTAGGATGGCCTCCAAGGTCAAGAGATTTAAATAGTTTTCTTTCTTAATAATTATATTTTCTTACAACAATTGTCTTTTTGGCAGCGGCAAGAAATTCATTGTAACGTTTCCAAAATTTAACATTACATCTAGCTATTCAGTCAATAGATTAAAAATTTTACATATATTTTACTTTTGCTGATCACATAACCGATATGAATTGTTCTTATTACCATACGGGATGGCGGGAATGTAACAGATTAAAATGAAAGCAATTCCTAAATACTTGAAATATAAAAAAAAATTTGGCCACTTATTTTAATAGAATTCGTAAAAAACATGTACAATTATTTTTTCATGAAAAATTGATGTCACAGAGTAAATTTTGATTAACAGCATAGTTATTTGCACTTTAAGCTAAGCAAATTTCAACTTTACTTATGAGACCTGCAATTACTTTGACTGAAACTTTAAATGCTTATTTCAAATTTTTCTCTTCCTGTTAATTATTATTCATTTTTTGGAAGAAAGTCACGGTAATGTTACAATGAATATTAGCTAGAATAATCACATGGATAAATGGTACAGGCAAATTCAATGGAATTTGGAATCTGTGAAAGTCAGAAAAATACTCTAATTAAATTTCAAGTTTAAATCTAAAAATGCAATTCTATAAAATACCCAGTGGACCGGGCGGGTAACATCTAGTTGTTTATAATTGTATACCTATATTCTTAAGTCATTCAATTTACCGAGCTTAACCTCATTTTTTTTTTTTTAATTTCGTATCTTAGGAATTCTTTTTCATGATTTTGGAAGGTGATTTTACGCTTTTCTCTTAGTCTCAAAGAGGCAAAGAAAAAAATTTTTTTATTCGAAATGAGCAAGTATATACAAATGTTTCATAAAGACAAAAGCATCTAAAAGTGAAAAAGCCCAGAAGGTAAAAAGTACCGCGGCGTATTTGGGAATAGAAAACTTGCAAGAGCACTCTGTCGACCGGGGGTTTTAAAGATGAAGGTATACTGTACACCTTCGAGACAAGTTCGTATGTCTCGTAGCTATACATATACATTTGATTCTTTACTAACCTTTCTTTTATTTCAAATAATAGCTATAATCAAAGGAACGAAAATCTTTGTTTGCCTTTTAAGTATTTATTTTATTAGTAATAATATGTATAGTTCAAATTACTTTTAATTATTTACTCTTAAATAATTATAAAACATATTGCACCCACCACCTTAAAATGTATCAACAAACGAGTGTTTTAATTTTGATGATAAGGTTAAAAATAAGATGAGCTCAAAATTAAATTTTTTCCTCATTTATAAAAAAGTTATATATCCTCAGTGTTTACTGTTGTATATTTATATTGATTTCTTTTTTCTTTATATTGTTGTGTATGTATGCTTACGACGTTACGATGCAAAAGCTACGAAAAATCTCGAGGAATTAACGTAGACTCCTTAATAAAAAACTCAGTGCACGGTATAATGGAGTGGCAACTCTTTGCGCCGTCATATATACTACGTATAGTTGTATAGTTATACGCTGACGTTAGCTTTTTCTATCCATACGTATACGTTAAATTCCGACCTATCCCAAGCTAACTTACTCTGTCAACTTTACTTCTTTTTTCGCATTTATCGTTGAGGGGAACTGCACAGCTTTTCAACCTCTTGCAAGTTTTCTTGCTTACAAGCTAAGTGTATACAAAGTTCTATATACTTAAAATGCTGTGATATTCTCCGACAGCGTACATTTTTAATCTTCATACTTAATTCATAAATAGCCAATTATTCAATAAAATTTACATTTGTAAACATCTATAAGTTCTTCAAAGTTCATTATAATGCTTCTCTGTTCCAAGAAACCTTGTGATTAGGATACTTTAATCGTTTAAGTTATTCAAGGAAGAAGACTTGTTAGCGGTTAATAAAAAAAGCTAGTACACTGATAAAAAAATTAACTTGACTCAAGAGCCAAAATCTTGAACGAAGAATACCATTTCGAAGAAAATGATTCTCTTGAGTCAAGAGAATAAATTCTTGAACTAAAAAAATTTTCTTATCAGAGTAGAAGTTTCCAATCATTATTTCATTTTTTTTATTATTTATGATAATTATTATTATGTGTCACAAATTTTGTGTAACATACTCATTAACAATGAACCCTGGCTCCTAAATCTAATTCAACAGAAGTAGAAAATTATATTCCCATAATGAAATAAAAATGAAATATTGTAATTAGAATACTCATTAATTTTTAAAAAAGCTATAAAAAAATGAAAGAAAAAGCATTAGAAGGAACATTGTTTAACATTTTAGAGCAAATTTATAACGAAAAGTAAAAGAAGAAATGAATGAAACGACGTCATCGAAAGAAAGATTGGTTTGGCTAGAGTATAAGCCTGTTCTTATAGAGCCGCTTATTCTTTTTTGGTATTATTTTTTTCATATTCATCTCACTCTTGTGCACGTTAGCTATTGCCTTTTCTTCCTTTTTCTGATAATGAATACAAGTACGAAAACACGACGAGTATTGGCTGAAGCAGCAAACAATGCAGTGGCCGCGGGGCTATCATGAGAGGAAAGCTACTAGAGTAAAAGACTGAAAGAGGCTGTGGAGGCCTCGAGGAGAATCGGCCCGTTCGGATTCTCTCGAACCCAGCCGAGATACTTTGTTAGGAATGTAAGCATTATCACTCCAAGTTAAGAGCAATCTAGTGCTATGAGCAACTACGTCTTGCAGTGTGCATTAAATATACTTTTTTTGGTGGATAATCAAGTCTTTTATCATTGCTAATTCACCTTTATTTTTTGTCTCAAACATTTATCTTCATTCTTTGAAATTAAAAAGATATTGATGATAAATATATAAATTTAATTTTATTATTATTGATTGTTCAGCAACAATAATAGTATGTAATATTTTTTTCACGCGATTGGTATCAAAAGATTTTTATTTTATAAATTCATTAAATTATTTCATCACTTATTTATTTGCATGGCTTTGAATTTTTTGATCTTCGTCGTTTGGCTCAATAAAAGCCTGGCAAATGAATACAATTTGGCACAATTCCAAGAGAATGAAAGGTTCTCCCAATTAAACAGTAACCAAAATCTAATGTTTGATGAAAGCTGATGAGTTTCTACGCTTTTAAAGTTATTTCTTTTGTTGTTATTCTCTTGTTATTAAAAAATAGTATCAGTAAAAGTCAGCTCTGATTCTTGTTTTTTTAAGTCAACACAATAAAAGCTTTACCTTGTGTAGCTGATAGACATCAGAATAAAAATAACAATGACCTAAACAATTCTTGAGTAGACCGTTATAGTTTATATTATATGCAAATTGCCCATATGCTAACTTACCTTTTAGGCATATTGGAAGAATTTAAGACTTTCATATGCGGGTTGCGGTGAATATCTGACTACCAATACGGGTGATATGTAGGCCGTTGAAATCTATTACCACTTAGACTTCTTTTCTTAATGATAAAAAGCAAGGTAAAAAATTAGGTATTTTATTAACATTCCGTGGATATTAAAAATTATATACTAATTTTTTTTTGTTGTTACAATTAAAAATAGTATCGATCCAATTTTGACTTGGAAATGATTTTTACAGAATACGTCAATTTAAAGTTGCATAGTAAAAGGTAAACTTAACAACAAAAAATTATTGATTTTGTTCTCAGCGGGTTGGATAAGTTACTGGGCGGTTAAGCGGTCCCTACAGGGTATATTCGACAAAGGATGTTTTCCAAGTCCCTAACCTAGGTAACCCTTCTTCTATGCATCAGTGTGTGTCATTACATTCGTGTGTAGGTTTCATCTCTTCTATTTTAAACTTCTCATACGTCAACTTCTTTTTTTTTTTTCTCTTTTCTTTACTTTTGCTTTTTCCCAGACGGTACACTCCCTGAGCAGTAACTTGTGTACACTATTCTAAAGACTTAACGTCTTTTATTCTGATCCCAGTGGGCATCACAGCGGTGGGACAGATGTGCAAATTTGAAAGGTACCACAGTATAAAAAATATTATCAAGATTAAACATAAACTCCGTAAATAATGTAGAGGTCAATTAATAATCTATACAATGTACATTTCGAGAAAATATCTTTCACGAGATGAGCTATATTTTAGAGGTACAAGTGAGATGAGAATATAAAGAAGAAAATTCAGTTGATACCTGAAGCGAAAGCGCCGGTTTTGCTCTACTTTTACGTTCTCTTGAAATCGACTACTCCCATGAGAAATAAAAAAAAAAAAATAGTGTATCTATTCTCCCATTATATATATTTTTATTCACTCCAGCTCACCATCTTTTCTGCACATCATGACCTCCACTAGGCAATGTCACTAGCTTGATCACAGCCTTTGCACAACGTAAATCGCCAACAGAGCAAAAAAGTGAATGCACACGGTACATAATGCAACTGAGGTCGTCAGGTACTGAAAGGTAAAATCGATCAAATAAAAAATGCTTGACCAGTGCCAAAGTGCATTGAGGACTCGAATCGTGGTCTTTTCGTGGAGGTGGAGAAACATTGCATAACAGTGAAAAAAGTAAGAGAAAGAAACAAAATATGCAAGCTTATACCAACGATACAGAGAGCGTCGTCTATTAGATGAATATAGTTGGACTAGTGCTTGAAGGAGGTGGGGTGGGCCGAGATTATTGAAGAGTGAAACTGCTCAAAGCAACCATCATTTTTTAATCCTTTTACCACCGTATCGAACTATGCTTTAGCTTTATTGAATACTATAGTATATGTTGAATTAAAAAGAAAAAAAGTCATTTTAAAAAAATTGTTGAAATATTCTTCATTTGGTATATTTTGAAAAAAATAATATGCTACCGAGACTTTGAAAGTATAAAATTGGATTTAGCCAGATGCGCAAAAAGAGACTTTGGGGGACATGGTTATTCGACCCCCTTGAATTTATTTTTCGCTCTTTGCTTTTTAAAAGGAAAAGGTGAACATGAAAATGGTAGTAACAGAGAAAGACAAAAAAAAAAGTTGTTGCTTTAAGGGAACCAGATGCAATTTTGGTAGTAGGGAGTTGACTATATATGGGATACGCCAAGTACTCATTGTAAGATTGGCGCGTGCGGCACGCGGACTTACATCTCTCTCTTACATAGTTCTCATTCTCCCTTCGCTCTCTTTAACTAGGCTTGCATATCGCGTTCTTTCTTTCTTTTTTTTCTTTTCTCAGTTATACCCTTACGTTCACTTTTACGCCAGAAACTTCGTCCCCTTATTTTATCGGTGCCCTAGAATAGGACCCCCGTTTCTCAAGCTTTCACTGTGCGAAGGGGTGACTAAAACCGTATGCATGGCGAGGATGGCTTTCATTGTTGCTAGCACATCTGCTGAGTTGATCGCAAACGATTGTCCAAGGTTTAGGTCTTTTACTAGCATATAAAAAATTTTTTCAATAATTTTTTTAATGGTCATTTCATAAGTAATAACAACATATTTGCAAATAGAGTATTTTCTTTTCGCTTTAGAAGCCGATTAATTTTTTTTGGCTAAAGAAGAAATTCATCAACAAATGATAAATTCCCAAATCTTTCCCAATAACTACTCTCCTCTTTTTTATCTGAAAACTCAGAGTGCAAAGTTAAAAAAAAAAAAAATAAAGGCTTTATAGTAATTGAAATGAACTTTGTGGCGGCATATTATAATTTTTCTTTTTTACAATTTTATATTTTAATTACTTAACACTTTCAGTCACGAATATATATTTGTAAACATACATAATCACAACAAATTATTTACAACTACCGTTACAGTAGTTCATTTAAAACTTGAACATCATGCAGAATACCACCCTAAAATGCTTGTTTCATGTTTAAGTACCTAAGGATGGTGTTAAAGTGTAAAATACTAATTAAGAAGGGTAAAAATGCAACGACAAGTTGCTAAAAGCTGAGCATGCGCACTTTATTTTTTAGTCTCTCTTTACCTTCATGATGACACCTATTTTATTTGCTTTATTTTTATTTTTTCTTTCAACGCGTGCTTTGAATAGATACTTGCAACTTACCGAGCAAACGTACAATCACGCAATATAACCATCAACTTTTTTCGTTTGTTAATTTACCAAGTTTTACCCCCGTTGTGTATATATTAAATAAAAGATTGTAAGCCACCTTTCTTGAACAATCTTTTTGATGCCTTAGGTGCAACTTTCTTTGATGCTTGCATAACATATTTATATTATATTATTACACATTCAAAAAAATATCTACCCGTATATTTATATCATACTTCCTCAGCGGATTGTATGTGAAAAAAATGGAAACTAAAAATTTATTAAATGGCTTCAATAAAAATAAGTAATAATTAGTTTCTAATAATCATTACTCTTAAGGGTTGCATACAGAGATGTACGATGAAAAAGAAGGAAAAAAGGAAAGGCCTCGAGATACTCAAGTGCTTATTATTATCCCAATTATACTACACCACAATGAATGACTCGCTGTATCATCCCTTATTTTTAAAACGTAGTTTCTGCAAGCTTTTTTTTTTCATTCCCGCATACTTTTTTCTTCATCCGGATGCCCTTTTGCATCCTCTCTCAATCCCGTTGACTGTAGTTCTTTCATTGCGGTCGCGCAGAGCGTAGCAATTCGCTACTCCTCACACTTTGCCGTCGAAGAGTGATAATTCTAGCACTCGCCAGCCTTTTTTGTCGTTGGCAGAATTAGCTGCATCTCCTTTGCACTCAGCAATATATTATATAACGTCGGGGTAGATGGTACGTCCGCGTGCCCGCGGCATCAGCCCTTGGAGTCCCGTATAAGCTCATCTCTCATGTCGTTGTCCCGTTTCTGTCTCCGAGTTTCTGTTTTAATTAGGCACTTGGCAGATATATTCTCTCATCTATAATTGGTGATTCGACAAGCTTGAATGTGGCAGATAGATGCGTTGAATAAGAATTACCGAGTGCAGATGACGCGCCCTCGAGGGTTTCCCAGTTCGTTGCTTCAAGGAGAAGATCATACTAAGCACTGATAGACCCAATGCACTTTTTCCTCCAGATCTCAAATCTGCACGGGATATTGATAACTTTTGATACTTAAGTTTAACTGCTATATTACTGATTCCTTTCGCAAATAATAACTACACTGGAAAAAAATTACTTGATTTCAGAGGATTCAATAAATTCTTGTGTTAGAACTCGATTTCTTAGCTTAACAAACTCTCAAAGTTCGATCAAGAGTATTATCTCCAATCGAAACTATCCAAGTCTTTATCGAAAAAAACAATTCTCTTCAGTTAAAGATAATTTCATTTTTTTTTTTTTAAGAATTTCATATTCTGGTTTTAAAAATTTCTTTATTTAAAATATCAAAAAATATTAGAAACAAAAAAAAACAATTTTTCAACCCATTTTGAAACTTATCAAAACTTATTTTTAAAAACAGAGAAAATGAACAAGAATAAAATTTTAATGATAATATTTTTCTTGAATCAAATAGTATTATTTTTTAGTACAGTTTTGTTGCTTTAGTTGAAAAAAAAAGAGAGAGAAAAAAATAACTTCAACATTCTTATAAGTAATTGATTTATTACAATATTGTAAAGCAGCATAACTCTTCATAAAAAAGTTTTGGTAATGGTTATTTATACTTACACTGTCTTAATGATGGTAAGAAAAACTTAGATTTTTTTAATAACCAGCACTGTCGTCAAACGTACACTTTATTTTTCTCACCCTTTTCTTGCTAAATCCTCAAGCAAAACTCAGGTCATTATAGTAATTACCAACCAATTAGCGAGTTATATTTGTTTCGGTTCGTTAATTATTTAAGTTAAATACTCAAAAAGTCGATTGCTGTTTACAATTGTATATAAATTTTATTCACATCTCTACTGTATACTTTTATATTTTTAATATATTTCAAGTCTTTTCTTATCTATAGATTAAACCTCAATGAAATCTAATTACTCTAATTAATTAATAAAATAAGCAAGAAAAATCAAATTATGATCGGTAGATCGCTCATTTTATATGTTAATGAGGCAATATTAAATAATAATGTAATTTTTGTTATTCAGGGAATTCTATTACATCCAAATGGAGAAATACGCAAGACAAGCAGTATCAGAAGGAGTGAAAAGTGTTGAAGACCTCAGAGTTAGCGGTGATTCTGAAATTTATCGAGTTTTAAATCTACATTACAACCGAAACAACCACATAGAGGTATGGGGTCCTCAGGTGCGCAAATATATAAACACGCACACGCATTAAATTGTTATTTTTCTATTTTTTTTTTTTTTTTTAATTTATATGAGCTTAAACAACAAATAATTACTTCAATATTACTTTACATATAAACAATAACATCATTATTTTTTTTTAATTTGCTTTATACGCTATTTACAAGAAAAAAAATTTTTAGAAAAGTATTAATACTAATTGACTTGTTTATTTTGATATAGGTACCTGGAAACTTTAGGTATGTGGTGGAACAAACATTGAAAGAGTTTTTTAAAGCAATCCAAGGTGGTAAGGATTCTGAACAATCGTGGAAGAAAGCTATCTACAAAGTAATATCGAGGCTCGATGATCCCGTACCTGAATATTTCAAAAGCCCGAATTTTCTGGAACAGCTGGAGTGAAGCAGGCCTGCGCTGCGTTGCTCTGATTGGTAGCCCGGTAACGAAAAAAAATCAACTTTAAACCTCTTCTTATAAACAGCTTGTCTGCTACTAAGCGTGAGAGGTTTGCCATCAAAAATTGGTTACAGATGTATCAGGTATCCTTATAACAACATATCGTAAAAGGAGTAAACGTAAGAAAATGAGAGTGTTGACAATACTCATCAAAATAATAAAAATACAAGAGGAAATACCAGTAAAAGTAAATGTACTGGTATTTATTGGCAACTGAGCAAATACATTCCACGAATGTCTAAAGTTGTCAACAATGGGAAAATCTACAATATATATGTATCAATATATATGTATTTATATATGTATATATTAATATAAATATATAAGCATATATTTCACGCGAATAAGATCATCTTGAATCAAGAAATTTATAAGAAGATCGACCAACTTATCTAAAGTGGACGTATCGATACCGATGAATATATACTTGTCAGGGAAATGATTTATTATTCATCCATGTGAGGAATTATTTATTTACAAGTCATTCCACTGTTCAAAGATACTTCGATTATTTAAACAATAAATATCACGGGAATAGAACAAGATACAACACTAAATTATCAATCCGTAAATAATCTCATATTTGCAAAAAAAATATAAGAATGAATATGATAAAAAAAAAAAAAAAAAAGTTAACAAGATGAAAAAGAGCATCAACAGTTATTTCATTTTTTAAATAACTTATTATGAATTGATTTAATGCTCTTCTTTCAATTATGTTTATTTTGTTATATTAAGTATATAGTATAATTTTAAGTATTCAGAGTCATGTTTGGTCCAAAGATATTTAGAGTTTAGAAATGACAGTTACCTCTTAGATATACAGTATGTTATCTATAAGAAGGTTATTTTTCTGTTTTTAAAACGGGAGCAATTATCTTCTTTATAGCACAATAAAACGACGTAGAACAGACCACTATTTGCTTTGTTCCATGTCTTTAAAAAAAGGATAAATCACTTATATTTTAGGATAGATTAACTGAATCCTAAATAATTGGCTGTGCGGTTATATAACTGGCAAAATCAGCAGAATAATAATCGTATCTTGCGAGGTTTTTTCTGAACTCTAAAAATGTTTAAAGTGTAAATAATATATTAAACAGTAGTTATATTGAAAAATTAATCATGATTATACTTGACGTTAATAGAATTTTTGAGTGAGGTAAAATGAATTTAAATTATTACATAAAGAATAAACTAAAATAATTGGCGAGTTTCAAAAATTAGGGAAAAATAATTTTTAAATGGAGACTTCATAATTTTGATTCGGGCGCAACGAAAACATTTTAATTATTGATAGTATTAATTTTATACCATTTGAGGATAAAAAACGAAGTAAGAAATTAAATATAATTTAAGGAATGGGGATTGAAAATATTAAAAATTAAAAAAAACATATCCTATGCGAGTTGAATAATAATAAATATGATTCGTTTTTCTCTACCTCTATTAAATTTTACGTCGAATGGTCTAGCATTTTTTAAAATAACGCAAGTATAATAAATTTCTGTTCATTGAATGAATAGAGATGTCGCAATTAATCAAATGTTATAACATTCGGGGTACGAACAGAAAAAAGCTTGACCGATTTAATAATTAGAAAAGAACTATTAACAGTTTAAACTTATTTTTTCTTTTATTTTATTATTAAAAACTATAAAATAGTGCTAAATAGACACAGACACATATTAATTTCAGAAATGTATATTTATATATGTTGGTGGGTCAGATAAAAATTTATCAACAATAGCTGGTATAATACCAAATATTTATATCTAATTCAACAAACTAGTAGTGAAATACTCAATTTATGTTTCTTGTTATAATCCATTATGAGAAATTCTTTTATTATGAGGCTAAAAAAAAATAAATCATTTATGAATACACTATCATATATAAATATGTAAACACTAATGTTCGGGTGGGTTAAACTAATTATTCTAAATCTGTCGATAAAAATCGTCAGTGCTATTTAAATTATAACCAATATTCGATTTTTGATACTCTTTATCACGTATTTTTTTTCATAGTTGAAATTCTTTTGAATCGAAATTCGTGAAAAAAAAAAAAAAAAAAAAAAAACATTTTGTTCTGAGAGCTGTCAGTTATTATTTTTAAAAAATATATAAATGTAAATAAATGTGATGAAAAGTATTAAAAGTTGAGAATTTAAAAAAAAGGAAATTTGGAACATATTTCAAGTTTATCAAAAGACACCCTGAAGATGAATATTATAAACTTCTCTTTAAATTATTTAACACTACTCAAAAAATATTTTTGCTGAAAAAAGTATCAAAATTAAATGAAAACCTGTGAAATGGTATATTTTGATTTATAAATACTTCTTTAGTTACAGCTAAGCCAAACATAACTTTATATGTTTCTACAAACAATCGTGTTACTACATCATGTTTCATTGTAAAAGCAAAAATTTTCTCATTTAAGAATCTATAAATTATTGGAGTAATTAACATTTACGAAAATGTAAATAGTTTTTCTATTTTATTCGAAAAAAAAAAAAAAAATGTGAAAAGAAGAAAATATGTAGATTTAAGTTTTATGATGTTACAAGATGTAGAATATCGATAATTACATTAAAAAATTAGGTTGGAATCAGAAAAAATTTTCAATACAATGCAAAACTATAAAAATAATAATTTTTATCGTTTATTTTCAGCAAAGATTTCTTTTTCAACTATATTAGTACTAAATAATTTTTATGAGAAGATAAAGTGATATAATTCAAAAAGGGCATGCTTTAAATTATGTAATATTTATATTAATAACGAAAAAAATTCTAGTACGATTTGAATGTTTGGATTGAGTTCAAACGAAAATTTTTAATGCAAGATTTTAATAACCCTAATTTACACGAACATAAACTTAAAATCTTGAAAAAAGATCAAGTTTATTGAGGTAACATAATGGATAGTGACTGATGTTCTTTTTCCGAATATTCTTATAACAATAAAAAATGTTGTTTCCATTATTTATTTTTTCTTCATTTAAATTAATTTATATTCAAATTATTGAACTTTAATTATATTAATTTGATTAAATATTAATGATATGCTTTAAGATTTATTATGTGTATTTCCACATATGAATATGTTTATCATTATTATTTTATTCAATAATTTTTTAAGTTTTTGCTTTTATTTAAAACTTGAGTTTGCACGAATTATTTTGTAACTAGTGTTAATTTTAACTTAAATAATATTATGCAATTTGTTTGTTCCAAATATTCCAAGAGATAAACCCCGCACGCCTCTTATGTTAAACCAAAAAAAAAAAAAAGACGAGAAATTTTTCAGCTATTTGTTGAAACCTGAGCGTCTTTTAACATCTATTATTTATATTTCATTTAAGTTAATTATTATTAGTATACTTATTATTATTTTTATTTTTATTATTATTATTCGTACTATTGTTATAAGTATTATAGTGAAATTTAGTAAGCATTATCATACACACTTTTCTTTTGCAAGCAGTGAGTCTTAACCTAGTCACGGATCACTATTTTATTTAATCAACAATTGATTTATTATTATTTTATGATTATTATTATTTTATTCTTTAGTTACACAAATAAAAATATTCATGAATATCGTTGATATGTTTATCACTTATAGTAAATCTTATTGTCAATAGTAAAGATTGTTTATCTAATATATATTTGGATATCAATTTTTATAAAGAACATGAGTTTCCTATCCTGTGTATCCTATCTCACTTTTATTTTTAAATATCCTTAAAAATTATTTCAAAAATTATGTTAATAGTAATGTTTTTAAAAACTATCGGTTAAGTTGAGATAAATTGAAAGTTCACTGAAACATCTTAAAATTTAATATTGCTGAATATCAAAGCATAGAATAATATATTTTATTAGATTTGTTTTACAATCCAATAAGCCGTGTATGTTGTTATTCATTAATAGTTATTTTTAACTTTTATTCATATTATTCTGATTCTTTAAATTTTCTAATTTGCTATATTTTTATTCGCACATAGTAAAACTACGTTCTATTTCACAAATCAAGTAAACATAATTTAAATCGGAATTCTACACAGAAAAAAAAAATTTCTTGAACCAAGAAAATTGTTAGGAAGACCGAAGTTATTTTGGAGCAAGAAGAAATTTTCTTGGCTTAAAAAAATTTAACTTGGTTCAAGAAATTTTAACTTCATTCAAGAAATTTTCAATCTTCCTTAAGATTTTCTTGATTTAAGAAAATTTATGCTTGACTCCAGACTTTTTTTCTTTCTGTGTAATCATTTTTGTTCTGTAAAAAAACGTTAAAAAATTTTTAAGTTAATTTAAATTGTTTTGGCATAATATGAATTAGATTTTTTTTTATGTCCCAGTAGAAAAAAATTTTTTAATTATCACTTTTTTATCTATTAATCTTAATCTTGTAATGTACAACGTTAAATTTTAAAATCAACGCATAAAAATTAAATTTGATTTTTCATGAAAATAACATCAGATACAAACTTTAAAACAAAAACGTGCTCGTGGAAAAAAAAAAAAAAAAAAAAAAACATCGTTATTTATTAATTTCGCTCATGGTAGATCAATCTATTTTTCTCTTATGCAAGTAAAAACAAATACAAATGAGATTGATAACAATATTGCTATTCATTACATTAACCCACCTTGAAGTAGGTCAAATGTTTACGGTGTAAATAATGTACATCTTTTTGGTTTAGTAGTTAAATTTTAATTTAATCTTTTGTCTACTAATTAATCAATTATAAAAATTTATCAAAAAATTAAAGAATAATCCTGACAATATAAGAATAATGATTATTTATGGATATTCGATACTTTACACTATATAAGTAAATGAACAGCATCATGTCGAAACGGATATTTACTAACGGACTATCAAGTGAAGTACGCAGCGACGCTTTGAATAACTCCTATGTAGACCATAACTACTATCGTGTGATTCTTTTTGATCGACGTAATAACGGGTTCCACGAAATATACAAACACTTCGGTTTCACTTAAAAACCTACGTTGTCATGTTTCAATAGGTAATTTTCAAATAAACCAAATATACCCGACAACTATCAACGAAAATATTCCGTCGTTGATCTAAATATCGAAATACTATTATCACACCAAATACTCTGTACGAGAAATATTAATTTTTCGTATTATCAAATCAACCATTACTTGCTCATCCGACAATCATATGATTGTTGCATAATCCAAATAAATATTGATGTTGAGTCAAAAATTAATAATATGAACAATATCTCATTAAAATATCAAGTTATATTTACTAAGCAAAAGCAGTTAACAGAAATTAAATAACCGTTTTCAATAAACCCAGTATTTTATTATACTAAGGTATAAACAGTAATACATCTTTCAAGTGAAGATTAAGAAATAAAATTGTTGGAATTTAGATAGTCAAAACACATAATAACGTTAACACTGGATATATACATCTATATATCATTTCTATGACATGAGCTAAAAAATGTGAAACTGATGAATCACAAACGACGATATCTTTATGCTTGAAAAAGTTTAAAAATATTGAAAATAACTATTCCCGCTCTTACTTTTTACAGAAAACTTCACTCAAATTTTTCTTTTTATACTTTAAAAATCGATGTTAAATATCACATAACCAAGTCCTAGGTAGAAGAAGTATTCGCGGAAGATGAGGATGGTAAAATGTTAGAAATATGAGAAATTACTCAAAAAATAGGAAAAGAAAAAAAAATTATAAATGTTACAAAATTTGAATTATTGGCAATTTAAAAGAAAGGAAAAAACGTATATTATTACTAGATTATTTATCAAAGCAATATTTATTATTGAACTTCGATATTTTAAATTTTGAGTTTATTACTTTAAAACGCAAGAGAAGAATTTATAAATAGTCAAGCCATTTTTCAATTAATGTTACATGTCGAAGACACAGTCTAATGAATTATCTAATGTATCTAGTTTATAAATGAAAAAAAAAAAAAAAAAAGTTATAAAGTATATTCTCTATGCAATGATTTCGATGCATATATTAGAAGTTAATGAAATGTGCCTAATCGTTCGTGCAAGGATTTATTATTTGCCAAAAAGATGTGATAAAAAAAGTTTAGGTGACTAAAAAACTTTTTGATATTCTAATTAATTACAAAATTATGGCTAAAAGGTTTCGTTATTAAGTCTATTTCAGTTTCATGCTGTCTTACATTTTTATAGATGTTTATAGATGGTAAAAAATGTTGTAGATAAGTAATTGAAATTGATCACTATAGATATCTATCTATCTGCAGTGATATTTTTTTACTCTCCATCAACTTGAACTGAAAATTATGTTTAATTGATAGTTATGAAACTGAAGTAGAAAGCATTATGGATAAACTATAATTTTGATCCAAATTCTCAATTTCATCATATTTTTAATGATAATATACTTTTGATGTTCATTTAGTCAAATTAAAACAAGACTAATCTCTGAAAAAAATTTTTGACTACCGCATTGACAAGATCAATCGAACTTAGAATATCATAAAATCTAAAATTTCGAAGTAAATATAAAACTTGTTTTCAGAAAAATTGTAGGTAGAAGAAAATTTTTTCCCACTCTTTTCCAATTGGCATTAAATGGTCAATTGTTCCAGTAGAACGATTCAATTCATCAAAAATCATTTATTATAATTTTTATATTTATCTGCAATAGAAAGGAACTGTTGATACTCCAGTTTCTTAAATACAGTCTGCAAATATTCAATTTTTTGTTTTTAAAACAGTTAAAAAAGAAAAAAATAACAAAGTCGCTCTAACTTTGAATCAAGATTTAAATCGTTCTAACATTTATGAATTTTTCAGAGTTTACTTTAATAAACATCATACTCAACATAATTTTTTCATCTGCTTCGAATAAATAAAAAGCTCTAAAATTTTTAACATAAATACCGGGTTAAGTTGCAATAGAAAAATAAATACAAGTCAACAATATTGTTTTTTATAATTATAATTATAATTTTAATTTCAGAAGCTATTCTTACTTCAAATAGTAATAATATTTTTTCTACCAATTAGAGAATTTATTTATTCGATCATGAGAAACCTTAAATTATTACGATCAATAATAAGCTAATCACGCACTCATAACCATTAATTTTTAAATATTTACTTTTTTTCAAAGTAAATATAATGTTAATTTTAAATTAAATTAAAAAAATGAAATTTCATACTCTTCATTAAAAAAAAAAAAAATAAATAAATAAAAACCGTGTAAAAAAATTAGCTTTTCTTTTGATACAAAGAAAAATATCTAAAAAGATTATATAAATAAACAAAAGTAAACACATATAAGATATATCTACTTGCAGTTTCGATAAAATCTAAAAATACATTGAAAAAAGTACAAGTTTTCACGTTTGCGCCTTATAAAATAAAAAAGTTTATCAAAAATGTAACTTGGATGAGCCTTTTTCCATGTTACTTCTATTGATACAAATGCGAGTGAGATATGTTAAAATAATTAAACTTAAATAAAAAAAATTTAATTAAAAACACGGGAAAATTCTATCAATAATCTTATTAGAATACTTTCATTATTTGTTCATAATATCAAGAATTTAAATACAGAAACATTATTAAAAAAATGATGTTCAACACTAAGTTGACTCTGTAAAATTCTCGAGGACCATTTTTATACCAAATTTTTTTATTGTAGTATAAGATTTTTTTTTCTTTACCTTCGTGATCTTAACCTTAAAATTATTCACAAATTATTTCAAAAATATCTGAAGAAATAAAGAGTTATTATGCAGTTATTTTGTTTCAAAGCTCAAACAAGCAGTTGAGAAATATGTCAGAAGACGAATCAATTTAAAAACATCAGATACTCTACTATCTGTAACTATAATCAAAAATATTATTATGCGACAAAAATTAGCTTCAACACATTGTTTAATTATAAAAATTCATCAACTGATATACAATAAGATTGACTTCAAGTTTTTTTTTCTTTTCTAATATTTATCTATGATGACAGTAATATCTTCAAACAGAATTATTATTTAACACTCAGTATATCCTTCAAACCCCGTCGACTACTCCGGGGTAATAATGGATACCGGATTTCATTTCAAACTGAAACTTAATATAATTTCAGTTAACTCACTTCACGAAATTTATTGATGTCGCTAATAATATGGTAAAAATTAAGTCAAGATGAAAAAAAATCTATCAAATAGTTAGTATAAATTAAAAAAAAAAGTTGATACAATAAATCAAAGTCGTCAAGAGCAGATTGAATTGAACAAATTATGTCTTTTTCTAATCAAATATAAAATTATTTGAATAATATAGTCATTAAAAATCATTTCAGTCAAAATCTCTCAGTAAGTTAATGTTTATAGCAAGTTATTTTACAATGCTTTTATAATTAAAATGATCGTTAAAACCAATACAACAGTATGAAGTATATTTAAATTGTTTTCAAGTATTACTATATATTTTTGTATAACAATACTTTTATTAAAGGTATTTTAAAAGCGCTTGTTACACTATTTCAATCACGTTGAAAATTTATCATACATTCATTTTTATGCAGATCCAAAGCTCGAAAAATGATGTTAAACAGATATATGAGTTATATAATTTTTATTAATAGTTTAAACGAATATTATAAATATATAATTTACAGAGGAAAAAACTACATTTTTTTTGTAATAAAAAAATTACAAAAAAACTACAAAAGTTTTCTGATAACTTGATAGTAAAATTACTCAATTTTCAACAAGTTGTTTTACTAATAACGTTATTAAGCTATGCTAAAAATTGTGGAAATAAATGATCAAACATTATTTAGTGATTACAACATATAAGATTATTCATATAACTGTTTTAACATTATTGAAATTAGATGACCACAGAATTTTAAATTTTATTTTATTCGAACCGAAAATTCAATAATTTTTTCATCATAAATAAAATGGTACCTTAAACATAGAAATTAAAATAATTTGAAAAGCATTAATTTGAGTTAAATCTTCTCTGAAAATGATTATAAATTATTTAATTGACTTCAATTTTTACGAGTTAATGATGTAGAAGCATCAGAATTTTAATAATAAAAACTGATCTCCAATTAATATATATTTTTTTTAATCTGACTATTTGAAAGTTGTTGAGATTATTTTTAATCATTCTAATAAAAATACTTTAAAAGAATTATAAATAAAAATGAATGTTAAATAAATTCAATTGTAATGATAAAAA
Source organism: Cotesia typhae (assembly GCF_013202065.1). NCBI lineage: Eukaryota > Metazoa > Arthropoda > Insecta > Hymenoptera > Braconidae > Cotesia > Cotesia typhae. Next base: position 1,020,447 of record NW_027423757.1, on the reverse strand, counting down.
TCAATAACTCTTTTTAAAGCGATGAGAAAATGAAATGACCAAATTGATGACATAATACTTCCGTCATTAAATAATTATTTAAAGGATATTATATTTATTTACTTAAGTAATCCTCATCTTCCGTTTTACTTTCTTGACTGTCTTTGTGAGAAAATAAATATTCTCTTAACCAAATGTAAAACTACTATTGCGGGAATAATAAATCACAGTTAATTAACTGGAAATAATGACAAGCTTCTTCAATGTTGCTTCAGCACAGGACGAAAAAAAAAATAGTTCAATAATGTAAATTATTGAACAATGTTTAACTAGATTGAAAAAAAGAGTGCCCTAAAGATGATAAAAAAAGTAACAAAATCTTAAAAAGATTTAATGCAGTAAATAAAAAGAAAGTATGTAGGGAAAATAGAGGGATACGCCTATCAACCCCTCAAAGCCCCGACGTGGAATGACGATTCTTTGGCGAAATGTGGTAGTTTCTTACCCGTCATTTATACTTTTAGCTTAATAAATTTAAGACTTTAGAATAATCATAAGAATGTTACAAAAAGATCAATTATTAAAAACTTGATGATTAATCTCGAGTAACACGCAGTTCTGTGCCTGCAAATCAAACAATTAGGCGCGTAAACAAGGCATACACGTTCTCCTAAGACGAAAGTTAATATAAAAAAAAGTCACAACACCGCATCATTAATAATATTAATGATATATTAGTTCTATTATTGATGTACTTATGGATATAAATTATTCTAGCAGTATAATACGATAACATAGTTGATTGATCTGTTTAATATTGAATGTCTGTAGACAAGAGAGCGTTTGGAACTCTATGCTATCCACAACAAAGCCCACCCTAATTTTTTAAGAAAAATTCGTTTGTAGTGTAAACAATCTCTATTTAAATATGTTTCGCGATATCATTTTTTTGTCATATTTTTTTTTAAGTATAAATAACTGATATCTTAACATTTTTTTTTTTTCGGAAAAATAAAACAAAATTCGTTATATAATCAGGAATTATTTTAAAAATGCTTAAAACTAATAACAATGATCGGAATTCTAACGATACGATTTAATAAATAATTGTAATAGCAAAATATATTCACCATAGAATAAGTATATCAATGCAACGAACTAATTATTTTTTCAGCCATAATAAAACAATATAAATATAACTATGTCAAATAATAGTTAAACAGATGTCGTACTTCAATATTCAACATGTATATATATACATATGTACATACCTTAGCATTACAAAGATATTTGAAACCGGTTTTAAGTTTGTAAATTGTCCGCTCTGTATATTAGCTAATACAATTATTTACGAAAATCGTTGTTGGTAATGTATAACAAAGTAATTGAAGAAGGGGTAGCGGCAATGAAAAATTTTCAGAAAAAGCTATTTTAAGGAAATAACATTACATTTCCAAACCCTCTGTCAACGAATAGGTTTTATAAAAGTGAATTACCGGATTTAAATGATAGCTGATATGGGAATATAAAGGTACAATACTAAAAATTAGGAAAGAATGAATCGATGATATCTTTCCCGGTATTCACACTGCATTGTTAAGTTTACATTTATAGCTAACAAATTTTTTTAAAATGCGTTTATATAATGTTTTTAATGCCGGTTGTAATAGTCGATATTAAATGTTATTTGAAGTTTTAGTTACAAGACACTTAATGTTTAATTATCCAATCAATTTTTATTTTATCCTTTTCGATAATGGTGCATAATTTTAATAATCTATATTTTTACAATTATGCAATCAATTGTTACTAATTGTGTATTTATCATTGTCAGAGGGTAAAAAATATCACCAAAATATAGGGAGAGATTAAGTAGATAAAATAATGAAATTTAAAGCACCCCAAATTAAAAATTATTTTTTAATGCGATGTTTCTGAAGATAGTAAATAATTTTCCTTTTTAATTATTCTAAACTAAGTTTCTTTTTAAATGCGCGCATATCTTTGTAAATTTCTAAATAATGTGTGTATTTACATACCTGGTATCGATCTACACTAGAATATTTTGTAAAATAAATTAGCTTTTTTTTTAATGTATGTTATTTTTCAAACTTGCAACTCGAATTTGAATCAGCTCTTTTACACATATCAATTTAATTAATATTCGTTCATTATTACCGTTTATATATAAACGGTAAAATACTAAATCAAAGTATTATCCTCAATATTTCTAAAAAGCTTTACAATGTAAATATTTTTGATAACCGGTTTTAATTTTCAAAATTCAACAGTATAAAATCAAATTCTACTATTTCACATAGTCGAATGAATCGATAATCACGTTCATTGATTCAAACTCAAATCAGAAAAAAAAAAACGAGTTAAAAGTTTTAAATAATATTTTTGAACCCTGATACAATTATTATTATTTTTCTTAGGCAAGTTTATGCGAACGCTGATCCGGCTCTCAATTTTGAAATAGCCATTTCGATTAAAAACGAAAAATATGGAACTGACCCCCAAAACCCGACGCAATAGAAGAAGGCAACCGGATCAAAAAACCGTCATAAAAAATAACAGTTTCTAGCGTGGGATCTGGCTGCGATTGTTTTAAAATAATGAGAGTCTTTTTGCTACGTCAGATGATACACGTAAAATAATAAATAACATAAACAAGAATACTATTACTTATATAAATACTAATAATTATAAAACATAATAGACGTAGCAGTAGTATATTGATAATAAACTTAATATTAATAAGAATAATAATAATAACAATAATTACAATTAATTATACAATATTGATAATGATAATATTAATAAGAATAATAATAATAATATTGAAAATAATATTAAAATTTTCAGTATAATACATTTTTGTGAGAGCTCCGAAAAATCCTTTCGACCTATCTTTGCCTATATAATCCTGTTGATACTCGGATTTTAAAACTTCCACGATATAAAATATTTTATATTTGTCAAATAAATGCATAAGACTCTTTTTATGAAGCGAGTGCATAATGCTCGCTTATATACTATTGACAATCGCAGTGATTATTTATTAATATCTTAATCAAACAGATCCCGTGCCCAATCTCACTCACAGCACACACTGGGCCGACTCGTCCGATAGAATGTGCCTTCAGTGTTGATTTTATACGAAAAAATAAAAAAAAAAAAAAAAAAAAAAAAAACTAAAATTATTCAAGGGGCCCGACATAGACTGAATGCCCACCCAAAGCCTGATTGGTGCTCGCTTACTGCCTCGTTTTTAATTATATTTTAATTATCAAACAAGCAATCATACAACCGTGAAAATTATTTAAAATATTGGTAATATCACGGGAATATTTGCTATGGAAAAGTTTGATTTTTTTGTTTTACTATTACTTAGCATAGCTAAAATTTGTTCATTCTTTTAATAATTCAAATAAATCCTCATCATATAAACAAAAAAGTATTTTTTTAGCAAGGAGTTCAGAACGCTACGATACACGTAATTGATCAAATGCAATTTTATTGCAATAGATATATTTACATAATATTATATGTGTACTATGGTCTCTCCCACTTTCCAATCAGAAAAATTCATCACTGCGATTAAACGTAGCATCGATCTGCATTCAAAATAATAATTACTATTACTTAATTACTAAAAATATTAATTAAGGGATAAAAAGTAAAGAATTAAGGAAAAAAAAAAACAAGCAAACAAATCAGTAATTTTGTTTGCAGATCGACGAGACGATCGTCGTGGTGGATATCTGTTATTTTAAAAGCGTAGACCCAAACCGCATAACTATAATGAGAAGCTATGTTTTAGCTAACTTACTAACTACAATTAACATTATTAATTATTAATCAATAAAACAAGCAGTAAACACTATAAACCATAATTGCCCAATAATCATTGAATTGTGTGTCGACAACTACATACTACTACCTACCTATATCGAAGTAATAGCCGTATGTAAAAGAAAAAAAAATTATATTCTACCAGTTGTATCCAAGCCAATTCATTCTATAAGCAAGCAATTTATTACAGAATTGACATAAGATTAATTATTTCCCTGTCCCCAAAACCAGAAATGTTATTACCGAGAGATCGATTGATAAGAGCGAGCGATAATAAACGTGAGTAAAGAATAATAATAATAATAATATTCAAACCTTTTAAAATTTTTGATTAATCGATAAAACAAACGCCAAACGATAATAAACAAAATAAACAATTATTATCAATCAAACAGATACTGAAACGTATGAATAAAATAAAAAATAGTAAAACTTAGGCAGATTATAAAACTCCATTAACATTATACGCACATCTGTGGGGAGACCATGTAACTTTAGCTCCACCGCTCATTCTAGGCTTGAGAGTAATACGATTATTGTTCAAGCGAGCGTGGATGAGCTTTCAGCACATAGCTGAAGCATTTTCAAACATTACAACGTCGCGACGCCAATCGTTGTAATGGACGATTATGTTAAAAGATCAATTTCATGCTTGCCTGGTCAATTATTCGACTTACGCTCAGCTGATATCCCCTTCCCTTACCGAAATATAAAAGTTCTTTGTAAAACTTATACAATTTTTACCTGAATTCCTATGATCCCCTTATCTATTGAAATTAAACTCGTTCCCAGGATTTTTTCTTTACCGAAATCCTATAATTCCTTACGTGTTATATTACTCGTTATTTTCGATATATTATTATATAGTGCTAATAATACTTAATGATAATGATATGACGACGATAAGAATTTTTATCGAAGGAGACGTTAGGTCACACATATTACAACACGCCATTTTTCCTAACAAATATCGTATATTAACACAAATATATTTACATTATTACACATGAACAAAAATCATACATGTACACACACATTCATGATCAACATGAGAGCAACAACAACATCAAAAAAAAAATAAGTAATAGATAAAAAATAACAAAAAAAAAAAAAAAAAAATACTGAAACACGAAAGCCATTTCGCTATCGTGTAATGCAATTAACGTTCACACTCTCACACATGTACACAAGATGTACGGGGAAAGAATATAATGCAAACAAGAAAAAATAATTTATTACAAACTAGTTGCCGTGTTTAAGAACACCAGACCTACCCGCGGGTCCGCTTCGATTATAAGCTTTGCGAAGCCGAGACGCGTGCGAGCACACGCCAATAATCGACTCCGAATAACGTCCGGGATGAAAAATAGTTAACGTTATGATTTTTCTTAATAAAATAATAAATAAATAAATAAAAAAAAAAATTGTTAGTAGTGAGAATTATTCATAATTTTCAAATTAAACCCGGTATGTAGATACGGTGTCGTAAGATGGATCGTCGCACGCTCGCGTGATACCGGCTTTTCTGGCTGAGGCAGTTCGGTGCCTCGTGGTTAAACAATTTTTGTACAGGATAAACAATTCATAAGCAAATATAAAATTTTGAGTTACAGAGCAGCACTATACATATAACACAGATGATGTATATATTTTTACGTTACAGAAATATGCCTGCACGTTTTCAACGACAGGCGCAATAAGACTGGTTCTCATTTCCCAAGACAATGCGTACATACATGTCCTTTTTAAGCATACTTATAATATAAAAGTTAATATTTGTATACAGTTCATTGAAAAAGTAAATAATAATAAAATAAAATAATTGAATTTTTAAGAAATGCCACGGTTTAGTGGGGTGCCTCCTCACAACACTTAAGTAGATACTAAATTTTAACGCGTTAAATCTACGTCTTCGTTAACCTAACTGTTTCAGTGGTATGATATTCATACTATTTGAGGAAAGAAATAATAATGAATACGCCGATTGCCGTTTATAATTTAAATCATTTAATAACCGATACACTTTATCAACCAATTAAATTAACATCCTGAGTTATAAATTCGATCGTTATGTATAAAATAATTATAAAATATAACAACATAAAAAATTTTAAAAAGAACCTAATATGGAACAAAATTATAAAACGGTAATTTTAAAAAATTGAAAATATTACGTGATTGAATAAAAACAATCTATTGATAATCTACGACGTTGTTTGTGGGCATCCTGTGGCAGAAGCATAACGCGGGTAGGAGTCTCCAAACTTCCTAGCGAATTCGAGGTAGTAAATTGAATCGCAGGAATGTCCGAACTATTTAAAATATTTAAAAAATCAGTACCCTCTGGTCGTGAGTTCATTTCATGTACTGACTAATATTACTAGATACATTTTTAAATTAATTTTGTTCCTATAGTACCAATCAACCATCTTTATTATGTTTTTTTTGTTTTTTTTTGGAGGGCAACAAAAGGCCTAAGAACGTAAAAAAATAAAAATGTAGCAAGAGAACAATAAAGAGATGGTTTGATTATTGAGTTATTTATGTATTGATGAATTGAACAGAAAAAAAAGTTAAAACTGAAATTTTTAATAATCTAGATTTAGTAATATTAATCAGTGATAAAATTTTGGATCACGTCGATGAGGACACAATACGACACAATTTTGAGTTACAGTGCAAGCGAACATCTGTTGAGCCATATACATATAGTAATGTTGTTGTATCTTAGACAATAGAGAATAGTGAGTGTACATTTTCATAAAGATTGCAGATTTTTACTGTTTTGAGGTCAATAGCGCGTAAACAAGGGCAAATTTGTAGCCACAAATGAAAAAATATTAAGCAAAAAGCCACACTCTACAAAAAATATCTTACACATTTACACACATGGAAATGGTAAGAAACAATAGGAGAATGAAACAAAAAAAAATAAAATAAAAATAAAACTAGACTAAAATGAATAAAGTTAAAAAAAAATGACGAGTCAAGGAGAATGTGAACTGAGCCTATGTAGCAATTGATCGATGTCAGATGTGGTCACCGGAGGCCCCGTCCGAAACGGGTGCAAGTAACTTTAGGTGTATAAAATTAAATAATTCTCTCGTCATTTAGGATGTTCTAAAAAATTATTGTAAAAAATGGATTTATTATACAAGAGAACAAAAAAACTTTTATGGACAGAGGGTGCATGTGTGAGATTAAAAATTAATAAGAATGTTTATTTAAACATGTAAGAATAATGAATGTGAGTGTAAGATATAAAATGAGCATATGAAGCTGCCAAAAAAAAAATTTATTGTAAATTTAAAGAGTGATTTGGTCGCCCGGTGATCTCGTCTTAATTTCGATCTTATATTAAAGTCCTAACGGTGCAGGATCGTGAAATTTTCGGACAAATCGAAAAATTATAAATAAGTCTTTAGAAATTAAAAAAAAAAAAAAAAACAAATGCACAACCGTGCTTAACAAAATAATGCTAATTCACTGTCAATCAAACAATCTAGCGCTCATGGTAATTTCGTTAGTAGTATATATATGTATATTTATGTATACATAAATAAATGTGTATGTATATATACATAAGTATATAAGCTCGTCTAGATTTCGGCCAACGTAAAGCATATAAATAAAAACGTTTTCGGGTTTTTATATATTTTTGGCAACGATATCTCATTACTATTTAAGATTTAAGTCCAACAAAAAAAAGGATTAAAATGTTCGTCAGGAGAATAAAAACAACCAAAAATGTGAGATAAAACAAAATATTATAGAATATGATAACGGCGTAAAAGTTTTGACCAGTTGTGAGAATTGATAAAAAAAAAATAAAAAAAAAAAAGGTGGTTACCCTATTCAATTATTCGTATCAAAAAGTGAAATGTGTAGAGCCTTGTTAAAATTACATGCGAAAAGTACTAAAGAGTGTGAATTCAAAGTATATAATAATTGAGTGTAAGACTAAAAAAAAAAATGGCAAACAAAAAAGTAAAAGCCGTTAAGAAAAAAAATAAAAATATTGTTATCTATGGCTACAAGTACAAATTATTCCGATTACTGCGCATAGGTGTATTGATGTGTGGACAAAATTTGGTTGGCCGATAACCGTTTTTGGAACCATCATACTGCGTATCAAAGTATGTAAAATTTATTAAATAAACGTTAGCGTACTATGATATAATGTAATCTAATAATGTAAAATTATAATGACGAGTCTAAATGATGAAGTTCATCTAAGGTTTAAGGGCGTTAGAGAGCACGTAAATAAAAAAAAAATAAAAAAAGATGACAAAAAAATTATTGTGCATACAAGCGACAAAAAATTGCATATTTATAATTAAAAATTATGTACTATGAATACTGTAATTGTGATCAGTTTCATGGTAATTATCACTATCGCCACATTGTCATCTTGATCGCTACGAATATTTATTATTATCATTATTATTGTCACTATTTTGTCATTGTATCTCTATAATTATTATGATGATGATTATTATTGAAATTGTATGTGAAAATTATAAAAGAACATATAAGTTGTAAACAATTTTTGAAACACATTATATAAATATGTTAGGGCCACTAAAGACGAATTATTATAACAAAAATGGTGGAGATACTATGGGTGACAGAAAAGAGATAAACTTTAGGACAATGATAAGAGTTAAACAAAAAATTTACACGCTAAATTTGGTTGCGTCCAGACGACGGCCTACGGTATATGACAGATGTTGTGTATAAAGATGATAAATAATTAAAAATTTTAGTCGTTCCTGGCAGCTCGATCTTGGGCAACGTAAAATTAAAATAAATAAATTTAGCAAGATTAAGCAAATTTTTCGGAACGAACAAATAAATAAATAATAACCTTGTCTAACCGGTCTTGATGTCGATGCACTTTCCACGCCTCGCTAAATTCTATTTTTGTAAGCATATTTCTATAAAGGTATACTAACGATATGGCAAAATTTATTATTCTTAGTGTGGTGAAAATGAAAATTGAACGTTTAGATTTCGTTAGTATAGTGTAAAAAATTTACGATGTCTAGGTCCTATTCGTATACTTTATGGACGAAACGGGAAAAAATAAAAAAATTATATGTCGAAGGTGGTAGGTTGTAAAATTGTACATAAATTGCAAGAGGAGACGTGGAGAGTTGTACGATTCAGAGATCGTTATGGGCTTATGTAAAAAAATAACTTTTGAAAAATTTTAATTATCTAAATTAATCGATATAAATTATTTTAAAATAATGTCATCGTATGGTCGTTGCCTATTTCGCAAATATTCTACGTCACACCGCCGAACATGTATAACCATTTTTTAAGGCATGATCATCTGCCGTTATTTATCTTTGATATAAATGCATTTGTTCACTGACACATGCAAATAGTAATTAAATAGAGAGAAGATATCAAATTATATCTTTATCTTGTAAAATTATAAAGAGAGGTTGAATAACGGCAGTTGATTCGTCCATTAATTATTTAAATAATATTTTGTTAATATTTCATTTATATAAAAAAAAAAATTTCACGTTCTTATTATTATTATTATTTTCAAGCTTCATCTATTGTTTTACTGCAATGTTAAGAAAATTCAAAAATTCAGAATTTTAAGAAAAGTGGTTTATGACAAAGGCAACAGAAATGATAAAAATAAAACGTGTAAATTCGTTAATTTTTGGAAAAAAATATTTTGTTTAAATTTGAAATGTCTATGCGTCAGTGTGTGACCGATTTTTAGAACCTCGGTGCATACTAGCGCATAGAAATAGACCACTCTACGATACACGGATTGCTACATCAAGTATGTAAGACGAATTTGTGAGAACGAACGAGAGCGAGAATGCGAGAATAGAAGAAAAAAATAAATAACACAAGAGTATTACGGACAGTCGTTCACATACCCCCGCAAAACATAAAAACACTCACGAAGATGATCACACAAATGTGAGACACATCACAATATTATAAATATAAATCAATGTATTAATAATATATATATGTATATATACATATGTATGTATGTATATATATATGGAGATATGTATGTGTATATACGTATGTATGTATATACCTTCGTATGTATTTATATATATATATATATATATATATATATATATATATATATATATATATATATATATATATATATATATATATACACGACTCCATAGATGATGGCGCGGCACACTCACATAGTGTCTCTCGGATTGTTCCACAAAACTTTTCATTCGAGTTTGCTTCAAGAAACCTTCTGTTTTCTAATGTATGACGTGTTGTTGTCGATATATAAAATAAACTTAATAAAAAAATATATCTATTGTATGCAAACATATTTTGTCCTATCAATGCAGATTTCCTACTCAATTTCATAATTTTTCCATTATCAAATTATTGATTCCTTTTTTATATTAAAATATTTTGTTAAAAAATTAATTGATTAAGATAAAAATCATTTTTAATGGATAAACAATTTTGAAGGTAGGTAAAAAACATTATTTATTACCATATGATAGAAAAAAAATTCGGACAATCTGTACTTTTTCTGTCCAGAATTTATTAATTTACGTTATAAGGTCGCAAATGGCCGATTTTTCCTAAAACATCAATTTTGCGATATTCGGTTTAAAGCTTATGACGCGAATCCACAAAGAAGAGTGTCAATTACCGTCCGAGGCGAAGCCGACGAAAAAAATTATGCAAGACCATGATTATTGACAACCACAAATGTATGTCCCCAAATAAGATTGTCACGAGATATTTCATTCAAAGCAAAATTAAAAAGATATTTGTTTCATCAAAATTTTAGACTTTTTAATCTGATATAATTTTTATATACCTATAAAATTATTTGCTATTAACTTATTTCATATGTTTCTTATATATAGATAAAAACTTATAATGAATCTTGTATCAATAAAAAAAAAAAGTAGATTCTGAATTCGTCGAGAATTATGTCATCGAAAAAAAAAAAAAAAAAAAAAAAAAAAAAAAAAAAAAATTAGTTTATTTTTCAAATCTTGTAGGGTTATAGAAATATTTAATAAAATTTTGAAATAAAGAGTCGGAAAAATCGGTGACCCTACAAGCCATCCCTAGAACCGGCAAATTTCAAATGAAGCTCTTCGAGCTCAAAAGTCGGATACAAGTTTCATAGAACACTGTTTTTTAAATTTTCAAACCGCAATTACTTTTGAATGAATCGACCGTTTCTCATGTGGTTGGCGCATTTTTTCAGTCTCATAACAAGTCTTTGAGTTAGAATTAATCATACTAGAAATTTCGGATTAACTCCGAAAAAAAATTTTTTCGGTTTTCTTGGGTTCACGATATCTCTTGAACGAATCGATCGATTTTGACCAGCTTGGCGACGATCGTCGTGGTCGATCGACACGACACACACATAGTGACAACGTCGCGGGGGTCATCAGGGAAGCTTTCTGTGGCCTTAAAACGTCGAGATCGGATGAAAATTCGATTTTTTGCAAAATGGGGTGAAAACAATAACTTCCCGATTTTATTTGCGGAAACTTAAAAAGTAAAAAAAATCCCAGATTTGTAGGCCTCAGAAAAAGAAATTCGATTTTTTACCTTTTTTTTCTCATGGTTTTTAGGTAAAAAATAGTAGTTTTTGCAAATTTTTTTGAGATTTTACTGGTTCAACTAGAAGCTAATACTTCATATATGGTGTGTACCAGATTTGATCAAAATTGGTTGAGAAGTTTTTTAGTTATCTTGTCCGCCAATTTGAAAAAAGTAGTTTCGAGAAAAACGCGTTTAGATTCAGAGCCGACTGTTGCGATACCATAAGCGCTGAGCACTTTAACAAATATACCACACAAAATAATGCGAATTTATATTTGGAAATTTGCAGGCATATTTTTATAGTATCATACTAACTATTGATGAAAAATAGTATATTTTGCCCTCCGGGCGGAAAGTGGCAACTTTCGTCCCGCTACGCTAAACGAAGTTGCCGCTTCCTGCCTTCGTCGGACAAAAATAGTATATTACATACCTAGGGAAGTAAAGTAAGAAATGTCTCAGATCACATGTTTATTGACCTCGGCTTCGCCTTGGCCAACAATTACATGTTATCTGAGACATTTCTTACTTTACTTCCCTAGGTGTGTCATATACTATTACATGTCTTGAAGTCAAGATCCAACGATGAGTATCGGGAGAGGTAATAAATGAAATGCTGAAGCATAATATTAATAACACCGGCACACAAAAAATTAAAAAATGGTATGTACATTGGACGCCACCTATCTAAGGGCATGTTTTTCAACCCGCTAAATACGAATTTCAAGACAGTTTAAGCCATCCACCTCCAATTTCAAGCAAATTGCAAAAAACCGTGAAAAATAGCAAAAATTGGATATTTTGGTTATAAAAAAAATTTGGGATTCTAAGACAAGCTTAATTTTTATCTATTTTGATCTTGTGAATACTAATTTTAAGTGTGCTTAAGTCATAAGCTGTTTTAAATCTGAGAAAATTGTAAAATATGTATATTTAAAAATTGCAAAAAATTGAAATTATTTGGATAAAAAAAAAATCTTGTACTCTTGGATTGAGAAAAATTTTCTTATAATTCGATTTCCGGAAGTTGAATCTGTATTATGTCTGGCCCAGATTCCTTTGAAAAACTAAAAAAATCGCAAAAACCGATAGAGCAAATATTTGCTACTGATAAAATCGAAAAAAATCTTGTAAGCTCAATTATCTTATCAATACATCTTTTGTATTTTTTAAACGTAAAATACAAGTTTACAATCTGAAAATGTAAAAATATTGAACAATTTATAAAAAATGATGTGTAGGCTGATTGAAGAGAATGATTTTCTCGAATTTTAAACTGTTTTTCGGTGGTATTGAACTCATTTATTGTCAAATGATCTACGGAGTGGATTTCTCTTTTGTTCATTCTGTTTTTCGGTACATCTCTTTTTAGTGTCCAGCAATAGTCTGCCATCCTGTTGATATTCCAATTCCCTTGATGCCTAATCTCCATTTCACTTATATCTTGATGGAATCGTTTTCCCTGTTCTTCACTGTATTCTCCAAGATTCTCAGAAAAGTGGTCGATGTGAGAATCTAGGAAATGTAATTTAAGATTCATTGAGCAACCTAAATTTTTGTAATTTGTTCCCAAGTCTTCTATTAATGTCCTGTAATTTTCAGTTTTAGTATTTCCTTAAAAGTTTTGAAACACATCTTTGAAACTCACCCAAGCTGCTCTTTCTGCATCATTCATTTTACCTATAAAATTTGCATCTTGAAATAGAGTTCAAATTTGGGGTCTATTAAAAATTCCCTCTTTTAATTTGGCATCACTTATCGCTGGAAATTTTCCTCTCAAATACTGAAAACAATCACCATCCTTGTCCAGAGCTTTGACATACTGTTTTATGAGACCTAGCTTGATGTGAAGTGGTGTTAGCAGATATTTTGAAGGCTCAATCAATGGTGTTCGTATAACATTATGAGTACCGACATTTAATTGCACTCTTATAGGCCATTCTTTTTTCACATAGTGATTTTATCTGTCTCTGCTATCCTACAAACACAGATAACAGGGATATTTAGTGAATCCTGATTGTTGTCCTAACAGAAGTGTTGCGATTTTCAGATCCCCACAAATTCACCATTGGTGTTCTGAAAACTTTATTATATTATATATCTCGTTCTCGATGATAATTATATAGTCATGCTTGCCATGCTTAAACCCATAACGTTTAAAGTTTCAAATTTTACATATTCTGGCGCCTTACCGCCATCTTACCTAGCTTTACGCCCTCTGTTCCTCAAATTGTTTCGTTGTGCTTACAATCAACACGTTTATTATTAAAGTAAATAAAAATAATTATTTAATTTGTACAAAAATAAATGTATTTTTTTACTAAAATGGGTAAAAAACATTCAAGATTATGATTAAGATCTCGATCATGAGACAGAAAACGCAGAAGGGACAAAAAATTTGAGAAGTAACAGGCACAAATGGATAACCTCACAACAACCATAAGCACGTTGGCTCAAAACATAATATTGTTACAAACGAATGCTGTAATTGTTGAAAAGACAGTCACAAATAATACAGGTAAGAATAAAAGTAAGTAAATTTTATTTATACTCTCGGTATCAAAATACTCTTCTTTCTATACAAAAATTGAGGGGTAACTCCTACACGGTATTACCGGGTCCTCGCGACCATAAAGGCATTAATAGTAATTGAGTTCAATGAGAACATAAAAATCACAAAAATGCACAATAAGAGCTTGTGTTAATTCCTATATTTATCTTCTGTTATAGAAGTTGACTCAAGTAATAATACCAAGAAAAGCACAGATGCTATGGAGGAAGAAAGTACATCCCCACAGGTAACTGAGACGACTCCAGAGAGTCAAGCTGAGCAAGTATCAGCCAAGGACAGCGCTAGCAAAATCCTCCGAATGGACCAAACTTGTACTTACAAAGAAGCTAATTACATGTCAGAATTAAACAACACGTTGTTCAAATCGATGATTGAAGGTCTTCCCGAGAAAAATAAAAAAGACATACTGCAGGCTTATAATAGGAAAAGAGATTTCTATACAGAAGCCCCTAAGCTAAATCCAGAGTTAGAGCCTTTATTAACTGACATCATCAAGAAAAGAGATCAGCATTTCGCGGATACGCAAAGCTGTGTCGGTATGGCGTTATCTGCATTGGGTGCGGCTGTCTCATTACTGCTAAAGCCACCGGAAGAAAACTTGGACGAAGATCTGTTTACAAATTACGTAAACCATGCAGACCAGATTTTGCCAGATGTCTACTACCAACAATGGGTGACTAGAAAATAGTACATCACACCGCAACTTAATAAAAATTAATTAAACTGCTGGTAGAAACTATAATATCTGAGGAATGGCTGTATAGGGATAATTTAAAAGACCAAGTCAAAGACACGAAAGAAATTGAAAACGCATGTGTCGACATCAAAGATAAACCTGCAAAAGTGACAACAAAGGCACGTGACCAAGAAAACGTAAATACCCACCGACGAACAATCGTCAGGTTGGTTATCAGCAGAAACGTCGAGTGATAAAATTCAGGCCGAAATCGTACACGTCGACGCAACGTCCATCGAAACCAGTCGAAACCAGGAAAAAATTCAAATAGAAGTACATGAGCTACTATTAAAAGGTGCAATTGAGGAATGTGAAGAGGATGAGGGACAATTCATTCCTCCCTTTTTCTGGTACCAAAGCCCGACGGTTCAAACCGTTTTATTTTCAATCTTAAAAATCTAAATAAATTTATTGATTCTCCCCACTTTAAGTTAGAGGGCATTAGATCAGCCTTAGGATTGGTATCTCTGGGAGATTTCTTAGGTTCTATAGATTTAAAGGACGCATATTTATTAATCCTTATTTATATTGGACATAGAAAATTTTTAAGATTCAGGTTTAAAGGGAAACTGTACCAATTTCTAGTTCTTCCGTTTGGTCTCTGCACGAATCCATACGTATTCATCAAAATAATGAAGCCAGTAGTTTACAGACTAAGACTTCAGGGGATGTTGTTGTCTCTATACTTGTATCATTTTTTATTCGTGGATCAATCCAAGAATCAGGGAGAGAGAAATATGAAGAAGGCAGTCGGTTTTCTAGAACACTTAGATTTTATAATAAATTATAAGAAGAGCTTTCTGATAACAAGTCAGACTTGTAGATATTTGGGTTTCAATATTAAAACATTAAACTTTTTTTTAAATCTTACGTATAAGAAAAAAGGTCAGATCGCTAGTCTAATAAATAAATTTGAGATAGGAAAGTCGTTTAAGATTAGAGAATTTGCCGAGTTTCTAGGCGTTTTAACATCAACCTGTCCAGCAGTTGCCTACGGGTTTATACACTGTAAATAGTTAGAACGACAAAAATTTTTGTCATTAAAATTTAATGGACGAAATTACGAGGGAAAAATACGAATTAATGAATCAATGAAAAGAGATTTAGAATGGTGGAAACTAAACGCGACTATCGGATCTCACCAAATAAGAACGTATCAATTTACAATAGACATTTTTTCTAACGCCTCTCACACAGGTTGGGGCTGTTTTTGTAAAGGTAAGAAGGTGTATGGATTCTGGGATAAAAATGAAAAAAAGAACTACATTAACTATCGGCACGGAAAGAAAAATAAGGGAACTATTCCCATAATTTTATGGGAATAGTTCCCAGGCAATTATAGGAACTGTTCCTATTATTATAGGAACTGTTCCTATTATTATAGGAAAATTTTCCAGAATTATGGGAATCATTCTCAAAATAAAATAACGATAAAATCTTCGTGCGGAGTGATTTCGAAATGATTTCTATAATATGTAGGATTTAAACCTATATATTTTGGGCATCATTCACATAAATTATAGGAATAGTTTCCAGTGAACATGCTCACGCGCATGTGCACAGATGTTCTGTTCCCTGGTTCAATCAGTAATTTTCACTGAATCAACCGATGAAGTTTTCATTCACTGGTTAAATCAGTGAAATTACACTGATTCATTTTAAGAAAGTACTTTTTAGATCTTTCTATTTTACTACACAAACAAGAAAACTTTTTAGTTAAAAATTATAGATGAAAAAACATTTCTTTTTAATTTCTCTCATTTTCTTATAAAATAGCTTCTTTGAAAAAAAAGCATGATTGTAAGTGCTGCAACCAATCAAAATAAAGTATTATTTAAACGTACTTTATTTCCCATACTAATCAACAGATGATAGATCACTCGACGTAAACAATAGCCAATGTGCAGTTTTGATTTAAGGGACCCCCTAATTGTCGTATATTATCACACCGTGTTTAAAATTGACATTCAGTTCTATATGAATTGATAATTTCATATATTTTATAATATAAACAGATAGAAAAAAAAAGAAGTAAATAAATTTGTGATTAAAATGTGTGAGATAACGCCTATGGATGTATCTGCAGGTTGTTCCGATACTGAAAATAATGTTTTGTTTCTTACTTATTTCTTATTGAATTCAGCTTACATAAATAATTTTTCCTTTTAAATTTCCAGTTCCTTTTGATTTTTTTGTTTTTCAAATTCAATCTAGTTTATGCTCTCAATATTATTCCAGATTCTTTTATGCTTTTATATCCTAATCCAACTGTATCTACTGTATCTACTCCACCAACACTTTTTGCGCCAACAACATTCTTAAATGCTTTATCAAAGACAACAATTCAACCATATGATTCCAATAAAAACCTACATTCTTTTTTAAGCAGAGATTATTATAGGTTGTTAATTCTGAATTTTTTTCGTTTTGATAATTATTTGACACCTTATATGCAAAACTAATGAGTTGAATTGTTATTGAAACGTAAAATACAAATTTTTTTGTTCAAGTCGAATTTCAAAATTGGTGAAATCCTCGAAAAATTTGAGTAAGTTGTTGTAAACTCATGCTTAAGACTTGACTTATCTAACTTTTGTGGTAGACTCAGTCAGTTTATTTGAATACAATTATATTTCATTTATTTTTTACAAAGCAACTACTGCTCGTTTCAAGGCATTGGCAACTGACATAGGTACAACGTTTACCGAGGATCCAGCAATTTATTTTAATCTAAGTCCTAAAACCAAGTACTAAAACCATTCCTATACTATTATGGGAATGGTTCTCATAAGTTATGGAAACGTCGCTCAGCAATTTTCTTAATTTCAATATATGATCCCATACAAAGAATAAAGATCGGTCGATCATTGGACGATGATAGGCATCCGATCCTTGATGATCGGCCGAGAATCGGATTTTTCATTGGGCCAAGGCTGGTTGGGTATCGGATGTTAACATCGTCCCAAGACTGGCGACTAAGCATAGGCCGAGCATAGTAACCGAGCATCGGCTGATCATCGGCTAAGCATATTCAAACGAAAAAATAATTTTTAAATCAGGCTGAAGTATCGCAAAATTATTGATTTTTTTTAGTCGTATTGTTATGTAGATTTTTAATTTTATCCTCGGGTTGCACAGGAGCGGCGAGCCTATCGAAGTTCCTTGAAAAAAATTTTAAGATTAAAATGCGATCGGAATCGAACCTGGTCTGTCTTCGTGGAAGTCTCGAACATTACCAACTGCGCTGCATGCCGTAGTTAACAGAAAGAATTTAGTTTAGCTATTTAAATGATCAACAAGTATTTTATTCCAATGTATACCAATAATTCGTTTTATAGGTACTTTATATTCTCAATTTTTATGAGTAATTAATGAATAACTAATTGAAAAATTTTCTCTAATAAAAACGGTAAATTTATCACCTAACTTATTCGTTTGAGAATGTTTGTTATCTCCCATAAATATTCAATAATGCCAGTAAATAAAATTTAAGAAACAGCTGATGTGATATTTAGAGGAGATGCATAGCAGAAAATTTATCATATCGGCTAAGCAACGTCTGATGATCGATTGTCGTTGCTATGAGCTTAGTAGAGCGGTCGATAGTGAGCCATTCATAGGCTGATCATAAGGCGTTGATCCTTGTCCAAGCATTAATAGCCTAGCCTCGAACGATACTTCGTACACAGTAAAAAACTTACGTCATTGCGTCAAAAAATTTAATGTTAAAAATTTTTGTGTTAAATATTTAACACTTTTATGTGTAAATTTAACAATTATTATGTTAAATCAACACAAAAAAGTGTTAAATATTGAACATAAAAATTTTTAACACAAAATTTTTTGACACAATGACGCAAAATTTTTTACTGTGTATGGGTATGAGTTTTTAATTTGAAAAGTAATTCAGTCAATATATTTGTTAATAAAAATAAAATTTGTGTAATTTACATACAATTTTTGCATTTATTTTTTATAAGTTCTGCTGAATGTATTTGTTATAAGTTCTGCAAGAAGTAAATTCATCACATCATCGACCAAGGATAGACTGATGATCGTATGTAATTAGTAAGAGCATCAATCGGTGGCCAATGGTGTACCAGCCATAGGGCGATGATAGAGTACCGATGCTCGGCCTACCATAAGTAGCCTAGTCTTGGCCGATGATCGGTTTTTTCCGAGCATCGCTGACTTCGTATGGGATATTAACGAAGATGGATTGATATCTCGGTTTTTAAAAGGTGCTTTCAAAGAAAGACCTACTAAGCCGAAATATACTTCCACATGGGACATTACGCCAGTGTTAGACTACCTGGAGAAGCTCGATCCAATTAAAAAACTACAAATGAAGGAAGCACCTGAAAAAGTAGTAACTATACTAGCACTAGCGATGGCTCAGAGATTACAATCTCTATCGTTAATTAATATTGACATCGCAGAAAAATCAGAGCATGAAGTTCACACTAAAATAATTGAACAAATTAAAACTTCAAAGCCCGGATCCTTTCAGCAACAAATGATTTACCTTTTTCAAAAGTAGATCAGATTTATGTGCAACAAAAGCAGTTCTTGATTATTTGGAATCTACCAAGAGATATAGAGATAATAAACCGAGAATTTATTTATTGCCACCGTGAAGCCGTATGTATCAGTGACGTCGCAGACCATTGGCCATTGAATTAAAAATTTATCAGATAAAGCGGGTATCAACACTGAGCAATCCACAGCTTATAGTACCCGACATGCATCTGTATCAACAGTGCATAAGCGAGGAGTTGATATTGGAGTCATTAGGCGCAGCGCCGGATGATCATCGAACTCTAATATATTTTTTAAATTCTACAACAGACCTATTCAGGCCCCAGATGGCCAATTCACGCGAGCAATTTTAGAGTAACTTTAAATATCGCTACATATTCACATTGAAAATAGAGTGTAAAAGACAATAAATGATTTCTTTTTGAAAGAGATAATAACAAAAGCCTACATAATTATCATCGAGAACGAGACATGTAATATAATTGACCGATTGAACGAGCCTGCCGAAGGCTCCGTCACAAAAAATTTAGCCCAATATATATATATATATATATATATATATATATATATATATATATATATATTAGGGTGTGCCATTTTGAGGCTTTTTTTAACGAAAAAATGAGCTGAAAACTTGCAGGAAGGTGAGAGAAGAAGCCTGTTCAAAGCGGAGCTCTTAATATTGATATTTAGAGGTGCCTGTCTCTAACTTTCCATTTCCCATTCAAATAACATAGGAAAAAAAATTTTTT
Organism: Cotesia typhae; assembly: GCF_013202065.1. NCBI lineage: Eukaryota > Metazoa > Arthropoda > Insecta > Hymenoptera > Braconidae > Cotesia > Cotesia typhae. The sequence continues at coordinate 1,000,421 of NW_027423757.1, read as the reverse complement.
TTTATTTTTTTAGCTTGTCATTTGCACCTCATATAAATAAGCCCATAGCATATTTTTGTAGAGGATTCAACACTCTACAAAAAAGGTCTCTTACTCTTGTATCATGGAGATGGCCGCTCTAAAGATATTCAAACGTAAACTTCTACATGTATAAAATTTTGACTATTCAGTTATAAAACTGACAGAAAATAATTTGTTAGTATCTTATAAATTATTTTTATAAGTAAAAATGGTTCTGATGCGCAAATATTTTCATAAAGCTAAAAGAAAAAATACCCACATATTAAATTTTTTTCTTCCTTATTTTATTTACTGTAAGAAAATCATGACCCGAGTTAAATGAATTTAATATTTCAAAGTTTCACAGAATTATCAATTTATTATTTCATGGAAATTTTGAAACATAGTTTGTATTATAGAACGTGATCGCTAATCACGTTATAATGAAGTACTATGTGATCGATTTGATAAATTGATATCGACTCAGTCGGTAACATACAATTGGGATTAAGTTTCTCACAAAGACGTAGGTTAAGATTTTGTTGTTATATCAGCTTCTTTTTATAAATACATTATTCAACTCGTAATTGTAATATTAAATATCATTTTAAAAAGTATCATTTGGACAATTATGAAGAATTCAATATATTTGATTGAAAATGTAAGTGAACATTTTGTTGGAAAGAAACTTCCAACCGTAAGAGAGGTTATTTTTTTTTTACGAACATACTCATGCTAAAAAAACAATTAAAGAAAGCTCGAAAAATAAAATCACTAAAGTATATGAAGTATGGTATGATGCCGGAATACCCACTTGTGGATTTCAATATGCGACATTAAAATTGACAAAGATTTTTAAATCTTGGAAGCTGTTGCAAGAAAACTGTCAAAAAAAAGTCACCTTTTCAAAAAACAAAAGAAACATTTTTTTTACAAAATCTTAATAAATTGTTTGATATTTCAAAAAAAAATGTAGAAAAATTACTTGATGAGAAGAAATTATTTTTGATGTCTTAAAAATCAACAAACCGATACGGATTTATTGATAGCATTATCCTCGAAAGATCTTCAGCGAGTCATGATAAAGGGATGGACAATGATAATGGTGGTAACTATCAATTTAGCTTCTTCTTCGATAATTACGTTGATAATAATTAATTTCGAAAATAATTATTAACGATAGTTTTTACCTTATAATTTTTCAGATATAAGTCAAGTAATGACGGCTAATGCTAATAAGGTTATACCCTCTCAGTCTACGGTTGTTTCATCATTCATTTCAAGTTTATCTTTACGTCCCATACGAAGTCACCGATGCTCGGAAAAAACCGATGATCGGCCAAAACTAGGCTACTTATGCTAGGCCGAGCATCGGTACTCTATCATCGCCCTATGGCTGGTACACCATTGGCCACCGATCGATGCTCTTACTAACAACCTACGATCATCAGCCTATCCTTGGCCGATGATGTGATGAATTTACTTCTTGCAGAACTTATAACAAATACATTCAGCAGAACTTATAAAAAATAAATGTAAAAATTGTATGTAAATTACAAAAATTTTATTTTTATTAACAAATAAATTGACTGAATTACTTTTCAAGTTAAAAACTCATACCCATGCACAGTAAAAAATTTTGCGTCATTGCGTCAAAAAATTTTTATGTTCAATATTTAACACTTTTTTGTGTTGATTTAACATAATAATTGTTAAATTTACACATAAAAATGTTCAATTTACACATAAAAGTGTTAAATATTTAACACAAAAATTTTTAACATTAAATTTTTTGACGCAATGACGTAAATTTTTTACTGTGTACGAAGTATCGTTCGAGGCTAGGCTATTAATGCTTGGACAAGGATCAACGCCTTATGATCAGCCTATGAATGGCTCACTATCGACCGCTCTACTAAGCTCATAGCAACGACAAACGATCATCAGACGTTGCTTAGCCGATATGATAAATTTTCTGCTATGCATCTCCTCTAAATATCACATCAGCTGTTTCTTAAATTTTATTTACTGGCATTATTGAATATTTATGGGAGATAACAAACATTCTCAAACGAATAAGTTAGGTGATAAATTTACCGTTTTTATTAGAGAAAATTTTTCAATTAGTTATTCATTAATTACTCATAAAAATTGAGAATATAAAGTACCTATAAAACGAATTATTGGTATACATTGGAATAAAATACTTGTTGATCATTTAAATAGCTAAACTAAATTCTTTCTGTTAACTACGGCATGCAGCGCAGTTGGTAATGTTCGAGACTTCCACGAAGACAGACCAGGTTCGATTCCGATCGCATTTTAATCTTAAAATTTTTTTCAAGGAACTTCGATAGGCTCGCCGCTCCTGTGCAACCCGAGGATAAAATTAAAAATCTACATAACAATACGACTAAAAAAAATCAATAATTTTGCGATACTTCAGCCTGATTTAAAAATTATTTTTTCGTTTGAATATGCTTAGCCGATGATCAGCCGATGCTCGGTTACTATGCTCGGCCTATGCTTAGTCGCCAGTCTTGGGACGATGTTAACATCCGATACCCAACCAGCCTTGGCCCAATGAAAAATCCGATTCTCGGCCGATTATCAAGGATCGGATGCCTATCATCGTCCAATGATCGACCGATCTTTATTCGTTGTATGGGGTACTTTTTTAAATTTCGAAGATGAATTAAATTGTTTCAGATCGGCTTCTAAAATTGATGTGATGACTTCAGATCTTTGCGCTGCTCTAGACAGAGCAAACATTAGTAACAGGAATGCTACTTTATCATTGCTAGTACGTTAGAGCACAGAAAGAAAAAAAGTCTTGAGTCAAGCGTAAATTTTCGTAAATCAAGAAAATCTTAAGGAAGACTGAAAATTTCTTGAATGAAGTTGAAATTTTTTGAACGAAGTTAAATTTTTTAAGTCAAGAAAAATTTTTTTTGCTCCAAAATAACTTCAGTTTTCCTTATAATTTTCTTGGTTCAAGAAATTTTTTTTTTTCTGTGCGAGTATTGGAGTCAATGTTGCCGACTATAATTTGAATCATCGGACAGTTTATCGAAACCGTATTCATTTTAGAAATTTTAATTTTAGAAATATTCATTTTAGAAAAGTATTGGTGAGGGGTTAAAAAATAATCTTGATATTGATGACCGTTAGTTCTACATTGGGATGGAAAAATTTTGAAAGATATTATTGGACCAAAATCTGTAGACAGGCTTCCAATTCTATTATCTGTCTCAGGTGTTGATCAATTGCTCGGTGTCCCGAAAATGGTTGAGGGTGATACAGAAAGTCACACCTCAGCAATCATCATTACCTTATAAACAAGTGGAAAGTTTGTTCTTATACGGCCGTACCGATGCTAACATACGACAGCTATTGCGCGGAACCCGAATTTCAACATCAAATAAAAACTATTGTTTTTCAAGCTAGAGTTCCGGGAGTCGAGATTTCTTTTCAGAATTTTCTTCTTCTTTAAGGATTTTTTTTCCGATTTTTGATATTACCAATAGTTATTGAGTTATTTACGAAAAACTTAGATTATTTAATTTGGTTATGTTATTTGTTAATAACAAATTGAAAATTTCATCCAAAAAATAAAAAAACAATAACTTTATTTTCAGAATTTAATTCTGCATCAAATGAGCGATTGTTCATATTTTTATAACAATTTCTAAGATTTTTATTAGCAAATTTGCACAGGGTTCTCACTAAAATTCTCGTTAGTATGTAACATGGTAATGGTTGTCATTCGACATAGGAATAAGTTCTATTCTTTTCTTTCTGTGTTTATCCCAGAAATGACGTCGAATGCCGTTTGGCAGATCAGAATCGGTTTATCCCTTAGTGAGATGTCGTAGTCAACAGATTTCGAAAAAAAGGTTTTTTCCGACTCTTAAATAATAACTTCAAGATTTTTTAACTAATTAATTTTTCACCTTATACAATGTCTTCAGAGTTCAAAAAACTGCGTCGGATGCCGTGTCAAAAATTGAAATTAATCAAGGCCTTCAAAAGTTATAGCTTTTTAAAAATTATGCTTTTATCTGTAATTTTCAGATTTCTTTCAAATGTGATTTTTTAGGATAACTTATAAAAGGCTTTACCGATCGATTTAAAAAAGTAGTCAGTTTATGGTAATTCTTCTCCGAATAATAGTTGTAAACAAATTGACGAAAATCTATGGCCGCAATTTAAATACAAGTTAACAATAAAACTTGTAGTTTCCCTGATAGCCAGCGCTTTCTCAGTAAGTGTTGACTCCCAGCAGTTACGGTTAAGTTATACATCAAGTTGGTGATAATTCTTCACTCAACAACAGTTGTAAGCAAATTAACAGAAATCTACGGCCGCAACTTGAATACAAGTTAACAATCAAACTTGTAGTTAAATTTCCTTTCAACTTTACTACAATTTGAAGGAAATACTTGTACAGCAAGTTTTGACGTCTATTTGCAGAGTAAGTTATAGGTAACTAATAGGTAATCGCTCGCTTTGCCAACTCTTTCCGTCAAGTTTGCTTCAAATTGCGGACGTAGATTGACAGTAAGTTATAGGTAAGGTGGCTATCAGGGAAGTTTTAGTAAAGGTGGTTATCAGGGTCAGGTCATTCTACTGTATGGCTGAGATGATAAGAAAGCGGAAGTCGGTAAGAAAGGAGCTTACCATCAGTTTCCTTTTAGCAGCGCGGAGTCAACACTCGATAAAGTCATTATCTCCTCCAATGACTACTGGATAGTAAACTAACATCAATCTGTTGACACAGTTCCATGTCAATCTGGAGAGCAGATTAGTAGCAGAATGACTGCAAAAGTTAGAACGCAACATTTGCGCTTCATTTGCTTGCCAACTACAGGCAGATTTACAGAAACTATAGTATTTTCTGTTTTATCTATGAAAAATGGGTAATTCAGACTAAACGATAATGCTAAGCACTGACGGCTATATGGGGGTAGACTAACAGCTAACTTTCGCTTTTTAACTCTGACAATGAGATTGGCACCAATCCGCATCTCCCACTGATACCAAACTGAGTTAGCAGATTGGTGTCAATCTACCAGCAACATTTAAAAAGTCTGGATCTGCAGCTAACTTGACTTCCGATTGACACCATTCATTAGTTAGCATCTTCTGCTTTGCAACTTTGGTTACTGGGGTTAACTTTATATACAGGGTGATTCAGAATTAGTGTCCGACCAAGAAAACTTGGATAGAAGAGGCGATTTTAAGCACAATTGCAAGAATAAAATTTTTCGAAATTCTCAATATTTTGGGAGTTATTGAGGATTGAAATAGACCAATCAGAGAGCTCGTTACAGATTTAAAGAAAGAAAAAAAGTACAATAAAATTTACCAAGTGAACTTCATAACGAATGATATTATTGACTTATTTATTTCAAAAATAATATAAGATGTTATTTCTTTTGTTTCGAATAAATAAAAACTTTAATATTTTTATTAGAGAAAATAAAATTATTTCGCGCATTTCCTCGGGCTTACTCGAGTAATACAATTATGGTCTTAAAATTAGTATTGCTGGTTCTCCTGCCTATTGTCATGCAAGTTGTCTTGATGATTGTCCTACGGAGTGTTATGTAGAAAATCTTACTAAGTGTTCTGACGTTCAACAAGTATCTTAATTTCATCTAGTAAATCGGTGGATTTATGGGAAAAATTATTCTCTACAAAAAGTGATAACATCATTTTACCGTATCATTAGCCCAAAAAAAAGTTGGAGCTGCGTCTCGGTTGAAAATTGCTATTCACTCCAAAAATTAAGTTTCCATTTCTGAAGTTCCACAAGTATCTCATAAGTGAGATACTTGTGGAATTTCAGAAATGAAAACTTAATTTTTGGAGTGAATAGCAATTTTCAACCGAGATGCAGCTCCAACTTTTTTTGGGCTAAAGATACAGTGAAATGATTTTAATACTTTTTTGTAGAGAATAATTTTTCCTATAATTCCTACCTATTCATTTAATAAAAGTGAGATACTTGTGGAATTTCATAAATGAAAACTTAATTTTTGGAGTGAATAGCAATTTTCGACCGAGATGCAGCTCCAACTTTTTTTGGGCTAAAGATACAGTGAAATGATCTTAATACTTTTTTGTAGAGAATAATTTTTCCTATAATTCCTACCTATTTATTTAATAAAAGTGAGATACTTGTGGAACTTCAGAAATGGAAACTTAATTTTTGGAGTGAATAGCAATTTTCAACCGAGACGCAGCTCCAACTTTTTTGGGCTAATGATACGGTAAAATGATGTTATCACTTTTTGTAGAGAATAATTTTTCCCATAAATCCCACCGATTTACTAGATGAAATTAAGATACTTGTTGAACGTCAGAACACTTAGTAAGATTTTCTACATAACACTCCGTAGGACAATCATCAAGACAACTTGCATGACAATAGGCAGGAGAACCAGCAATACTAATTTTAAGACCATAATTGTATTACTCGAGTAAGCCCGAGGAAATGCGCGAAATAATTTTATTTTCTCTAATAAAAATATTAAAGTTTTTATTTATTCGAAACAAAAGAAATAACATCTTATATTATTTTTAAAATAAATAAGTCAATAATATCATTCGTTATGAAGTTCGCTTGGTAAATTTTATTGTACTTTTTTTCTTTCTTTAAATCTGTAACGAGCTCTCTGATTGGTCTATTTCAATCCTCAATAACTCCCAAAATATTGAGAATTTCGAAAAATTTTATTCTTGCAATTGTGCTTAAAATCGCCTCTTCTATCCAAATTTTTTTGGTCGGACACTAATTCTGAATCACCCTGTAGATGCCCTGATAGCCACACTTTCTGTTCAAGACTTGAAATATCCGTGATTATAGTGAAATTAACGGAAAGTTTACGACAAGTCTTGCTGTTTCGGGCATTGTCGATAACATGCTGTGAAGTTTTACAGTAAGTAACAGAAAGCTGGTGCCGTTTTTAGAGTGAGAGAAATCTGAAAAGTTTGCTCTACAATAAGTTGCTGTAAAGATACCGCTATATTTCTATGAAAAGTTATGGCTAATTATGCTAAGTTTTTTTTTAATTTATTTAAAAACAATTATTTAATTTATTAAATTTTAATAAATATTTTTTAACCTTCAATAAATATTCATTTGGAAGAAAAGTACATTTATTAATAGTTATGACGTATTTATTAATAATTAACGAATATTTATTAAAATTTTGGCTCAATTATTTTTGTATAATAACTTGTACTGATTTTAAAAGATCCTGAAATTTTTAGAGCTGTTTTTTTCTTTTCAAAAATATGAATTTTTGAATTAAAAAGAAAAATTTTTATCATTTTTTGCCATTCGAAAGAAGGTAACGTTGTGTAAATACATAGAATTGTATTTTTGAGCACTAAAAAATTAAATGCATGACTTGGGAATTATTAAATAATAAATAAATTCCAACTTTTTATTATTTCTTGGACATAATCTTAGTCAGACTTCATACATTTCAATTACAGTTTTCAACGCCAAATAACTCATTAATTTTCAATAAAAATCAGAAATAATGTGATAAAAACATAAACTTTTTTTCGTTCATTTGAATACTTATTTACTTACAAATTTCTGTACATTAATATTTCTCAATCTAAAATTTCAAATTATGTCCATGTTAATGAGACGATAAGTGGCGTCAACAACTTTAAATGAGGTCAAAAAAGGATAAGTAATGAATTATATTATATGTTAAGGATGAGTTCAAGATCATGTCCAAAAAATAAGAAAAAATTGAAATTAATTTATTATTTATTATTTCCAAGTCGTGCATTTAATTTTTTAGTGATCGAAATTACAATACTATGTATTTACACAACTTTGCTTTATTTCCAAGTAGCAAACAATAATAAAAAAAAATTTTTTTTTTAATTCAAAAATTCATATTTTTAGAAAAAAAAACAGTTCTAAAAATTTCAGGATCTTTAAAATCGGTACAAGATATTATACAAAAAAAATTGAGCCAAAATTTTTATGTCGATCGTCATTTTTGACGGTGTTCAACAATTCAAAATTTGAGAAATTTGGCATTTTTCAAAATTTTACTCCAAAACATTTTTTTTTCAATAGCCCCAAGTGTCCCCGTTTAAGCAAACAAAAGGTTATTCCTGTATCTACAATATCTACAAAGATATTACAAAAACAAAGTTGAAAAACTGGAAAAATCGCAAAATTTTAAATTAGCATATCTTTCGAAAAAAAATTTTTTTTTTTTCCTTTCGCGGAATTTCGTTACATGATAAAACAAAATTTCTGACAAAAATTTGTCCAAATCGAAAGGGGTCGATTCCAATTATTAGTCGATTTGATATGGAATGACTCATAAGTAAATATTTTTCGCTGAAAACTAATAAAAATTAGCATTTGTCAAGTTATTAAAAATTTTGTATATGCATTCTATTGACTATATGCATATTTTTGTCCTCAAGTTAATAATAATAGGTTATTAATTCATATAAATTGATTTTAATACTGATATTTAACTGATCAGGATTAAATTCACTGCCACAAGATCGTGCTCTAATTTCAATATATACCTGATAATAAGAAGTAACCACTATTTATAATAAATATATGTAACACTTACCTAAATTTATCTTATTAATTCAAAATATAATTAAAGTAAATTTTAAATGACTTTAACAAATAAATAAATAAATAAATAAGCAGTATAATACTTACTGGATTTTGTTTTTTAGCGTGTTTGTAACCTTCTCCTACACTCGTTGTTATTTACATCATCATTTTCATGTAGAGTATTTTCAATGTTTTGTAAATATATTTTTTTACGGTGCCTGCTCAACTCAAGGAAACTTTTTCTGTGATTCATCTTAATTTTTATAAAAAAAATACGATTTAGTCAACAATGAGATTCACTCTGAATGTTTATATTTATACCAGTATCTACCACCTGAAGTTATCATTGACCGTTGCGCCCTCTGAACTCTCGGCCATATTGAGAATAAGTTTAGGTAAAACTCTATCTTCACACTATTTACAACATTTCTTATATTCAACATTTTGTTAATTTATTGTTATAATTTTTGTTTATAATTGAAGTACAATTACTGAAATATGGCAGCAAAAAATAAACCTAAGCGTAAAATGTGGGTTTTGATTTGGTGGGTAAACTCTCCTCCCAAAGATGTTATATGTATGAATGATTTACCTAGAAAATCATCGCATCAAGAAGGTGATATTGTTAAATTATTATGGGAAGGTAATAAAACACCTCAACAAACAAAGTTAGATACGAAAATAATTAAAATACATCGTAGGCATTGTTTATTTTTTTTTTTTTCATAGATAATGCATTTGGAGTTACTTGTTCAAGGTTATGAGACTAAGCTCCATGTTTCTTCTTTTATAACAATTTATTATATGATTTTTCTTTATCCACGGCCGAAAACAGTGTGGCCAGATCGTGCGATTTTTTTACCCCCACTTTGTACCGCTTTCAATGTAGTAAGATGAGAGTGTCCTACAAAGTGGGGGTAAGAAAAGAGCACGTTCTGGCCACACTGGCCGAAAGTACGAACTTGATGCTTCTGTTGGGCGGCAGAAAGCCCAACATTTATGCTTTGGTAGGAGCACGCATGCACACTGCTCCAGTGCGCTGAAAGAAACTAGTTGTGCACTGAATTGATGTACGAGGCAACGAAAAAGCAGCATTCACTACAGCTGACGCGGTTTATTGTGCACTCAGGCCTAACCTTAAAATTGCTTTTGTGGGTTCTTATATCGTTGTGTGTTGATATTGATAATCTAAAAAATTATTTGAAGTGAAAAATAATAAAAATTTTTAAAAACGAATACGTTATCGTCATCAGATGGTAATTAATGGTAACATTATAAATAATTTTTATTGTTTATGTTCTGGTAATAATTGTGATGAAAAAGAAAATATGCAATAATTAATTAAAAATAGTTGACAAATTACTCTAATTAATTAAAATTCTGATAAAATTAATGATTTTAATGTATTTGAGAAATCAAAAATTAATAAAAATAAAACTATTTAATTGAATTAATTTAATTTTAAAAAGTTATCATTATTTTTGTCTATTTAGATGTATTCGATACCCGCCCCCGACCAGCCGCACTCGCTTTTCTCGTGCCACAATGTCGGGCGGGCATCGGCAACGTACTGGGAACATTTAATTGTAACGTTAATTGATTTGTAAGTCAGCGTACTTTCAGCCGAAAATAAAGAAAAATAGTATACACCACACGGGCAAAAAGTTTAACAGCCCTGAACTGAGCGCCATGATGCCCTAGGCTTCGCATCGGGTATCATAGCGCGCAGTGCCGGAATCTCAAACTTTCTGCCCTTGTAGTGTAATATACTATTTTATAAATTGAATTGAATAATTGACGACATCTATCGAAAATATTTGTTGTTATTTCAGATGATAAAGATTTTTTTTGAGTGTACGACTTGACGCTGACGGAAATATCCATGGTGATTCTACAAAAATGTTTCACTAATCGGTACTTGAGAAAAAGAAAGAAATTGACCAAAATAAAAAAAACTCAATAGCATCATCGAAGGAAAGTACCGAATTTGTTCAGAGAAAAATATTAAAACGAAAATCATTATTTGACTTGGGGCCTGATCTTGAAAGTCCAACCGAGAAGAAACCTCACTGTAATGTAAAAAAAAAAATCTGTGTGGAATAATCAAATAGATCATCATCATAATCATATCTCAAAGGAAGAGACAGCTCAAGAAATAATTGGACTTGATTCCAGTATAATGTATGAGTCCAGTGTATCTACAGGTAATTATCCTTTACATTTCTCACAAAGTCAAACTATAAAGCAGTCGGATTACAACTGTATGCTACAAATTACATCCGAAACAGGAAACACGAAGTCCTGGCTATTCTACGTGGACTCAGCCTAACTTTAATGAAAATAACACGATTTCAAAATTTTTACCAACTGCTTTAAATAGCTCCAATTGGAAGATTAATAATCAGAATTTTTCCGAGAATACTTTGTTTAATCCTCTACGATATTTAACTGGCGCGGAAAAGTTGGATAATGAAGCTATAATAATAACACCTGCACAGTCAAGAGTAGAGATGCCCAATTACGTTGACTCTGAACACTCTCTCTTACAAATTGATGCTTTACCCAGCAGTAGTAATGTAGAAAATTAAAAAAAAAGTCAACCTATTCGCTCTGTGCGCGTGGACGGAGCTCAAATTCTGACACTCCTGCATTAATAGTATTAGTGTATTCATGCATACTGACAGCACCACCGAAAAGGGGGCTCATGGCACTATACGTATACACAATACTCACTTACTTTCAAAGTAGCTTTTTAAAAAATGTAATGCAATGCAAGGATAAACAAAGTTTAAAGAGCATTTAAGCACAATATGTCCGATAATTTGGGGTTGAACAATTTTTGGTAAATATTTTCAAGTGGGGTGGGTCACCATTTTAATTTTTATTTTTTGAACGAAATTTCTATTTGATTTTATTGATATATTTTTTTTTGAAAAATATATAAAAAATGAACAATTATAAAAAAAATTAATTATCACAATTTTCACAAATTTTCAAAAAAATTTATAAATTTATAAATTTGAAATGAAAAGATTTGAATGTCACAATTTTTGAAAAAATAATATAATCCCAGATTCTACTGAGTATAATTCAAATTATACGGGATATTTTTTCGGATTACATCCAACGTAATCTGGGACAGTATAACCAGAATAATCACTTGGTCAAATCGGAGATTACATTGAGTGTAATACAAAAATCATTTAGTATAATATGGATTATATTTGATATTATCTGAAATTTTTTTTCACTATAGATAACACTGAGTATAATATAGGAGGATATGCAGTGTAATTTTATTCTTTCTGTGTGGAGGAAAAATTCTTGAATTGAGAATGATTTCTTCACTTGATTATTTTTTTTTCTTGACTCAAGAAAATTATTTCCTTCAAAATGGTACTCTTGGTTCAAGATCTTTTTTCTTGAATCAAGTTAAATTTTTCATCAGTGTATACTACTTTCTCTGATTTGTTATTAATTTATTTATGTTATAGCATGGGCCAAAAGGAGGTTGAAATTTGAAATAACAGATTTGAAGTATAATAAATGTATTAATCTTCTTTCATTTTCCAAAAAATTAAACGATGATAATGTAGAATCCGCCACAGATTGTAATGAAGAAAATAAATTTAAAGATTCTGACAAAAGTAATGTAACTATAAGATTTTCAATCAAAAAATTTATCATCTACGATTTATTTATCAGTATCTTTTTAATTTTCAGTAACAGCAGAATACCTGATTTTTTTTTTTTAATTATAAACATTGCTAAGAAAGCAAACGAATTATAAAAAAACTCAAAAATGCCACCTCAAGAGCTTAAAAAGGTAAAACCTTTCAAGGAACATGAATTTACGTATTGTTAAGTGTGTTAAGTTATGTTTTGTTTATTGTCAGGGAAGCTTCCTAGGACCTCGAAACGTCGAAACCTGATGAAAACTCAATTTTTGCAGAACAGGGTAAATCCAATAATTTCCCGATTTTTTTTAATTTTCAATTTTCTTAGCGGGAAGTTAAAAATTCATGTACAGTTTAACTGAAAACTGAATACTAAAGATATAAAAACTGCACGTTATTTTAACATTGATGTTCTTTTATTATTGATCTACTAGATTCAGTAGTTTCATAGCAAATTGAATTTTTAATTAATAATTTTCTCTGCTGCGGTATTTTGTAGTATTTTTTTGGTATCATCAGATATTTCGATTATTTAATCAAAACATCTCAGATTATGAAAAAAAAAAACTGGTTTTTCTTCAAACTCGAGATTTTTCGAACTCATTATCGAAAAAATCACAAAGTATACTACCAGGAAGCAGTTTTCAATGAATATTAGATAATGTCAAATCGATAGAAATAATTAAAGAAAAAATTTTAAAATATCAGATTTGATGTTGAATGTTCCCATACGTGAAAGTAATGTGGGGAGGGGGAGTAATTTTATGAAAGATTACATCATATGAGGTTTTTGAGGTTCAAATCTGGATGGATTCATTTCTGTACATTTTGAGGTTTTTGAAGGTCAAGTGTGGATCCTAACTGGATCCTGTAGTTCTACATAGTTTGATCCTCAAAGTTGTAAAACCGTCCGTAAGTAGGATTGTGAGCTTCGTCAACGATTTTCACGATACGGCTTGTCAGCACGATAGCGTTTCCAATTTATAACCGACTCTTCTCAAACTGAATATGCTTCATCTATCAATAAAGACCAAAGTTAAGTTCGAAGATGAGCTTAATCGAGCGAGTAATTTGAAAATGACGGAATTTTGGAATTTTGAAAATTATAAAAATTGATATTTTTTCCAGTTTAACTTGGTTTAATTACTGAACTAGACAAGATATTGAAATTCGGTAAGTTGCATCGTAAAGCTCTTTTGTTAAGCTTCAATTTTCACTCCTTATGAGTGGTAATAGCCTCAATATTACTCCTTTCAGAGTTCGTTTAATGAAACAGTCTTACTGTTGCAGCCGTTATAGAATTATTGGCTATATCATAGCATAAACATGATGAAGATTCGATAATCACAATATTGATCAGTCTTTTGTGTAATGTGTTCGGGTAGGTCGTTAGTAAATGTGACAAAAATTAATTCTAAACATTGTTTTCTTTAATTAAAATTTCATCTGGTTTCAAAATTCTGATTAACTAGGAAACTGTTATTCCTAAGCAGTTATCTAAAATTTGGATATTGATAATTCAAATCTCATAATCTTCAAAATTGATTGACAAATCTTTAAAAAAATATTTCTTTACAAGATAATTTTTTGAACAAAACTAGTTCTGAATAATTTTAAATTTATTATTGAGTTTTATTTTTAATCAATGAATTAAGTTATCTATTATTAGTACTAATGTTATTTTCTTAAAAATAAATTTTCTTTTGAGATTTAAAAAATCTACTTCCATTTCGGCTGCCGAATGGCCTTTTTTTATTGTGTATATTTAATCGACACCAGACTATACAGCCACCCACAAAGCGAAACGATTTGATGTAATTCTAAAATTTCTTAAAAAAACTTGGTCCCGATAATTAAATTTTTTAATCAATCCTGCCATTCATTCAAATTTTTTTGAACGTTTTCTTTTTAATTTAGCAACTTGATATAATTTTTTAGAAAATCTGAGATGGATTATTGAAATGAATATTTTTACACAAATTTTAATTTGGGTAAGTAGATATTTTACTATTGAGTGTAAGATATAATCAATAAATCTTTATTTTAAGATAAGGCAGCAATATTTTTTTGTAATTTTTGTTCTTAACATAAATAGATTAGAGTATATATATACATTTTTAAAACTGTATTTGCTCCATAGTTTCTATTTTAACATAACAAGCTTATCAACTGTTCAACTGTTTAGTCTTTAATGCTGCCTTATTTCATTACTAAAACATGTTTGGTCTGAAATTTGTTGTTATTCAATTGCGATTTATTTATATTGATTTCTAAGAAAAGTGCGATGAATGAATTTTTTTAACCTCACAATAAAAAGTATTTTGTTTCAATCAAATACTTTTTCGAATTGATTCAGTCAATAATAGTTACAATTCAACTTATGTTAAGAAAATAAAAAAGACTTTAATCCAATAATTTAATCTAATGGTTAAAACAATCAGCTTGCATTATGAAAAAAATGAAATAAATCAATACATTGTAAATTCAGTATTAACTTTTAATAAATAACTAGAACTTAAACGTGCACACGCCTAAATGCCGGTCTACAAATTTATAATATAAATAAAAAAAAAAAGAAACCACTATGAATGCAACATTCTTTTGACTTTATTTGAGCAATGTAGTAAATTCGTGTCCTTTTAATTGCAATTTTCATGATAATTATTATTTCGAAATTCTGGAAACCATATTTCTAATAATTAATAATATTCTTGATATTATTATATCTTATCGTGTTAATTTTACTCGAATCTCAACGTCTAATTTTACGAAATAAAATGAACTTTTTGGTTTCTCATAAGAATTAATAATGAAAACAAAAATTTTTATGGACTATAAAATACTTAGTTGAATATCTATTATACATTGCCTATCCCCCATAGCAACCCCCTCCCTCCACACTCTCATAGCAACCGTTGCCTTGCAACATGGCTTCACATCTTACCGCATCAACTTTTTACTTGGAGGAAATAAAATCAATAACATTAAATAAATCAAAATAATCCCAGGCGCTTACCACCTTCATAATGAACTCTACTTTTCTGACAGGCGTTTCCTACTCCCCATAGAAACCCGTATAGCAGCCTCCTCCCTCCAAACCCCCATAGCAACCTAGGAACAAGGTTTCATATCTTCCCGAGTCAAAATTTAGCGCCTAAATAGAACCTCCTACGGTAGGATTTCTGTCAGACCTATTCCCATGTTAAATTAGATCCGAGTTCCAAAAGCCCCAAAATGGTACAAATTTCTGTTTTTATCACTTTAAGGTGTAAAGTCGGACCTCAATGGAATAAAAATTAGCGCCTACTTTGGACCCCTAAAGTCTACTATAATAATAATCATAGTACTATCAATAATGATAATAATAAACAATAAATTAAATTTTGAAATTCTTAGGGATCCGGGTTCAAATCCAATTGAAATCCCATTTATTTATTTTTAACTTCCCGTTAAGAAAATTGAAAATTTTCAAAAATCGGGAAGTTATTGGTTTCACCCCCTTTTTCGAAAATCGAATTCTCATCAGATCTTGACGTTTTGAGGTCCTAGGAAGCTTTCCTGAATGTTTTCGCGATGATGTCCGCGCGCGCGCGCGCGCGCGTGTGTGTGTGTGTGTGTGTGTGTGTGTGTGTAACCCTTTCATAACTTTCGAACGACTTGACCAAATTTAGATTTCCTAAAAATTTGAACCGATTCGGACCAGTAGATTTTGAGAAATTGCAAAAAAACTACAAAGAAAAATTTTTTGAAAAGTGGTTTTTTCGGAATAACTTTTAAACGGCTTTACTGATCAATTCCAAAAACTAATCAGCTTTTAACATCAAAAAACCGCGTCGACCACTGCCAGTATGGTCAAAATCGGTTGATTCATTCGTGAGTTATCGTGAACGAAAGAAAACCGAAAAAAGTGTTTTTTCGGGATTAATCTAACATTTTCGGTTCGATCAATTAAAACCTGGAATTAATTGATAAGGATAATAAAACTGCGTCGAATACCGCCAATCATGTGAAAATCGGTTGATCTATTCAAAAGTTATTGCGATTTGAAAATTCCAAAAATAGTGATTTATTAAACTCCTAACAAACTTGTGAGCTCGGAGAACTCAAAACTACACGAAAATTAGATTTTTGAGCTGGAAGAGCTCAAAAACATAATAAGTGCAATATCGAGCGCTTAATTACGAAAGTAGCGGGAAGTTGCAGGGATGGCCGTCAGGGTCAACCGTTTTCCTAATTTTTTTTTAATATTTTTCGGTTATTATTTAGCGATAGTTAAGTTTTGAAAGGGTTTTTTTTTGTTTGTTATTCAAAATACTACTCAAAATTTTTTCAAATAGTGCTAAAAATAAAAAACTTACAAATTTTTGAATACTTACAGTTTTCGTAGCAACAAGTAAGAAAGTCAAATTGAAGTTTAATTAATAATACAATTAATTCCTGCATCAGATTTCCTTAATAAAATTTTACTAAGCCGGTAAACTTACTTGAGGAAAGAAATAATTTTCTTTTTGCGTACGTTAGTTATAAGATGCGCAAAAACTGCAGTGAACATAATTTTTGGGACAAAAAAATTTTGAAATTATAAAATCTATTTTTAAATCTCAATTCAGGCAATTCTCGCTGAGACAAATTATTTTAAAAGTTGCGAATAAATGTATAAAATTATTCTGTTCCTCTGCCTTTTCAGTAGTGTATGAAATTACGGTAATTTAAGACATAGACACCCTAAAAAGAGAAGGAAAAAATTGCTACATTGTATCATGAAATCTCTGAGAAGATTCCGATCAATGTATATAGAATATATACGAGATTTTGTATGTGTTGGATAATAATCGTGTATTACTCTTCACACATCTGTGCTAGTGGCCAACCTGAAGAACTGAAGTAAATTATATACATATTGGAGAAAAAAAAGGGGCTTGTTAGATGTAGGATAAAGGAGTAGATGAATAAACTGAAATATTTTTTTAAGGTAAAAGATTTTTTTACAATTTATTTACTAAAAAATATTGACAAACTCTTTTTTAAAAATGAACCCTGTAAGAAATGTTAAAATTGTATTTAAAATAAAAGAGTGCCATTCGGCAGCCGAAATGGAAGTAAATTTCCTACTTAAATATAATCACAACAGTGATAATACAATTACTTCAATCACATTGATACACTGAAGAAAAAGTATAAGTCCTACACTTATACTATCAACTCTACATTTATACTAAATGACGTATTTAACATGGGTAAAAGATATACGCTTAAGGCGCACACCTAGTATGAAATAAAAAAAAAAAATCGTTTTTTTTTGTTTTATATTTTGATTGGTTATAACTTTAAAAATAATATACTAAAATTTTAAACCGATAGCTCAAATAGTTTCCAAGTTACAGCCATTTTAAGAGTAGCCGCTCGGCAGTTAAAATAGGATCATCTTATCTTTAAACGCGTTTTTCTCGAAACAGTATTTTTCGAATTTGCTGCAGTGCTTACTCGGAGACAAATGATCTGATCACTATCAAATTTTTTTCTACATGTTCTGCATACAGTTCTCCATACAATGATCAACCAGTTTTTCGATCTGATCAAAAATCGAATTTTGGCAGGCCAAAAACGACCAAAATTTTGGGTAAAATTTAATTTTTTTTCTTTAACGCCGCCATTTTGTCAATTTTTGACATTTTTTTTCATAGGTCATTGTACGATTAATATTTTCTAGTTTATAACAATTTATAAGCAAAAATCATATGTATGTTAAATTCTTAGTCCATTGACTGAATTACTACATGTCATTTTAAGTTCTGGAAACCTTACAATGATTTTTTTCTTGCTGCTAAGGAGACATTTGTTGTAAGGAAATTTTTCGTAAATGTTATTGAAACTCAATAAACATAGCCTAAATTCATGTTTCAAAAAGTCCTAGTTGATAAACAACAACATTTTTAGTAGATTTCATAGAAATCTAACTATTCCATTTCATGGAACGAATTATCATTACATATCTAGCGCAATAAAGTAAGAAATGTCTCAGATCACATGTAATTGTTGTCCGAGGCGAAGCCGAGGTCAATAAACATGTGACGATGCATTTCTTATATACTGCCCATGGCGTGTATACTATTTTTTATGTAATACCAACCGCGAAACTTGGATTTTCGAGCTATATTCAGGAGGGGTAAAATGTATGATATCTGGTCAACTATAGAGTCTACTTTTCTCGCACACGTATCGATAAGTAACATCTCTCTATCTATCTGTCTCTACATTCCCGCACGGATGCTAAAAATTACTGTAGGATATATAGTTTCGTTTACTTCTACAATCGTCCGCCAGGGAAAGTATAAATAGACAAAAAAAAAATCTTGGCAACAAGTCGATTCTTGTAAACAAGATTTTTATATCCACTTAAAATTATTGCTTTAAACTTCAATCAATTTTATTAGTGTGTAATATATTATTCTCTACGATGGAGCAGAAAGCAGCAACTACGTTTAGCGCAATGAGACGAAAGTTGACGCTTTCCGCCCGGAAGTGAGATATAGTATATTACACACCTAGGGAAGTAAAGTAAGAATTGTCTCAGATCACATGTAATTGTCGGCCGAGGCGAAGCCGAGGATAACAAACATGTGATCTGAGACAATTCTTACTTTACTTCCCTAGGTGTGTAATATACTATTTTTACTCGACGAAGGCAGGAAGTAGCAACTTCATTTAGCGTAGCCGGTTGAAAGTTGACGCCCCTGCTCGTTGAGGAAAAAAACCTATTTGATTATTAGCTTATAATGATAGAAACAGATATTGATATTCTTTTGTCAAAAAATTAATGCTTTAATTTTTCATTTTAATAAATTCGTGAGTCAAGAAACCCTTGTCTGGATATTTTTATTTATTCTCAGTTTGGTATAAGTACTTGGCCAATATTCGGCGGAGCTCATATAGGGAGATGTAACCATAAGGCTCTATTTAAGCTGGTTCCTTCAACATCACGAGACTTTGCTCGAAGTCTCTCTACACTAGAGGTATATTTTACTTACTCCAAAACTGAAAAATTAAATTCAATAACTTGATTTTCGTGGCTTTGGACAATCTGAAAGTGCCACTTTAAGATGCCGGCAAAATTATGTATTGCTTTTTATCAACAAACCTAAATTTCATATAGACAACATTTTTGAGTTCTTCGAGCTTAAAAACATGGTTTTATAGCTATTTTGAGTTAAATAGCTCTCGTACACACAAACATGGAAAGAATATCCTCGTAGACTAAGTCAGACTAGCTTCCTAGAATCTCATAACATAGACCGAAAAATTAAAAATTTAACTTATCTTAAAAAATTCTCTCTATTTTCATGGAAAAATCATCCAGTACAGTCCTTTTTTGTAATACGAATAAGACTGTGATTTCCACGGATTATATTAATAACAAGAATACTATTACTGCTCAAAATCACCAGTTCGCTAACAAATGATCGAATTGCTTTTAAATTTTAACTACTTATTTCTGGTATTGAAATAAACATTTTAAGCTTCAGCACAGATTTCTAACTAAAAAAATCAATTTTTCGAAGCTAAAAATATGTTTCGACTTTGAAAGTCGATATTTCAGTATCTAATTATGTTATTACACTCTATTATGGCTCAAAAATTACGGACAAAGAAACTCACCGGTCATAAGCAGTTGTCTCCATCTTAAATCTTGCCCTGAAATTGTATAGATGAGCACAACTGCTCATGACTCCTAATTTCGCAGGCTGAGAAGGCAGGTGAAGTTTGATTACAATTATCTGAGTGTCTCGTACGAGAGATTACGAAGATAGTATCACTACTTTCATGTTTTGGACCACAAAATTAGAGCTTAAATTTAATAGAAATACCATGTCCATCGACTACCGTGGTGCCGCCTTTCTGTTGCTTGCACATTCATACAAAGATATTGTGTTTTTTATTTTACCTACGAGGATTGAGGAATATTACATAAGATTCGCATGGGAATCTCTTGTACGGGACACTCGGATAATTGTGATCAAACCTTCAATTATCCTTCGTGTCTTCTACTTCGAGATTACGAAGGTCGCTTTTCAGAGCAAACATTTTTCTGATCAAAATGTTATTTATTAACTGTTACAATCGTGAAATAAAAAAAAAAAAACAAGTCATCACTATTCTTAGTTATTTTTATGATGTTGAAATGAAATCATCCATTTGTACTCGGTGATAACACGGACTCCACAAAATTATTGCTTTCAGTAATAATTGGCTGATGGTAAAACTTAGCAAATACTTTTGACTCCTGGGACCATCCGGCTACTTTTTTTATTTCCTCTACGCGCACACCTCTCTTGTTTGCCTTCGATGTTGATGCGTGTCGTGTGGAATGCGCCGTGCACCTCTTATCGACGCATAAATGTTTTAAATTTGATTCTATCCCTTCTTGATTCCAAAACTATGATATTTGAGATATTAATCAAAGCTAACGTTTGAGAGCGGTAGACAGTTCCCAAGGCTGAAAAGAACTCGAGTTTCTCCATTAATTTCTTCAAGGATAACTCACTTAGCGGACACCATGTTGCTAGCTTCTTTATTACCGGATCCACGTCCCAAGTCGAGTTATACTTAGGCAGACTGGGTCTCATCTTCGATGATCCTTCAATAAAATGACTTATCAATTAGTTGTTAGTAATATCTTCCGAAAAGGCTATTCGCACCGTTGTTGCGCGCGCAACTTTCATGTTGAATTCTATACCAGACTATACCATGATGATTGTTTCAAAACTGAAGTAATACAGTGTGATATTGATTCGACTTGGGGTATGTCGATTGTTTCGACTGGAACCTGGAAGTCGGTAGTTTTTTTGGCATTGAAATTTTTCCGCTCGCCTGAGACACCGACTTTTTCTGGCTTGACCAACTCTTCCAGTTTAAAGAATTGAGTGGCGCAAAGGCATTCTTTGGCGAGGAAGGCTTCATTTAGTCACCTACTTTTCCTATGACCTTGATCTCTTCGACCTCATCTACCAATTTTTCACCAAATAGGTAACTATCAGTTGCCCTTTTTTCCCATGCTGCAGCCCATTATTTAGACAGGGTAGGCAAGATATATACTTTCTGAGATACTCTGGATCTGAGAATCTGGTCTGAGATCTGTGGATCTCGATCAATAACTTCGCTGCATCCCAAACTTTTTCCAATCTTCAAACATTTTCTGGTTCCGTAGGTGGTACTCTACCGATTCAATGACAAGTGCTAAGACTGCTAGAGCTGAACCTGCTAATTTCTGAGTTAAACAGAAATATTTATCTCCCTTCGCGGCCGAGTCTTTCAGATTCAGTCATTTATTCATTTAAAATCGGTGGCTCAAACGATAACTTCCCTTTTCTTGAATATTTTTCCAACAATAAATCCTGAACTTCTTTTTTCAGGCTGTCAGAGAGACATTTTTTCCAGCGATTAGCAACACTAGAATGCAAAATAAACTCAGACTCATTTCCCACAAGTTCCTCTCTAAAAATGCGAACGTCGTTTTCTTCTAGCTCCCAGAGTATCTCCGATTCCGAGTCCTTAGCCACCTCGGATATCAACACAACTGTTTTGCCAGCAGAATTTGCCGTAGGATTGTTTTCTTTCGTATTTCCATTTTCTGGAACTTTAGATGAAATTTCTAAGTCAACCTGAATCTCTGACGGTTGATTACTTTGACTTGTCGATCCGGAGTCAACTGTTTGGTCAGTGGAACCTGGAGTAGAAAAAACAAATTGTAAGAATTTAAATATCACAAGTTTTTTTTTTTTTTTAATTTGACTTGTTTCCTTATTTGTAAAAATTTTGCTTGATAGCTGTTTATTTAATGATTGACAGATGACAAGCGCAGGTTAGTTTGTTTACAATACTCCAATTTAATCTCTCAGATTAAACAGAGTAATAGAATTTCTACTTTATCTTCCAGGTAAAGTCTGATTATTATAAGTTCTATTTTACCTCACGGATGAAACAGTACACTCACATAACATACAATTATTATGATTTTTCATTTCACACGAAAATCATAGTCAGCCTTTCGGGCATGAAGAATTAATAATGGCAAAAATCATTGCATCTCGTGCTTATATTTATCCATGAAAGTTTTGTAATTACCTTCATTAGTTAGCAAATTTATCTCACGAGTCTCCGGCGACTCCGGCGTCAAGGCATCTAGTCTCAAAATGGCTTACTGTATGACATCCAAGTTCGCTGCAATTACACCCATCTGATCCTCTAGTTTACGGACTCTCGGATGTTCTTTCACTAGAGTGATCACGACTCCTTGATTTCATCTGGTGATGACCTATTATAATTACTGCATTTTATTTAAAACGAAATATACTCAAAAAATATTTATTGTTTGCCCTAAACGAGTGGTTTGTCTGACACAAAAGAAACGTGTGAAGGAGCAACAGCAAGGCGGCACCACGGTAGTCGCTGGGCGCAGTGTTTTTATTAAGTTTAAGCTCTAAATTTGTGGTCCGAGTAGTGATACTACCTTGATAATCTCAAAGCCTACCTTGATAAAACCATTTAGAAGATATCTCAATCAAACGATTTTTCGACAATTTTGTTTTTGAGACCTCTCAAAATCGAGTGAACCGAATTGATTCAAATTGTTAGCAATTTTAATGGCAATGATTGGAACTTTGAAAAGTTTAGCCCCGATCGGTCGAGCCGTTCAGAAGTTATGAGAGGTTTGAAAACACACACACACACACACACGCGCGCGCGCGCACACGGCCACATGGGCGCCACGATAAAAATAGCCAGGTAAAATTTCTAGAACTGCAAAACGTCGAGAACTGATGAAAACTCGATTTTCGCAAAATGAATTTAATAATTTATAGATGAGTTTCATTTTAATTAATTAAAAATTAATTATATTCATTCAGTCTGGTACTCTCAGTGATAGAAATAAAAACTAATTCCAAATTCATTTCCGACTGCATGCAGTGTAAAATTGCTAAAAATGAACGTTATTTAATATTTTTAATTTTATGCCACAGGAAAATTCTTGTCACAGCGCCTATTTTTTTCGTGAAGAAATCTGTTAATTTTTAACTTTCCGCTAAAAAAATCGAAGATTTTCAAAAATCGGGAAGTTATTATTTTCATCCCGTTTCGCAAAAATCGAGTTTTCATCAGGTCTCGACGTTTCGAGATCCTAGGAATATTCACTGACTATTCTCGCTGGTGTCTGTATGCGTGCGTGCGCTGTGTGTGTGTACGTTTGTGTGTATATGTAAACCTCTCATAACTTTTGAACGGCTTGGCCGATTTAATCGCGGTTGGTGTCATATGAAAGGGCTTGACAAAACTTAGATTTTGAATACAATTTAGACCGTTTCCAACCGGTAGATTTTGAGGAATCTTAAAAAAACTACAAAAAAAAATTTTTTCAAATCAAGTTTTTTTCGAATAACTTTCAAACGGCTTGATTGATCAATTTCAAAAACTAATCAGCATTTAACATCGAAAAACCACGCCGATCGCCACCAAGCTGGTCAAAATCGGTTGATTTATTTGTTAGTTATTGTAGATGAAAGAAATCGAATAAAAGCGTTTTTTTTTCGAGTTACACCGAAACTTCCGGTCTTATCAATTTGTGTGTAAAGATGTATTATAGAATTTGGAAAACTGCGTCGAATACCGCCAACCACGTGAAAATCGGTTCATTCATTCAAAAGTTATTGCGGTTTGAAAATTCGAAAAATAGTGTTTTATTAAACTTCTTTCAGACTTTTGAGCTCGGAGAATTCAAAAACATAATAAGCGCAATTTTGAGCGCTTAATTAAGAAAGTAGCGGGAAGTTGTAAGGACGGCCTTCAGGGTCAACCGTTTTCCTAATTTTTTTCACTGCCGCCCTCTGGATTTTTAGTTCTGGGCCTAAAAAAAAATATCTTATATAAATAAGCTCTTAATTACCAAATTAAACCATGCCTAAATCGAGTTACATTTCCCATTTAAATAACATGTAACTGTAAAAAACCACATCTATTGGCTCCAAGAACGTCAAAAATGGTTCATTGATTCGAGAGAAACCATTGACGAAAAATTTGAAAAAGCGTTTTTTTTTTACATAACTCCGATATTTTTTTTCGGATCGTTTTTAATGTAACAAAATAATTATTAGAGCTCAAAAAACCACGTTGATCGCCGCAAAGAACGTGACACTCAGTTGATTGGTTCGAGAGATACCGTTGACGAAAAATTTTCGGAACAAGTGTTTTTTTACTGCCAACCACATAAAAATCGGTTCATTCATTAAAAAGTTATTGCGGTTTGAAAATTAAAAATACTCGGAGAGCTCAAAATGACGTGAAAATTATATTTTTGTGCTTGAAGAGCTCAAAAATGTAATGAATGAGATTTTTAACGCTTAAGTATGGAATTAGCGGGAAGTTGCAGGGATGGCCTTTAGGGTCAACCGTTTTCTTAATTTTTTTTTAGTCAAACTTACTACATATATTAACTAAATAATTGATTTTCAAAGCGGGTAGTTGAAAATTGTATCATCATTTTATTGTCGAAAAAACAGATTAAAAGCACTTGTTGAAGTGCAACATCTGTCTATCCCATTTGTATCATATACCAAGACATGAGTAGTGTTAAGGTTTTATTTTTTTCTTTAAAGCGTATATCCCCCAGGGATATATACCAAAACACATAAGCAAAGACATAATAATTCATATGCTGCAAATATATATATAAATTTTTTTCACGCGCAGAAAAAAAATGAACTTGAATCAAGTAAATAATTTTGAAGAACTTGATCTTTTGAATAAATTTTTCTTGGTTTAAGTAAATTTTATTTGATTCAATAATTGTTCGTTGTGATTTAAGACAATAAAATTTTTCAAAATTATTTTCTTGGTTCAAGAGTTATTTTTTATTATTCAAGTTAATTTTTTTTTTTAATGCCGAAAACTTATATGCATAATTTTTTATTTACTTGCCTCTATATTTATATGTATGTTCAATACATTCGTTCATATAAAACAAATAAATATAAATTATTGCTATAGAAAACCAATTAAAACTGGCAAATTAACAGCTTGTATTATTATATTTTTTATCTTATACCAAAGCCTATCGGCTAAATGGTAAAGCTTACAAACATTATATAAAAGTTGTTAAAGGTAAAGTAATGATGTAAAATTTAACAAAGATATATATATATATATATATATATATATATATATATATATATATATATATATATATATATATACAAAGATATACACATATACTTTTCAGAAAATTTATAATTTTTTTCATGCATGAACGGATGTTTCTAGCATATATGAAAACATATAGGCCAACATATAAAAACTATTCACATGCGTTTTTGGCGAAAAAAAAATTAAAATTAAATATAAATGCCTTATAAATTTTTTTACATCTTTACTTCCATGCCTTTATCTACACAAAAAAAAACTAAATAGTAAAATTTATTTAGATTCTAGTGACTTTTTAGTGTTTTAATTGTTAAAACGGACTCCGGAGTAGCATAACATTTAAATATCACAAAGCACAAAGTGAAAAACTACAAAAATCAACATTTATGATTAATATTGAAAAAAGTGATTTGTAGTGGCTACTATAATAAATAACGACTCCTACTCTTTAAAAATTACTGTTTCAAACTCTAAAAAGCACTAAGTCAACAATTATAGTTTTGTTTTTATCGTTGCCTCAATACATTATTTTGCCTTGCAAATGTTCGCATTAACTACACTAAAATGTAAAATTTTTACTTTAAAAACTTAATAACCTTTATCTTGATATGATTTCTACGTATCACACAATAATCTTATACATGTAAAATGGTGAAATTGAAGTTGAAATTATTAATTATTATTATTACGGTTTAACTTTTTCAACATTTACATAGCTTTTGTTACTGTTTGAGATGATATTTTTTTCTCTACAATCATTGAATTGTAACGTTTGACTTATGTAAATCATCAATTAACTGTTAACATCGTGTATTTACTATTAATCATTATAGTTTAGTTTTTTCTGTGGGGGGCAAGCGTTGAAAAACATAGTTATCATAAAGTAAAAGACAATTATTCGAACATTTTATATATTTCGTATACAAAATTTAAATTTAAGTGTATTGTAGTATTTATGTCTCGTAGAAATATTTCATTACAAAAAAGGAAAGCTATTTTATTAAGCTTAAAATATTCATAACAAGTGAAAAGTCAAAGATAGAAAGCTAAAAAAAAAAAGTTGTTCGTAGTTTCTTTAATTTTTACTTGTTTCAATAATAACATCAATAGGTATCAATGGTCATGTCAAAAATTGAAAACTTACTTAAAAAATTTTGCAAACAAATCCGTTATGTGCCTTACTAAATGCTTTGCTCTGATATTATAATTTTTTTTTCTTTCGTTGTGAATAATTATTGTACAGTCACGTTACAAACATGTTTTTCGCTCGACAATAGTACCGAGAATCGATTCTTTTATGATTCCATATTCAGAATAAATAATATTTTCAAGGAAAGTTATTAAAGCTTAAAGCTATTTCGATGTTTTTTGAATAACGATTACTACAAAACGAATCTGGACCATAAAATAAATTTGTTTTAGTCACAAAAAAAAATAATAACTAGTTATAATGCTGACTTACAGCGATAATATTTTTTTTTAAGCATTAAAATTAATAAATAAATATTTTTTATTTGTAATAATAAATAAATTTATAGTGAAGATAAAAATCAATTAATCATGTAACAGAATATTTCACATTAAGTTTATGATATTGTTTATATTGGTGTAGAATTAATAAATACTTTTTATAATTTATAAATACACAAAATCATTAGTCTCTAAAATAATACCGTAGTCCGGTCTTAAGATCAGTATCTTAATTCAATCGTAAACTTAGACGTGTTGTGTCTCACTTCACGGTATAGTGACAGCAGTAAAATTGCAGCACGCTGCAACCCTATCCCCTCTTAAAAGATATTATCCCCTCCCGCCCCTCTTGATAACTACTTGTATGGCATACCCCACCTTTCGTCTGACCGTTCCTCTGGCACCCTCAACTGCTGATGGCCTTCACTTACTACTACTATTGCTCTTGCTCTCTTTTTCTATCTTTTTCCTTTTTCTTCTTTTATCTCTCTTATTCGCTCTATTGCTGGTTACGTTTTATTCACTTGCCATGGTCGCGCCGCCGCGACCGCCGTCGTTTCTTCGAGCCACCGCACGCCAACGTGAATTTCCACGGAGTGCTGCCGCTACCAACACGGTTAGTAAGTTACGGACTATATGTTAGTGATGATGTGGTTCTATCTGAAAATACCAATTTTAATAGTTTAATAATATAACAATTTGCGTTGTTAAAACAATAAATGGATTATCTCTCTATTTATTTCACTGCACTATTCTACTGGCTGTTATAAAGTTTTAACATTATTTCAAAAGAAAATGAATGTTTTTTATATTTAAACAAATTATTGTTCGTTGTTATGACGTTCTTGCTCTTACCGTAAGTCCAATACGTTCTTTAATGCGTGCATCTGCTTGTAAGAAACTATGTAAGTGAAACAGTGTGAAATACATTTTTCGGTGCAACAACAATGCATGGATTTTCTTTCATAACTTTTAACTTACAAGTGATACAAGGACTTGTGAGTTCAGGTAGCAAAAGAATGTTTATAAGGTGTAATTGAACTGTATATCACTTGAAAGGTACTCTCAAACTTCCACAGGCGTATCCGGAGGGCTGGACCTTGACTTCCGGGGGCGGTGACTTCCTGTTGTAACTGCGCGTGTTCCACGTGACAGGCGCGAGCGCATATACGTACTGCGCAACATACACGCGAGCTTATAAGAAAACAAAAATGAAAAAAAAAAATGTTTAACGTGATAAGATATTGAGAGAGTGATTGTTTTTTTTTTTTTTGTTTCTGTCATTTGAATCTTTTTAATATTATACAATCATGAACTAAGTTAGATCGTTTTAACGATGTATGTGTACATGTAAATATATTTATAAAATATATATGCTCATATATATATATACACATATGTATATATATTTATATTCACTTACAAATGATTTGCGTAGCGTGGGAATGAGATAAATAATAAAACAGCTGTTGTGATCCTCTTCCTTTGGTTGCGGTTTTACTATCACAACTATAAAATACCGTCCAAGTATAAAATGAAGATTTATGAAGAGAATTAAGGAGCTAAAGTGATAAAAAATTTAAGTGTTTATTCTCGAAGGTGAAAGTTTCTTTTTAATACCTAAAATATATATCATAAACTATAATAAGAAAATTTTTATCGATAATATTTTTGGCAAAATTCAAGTAACAATCCAAGGTCATAATTCTACTCTGTAAATCATTACGATTATTATTCAATTTATCACAGTAACTTGAAGATCATCTACTATGTCCGTCGTTATTTGAAGTAAAATTAATAACACTTTTAATAAAATTTACGGGGATGAGTTAGAATTTTAATTTTAATTTTAAATAAATAAAATTAATTTACTGATAATCACTTATTCGCCAAAGGTATTATTTAAACGTAAAATTACACTTTTAAATTTCATATTTATAACTACCTCAGCGATTCGCTAGCAGCAATTAATAAGATATCAACTTTGCGATAGCAAGTCATTTTAAACTATTTCATTATTGCATCAAGTCTATAATCACTCAAGTGGGTCGTACAACCAATACGAATAATACAATGTTGCCAGTAATATAACATTCATTTGCTTATTGGACGTCACTGTTCTTCTTTCGATAAAATGAATATATTTATTAATTGTTATTTTACTTACCATTTATTCCCTGCAAAGTTACAAGTAAATGATATTTGCGAATTTTTTAATTTTAAATAATCTTTTAAGCAAATTGATTTTTTTCTAGATAGAAATGTTTTATAGAATAACAAAAATAGAGTTAAATAAATAATACTAATTAGTTATCGAACAATCACAAGTTTAAAAAAGATCTAATGAATGTATAATAAATAATCGTGTATATACTTATTTACGGCAAAATTTGTAAAGAAGCGTCGGGCGAATAAGCCAAGAAGTTAGACTGAAATTTGTGAGTAAATTGTACTTAATAACATTCTACAAAGTAATGACTTGATTGATTTTAACTCAAATCGATTTACACCAAACAATAGTAGAAACAGTAATTTTAATAAATTATGAAACAAAACTTGTCAAATGACATTGTTATTGAATACCCTGGATAAAATAAGTATTGAGACAAAGAAAAAATTATTTGATTAACTATAAAACCCATGCTTTTCAATACTTTTTTCTTTGTCTCAATACTTTTTTTTAATCAGGGTATATATAATATACACATTATTTATAACTTAATTTTTTTTTAATGTCATCGATTTACTAACAATTTTACTTCATATCTTGACTTTTTTTTTACTTAATCTTGATTTTTCAAAAGTTTTTGTTTGACTTAAAAACAATGATATTCAGAAGGTCCAGTATTTAAATGCCACAAAAATCAGAAATTTTTAATTAATAATTTATTATTCTTTCAGCCACATAGGATTTGTGTATCTCTTCTTATTTTCTTCTACACTAAAAAACGATCGATAAATACTACAATTTAAAAAATGACACTCAACAAATACATGGCAAGAAAATTCTATAAAAATTTCCAATATAAATATCGTAATACTGGACTATACTTGTATTACTGGCAAATTTAAAATATTTTATACGACAATTTACTGTTTAAAAAAGATTTTTCCAATTTACTATCATAACTATATTAAAAGACTAGCTGTTACCCACCTACTCCGCTGGGCACTCTATAGAATTGTATTTTGAGATCTAGACTTGAAATTTAATAGGAGTATTTTTTTTACTTTCCCAGATTCTAAATTCCATCGGATTGACGTGCACCTTTTATCGATGTGATTATTCTAACTGATATTAATTATAACTTTCAATGTGCAATTACTATATAGAAAAAAGTAAACTGTAATAAATTATAGTCGATTTAGAATAAGTAATAATCAACTGCTAAAAATTATCATTTCAAACAGTAAAATCGAGATTTTAATAATTACTATATAATATTTATCATTTAAATGCTACAATTTATTTTTTACATAGAAGAAAATACTATTTCAAACAGAAATATTCGCTACGTGAGTCTAAAATGTTAAAGTCTAATAATTAAGAATTTTGACTTTGATATTTATCATTTCGTACCTAAAAAATGATCGCATGATATGTAAAAAGTATAAAATACAGTTACTAAATTTTTAATACAATCAACGTTATTATTTACAAAATAAAATAATAAATTTTAAACGCAACGCTAAAAATGAAACTATAATTATTGACTTGCTTGGACTGGTAAAATATATATTTTAAGAGTAGAATTTTTACTGTTTCAAATGTTAAATTCTCCCAAAGTGAGACCCCTTTCTCATCTGAGTTCTCTTTCTCCTCATGAAATGGACTATATATTGAAACGGCAATTTTTACTATTTTTAAAGTGTAATTTTTCAAGATGAGGGAGTCGTTATTTACTAAAGTGACAGCAACTAATCACTTATTTTTTATATTAAATTATAAATTGTGACTTTTCTACATTAAGTTCTATGATTTATATTTTTGCCGCCCCGACGCCGCTTTACTGTTTAAAACTATAAAAATTAACCGAAACCCGAATGAATTTTACAGTTTACTTTCTTCCGTGCATAACATTCCCGTAACTTTCTTCCAAAAATGAATAATAATTGATGACACGAAGAAAAAAATTTTAAATTAGCATTGAAAGTTTCACTTAAAGTAATTGTAGGTCTTTAAGTGTAGTTTTAAAATCTGCATATCTCCAAGTGCGACAAGTTTTGCCATTAATTAAAATTTCCTCCATGACATCAATTTTTCATAGAAAATTATTTGTACATGTTCGTTACGAATTCTCTTAAAATAAGTAACCGAATTTTTGTTCCACAGCTCAAGTGTTTAAAAATTCATTCATTTTAATCTGTTACATTCCCGTCATCCCGTGATCAGAACAATTCATCGGTTATATGATCAGCAAAAATAGAATGTATGTAAAATTCTTAGTTCATTGACTGAATAGCTACATGTAAAGTTAAATTTTGGAAACTTTATAATGACTTTTTCGCCGCTAAGATTTTTTAATGTTACCACCCACCCCCACGATCCTTATTGGTGGTGATTCGTTGTGAAATTCGCTCTTAGATCATTTCTATATCACATACAGAAGACTTCTACTAAAATTAAAGTCTCTAGAAGCTATAGCTTGGAAATCGAAAATTTTAATTGTTTCTCACAAACCCCTGTGAAGTGAGCGGTCGTAAAATTCGTATATTATTTCTACATCACTTATAGAAAATTCCTACCCAATTTGAAGTCCGTAGGAGGTATAATTTGAAAATTTTTAATTTTCATTGTTAATGCCCACCCCCACAACTCTTTATGGGTTGATCTATCGTAAAATTCGTTTGTAGACTGTTTCTACATCTCTTACAGAAGGTTCCTACCAAATTTGGATTCTATAAAAGCTATAGTTAAAAAACGTGAATTTTTCATTACTAACGCCCCCGCAAATCCCTTTGGAGGAAGAATTTCTTAAAATCCGTTCTTAGCTAACCTCTACATAACAAAAGTAATAATTCTACCAAATTTCAAGTCTCTAGATCTTATGGTTCCAGAGATATCGTTATGAGTGAGTATATACGTGGAAATCTCTTATATATATATAGAGAGAGAGAATAGATTATTTTCATTTTCACTGTTATTTATATTAATTATAACAGAAAAAAGACAAAAATTTTACAGATTTTTAACGTCCCCACAATCTCCTCTGGGGCTGAAATTTTGCGGAATCTGATTGTAGGCGACCTTAATTTAACAAATATAAAATTTTTTTGCTCGACGGGCAGAAAGCGTCAACTTTCGGCCCGCTGCGCTAAATGAAGTTGCCACTTTCTGCCTTCGTCGAGCAAAAAAATAGCATACACTCCTCGGGAAGTAAATAAGAAAGCCTCAGATCACATGTTTGTTGACCTCGGCTTCGCCTCGGCCAACAATTACATGTGCTCTGAGACATTTCTTACTTTACTTCCCTCGGTGTGTAATATACTATTTATTAAATTTTAAGTCTGTGGGAGTTTTAGTTTAAAGGGATTTTGGGATTTAAACTTCATTTAATACATTCTTGTTTGCCCTTAACAAAGCCCAAAAACTTTCTCTCTGAATAAATTTCATGTTTAGTCGAGTTTAAAATTCAAAATTTAGTTTTTTGTGATTTTTTCTAACCATGAACGCCCCCGCTATACACTTCAGAGATTCAATACTGATAAAAAAGTTAGTCTATCCACCAAGTCAATGCATTCTCTACACAAATGCAGAATTTCAGTTCAATCGGAGTATAGTTTAATATTTTTAACGGATCAACCGTAAAAAACTCTACAGATCATATATTAGTATAGATTATTGTATTAAATTCGATTACAGAAAATACGATATTACTATCGCAAATAAGGTAAAGTATCCAGTACTTGAACACTTATAAAAACAGGACTCGTATTTAAACTGACTTTTCGAAATATTGTAATACAAAATTCGTATATTTATTATGAGTACAGAGTAATGTGCGCTTGTTATAATTATTCATTGATACGGTAGTTGATTTCTGTAAGTTTTTTCAATGATAATTCAAAACAATTATATTTTTGTTAACTTAAAAACTGACATGTCGAGAATAGTCGATAGATGTTTTTTTTTTTTTTTTATAAAAAAGGTTCTAAATCATAAACCGAACAATCAGTAAAAAAAACAGTACACCATCATTTTAAGTAAAAAAAAAATTGTACCACTCAATGAAATAGTCTTTTCTATATAATACATATTTTATGCAAATACACCAACTATCATTTTTATATTAAATTTCAGCCTCTAAATATACTTCCAAATTTTCAAAGTAGTACACAGAACTTGAACAAGTTGGGGCGGTATAATTTCAACAGCACTCTAATAGCCTCAATAGCCTCTAATAGGATCATATATTAGTGATCAGCATTGTGATTTGTATTAATTACTGCAAATTAAATAAGTTTTATAGCTAAAAATTATTAAACGTTGTGAATTGAGATTTTTTGATTTATAATTGAAAATTTGCTTTGTCATTCATAAAAATGTAATCAAAAAATTAAATACAAATATTTCTCATCTTTAAATGAACATATCACATATTCATAGTATTACTTTTAATATTATTCAATAATATGTTATAATTCTTTTGATATTTCAATAAAACGTTGAAAATTTTTGCTGTACACATTGCCGTATATTTTATAAGTTCAACTACTGCTCCCAGGATTGATTGTTTAACTACTACTCATTTCATAGTCTTTCTTAAAAACATTGTTAAAATATAAATATTCAATTATCTGCGTTATTTTGCGCTTCAATCAATTCAAAATTGTTCATATTTTCATAAAAATCATTAATTTGAATTCATAATTACATCTTTATATGTTATAAGTAGGATCAAATACGTTTTACTTTGAAACCTGTTCAACTACTGGGTACTTTACCTTTGTAAGAGAATAAAAAATAAGACGTAAAAATATTATTTTTGTATTCATTTTTAAAATTTCCAGTGATGCCTCTGAATCTTTTCAATAAAAGTAACAAATTTTATGATCATTGAATTAGAACATTTCTCAATTAGTGTGAGTGTTGGCAGTGCACAGCGCTAGACTCCGAGTTTCTGTACAATCGCCATCATTAACGCCTGGGCATGAAATAAGTAAGTTATAACCAATTCCAATCTAGGCATCAATGATGGCGATTGTAAGTGGTGAAGAACATCTGTAGTAATTTACCTCAAATAGCGTAGTGAGAGCGTCTCTGGCTGGCAACTAAAAGTTCTAGGTCCGATTCCCGGACAACAGTGCAGATTTATTTTTTCGGTTACTGCAAAGTTATCGATAATTTAAATTTCCCATCTCTCTCTCTCTCTCTCTCTCTCTCTCTCTCTCTCTCTCTCTCTCTCTCTCTCTCTCTCTCTCTCTCTCTCTCTCTCTCTCTCTCTCTCTCTTTTTCTAAAATTTCTTTCCAAAATTCCGACTATCAATTTTTACGATAGTTGAATTGTAAAGTTCACTAACATATCTTGTATAATTTGCTCCATATTACTGGAATTTTCAAGTTTCTTGCTCGTATTATTTCTTGAATAAAATTTACGGTAGTAGATCGTAAAAATTATTAAATGACAAGTATAGTCCACCGTTACTATTTTATTTAATAAATATTACGATAGTAAAATAGTAAAAATTTTTTTAATTTTTTTACCGTGTACCATTCCAATGTCCATATAAAAAACTGCTGATTATTTATTTATTTTGTCTCTTAATATTTACGAATACGTCATAACTGTTCCTGTACGATGTTTTTCACAGCACATTCAACTTTTTTCCCCTCATGGCTTAAAAAATTATGTTAAAATCAGTTTCATTTTTACTTCATTATGACTTTTTTTTCTAAATTATCTTATACATTAAAACAAGCCATCTTTAAAAAGAAACCAAGAGATATTGACTTGTTTATGAATTGTTTTATGAAATAAAAAAAGCTTATTTTTAAAGAATACCAAGTTAAATGGATTTAATTATGAATTTTTTTGTCTCAAATCGATCCTAACTTAACCAAAAAAGTTAATGTTAAGATTAGAGTTAGCAATACTCGAGGAACCTATTACTTTCGTGAGAATTATAATACATTACTATCGTGAAGGTAGATATTGTCAGTTGTCATGATGGCAGTAGCCATATAGTAAAATTTTAATTAATATCATAAGATAGTACCAATAGAAATTTCTATGGACACTGAAAAAAAAAATAAACTTGAATCAAGAGTAAAATTCTTGAACCAACAAAATAATTATGAAGAAGCTCATTGTCTTGAATCAAGACAAAAAATTCTTGAATCAAGTAAAATTTACTTAAACTAAGTGAAATTTCTTAGTTTAAGAATTTTTTTACTCAAACCAAGAAGACGAAATTCTTCAAAATCATTTACTTGATTCAAGTAAATTTTTTTTTCTGTGTAGTGGTGGTTAGGCGCAAGTTTGGCATGCTCAATTCCAAATGTAACGCAGTTTCGAGTTCCTGCCAAGTTTGGCTTTCGAACTTTGTCCGAGTTAATTCCCAAATCAGGCCGAAATTCAAAAAGTAACGCAGCCGCGAGTCCCTGTCAAATTTAGCTTTCTGTTTTGGCAATTGTAAAAAAACCACACTTGCAAAAAACGAACTAAGCCAAATTTTTAGGAGTGAACCGTAATTTAACCTAATCCGAAAGACCTTTTTTAATGAGAAAAAAAAATATTAAATATTTAGTTTTTCTATGTAGTTTTTTTTTTCACTTGTAGAATTAATAAGATTAGAGGAGGGAAGATTGAAAGAGTTAGGTACAAATTTCCACGTACACAAACCCACCCACCCACCCACCCTCACACACACACACACGCGCGCGCGCTCGTAAACCTATTTTACGTTACCCTTAAAACCAATTATTAAAAAAATCATATATTTCCTAAGCGAGATTCTTACACAGTACCCGATGCACGAGAAACCGATACCGTACTGTACGGCTACACTGCCGACAGAGGCTTGCCTGTTTGAGTAGACTAATAAGCTTGATTGTAAATTTCTAGATGAGGGAGTAGAAGGTCATTATCTTCATTTGAAAACTACACTCGATAGTGATTTGGCACTCTGAACTTCGGCAATGCCACAGGTTTGCCTAAGAGAACCCGACTTTGGCATGCCAACCTTCCGTGAACTTTCGGTTTTTGTTGGTAAATGCCAGTTAGGAAGTCGAATGTTATGCCTAAATTTGGCCTTACCACACACTTTCCTAGCAAATTCCAATTTTGGCATACCATTTTTTAGTTACCGTAATTTCCTACCAGTTAGGCAATCTATAGTATATCGAACTTAGGCAATGTTGCATAGTTTGGTAATCACATCCGAATGCGGAATTCTTTTAGCATGGCAATGTTCATTTTGACTAATGTAAAATAAATAAAATGAAAATCAAGCTTGCTGTAGTTAAGAAGGTCAAGTTTGCCCAAACTGATTTTTGGGCATACCTTACTGAAATTGTAGTCGGGTATATAGTTATGCCAAACTTGGGCGATTCTAATGAGTTCAATGCATGATCACAACCAGACCTGGATTTTCTTCGACTTGCCTTATATGGAAGTTACTTTATACTAATCGGTATGCCGGACTTCAGCAATGCCATAGATTCCCCTAGTTTTATCCAAATTTGGCACACCGAACTTCGGCAAACTTTCTGTCGACCTTACAGTTATAGTCAGACTTTCCAATTGTAAAAGTTAAACTTCAGCAAATCTCTGGTTTCCTTTACTCATACTAATCAAGCATTCCAAACGCTTACCGAAGTTCAGAAATGCTGTAGATTTACCTAGTTACACGAAATTCGGCAAACCGAACTTCCACAAACCTTTGGTTTCCGTGACTCCATACCAGTCGGCCTTTCCGATTGTATGTTGAATTTCAGTAAGCCTTTAGTTATCGTTACGTATACTAGCTACACATTTTGAAGGTATACCAAACTTCTAAAATGCCTCAGGTGTCTCTAGTCACTCTTAAATTAGGCAAGCCAAATTTCGGCAAACCTTTGGCCGATTCCATTATTCATTCTAATTAGACGTTTTGAAGGTTTGCCGAACTTCTGAAATGCCACAAATGTCTTTAGTCACACCCAAAATTTTGCCTAATAGGCAAGCCGAACTTGCCTCTCACTAATTCTTCGATATTCCTGATAACATTTTCTAGTCGAGTAACTGGCACTATTAAATAAAAACGATAATAATTGTGAATGTTGAATTTTCACAAATTTTTTTATAATTGTTGTGGGAAATTTAATTACTCAGCGTTGCTTTCTCAAACAAAATTATTATTTATTTATAAATAATAAAGAGTAGAGAAATTAATCATAAATTAGTAGCACCGCCACACAAAAAAAAAAAAGTGGTTAGTACTTTTGACCGGATCCACCTACGGACATGTATTTTAAATTGCTGAATTCGAATTTGAAGTCCGTTTGGCCCGTCTCACCCTTCAGATTTGAGTAAAATGCAAAAAACGAAGAAAAAAACCAAAAAATTGCGAAAAACTGCAATCACAACGATGAAAAAATTTTTATGGACCCGGATCCAGTATGATTTTTATATAGTTCTATTTATCGAATATGAATCTGAAAGTCGATTAGTCCGTTGAGGAGTCAAAATTTGAAAAAAATGCGAAAAAAATTTTTTGGATTCAGATTGAGTATGATTTTTAAGTATTTTGTTTCATTGAATTTAAATCTAAAGTTTTTTGTCCCATTAACGTTTTAAAATTAAAATCAATTTCAAAATACCAAAAAAAATTGGGAAAATTGCATTTATAAATATGAGAAAAAAATCTATTAAACACGATTGTTAATGAATTGGGTATATTTTCAAATATATCTTCTGCGAGATAGGCGAGGCGAGCGCGATTAAGGCTCTTGACCAGGCCCATATAAAGATCGGTTGGGTTAACTGCCGTATACGCTCAGTTACAAAAGTAACCTGCTGCTTTAAATGCCTTAGTTTTAGACACCAAACACTTTAGTGTGCGGGACCAGAAAGAAGCAGGTACTGCTACAAATTTGGCGGAGAAAACTATAAGTCCATCCACGAAAAAGCCAAAATGCTTCGTTTGTACGCCAGGCAAATACGTTAAAGATGGCTTATATCATATAGCCGGCTCCCGGGCATGTAAGACATGTCGCACCGCACTTGCCAAAATCACGAGAAGGCAGAAATGACGCGCTTATTATAAGGCAATCTGAACAGGTGTGCTTTGGCGCAAAATTTGCGCCAGCGTATCTTCGAAAACAAAATTGATATCTGCCTTATCTGCGAACAACATCTCAACATTCAAGATAGAGCATGGTTCGCTGATAAATCCGGCACGGCAGCAATCTGGATCGCCAACTCGAAGAACATCACCGTTGACAACAGCGGAAGCAGATCAGGATCCATCTGGATCAAAACTCCCACGACCTACTTTATGAGCGTCTACCTTTCACCCAATGAAAAGATTAGGGTGTTCCGACAAAAAATTGCAGGCATAAAGGACGCCATCGGCAAGTTCAACGAAGAAGTCATCGTGGCTGGCGATTTCAACGCGAAATCAGCTGAATGGGATGCTGATTTCTCTGAAATTAGAGGCAACGAAGTAGCAGACTTTGCAGCGAGACTCGACCTCATAGTGCTGAACACTAGAAATACTACGACAGAAATACTACGAAGACCAGGATACCAGGAATCTATCCTCGATATTACGTTGGCGGTTCCAAGGATCGCGAACATGATCGAGAATTGGACAGTATCAGAGGAATACAGTGGCAGTGATCACCAACATGTGACATTCAGCATTCGACTAGCACCTATTCTGGTACCGCATCGTGATCATTGACAACGAAAACTCTCAAGACAGGTAAAGCACCAGGCCCTGATGGTGTCCTGGCATCAGTGATCAAGATTGTAGCCCTGGAATACCCAGATATACTTCTGAACGCTTACAACGCATGCCTAGTAACCGGAACGTTCCCAACGGCCTGGAAGCTTCAGAGATAGGTTCTGTCAGACAAAAGTAAAGGTAGCCCTGTAACACCCTCATCGGACAGAACACTCTACATGTTAGATGTTGCTGGAAAACTGTTCAAGAATCTTATCCAGGGAAGACTACGCAACGACATCGATCATGCTGGAGACTTTGCCACAAACCAACATGGCTTCCGGAAGGGACAATCGACAGTCGGCGCGATCCAAAAAGTCATAGAGACAGCGACAGAAGCATGGGCAGGTAGCCTCAAAGCTCGCAAGGTGTGTCTCCTCCTCACACTAGACATCAAAAACGCTTTTAACAGCGCAATTAAGGGAGATATTTTAGATGCCTTGGAGCACAAATTCGACGCAAAGCCAGAGAATTTGGCAATAATCGATAACTGTCTCGACAAAAGGATGTTAATGATTGCCCAGACAAAATTGACGACGCCAAACATACGTTCTTCGAATGTAAGCGGTAGAAGGGCAACAGAAACTTTTTTGTAGAGAATCCCATTTCCTATCGAAATAAGTAGCTGAATCAATTTTTTTTCGACTTTCAACTTTCATTACATTTGGTAAACCTAACATATCAGCCTAAAATTTTTGCCTTTCACATGAATATTGTGTCCAAGCGATTATAAACGGTTTACTTACTTACTTAATTAATTAATTAATTAACGGTTTAATTAATTTGTAATTGCTGTTAATAATTTGAATTCAAATAAGCGGATTTTCGTGCCACTCTACTGACGGGTTATGGACTCTGATGCTATCTTCTAACTAAGAAAATATTCATGTGTATTACAAAGCTTGTCATGTTCTGTTTTTTTTTTTTTTTTTTACCAAAACGAAAATGTTTTTTGATGGAAGTAAGAAATTTTCCCGACTCAAGCCAGATTCACAGTATAAACAACATGGTTTTTTCATTTTGAAGGATTGTATTTCATGAACAGAAGAAAACCTTTCTTGGGGAAAGCAATTTTTTTAGCTGCAGAATGAACTGTTCACAACTCAAAAAATAAATATTTTTTTTTTTTTTTCCGGCAAAATGCTGTCGTCTTATTTCATAAGATAAATGAATCAAGGCAAATTTCCGGAACAGAAACGAAGGAACTTGTTTATAAGCAATATTTTAAAATGTATCTTATCAGCAAGTTATTGATCAGTCTCATAACAATCTTCATCGCGTATGCAATAAATCTATGTGTGCTTTAATTGGGATATCATGGCAGTACGTCACTTGAGAATGAATTGAACTCTATAATTATAATATTTATTGAATTGTATCTGAGTGATAGTAGAAGAATATTTTTAACATATCATTTTTCAAGTTTGTCTATATTTAAGCTAACTTTTTGATTTACATTCTTATTTTATGAATTTAGGGGTTGTAACAAAAATAAGCGTTGATTTACCACTCATTACAATATATTTTAGATACTTTGGATTTCTTTTAAAGATCTATAAAGGTAACTTTCAATTTTCGGTTCGATTGAAATATTGCCCCATTTATCGTACTCAGCTGATGATACTTATGTCCGGGCAAAACCAACGAATATAGCCGAATAATTAAATGAACATTTTTTATAATATTTCTCAAACAAATCAACTGATTGGAATGTGGTTCAAAGCATTCGACCCATTTTGTCAAAAAACGATGTTTAAGTTTCATTGTTGAGCTCCAAGAGCTCAACTAATAACAAACTGGTATATTTTTGAGCACTTTGAATTTTAAAAGGTTAAATGTTTTTCAGTTTTTTTTTTCTGTATTTATATAATTTTCTTTTCCTAGGTTAGGCTATATATCAATAATTTAACGTCTATTATACTTTGATGTTTTCATGGTGATTCTTCAAGTACTTCTATACTTTATTCTTTGTTAAAATATAATGTGAGGGATAAGAGTTAAAGCGAATAAAAATAAATACAAAGCTTTTAAATATGAGTATTATAGTATGAACGAGTTCATGTTGTTGAGGGTATAGGATATAAAAGTGAAATAAAAATAAATATTGCTAGAAACATTATTCAAGACGTATAAATTCTGAAAAATAACATTTTCATAACTTTCCTTCAACAATACCAAAGCTTAACTCTATAAATAATTAAGAATGGCAGTGCTAGGTTTTTTTAGACAAAAGAAACTTTTAATTATAAAAAAAGAAAAGATTCATTTCACGTGTAAGTTTTTGATTTAATGTATATTCATGTCTATTAACCATCTGTTATCAGTTAACAACTGTTTAACTTTTAAAGTTGAACTCAATTCATGCGTCATATTTATTTTTGAATAGAAGCAACTTAATGAAAATAAAAATTGGTTCACGAATCTTTAAACTTTCAGTTAAACTTTTTAACTTCCCGCTAAGAAAATCGAAGATTTTCAAAAATCGGGAAGTTATTGGTTTTACCCAGTTTTTCGAAAATCGAGTTCTCATTATATCTCAACGTTTCGATTCAGCTCATCGAAATGCATAACCCTAAGTTGATTTACACGGAAAAAATAAGATAATAGCAGTTACTATCTAGTTATAATAAAATTTTCTACCATCAACCCGATAGTAGTGAATACTATCTAGATGATTGTATAAATCATAGAGATTGTAACATTCACGATATTTACAATAATTATTACAATCCTGTATGTTAACTGAAGTTAGTTACTGTTATTATTCTACATAGTTATATTTATAATCCAAATGGTAAAAGTTATTATCAAAAACTATAATAGTTACTATCTAAGGTAAGCAGAATTTAAACGTCAGCGTTTAAAAACCACAGTTAAAAACGTAAATATACTCGGAAAGAAAAATATAGGTATTATTTCTATAAATTTATAGGATTATTTCTTATACTGACTATAGGAACGATTACTATGATTATGGAAATGACGACCACAATATTAGGAAGTGTTCCTAGAATTTATAAGATCATTTCCAATACTTATGGAAATAGTACCCGGAAACCATTTCCATAATATTATGAACATTATTCCGATCATAATATATTCAAAATATATTATATAATCATAATATATATTAAAATTCCCAGTTGCAATTATTGCCCACAAAGTTGCGTAGTATCAGGCGTAGGCTAATAGGAAATATTACTATCATTATTTAGCAAGTATTCCCATAGTAATAAAAAAATTAAAGCAATAGTAATAGCTATTACTAATACCGGTATTAATGATAATATTAATGGTAATAGTGTTAATAGTAGCAATAGTAATAATAATAGAAATAACTAGCGACCATGCAGTCACTATGTGATTGTCGTGACTTGTGAACTATAAATAAATAAAATTTTGCCTTATTAAATAATGATTTTTATTACGTGCTGCTGTCTCAAAAGCTTCTCTTAGGTATAAAAAAAATTTCCTTCAAAGCGCAACTTGATATGTCAATTCTTCATGAAGCTATGCTCGAAAACATCAATGCGCAATGCTCAAAGAGCTCAAAAGCACAGAACAGCTATCTCTTTGAGCTCGAAAACCATATAAGTGAAATTTTTAAGTGCTTAAGTATGGAGTTAGCAGGAAGTTGCAGGGATCGTTTTTAGGGTCAACCGTTTTCCTAACTTTTTATTAATAAATAATTAACTAAGCGATAAATAATGTACAATTTGTTTCTTTTAAATGTAGACAAAAGATACTTATACATAAGAAAAAAATTGAAAAATATTTTGAAGTTTCTCAGTTGATAAAAACTAAAATTCGTGTAAATTTTCTCGAATCATATAAATTAAATTGAAATGTTTCAAATATTTAATCAAACCTTTTAAAATCAGTACACATGAAAGTTTGATGATGAATATCTTTCGAACGCTCAATTTAATCGCCAAAACATATGATACCATTTTTGTAGAGCAGTTAATTTCCTACAAAAATTTGAATTGCGCATTATGTAAGAGTCATTTACCGTCGAGTTATAAAAATCATAAGCAAAATGACATTTGATTTAAAATAATCAAA
Organism: Cotesia typhae; assembly: GCF_013202065.1. Classification (NCBI taxonomy): domain Eukaryota; kingdom Metazoa; phylum Arthropoda; class Insecta; order Hymenoptera; family Braconidae; genus Cotesia; species Cotesia typhae. The sequence continues at coordinate 957,473 of NW_027423757.1, read as the reverse complement.
CTTAAATCTTCAATGTCATTCAAATGGTGAGGTTTACGGAAAAAATATAAAATATCTTTTTTGTACAGCATTAAATTTCCTACAAAATTTTTGCAGAACATTTTTCTGTACAATCATTAATGATCAGGTATGCATTTTTTTCTATTGGACTGAGAAAAAAATAAAAAACTGCGATGTGGAGGACCTTGTTATTAAAATTAGGAGCTCATATTTAATGAAAATTTTTTTAAAGTGTCTAGCAACACATTTTTCCGTATCACTTGTAAAAAAAAAAAATTAATTTTTTTGATCTACCCTAATATATATATCTAATAATATATCTATGTAATATAACCGACCTTGTCATCACGACATCTGCAAAAGTTTTCAACCGATCTTGATGAAACTTGGTACATATATCCTTTGTGTAATTATTTTGAACGAGTTCGAAGATAAGCCAAATCGGTCATTTACTTTAGAAATGACGGCCATTTAAAATTTTCAGAATAGTGAAAATCACGTTTTCAGTTACTTCATTGATATACAACTTTCGATAGAAAAGAGATAGCTAATTTCTGAAAAATTCATGTGATAGCTCATGAAATTGCCTTCAGTTTGACGTAAACAATATTGACTTATTGTCGATTTTTAGTTATTTTACAAAAGTTAAGAGGTCTATTAAACCATTTTAAGGCAATGTCTGGTACAACCGACTTATGAATGTTATTCTATCAAGAATTCTTAACAGATTCTAATGAAATTTAGTACGCAGATTCCTTGGACAATTAGCTCGCATGAGTCCTAAGATGGATGAAATCAGTTAATTAATTTCGAAGTAGTAGATCTACAAAATTCTCAGACCGTAAACTGCCGTATGTAAACTGCTTATAAGTTTCGAACGGCTGAACCGAATGGAGCTACATCAGTGGCGTTTTAGATAGTTCTATCAAACTTATATTTCTTGTGATTTTGAACTAATTCAAACCAGTAGATTTTGAGAAATCTCAAAAAAATTATGTAAAAAATTTTTTAAAATGTGGTGTTTTTGGAATAACTTTTAAACGGCTTTACTGATTAATTTGAAAAACTATTCATCTCTTAACTTCAAGAAACCACGTCGATCGCCGCCAGTCCAGTCAAAATCGGCTCATTCATTCAGAAGTTATTGCCGATTGAAAATTCAAAAAATAGTGTTTTATTAAACTTCTATCAGACTTTTGAGCTCAGAAAGCTTAAAATGACACGTAAATTGTACTATTCCTGTAAAGTTGAACTAATTCGGACCGATAAATTTTAAGAAATTTCGAGAAATCTTAAAGAAAATAAGAAAAAAATCTTTTTTAAATGCGGTTTTCTTGGAATAACTTTAAACGACTTCATCGATCAACTCTTAAAACTAATCCGCTTTTAAGCTTGAAAAACCACGTCGAAAACTGAAAAAAGTCTTCTTTTCACATAACTTATACATTTTTTGGAATAACTTTTAAATGGCTTCACCGATCAATTTCGAAAACTAATCAGCTTTTAACGTCAAATAACTACGTCGATTTCCGCCAAGCCGGTCACAATCGGTTGATTCGTTCGAGAGATATCGTGAACGAAAGAAAACCAAAAAAAGTGTTTTCTTAAAATTACCCCGAAATTCCTAGTTTAATCAATTCGAACTTGAAGATTCTCCGTGAAGCTGAAAAAAACTGCGTCGAATGCCGCCAACCCCGTTGATTCATTCAAAAGTTATTGCGGTTCGAAAATTCAAAAAATAGTGTTCTATGAAATTTCTACCTGACTTTTGAACTCGAAGAACTATCTCTTTGAGCTCGGAGAACTTAAAATTACATATAAATTGTATATTTGAGTTCGAAGAACTCAAAAACATAATTAGTGCAATTTTATGCGACATTGTATTTATTACATAACATGATATTATCATTCGAATAAATTGATTGATAATACTCAAAGAATTCTATTGTAATATTAATTATACTGTGTGAGGATTAGGTCCCGAAAATAAGTCTAAAACCAATATCGGAACGTAAAGGTTAATCGGAAAAATAAAAATAAGTAGCTGCGATTAAAATTTGATCTCTAAAACTATTTAGCCCAGTACAAACTCACATTATTTATTTTTTGAATTATTTTATTTGAAAAATACACAGTTCCGAAAAACATTTAATAGAAATCATAGAGAAATATTATTCATACTTTTATATTTAGAATTTTAAATAGTTACTTTGATTTCCCTTCTGTAAAATAGTACATGTCATTTAATTTATTTATTAATGACTTAATTTTTTTAATAATTTATGTCAAAATTATCTACATTTCATATAAAAAAAAAGTCTAGATTAAATTTAAAAATTTATTTACAAAAATTTTTTGCTGTCCACTAATAAAATAATACTACGATATTTTTCCTAGTTTAACTTTCTGTACGCCCAAGTCCAATTAAATGCTTCGAAAAATTATTATTGCCGTCCAACATCTAATTTAGTATAATAATTCTATTTCAATTAATTATTATATTTAGCGTACAATAAGCATAATCTTTACGTTATGAAACACTCATTTTGTTAGATATTCCAGTATCGGCCCAACTGTTCCAGTATTGGGTCTAGACTTTTTTAATGTTCCGGTACTGGGCCTTTTAGACTTATTCGAAAATTACTTTCGAGTGGCTAATTGTTTAATTTATGAGGTAGTGCTAATTATTTTATTTTCTTAACTATTTAAATATTTTTGAAGTAAAATAAACCAACCACATGTCCTCCGTCGTTTCAGTATTGGATGTTTTACGTTATAGCTTCCAAATTTCAGACATACAACTTATATATTAACGTAAACAAATGAAAGTCGCATTGTTCTCATTCTGTTTTTATTTAAGTTGCTAAAATTTTAGAATTTAATTTATATACCAATTTAAAATTTTACTTACGTACATCTAGACTTTATTATAATTTAAAATATTAACTAACATTATTTTTTATGTTACAGAACAAAGATTAGCGGTAATTATGGACAGCGAATTCGGAGGAATGAGAGATGCTCGTAAATATTTAAAGACACTAATCATAACATGAATTTCTTAACTATTCTATAAATGTAAACATTAAGTATGAATATCGAAAACGAAGATTCTTCAACTTCGACTGAAGTTAAGTCGAATGGAACTGTAAATATAGGATTAAATCCAAGGACACCACCAAACTGTGCACGTTGTAGAAATCATCGTTTAAAAATTGCTCTCAAAGGTCACAAAAGATATTGCAAGTATCGAAACTGTAACTGTGAGAAGTGTATACTCACGAAGGATCGTCAAAGAGTTATGGCGTTACAAACTGCGCTTAGAAGAGCTCAGGATCAAGATACTTCAAGAGTTCGGAGACCTGAAGAGGTTATTCTATTTTTGTTCCTTAGGGAAACTGTTTTTTCCTTTTAATTTAGCCGTTTATTGACAAATATTTGTCAGTTGATGATTTAAAAAAGTTTGATAGTCAATATTTTGTCAATTTCAGTTTTTATTATTTTTAAGACTTATTAATTTAATTGTCCTTTTTCTCAGCAGGTGGAACCTCGGCCATTGACTCTAGATCGAGAAAGACTAATTACAGCATCTCAACCTACGCGTAGTTTAGAGGGTAGTTGCGATAGTAGTAGTGCAGATTCGCCAATAAGTAATCATGGTAGTACTGGTGTCCATATTGTCAGTGTTCCAAACTTACAGAAGCTGTCACCAACTCTAAACAATCATACATCGTCAACTACGCAAATATCCGAACCGAGAAGTTGTGAGTCTAATTTATATATAATAAATATTTTTATAAAAAATATAATTTTGATAACTTCTATTATTTGTAAAAATTAAATTTTTAATAAGTACATTTAAATTTGACTATAAAGTGACCTACAATATTTACCAACCTCCACCAAATAAGTACGAAATATTTTCTGTATTAAATTTTTTTCAAGAAAAAACTTAACAAGATATATACGCTCAAAAAAGTAATAGTTCAGCTATATTTCCAATGAAACCTAAAATATTTGCATTTAGAGTCCCGATAAAATTGACGAAAATTCAATAATTATTTTGTGATTCAATTAATTATTTACTCCTATGAATACAGCGAAGATTTTCTAATAGTATATTCCATGCGTTAGAGCATCAAACTTTTTGGCCATGTGTTGTATACTATTTTTTTTGATTCCCGTCCGAAAATACAGAACACGAGCGGGGTTGAGGGGGAATGACTTTTGTTGGGCTTAAAAAGATATCTCACAGATGAGATACAATTAATTGCACGATAATTAAATCCTGAAACTAAAAATTAAGAATAAAAAACACATAAATAAATCAATAAACGAAAATAATTTATTAATTCCCAAACATAATGAAATTTTTGTTGAATAGTTTGAATATATTAACGTGAAGTCGTCGTTATCGATTCGTAACGGTTGGCAATGATTCGAGTAAAATAAAAAATTCTCGATTTGAACATTTCTCAATAAATATTTCAGTTGATAATATGTTTAAAAAATAAAAATATCAAACGAAACTATGAAGAAAATTCATATAAAATAAATAATTGTATGCTCAGACAAATATAATTATAAAAATGTATCCAAAAAAAGTACCATACATAAAGATAATCAAAGATAAATTCCTAAATGATCGGTAAATTACCAGAGAAATAATTTGAATATTCAAAAATATACAAATAAAATATTTTAAATAAATTTTATGTTTCAAATAAAAGGAAATAAATAAAAGATTAGTCTCCTGATAATTACAGTTTTAAAAATAAACAATATCAAATAACTATAACTAAATATAAAGACATTCACTAAATTATTAGATCATATCATAATACAAAATTAAAATGCAAAAGTCCTTCAATTACAAAATAGTCTATTAAAGGAATTTAAATTTTTCAAAAATGGAAATATAAACAGAAGACACAAAGGAAATTAAAAAATAATAACAAACCTATGTTGTGTAAACCAGTGTGGGGATCAGATAAAAACAGTTTGATAATAAAAAGCCAGTGTTATTTATGTCAAATTAAAGACAATTTTACTAGCTTTCACATGAATTTTTCAAAAATTGGCTATCTCTCTTTAATCAAAAATTATTCATCAATGAAGTCACTGCAAACGCGATTTTCATTATCTTGATAATTGTGACGAGATACATAAAAATGATTTTTTTTTATTAATCACTTTATCTTAATTTTAAATTATTTAAAAAATTTCCTACTTTTTCGTTTGGTTTTATATTAGTATAAGTAGTCCACCAGGGCGCGCGGTAATTCAAACGAACCACAAAAGTCGTACTTTATGGAGCCAAACGCTGCCCGAAAGTTTGTATTTTCGGGTCGGGGATCAAGAAAAAGTACTGATGCGACATACTTGAAATATAATTAGTAAACAAAGCTTGATATTCAGTATTTTAATGATAGTAAGTTAACTTCTTCGTTTTTTATCATCTAACGGAATAATCATCCATGCGATAAATTCTAATGACTGCTTTCATCAATCTATCGTAAATGATAAGTAGTCATACAGTTCATGAAAAATGTATTGATAGCATTTCATCGCAATCTTCAAGGAATGTAAAAGAAAATTTTTTAGAACTAAAAAAAAAAATCTCAGATAGTTTATTTTTTATCCTCAATATCGTCTCACGAACAATTTATACATTTACCATTATACATTTATCAAAATTCAAATAGAAAATTGTTTCAGACTAATTTTCGAAATTCAAAATTTTACTAAATATTAACGTTCAGAAATTTTAAAAAGCAAACTGGCTACTTAAAAAATGCTTAGTTTTCGAGGCCCCAAATATAGTGAATCTTTCTTTTTTCAGTACAAATTTTTAACTGCCGTTAAAAAATAATGTTTTATTTTTTACGGATAGAATAGTTACCTCCTAAAAAAGCAAAAAAAAAAATTCTCCCTACAAAATTAGAATAAGCTTAAAAAACAATTAGTAAAACAGTCTTCGAGTTCAAAATTATAGTTTGCATTTAGTAAATTAAGCGCGGTCAACAGAGATCCACGACAATTTTTAGAAAGAAATTCAATCTGATAATAAATGGAAAATTATTAATAAAAGGTCATTCGGCAGCTGAAATGGAAGTAGATTTGATAATCAATAGAAAAAAAAACTACTGGGATTGTATACAAAAAAAAAAAAGACAGTGCAACAGCAAATTTCATAATTGGCATAGCGGAATAAGACATAATTTTGAGACTGCACATATGATATGGTACTCAAATTGAAGATTATTGAAAGATCTTTTAGATGCAATTTATAGATATTCAATAACTGATTCCATTCAAAAGTTACTCAAGTAAGAAAGTGAAAAAATATGAATTATTAAGATTTTGATAATTTCGAAATCCTGACATTATTAAATTACTTGACCAATTAAGCTCATCTTCGAACTTGACTTCGGTATTTATCTGTAGAAAAAGTATGCTGAGTTTGGTAAAGATCCGTTGTGAATTGCTGATGAAAAACAATGTAGGTTCCGGATAAGTAATCACCATCATATCATATACTAAAACGTTCTCCGGAACACGCTGCATCTTATGGTATAAGTATTATTCCGATCGGTTCAGTAGTTTTCGCAGTATAACCGGACAAAAAAACCGGCTCTCCATTTATTAGTATATATATTAGCGGATCCGACCGACGTTGTACTGTATTATACTGTACACACGTCTTAAATTTAGAAATTGTAAGCTGATTCGAATAAGCTGTTACAGTTTGGACCGTTTTGATAAATATTATTATTAAAACGTTATGGCAATGTAATATCTCAATTAGCACGTGATTGCTTTCACCACAATAACACGAAATTTTTTTAATTTTTTTTTTTTTTTTCAAAATTGAATATTTCACGAACTAATTGACTAATTCTAATGAACTTAGCGATGTTCGGTGCAGTTTTTTGAGCACTAATAGTTATCTTATTACATCAAGTTATTTGAAAGAAAAAAAAAATTAACACTTTTTCCAAATTTTTAGGCATTGATATCTCTTAAAAGAATTAAACGATGTTGATGCGGTTCGCGACAATTGACGCAGTTATTCAAGTAGAAAAATCCTTACTCGCTAAACGATTCAAGAAAAAATTTAGTAGTTATTTTTTTGAGATTGGAAGCTGAGTAAATTTTAGAGTCTTGAGAAAAATTGAAAAGGTATTGATTTCACCCCAGTTTTCGAAAATCAAGTTTTCATCAGATTTCGACGTTTTGTGGTCCTAAAACTATTTCCATAAAGATATCCCTTTATGTGTATATGTGTTGGACTGCTGCTATTTTTCGCCGATAAGTCTTCTGTTTAAGGAAATCAGCCCATATTTTTGCTCCATAGAGCAGGATTGAGTGAACAACCTCCAGAAGTACTCTTTTGTTTTTAGTTCGTCGGTCCACCGGGTTGGTCATGACCAGGGCCAAAGAGTTGGTGTTTTAAGGTTAGCGGTAAATTTTAAGATTGATAATATTACCACAGAAATTTGTTCAGATCGTACACAATTTCAGATATGACTTGGTATACTAGACAGAAGTTGCTGACTGAAAGCGGAACACGGAATCGGACTGTAAATATTTGAAATTGAGTCCTCAAAAGTATGAGATTAAGTGCGCCAGCGATAAAATAAAATATTTGTGTAATATTAAATTACCGTTGCTGTCAACAAGCGTATTGACCACCATCTCCGTTTTTTGTTTAGCTAGTTGTAGGCGGTGTTCTTTAAGGCAGGCTTCGACGGCGTTGATAGTTGACCGGACCAATAGTGCAGTCTCCTCAACACTGTCTGTCACTACTTTAGCTGCAACATCGTCAGCAAAGGCCGTTAGCTATACTTGATTCAGTAAGGGAATCTCGCGTAATCTATCGTAGTTTTTGTTCCACAGATCGGGGCCCATGACTGAGCCCTGTGGTATGCTAGCTGTCGTCTGATACTCTTGTGGGCCTTCTGTAGTTTTCATAATCAATGTTCTTGCATCAAGATAGTCGTCAATTATGGCCAAGTTCTCCTTTTTTAACTTGAACCGGTATTCCAGTGCGGTGAATCCGGTGCTATGATCTTAATCACCGACGTTGGGATGCCGTCGGGACCGGGTGCTTTTCCTGGTTTGAAGGACTTAGCTGAGTATTGCAGTTCTTTCGTTATGACAGGTGTGGCTTCACCGTTGATCTTAAAGTGCCACTTTTCCCGCAACGAGTGTTTGGGAAACAGCTCTGCTACAACATTGTTCATTATGGCAGAAGATCTTGGTGCTTCTGGTATGGCCTTTCTAAGTTTCTTGATAACGATTTGGTAGGCTTTGCCCCAGATATCCTTCTTGAGGTCGTTGAAGATTTCTTTCCACAACGTTGATTTACTTCCCTTGATGATTTGCTTTAACTGCTTTTTGGCTTTCTTATACTCGCTTGTGCATGTATCTAGGTCAGCGGTGTGTTTTGCGGCTCTTGCTGTTCAAAGGCAAAGTTTGTGGCATCTTTTCTGAAGTTCCGCGATCTTAGGCACCCACCAGTATGCCGGCCTATGCTTATACATTTTCGCGGCTCACAAAACTTGCGTTGTTGCCACAATTTTATGAATGTATCCCTTCCTCGGCTAAAGTCTCGTAAATTTTTTATTACTTATTAACAAATATTTCTAAAACTGTATGGTAATTATCAACAAAATTATTTTTAAAAAATTGTTTAGTTGTTAGTTAACGTTACTTTAGTTTTTTAAAAAGATCCTAAGAAAATTTTCTGAGATATAAAAATGTTTGTAGGTAAACTTTTCGATATCCCGTATACCATTGTGTATAAGAGCATTCTAAAACTCAAACTTTGAAATTAAATATCTCGGGAACTAGATGGTCAAAAATTTTCAATTTGCGCCAATCGATGCAGAATTATATGAATATCAATCTACCGAAATTTAAAAAAAATCCTTCGAAAACGACTATAGCAAGGGTACTACCTTGAGATTTGTCTTCAGCCCATAACCCGATTTGGCTGCGGTATGCAGCAATCTACGTCGTTTTTTAAGTTTAAAACCTAATTAGATTTTGGAATTAATCGTTACACCTGTTTAAAAGTTATACCAAAAAAAAAATTTTATTTTTGAGATTTCTCAAAATTTATCTAGTTAAATTTATGGGTTGGTTCAAATTTATAAGGAAGTTTAAGTGTCACTGAACCCTATCGAACGACGCCAATGTCGTTCAAATCGGTGAAGCCGTTCAAAAGTAGAGAGGTTTACACACATACACACCGACATACATCCTTGTAGGAATATTCAAAACTACTTCCTAGGATCTTAAAGTGTGGAGATTTGATTAGAACTTGATTTTCGAAAACTGGAGGGAAACCAATAACTTTTCGATTTTTTTTTTTAAATCATTGAATTGTATAGCGAGAACTTGGAAGTGTGTGCTAGTGATGGCACAGTTGAACATTGATCGCTAAGATATAACGAGAATTAAAAAATCTAAAAAAATGACGATAAAAATTACTGTAAAAAATTTTAGAAAAAAAAATGAGGAAAACGGTTGACCTTGAAGGCCATCTCTGTAACTTTCCACTAATTCTATACCTAGGCGGTTAAAATTGCACTTATGACGTTTTTAAACTCTTCAAGCTCAAAAATACAATTTATTTATTATTTTGAGCTATCCGAGCTCCAAGAGATAGCTTTTCTACGCTTTCAAGCTCTCCGAGCTTAAAAGTCTGATAGAAGTTTTATAGAACACTATTTTTTGAATTTTCAAACCTCAATAACTTTTGAATGATCAACCGATTTTCATGCGGTTGGCAGCATTCGGCGCAGTTTTCGAAGCCTTATGAGGAATCTTTGAATTTAAATTGATCGAACAAGAAATTTCGAAGTAATTCCGAAAAAACATTTTTTTTGGGTTTTCTTTCGACAACGATAACTCACGAGCGAATCAACCGATTTCGGCTGAGTTAGCGGTGATCGACGTGGTTTCTCAAGGTTAAGAGCTGATTAGTTTTTGGAGTTGATCGATGAAAATTTCGATCGGTTTAGTCTTTCAAAAGTTATAAACGGTTCACATACTTTTAGAGAACTAAAAGAGCTTTTTGAAAAAAAAATTTTTCCTTATGAAATTTTAAGGGTACTCCATTTTGCCCTCCCTACCTTATTTTGCTCCCCCCCCCTGCCCCTCAATGTTGATAGGTAACATTGCAGTCATGTCTATTTACGTAGTTCTCTTATCAATATATGTCCTATGTTTGCTAACATAGCTAATGTTACCATTCAAAATGGGGGGGGGGGTCTCTCTCTCACATATAATTTCGATGCTAAAAAATCCTCTGCTATGTAACATAATAATGGATATTACCATTGTATGTTGGGATAAGAATAATTTATTGTCTCTCCGTGTACTTGGATATTAGCTAAAAGCGATTTTGCCGGTATGTGTGTGAGTCAATCAGTTTTTTAATTTATACTTTACATTATTATTTGCAAAACTTTACCGTATTTTTCGCTTCAAAAATTATATTAAGTGCTACAGACCCTATTTTAATCAGTAAATTCATGTGAAGCATGTTGTCGTTAAAAATTTTTTTAGAATACACATACACATAATTTTTAGCAAATGGTCAGTATTTTATTTATAGAAAAAAATGTGTTTCAATAAAATTCAACTCCTACAAAGCGAAGCGTTATAAATCGTGTAGCGCATTTTATGAAAATCTCAATTTTCACAAAAAAGTAGATTGTAAATAAATACCGAGAACAAACATATATTATTCTCAATGGGATACGCAGTAATCATATTAATTGAGCACTGTTGTGATTCCCGTGGCCATTCTGTAGCATATCTGTGAATACAGTTCTGATCCTCACACTCGACAAAAGAGATTAGATTACGCAGGACAACGATATCACTGATACAAAGGTCCCTCTTATAATCTCTTTACTCTTCTTTCTCTTCAAAATACCTACATTTTATATACTATCGAATAGCCTCTCTCAAATTTTCTGTTTGCAATATGAAGCTATGTACATAATATTGGACATCGAGTTATGCTATCGTTGCAATGAATTTATTGTATGGTTGCATTTATACCGATATACTATGAATATAGTGCTTGTTTATATAAATATGGGGCATTCCACGCCAAATCGGACGGTTTCAAAAATTGGAATTTTATATATTCTGAATTTGTTGGTATTTTTTAGTACCCCTGAAAAGAGGCCTCCTGATAAATTTTGAGATTTTTTTAAAAAATATCGAATTTTTAAAAAAACCGCTCTTTTTTTGGTTTCTTGCTCGTAATTTTTTTCTTAATGGTCGAAATTCAAATTTTTTTTTCAAAATTTTCGTTTTTAAATGCACTTTTCAGAAAAAAAAAATATTCAAATCATCTTCCATTGAGATTTGTTAATTTTAAGTTTTTAATCGTGTTTTCCAAATTTTGTGTATCCGCTAATACCATTACAGAAACTCAAAATTTTCAGTCAGTTATCCTAAGAGCAACGGAAACATATTAACTAAGGAGTATTCAAGCTTACAAAACAGTTCTTTATGTAAAATATTTAAAAAAAACATGAAAATAAATAAAAACGATTGTTAATAGTTACTTGTAAATATATTTACAAGTAATATATTTTTATAAAAAAGACCATTCGGCAGCCGAAATGGAAGTAGATTTCAGAATAAATAAAAAAAAAACGTACTAGAATTGTATACAGAAAAAAAAACTATAAAATTTTCTGAAAAAAAGACCATTCGACAGCCGAAATAGAAGTGAAAATCTTCAATGAGGATTTTGAGTATCAAAGTAGAGTTACTTTCTGTGTAGCAAATAAAACATCAAAGAAATTGAGGTTTCTGAGGTTAAAACTAGGATTTGTTTTTTGATTCGGGTAAGTCTCAAGAGTTTTGACCGTGTGCTTTAACTAACATCATGAAAATTGGTCGAGGGCCTCAACATTTTTAGAAAAAATTTTTACTGAATGAATAATCCAATTATCGTAGTGAATGAATGTAATATATAATGTAAATTAAAAAGAATTAGGAAAACGGTTGACCCTGAAGGCCATCCCTGCAACTTCTCGCTTATATTACATACTTAAACTTTCAAAATTTCACTTCTTACGTTTTTTAGCTCTTCGAGCTTCAAAATATAATTTGTAAGTCATTTTGAGCTCTTCAAGTTCAAAAATCTAATAGAAGCTTGATATAACACTATATTTTGAATTTTCAAACCGCAATAACTTTTGAATAAATGAACCGATTTTCACGCGGTTGGCAGCAATCGACGTGGTTTTTTTTATGTTAAGAGCTGATTAGTTTTTGGAATTGATCTGTAGAGCCGGTTAAAAGTTATTCCAAAAAAACGACATTTGAAAAAATTTTTTTGTAGTTTTTTTGAGATTTCTCAAAATTACTGATCCGAATCGATTCAAACTGTATTCAAGATCTAACTTTGATCAAGCCCTTTCGAATGACGCCAACCGTGATGGAATCGGTCAAGCCGTTCAAAAGTTATAAAAGGGTCGCAAACAAACACACACACACACACACACACACACACACACACACACATCATCGCAAAAACATTCAGGAAAGCTTCCTAAGACCTTAAAACGTCGAGATCTGATGAAAACTCGATTTTCGAAAAACGGGGTAAAACTAATAACTTTCCGATTTTTGAAAATTTTTAATTTTCTTTAGTTTATTTAGTTTAATTTTTGAAAAAAATATTATGCATTTGCGCTGCGTGGCTAAATGAGGCTTCACAAATTATCATAAATCGCGTAAACGGGCAAGTTTTGAATAAAATATAGTGCATAATAGTATACTTCGATAGTCGTTATCTGACAAACGTAGTGATTTTAATACACGTCTCCGGGCCACATGATTCAAATCTTCGCCCCGTGCACGTCACCCTACAACCCGTACTAAAATCATTGCTCTCGCCACATAATGACTCTCTTAATAGTATCTTAACTATGCAATATCTGAGCTATATACAATATTGGGTATGGATTTGATTATTTAGATATTACCATGAACCATAATAAAATGAGCGCAAACAACTGTGTTTGAATTAAGCACCAGACCATTATATATTATCTCCTCATCCGACTTGAGTGCAATCAGTAATTTTATATCCGACCACACTGACAATCGTAGGAATAGTATTACTGTTACATTTAAGTATTTTTAGCTAACATTTCGTTAGTCATATTTAGTGTACTTACTGAAAAATTATCTAAATTTTTTTAGAATAATATTATTGTCAAACATTTTTGTTGCTTTTTAAGAATTTCCACAAAAAAAAAAAAAATACTTGTTTTATTCTTACCGCTTTTGTGTCCTACAAGACTATTCAACAAGTTATTCTCTCCATAAACTCTGCTCATAAACTCTCCCTCATAAGCTTGGCGACGCGAGGCGAATTTCTTTTCACTTACCGAGAGACCCTTTGAAAACGAATACATCTGTAAAAATTTTTTTCAGTTACCACTATGAATCCTTATAGAAAATTAGAATTATAACTCTTAATTGATTACTAGAGTCAAGAATAATTTTTTCGCTGTAATAGATGATAATATGTTTTCTTTGAATCGAAATTTTTCGAGTTTTAAATTGAATAAAGTTTTAGAATTGATCTTTTGATTATTAGGGAGTTGAGACAAAAGTAAAATTGTTACAGAGTCAATGTTTGAAACCATTAATTTGAGTTTTTCCAGCTTGAATAATAAATTGAAAGCTTTTTATATGTATGCAGAAACGAAATGCATTTGAATATCCACATTGTAATATGTTATTTCTCACGGATAAAATATTTCACATCAGATATTGATTTATTTATGGTTACAATAAACAACAAAATGTAAGATATTCTGATTGATGATATTTTTCAATATTAATTAATAAGTAATAATTACATTAGTGCAAAAGAAAAAAAAAGATAAAATAAACAAATAATCAAAAAAGCAAGTCATGAAATTTACACAGTAGGTAGTCGTAATGCACAAATAACTCTTATACGAATCGATCAATGAAAACTTATTTCAAGATGATTCAAATGGAAATTTTATCCAAAATATAAAGTTTACTTCATGGTAAAAAAGAATAAGAGGGTCGTTATGCTGAACAAACGGATGTTGCAAGAATATTTATGTATAGACATATATGCATATATCTGCAGACAACACACACAAGAGAAAACTATTTTGTGAAAAAAAGAGTAGAATAACGATAACTTTTTAAAACGCACAAGCCGCTCGTAAAAACACGAAGCCTGAGAGCTTCTAGGTTCCGGCTTTAGTTATAAGTCCGTATTATATTAGTCGGCTTCAAATGATTCAGTGACCAATGAGAGTGCTCGTAAACCTGAGAGACTCGACGTTCAGTTGTGCTGTCAAGTGAATGAGAGACTTGAATTTCGACGGAATCGTTTTCTGTTGAAATACATGTATATTGCACACATACACTTATCAATATATAATTAATAGTCGATTTATGTTTAACCCAACTTAGTTTTTTTATTTATTTTTTATACTAAAATATATTATAAAAAAAACCTTCTAAGTTTACATGGTTTTGTTCCGCTAATCCAACTACTAAATAAGGAATACAGTAAAGAACTCAAGTATGATCACGTAATAATATTCGACCTGACATTGTGAACTTTTGTGTTGTAGTAATAATTCGAATGTCTTTTGTTTACGTACGCGTACATAAAAATAAGTAAATACGTGAATATATAGGTGATTGGTTGTGAAATGTGTGTAGAATATACTTTTGTTTTTAAATTTACTAGATAAAATATCGTGTAAAAGTGGCACTTGAATCATTTTAAATTGTTGAAAAATACACTGAAATATCTTCAACAGTTAAATTATTGTTCACTGTATCTTCAAAATTATTCCATAATTACTCATAGTCAAAAAAAAGAGAAAATAAATTGCAAGTTTATATTAATTGTCATGAAAAACAAACAAAAAAAAATTCAAAATAAACAAATCATACTAAATCCTAAACCACCGTATGATGAACTGATGAGATGCAATAATAATCATGCAAAAAAAATGTAAAACTAGTTTTTGCATTAATTAGCTTATTAAAACTTATTATGCATGAGCTCTGACTCTCTCTCTCTCTCTCTCTCTCTCTCTCTCTCTCTCTCTCTCTCTCTCTTTCTTTCTTTCTTTTTTTCTTTCTTTTTCTTTCTGTATTGTGTGCTGAGGTATGAGCAAAAAATTTATACTTTCCCTTGAAAGCATATTCGTGCAAAAAAGTATATTGTCATTTATTTGAATTTTCGATACAGATATTAGACGAAAATCTCGATTTTCAGATACTTTTCAACTTTAAAAATTTATAACACTCAGGGAAGTCAGTATTCAGTTGTGCGTACACTGATAAAAAAGTTGACTTGACTCAAGAGCCAAACTCTTGCACCAAGAATTCGATTTTGAAGAAAATGATTTTCTTGAGTCAAGAGAATAAATTGTTGAGCTAAGAAATTATTCTTGGTCTAAGAAAATTTTCTTGTTTCAAAATTTATTCTCTTGACTCAAGAAAATCATTTTCTTCCAAATCGAATTCTTGATTCAAGAGTTTGGCTCTTGAGTTAAATCAATTTTTTTTTATCAGTGTATGAGGTCTTTTTTTACTTAAAATATCTCAAAGTATATGGAAAGAAATTTTTACTGAAGAAGATCATTTTTGGTGTTTGTTGCAACCTATACTTTTCTTTGTAGATGTGGGGTGTGGTCTGCACTTCCAAAATAAATTGAAGAAAAAAATCTGATGGTAAATAACGAAATCTTTAGAAAAATTCGATCGATTTTAATCTTTTTTGCGGTACTTAATGTTTTTTCTTGAGTAGCTTTCTGGTGTTCTAAAACGTCGATATCTAATATAAAAAACTTTCCGAAATCGAACTGAAAATAATAGCTTTTCAATTTTTATTGAAATAAAAATAATTTTTTGAATAAATTGTATCGTAGAAAAACGACATTATTATTAATTATTCCACATATTATTCGAAGATCGGTGATTTTATTTATTAAAGAGCATTTATAATTTTAAGCCAACTTACTTAATCCGATTTTATAGTAGGCTATTTAATTTTTATTTGTTAATTATTTTACCACAATATTGTAGGTATGAGCACTCATACCATCCTCGGGTGAATATATAATAATGAAAAATTTTTTACTTTTAACACAATTTTTAATTACGATTATGTAAAGAAGTTATTGTTTGCTCAGTAAAAATTTTTTCGATAACCGAAAATTATTATTAATCATTTTTATTATTATTATGAACATGATATAGCCTATTCTGATAAAAAAAAATTAACTAGATTAAAGAGAATAGTGTATTTACACAACTAGAGCAGGAAAGTTAAAAATGTCTCAGATTACATGTTTGTCTAAGACACTTCATACTTTCCTGCCCTTGGTATGTAAATATACTATTGTCATGACGACCGAACCAAGAGACTAGACTAGTGCTACTGCCGCCCAGCAATAGATGCTATCTTTGCCACTCTTGTTGTGACGTATAACCTTGAGGTTTTTTGCTCAGAAAACATCAATGTTTATCGTTATCAATTATGATAAATTAAAAAAAGATATTAACTAAACATTCTTAATAAAAAAATTAGTTAAATACTTATTTTATAATTAATGTATTAAATTATTTTGAGTGTAAATGTACCAAACATTTATAAAGTACACAAATATGTTCAAGAGATTGATTCTACCAAAATTAATAATGTATACAATTACTAACGAAACAAAAGATTCTTCAATAATTTTTTCATGGTAACTCTCAGAGTAAATAAAGTTTCTCATTTCATAAGCTTCCTAAAAAAGATTTAATAATTATAATTTGTAACGAAAAATCAGAAATCTTAACAATAAAGAAATTCTTTTAAACTTGTATGACGAATTTCCACTGAAAAAAGTCAATGAAAAAGAACGCTAAGAAAGCGTTTGAAGCAGATCCATGAAAAAAAAACTACTGATCATTGAACCGTAAGCATCGTAAAACGTTTTAGTGACATCATTTGTTCAACCCACTGGACTG
This sequence comes from Cotesia typhae, assembly GCF_013202065.1. Lineage (NCBI taxonomy): Eukaryota > Metazoa > Arthropoda > Insecta > Hymenoptera > Braconidae > Cotesia > Cotesia typhae. The sequence goes on along the minus strand of NW_027423757.1, from coordinate 940,406 downwards.
TGACTGATCAACTTGAATATCGTATGTATGCAGAAATGAGTGAGTTCAAGTTGTCTTCTAACAATTTAATCGCCGTTACTTTTTATTCCTTCCATTCAATAAATTATATTAAAAATCATGATTTATTTGATTGCATGAGAATCATAAAAATAGTCGGTCCTGCAAGCCCCAACCCTATAATGTTTAACATTATTCTTTACTAGAGTAGTTCGTAAATACATAACTAAAAAAGGTTTTTCACCTATTGACAGTGATAAATTTTTCAAAAAAGAAATAAATTCATTCCGTTCTTATTGAAATTAAAAAAATCTAAAAACTTGAGACGAAATTTATTTTCAATCGAAACTGTTTTATTAAAAGTTGGTCGAATTTTTTTGGTAAAAAGGATTAAAAATAGAAAACGAAGCATTCAAGTTTAATTTATAATGAGATATGACGTTAAAAAGTTAAAAATTTTTTTTATGTCTTTGGTGTATGGGAGATAAAAAATATAGAATCACTACCTTTCACTTTCATTGTTCTAAAAATTCACATTTTAAGAGGACACTGCCCGATAAAAAAAGTTATTGTCTAATCATATGTAATCATGCGTAATGATCTATATGTGATTGGATCCAAAAATTGGCCAGGTCTAATTATATATAATCATAGATAACTGTATATAATTAATTATAAATAACAATATTTAATTATAAGAAATTCCTGTCTGCTGTGTTGCTATCCTATGTAACAATGATTCCATGAAGTACATAACGTATCAAATCAGTTTATCATATATATAAAATAAAAATTAATCTTACAATATATTTCGATAGTCTTAATTTATTGATTTTACCGAATCTCATTATTACATCACATTTATTTAAATAATGATTTTACTGTTAGGCAGTAGCAGAGCAGACCAAAACATCCCATAGGAAATGTAACAAATTTTTTATTTCAGGATTATCTAAATGAAATGTTAAACATCATATTTCACTTTTTGTCTTTACCAAAAAAAATTTTGATTACATTTAACTATGCAAGTCTGATCAGATCTAATTATATATAAGTCTATATATAATTAGATACGATCATATCTGGCTGTATAACTCCATATATAATTGCAGAATAAGTTAGTATTTGATATTTCTTCTCAAGACCAAATATCATCATAGTATTTTTTTTTTTATTTTCAGGTGAAAATGTTGAAGTACTACTAGAATGCAGTACCAAACTTCTTGAACGATTTTGGTATTCTTGGGATATGTTGCCTCTAATGTATGTGATATTAAAAGATGCTCGAGCTGATATTGAAGAAGCAACGAGGCGCATAGCAGAAGGTTAGAAAAATTAAATTTTGATTATAGAAGTCAGTGAATTGATTTTTGCACTTAGTTTGACCATTACTAAGTGAGAGAAACCTGAGTATTCTTCCATACCTGACTATAATTTAACGTTCTATGAACTATTTATCGCTTACAATGCTAAAGATATACGATTGCAATTTTATAATGACATGAGATTTATTTGCTGTATCATTTTTTTGTCATTTCATATTCACTATCCCTATTCATCGCTTGTAGAATTATTAGGACAGCATTATTTTGCAATCAGTACTATATAATTATTCATCATCATTCGTTTTCATTAAATATAATCATATATTAATAATTTTTTATCAACCTCTCAATTATGACTTCATTACTTAATTTAATTTAAAAAAAGCTAAGAATCATTATTTATGAATTTAGCTTATTGATTATTATTAAATTTTCGCAAGTTTTTTATGTTCTCTTGAATGTTCACTTCTAAACTAAGTAGAAACTCGGCTCTGAAGTTGATTGCATTATCAAACGTTGCTGTCATTAGAATTTAAGTTTTAGATATTTACAAGCTTCACTTCACACAATAAAAAATTTTTCGTCATTGCATCAAAATATTTTGTGTTAAATATTCAATACTTTTCTGTGTAAATTTAACACTTTATTTGCTAATTCTCTTAAATCAACACAATAAAGTGTTAGTTATTTAACAAAAATTGTTTTTGACGTAATGACGCAAAATTTTTTACTGTGCATGTGATTCAATCTTTTAAGTGATAAGATCTCGATAAGCTATACGTTCTCCGCTATGCCATATTCTGTTTTAGAATGCAAGATAAAAGCTGAATAAATACATCATTCAAATGAAAAAGTGTTTTTCAATATTAACTCAAAGAACAAAATGATACATGCTGGGTACGGTCGTCAAGAAGTTTCATTTAAAATTACTAATTTTCTGGTTAGATGCGCCATTCGTGTTAAATCTTCACAAGTATACGAATATAAGTATCATGTTATTGAAATCTTAAGTGCAAAAAATTAATTATTTTTCATAATTCTGAAAAAAAAAAAATTTCCGATACCGGGAATCGAACCCGGATCTTCTGGGTGAAAGCCAGATATGCTAACCAGTACACCATATCGGATCATGAGATGATGTGAGAACTATCGATATGGACTTTACCTACAACAGAAATAGACATTGAAATGCAGTAAACAATTAAACTAACAAATTTGATCATGTGACAAATTCATATTGTTTAAAAATCGCTAACAAAAGAGGCAATCCTCGATCGTTTTCAGTTAAACTATTTTTTCGATTACCAAAGTATTTTTTTGATGTTTACTTCAGTACTAAATTGTAGAGTGTCAGTAAGAAGAAAATAGTCGTTTCAAATAAAACACCGTAATCACCACACATAAATTTTTTATCTATGGTCATACATGGTCCATACTAGGAAATTGGCTATGCATCAACACGATCTTGATTGAAAGAAAGGATTCGGAAATTTTGTTCATCCCCTTTCTTAAACAAAGGAACAGACAATTTATAGAAACATGATCTTTTTGACTGCCCGTATATCTGTGGGAATGATATTAGGCTATGGAGAGTCGAAGTACCTCTTGCATTAAAGTGTAACCTTTTTTTTCTTGTAAAAAAAAATTCTTAAAGTCCAAGGAATGTTAATTACTGTATTTTGTAATGGGACAGCCGAATATTGTCTTCGATTACAAGGTAATATTGTGCATTTATTATTGACCAATACATACTAGGATGGAAGTCGAGAAAAAAAAAATGCTTTCGCATCATCAATTCTTTGAGGAGCACACCAAGTTTCCATTCTCCTATACGAATAACATGCAGAAAAAAAAATTTTTTAGTATTTATCCAAGAAATTTATTGAAACTGTTTCTACAAATTTGATGATCCATAAATTTGTAACAAATTTAATTCCCCAGAAAAAAGCTGCTCATATATGTTTTCTTCGTAATCTTTGATTGAATTTACTCTTTGAGTAGAATCTGTTTCCAACAGCAAGTGCACTTTATTTGATTTTGATGTTTGGACCTGCTCAACCATGAGTGATTCGATATGTATCGAAGTATTTGCGTGATGAAAATAGTATTTTTAAAAAAATTAGGAAAACGGTTGACCCTAAAAGCCATCCCTGCAACTTCTCGCTAATTCCATACTTAAGTGGTCAAAATTGCATTCATTGCGTTTTTAAGCTCTTCGAGCTTAAAAATACAATCTATGTGTTGTTTTGAGCTCTCCGAACTCAAAAATCTGATAGATGTTTAATTTTGACAGAGGTGTTCTCAATAAAACACTATTTTTTGAATTTTCAAACTACAATTACTTTTGAATGAATGAACTGATTTTCATGCAGTTGGCGGCATTCGGCGCAGTTTTCGAAGCCTTATCAAGAATTTTCAAGTTTAAATTGATCGAACAAGAAATTTCGATTTTATTCTGGAAAAACACTTTTTCGGTTTGCTTTCGACAACGATAACTCACGAACGAATCAACCGATTTTGGCCGGACTGACGGCAATGGATGTGGTTTTTTTATGGTAAGAGCTAATTAGTTTTTTAGAATCGATCAGTAGAGCCGTTTACCACACTGATTAACACATTGTTAGTTTTAGTAGCCCATAATCAATGATCAAATATTCTGACCTAGCATCTTGTTCATTCAACGAAGATGCAACAATCCGCGACTACAATTTATCCCAAACAAATACTATTGGATGGATAAATTTTAATCGGCTCAAATCCTTTTTTTGGTCGTATGCAGATGTAGAAATCAGTAATCCATATATTCCTCTTTATATATTCTATCCAACTCAGAATCTAAAATGTTCGCTGTAAAATTCTTAAGCTTCCTTTTCTCAACAATAAAGTTACTAACAATCTGCGATGACTTATATTTAACCGTTATATCACGACTCCCAGTTTAAAGTCCTTTCTTGCCAATTCTTTCAGTATATGAAATGAATCATGCGACAAATTAGATATACCTAACAGAACCAAATCGGATCGATGTGTGTACTAAATTTTTAAATGGAGTCTCCGGTTTTCCAGATACAATGAGATGATCGTTGAACATTCTTGACTCCAATTCTTGATTCCAACTAACGTATTTCAATACCGATATCAGTAGTTACTCGTACTGTACTGCTTATATGACTCGCAACTTATTTTACGAAAGCACTGCCCGCTTATCTATCAAATGTCATTAAATTTATATAAAAGAGTTTGAGTTTCTACTTACATGTCTATAAGTGATATACAATAAGATTCTTAAAGTTAAATTTAGAATTATTGAGGTATACTGTCATTTTTTTATTGTAATCATTTACTATCATTACTAAAATGATGATGAATGATTTAATTTTATTGTATGCAAAATGTCTCGAATAGAGAATTTAAATAATATAACTTTTAATTTTTTTTCCTAGCTGGAGTTATATACCGTCTAAAATTGTACATACGATTCGTATTACAATGCACATTTCAACAAAGTATTGATAATCATTTATTTTTTTATTTTGTGAGATTTTTTATATTTTCTGTTGTAATTCATTCATACGAGATTTGATTCAATAACGAAATTTAAATGATTGAATTTTTTTTTCAATTCTGTGAAAATTACTGAAATGTCGAAGATCCTTGGCTGACATCAATGAAGATTCACTCATCAACATGAAGACAATGAAAGCAACTCTGAAGATTTTTTAGCAAATAAGTTATTTCCAAAAACCTTTTTTGTCCAATTAAAAATTTTCTAGCTCTAATTTTAACTCACAAATATCCAACAAATTTATTAAAGATTATATATTTCGACAATGAAGATTAGAAGTTCGTGATAAAAAATCATCGAAAACAGGTAGAGTAGTTAATTAATGATATAGTATACTGTAAAAAAAAAAACAGTATAAGTGTTAAATTCTAGTATCAAAGCGGTCTCAAATTAACACCAATACTGATGTTTTAATTTATTTTTAGTGTTAAAGCTCTGTTGAAATATTTTTCGATAAATAGAAATTCATTTTTCATATTTTTACTCTCTGAGTCATAACAATTTTAATGAATTTACTAACGACTAATTATAGAAGATTGTGTACCGTAAAAAATTTGCAGAGTATGCGGAGTAAATGTGGAGTGTTCATACTAGCCGAAATATCTTGTTTTTAATTTAAGTTTTTTTCGTACTAATAAAAAATAAATTTTAAAAAAATTTGAATGTTTCATACTGACGACAAAAAAAATTTGTTTCAGTTAAATAAAAATTTGTTTTAATTTAAACACTCCGTACTCGGATGTTTTTCGGGTTAAACTCCACATTTACTCCGGAATCATTTCGGAGAAAAACGAATTCCATCATGAGTGTATTATTATTTCTTAACTTCGGTACTCCGAGTGACGGAAATTAAAATTCACTCCGAACTGACTTCCAATTCTTTACAATATAACATTTATTTAATTTTTAAAACGATTTAACACCGCAGAATTAAACCGCCTACATTGATGTAAATCCAATTCAATATCAAGCGGTATTGCGTTCATTTTTAACTCCGCCTTTTTTATAGTATATTTATGACAACATATTTCATTCTAGATGATTTTGTCCTGTGTTATTTATATCGATTGAAATTCATTGAACGGCTTTTGAAACAAATAATTAGAAAGAAAAAATTACAGAAAATATGTTTGCTACAGCCTAGCTTTAAGTTTCATTAAGATCCGTTGTATATTATAAAAGTTATCACGGCAATATTTTGCTTTATATTATACATATAAATTTTTTAACCAATGTTGTTTTTTAACCTTACTCAACTAATTAGGAGATAGTAAGAAAATATTTAATTAAGTAAATTTTGACATAAAAACCAATGCAATAGATAGCTTTCTAGATGAAATCCACCTAAAAATTCTTCTTAAGAAACAACTTGGCTCTATACAATTGGTCAGCAGTATCGAGTGGATGACGTCACAATTACATGTAACTAATATTAGGCTTAGCAACTTAACGGTTTTCGTAGTTGCACTTACTTATGAGAACATTGTCCTAACTAGATTTTAGTTCAATGCTAATTTTATTTTTTTAATTAAAATGGTTTTAAAAAATGAAGGAGCGATTGTTTTATTCAGGTGTACAATTATTTTATGGCTTAGCTGAAGCATTAGGTAAACGAAAATATTATTTTTATTAACTATTCATAAATAACCCCAAGGAATATAAGATCCATGTTGCGTTTCAAAAGAGTACCGGAAGTGACGACTGTGAAATCACAAATACAGAATAATTACTTTTGCAGCTGCAAATGTTCTTTATTTATTTCTGACTTGCTAGTGTTATTATTCATGAACTGCATTTTGTATTTTATATTAATTCTACCATTATGCTTGATAATAAAATTGTTTTTTAACGTATTTTACAACACAATATTGTAGTTTTTTAAGTGGATCCAAATGGTAATAATCTGAAGAAAAAAATCATCTTCAATAATTTTCATATTATGATTTTATTATAAATAAAAATGACCATTCAGCATCTGAAATGGACGTAGATTTCTTAACGCTGAATATTTTGAATGTACCTGCAATCAACTTTAAACTATGATTGAAGGGATAAAAATTATTAAAAAATATAAAGTAAAAATTATAACAGAGCTCATCTCATCAACATTGACTTAAAATTCATGTAAATGAGCTTATTCTTACCATTCAAAAGTTATTTTATTGAAAAACTAGATAAATAGCTTTGATTGTATTTTTTTTATTATTAATCTTCATGAAAGCACTAAAATGATTTTAAAGTATAAGTTTAAGTAAAATTAAACAATATTATCAGTTTCAACGTATTTTCTTTTTCTTGGAAATGAGGTATCTTCTCAGTCAAAAGTTATTCATGAATAAAGTCAAGGAAACCGCAATTTTTGCTATTTTGAAAGTTTAAATAGCCACTATTTCTAGATTAATCGACCGATTTCGCTCTTTTTGGAACTCGTTCAAAGTATTTATCCAAAGAACAAATGTAACAAGTTTAATAAAGATCCCTCCAAAATAGCGGACGCTATCGTAATTATAAGCCGCATTATATCCCATATATATTTTTATATGGGACATTCCATGCCAAATCGGACAGTTTGAAAAAATTTTTTTCGATTATCGTCTTTTCTTATTAATTTAGTTCAGAATTTCACAATTTTTAAATATTTGAATATAATTCGAGAACACGAATTTTCAATTATTATTATTTTTGTTAGAGACTTTTCAATAAATGAAAATAGTACAAATCGTTTATACTGTCCACAGCTAACACCGAAATCCGTGCCGTAGCTTTCTGGAAAGCAAGAAGGATGTTACAGGATAACAGTGGAATCTATTATAACGATTGGTATCCTGGTGGAAATAACATTGTAACACCAACATATCTTGGGCACCCGCCATTTATGGGAGGAGGAGGAGTAGCACCATCGCCTACATCTGTACATCTTGGACCTCTTCCACACTTATTGAATGCCCAAGTGCTTGCAAATAGACTACCTTCGAGCCCAGACAGCCCTCCTGAAGAACCAACGACGTAGTTCAGGCAAGTTATTCATCATGATAAGTAGATAAGAAGTTAGTTTGAACCCCTATTTGAAGTATGTAAAACATGATGCAAAATAAAAATATACAAATGTTATAAAAACATATCGATCAAATAAACATCCAATAACAATTTCAATTTTCTTCAGCTACACTGATAAGAAGGTTAGCTTGACTCAAAACAAAATTTCTTGAATCAAGGCTACTACAAGGAAAATAGTAAATTTCTTGGGACAAAAAAAAAATTCTGGAGTCAAAAAACTTCTTTCTCAAAAACGGGTCCCGTCTTTTTCTCTCCTTGCATCGAAAGAAACTATACAATCCTTGTTACACTCGCAACAACAAAGCTTTTGCAGATTTATGAGTATTGCTTAACTTAAACAAATGAAAATTGCGACAAAAAACGTTTTGCTAGAAAATAAATAATAAAATAATATATCGAGTAACAGAAAGTTTTTTTATAACATTTTTCTTTGTTTTACATTAGTTTACATTAATTTAAATCACATGTTGAGTCTTCAGATTGAGCTTTTAAAACAAAAGGTAAAACCAATAACTCCCCAAATTTTAAAAGATTTTCAATTTTTTTAACGGAAAGTTAAAAATACAACACTTACTAGTAGTTTGAAACAAAATTTTGAAGATTATGCAAAAAAAAAGTAATTGCAAGCTATTTCTTCAAATTTCGAAATTTAATAATTTTCAAATGGCTGTAACTAGTCTTTTTGTAGAAAGAATCATAATTTGTCTTAGAGTTTTGTAAAGTTCAGAGACTCTGCTTTAAGAATATAATATGGTTTTTTTTAAAAAATTGCATAAATTATGTGTAAATTCCATTTAAAACAAAAAATAATTTTTCCCATGTTAATTAAATGGAAAACTAAAATAAAAATAGCAACTCCTTAGAGTTGAGCTATAGGGTTCATGCTTGGTGAGGATTTTTTTTTATATCAAATAGAAACATTTGAGAGGGTAAGAGTTGAAAAACAAAAATTGAAAATTTTTTTTGAATCATCCATATATATACATGTATAAAATTCAATTTAAAAAAAATACTTAAACTAGGCTACTAATATAAAATACGGCACCAGTTCATCAAAATCTTAAACTAATAAAAAAAGCCCAATCTCATACAAAATAGGATGACATCAGGAGGTCCACGTAAAATTTTTTTCGAAACCTTTTTTTTTTTTTTTTCTCAAAATAGCAACATTAAATGATTTTAAAAAGTATAAACTGGTTTAATTTAAGTGTTTTCTCGGTGTACATCTACTTATATTATTGTATGAGTGCAATATGGTTGTGATAGAGGCAGTTGAAGATCACAAAATTACTTAACCTTGACGATTCGGATATAAAGCACAACCTCACGCGCCGTGCGCTATGAGACGTGCAAACTAATAAATATTGTTTTATCAACGTTGTCAAAATAAACGTTCACGAGTAACTTAAGAACTTGGTTATGAATGATGGCCCTCACGATTTTAGAATCACAGTGAAAATTTCGTGTAAGTTAAGTGATTTCACTGTGCATTTGTTCCATTTGTACACTTGGGATGCTGAGAAAAAACTGATCTTGACTTTTTAAAAATCAGACTCAAACTAATAACTTTAAAAAATTTTAAATTTATAAAAATTCCCCCTGTAGAGTTAAAAATGAAAGTGGAGTTGGCCAAGTAATATAGAATTTACACGATAAGTATTCTCAACAGTTACATTAAATTCAACAGTTTCAAAAGATTAAACTTTCATGAGAACTGTCCTACTTAGTCAATAAAAAAAAAAAAAAAGATCATTTGGTTAAAAAGAACAATAATCTTCATTTTTAACTCTTGCTCCATCGCGTGACTGTGCCAATTTTCGTTCTTTGGGCCATATATGAATTTTAAAATATAAAATACAAATAAATTTGAGATTTTTCAATTATCTACAATTTTTAAATAAAAAATGAAAACATTGTATAATTTTTTGATGTATTACAATCTATAAAATATAATTTGATTTTCATGAATTGTGAACAAATTTAACGGTCAAGTTAAATCGCATCAGTGACACATCACCGCATTTTTCCTTTTTTCCAGTAAAAAATTATTTTTTGGTATTTAATGATATAAAAAAGGAGCCATTACACTCTTAGTGTGACAGTTAAAGGGTTAAATTAATTGAAAAAATAAAGGGAAAAAGAAAGATATATCTAAGTTTTCTTCTTGAATTAAACTTTCTTAAGCCTAAAATAAATTGTTATAGAATTTGGAATTCTTGAAGTCTTTTATACTGGATAAAAAAAAAAATTCTATAAAATAAAATCGCACTATAAGAATTTTCGGGATAGTCTGCGAGGTTAACCGTTTTTTAGATTTTTTAAAATGACATTTGAATCGTCGAGTGTCTGATTATTTTATGAAATATATCTCCAGTACTTACATCAAATTTTAACTTTTTTTTCTTTGTTAATTTTAAATCATTGATGCTCCAACTATTCATAAAAAACTAGAAAACTGTAAACAAAATTATTTTTACCAGGCCTGAAAAAATAGCTCATTTTAAAATTCAAGATACAATTGAAAAGATTGTGGACTTTTAGTCCTATTGCAAAAAATTTTATTCTTTTTTTTCTTATATTTATCTTATTTTTTTTAACTGTTTAATGATGTTAAATAAATTTAAATGGAATATAAATATATAATATTTCAAAGAATATTAGTGAAGGAGAAAAAAATATTTGAAAAGATAAAATCAACGTATTAAAGAAGAATGCAAAGTAAAAATAATAAAATAAGGGCAATGCTGCACGCTATTTGATTAGCTAATTTCAACGTTGCTTCACAACACAACAATCGTTGACTCTCACAATATAAATTTATAAAATGATAATGAATAAATTTCTTAAAACCGATTTTTAATAATGATCTTCGAAAATTGTTTCAACAATTAAATACATATAAATATAGATTTCGTCAACATCATATGCCTCCTACGCTTTTTCATTTGTTCAACAGTTATTTTTTTTTATTCGTATCTAAGTCTTCCTTTTATTCGATTTAACATAAAATTATAAGATACAGTTCAGAACATCGTTGCACGCAAGGCTACTCATCAGACTTTTACGAAGTCGCACTTACAAGAAAATTATTCGCTGTTCGAGCACAGTTTGTATATGCAACATCGCAAACGATGACGACTGAGCGAATTTACTAGTTGTCACATAAAATAGGATAGTTTACAATGCATGAATAAAATGAGCAAAAAAATAAAAGCAAGAAAATATAGTCATAAAAATTTTAAAGGAGATAAAAATATATAAGAGACGGTTTCACAAAGAAGAGGTGGAGAAGATAAGAAGGGGAGAAGTAAAGGATAGTAGATGGGTGGAATTCAGGAAAAATATAAAGAAGAAGTGGGAGACGAAAAAATCTGCAAGCAGTAAAACCGAGACCATTTACGACGATCGTTAAAATCGCTCTAAGCGGTCTGTTTGATTACACTGATGTAGCTTATGCCAGCCTCTGACTTTTTTTTTTTTTGGTATTTCGATTTTTTATTTCTTTTTCTTAATATTTTTTCAATTTATAAATATGAATTAATACATTTACTTCAATCATATAATAGCTTAAGACGTTAACATTAATAAAAAATACAACTATCGAGTTTTTTATCACGAATTAAAATTCATCATTACTAATAATTAAGATAATAACTTCAAAGTATATCTTATTAAGATTTATAAGTAGACCTTTATAAACTTAATTTTTTTTTCTTTTGCTTTCAGATTATTCTGATACCTATGAAAAACGCTCAATACCAGCAGTCAAAGGTTGAGTTCTATTGGATCATCTTGCAACTATGCATCTATATGAATCAGTCAACTCATTCATTTATAATATTATAGATAAACTAAGATATCTCAAAAGAAATGAACAATTTATAATTACACTTAAATTACTCGCTCAATTTCTACTATATGTAATACAATTATAAGAAAAAACTCTCATTTTAAATCCTATCCTTAGTGTTAAAAATTTTAAAATAAATGAAAGCTATTACAATATCATCTTTTTATTTATATTAAAAATTAAAAATGTAAATAATGGACTCTCAAATATTAATTTTGTTTATCATAACTATATCTAGATGACATGTAGAGTTTGAATAATATTACGTGGACCAACACCTTATATTAAAAAACTGTTAATTGAATTGAATGCCATAATTCTTGTTGTTAAATATTAATTAAGATCAAATTTATATTTATTTATTTTTTTTTTTTTTTTTTTAAGATTTTGTAAGCACGTTAAGAAATCGATAATTAGCGAGTTAGAAAAAATTTTTATAAATTATAGTGTACAAATATACAAAACTCAATAGTCAAAAATTTGAATTTTTTACCACAATAAAGAAGCTTCTGTTATCTGATCAATTTTACTTCAATACAATTGGATTACTACTTTTGTTTGCCAATATCTGCATACAGCTATATGTTGCTATTACTATATTTTAATACGGCAATTCTCACAAAAAAATAAAGATGAAAACGAAAATTCCATATTTTTCGATGATTTTTGATGAGTTGCAGGATGAAAGTACAGTTTGTGACCAATATATCTTTTTTAGCTTTTTATGTCCAGATTACTGTATAAATAACTCTACAAACGCCAAACATTATAAATTGAGTTTTTATAAACGAAGTTGCCACATTCCGGCTACGTTGAGCAGAAAAATAGTATACACACCTTAGCCAGTAAAAAGTAAAGCCTCAGACCACATGTTTGTCAACCTCGGCTTCGCCTCGACCAACAATTACATGTGATCTGAGACTTTTCTTATTTTACTGGCCTTGGTATGTAATATACTATTAAATTCTATTATAGTTACTTAAGTCACATAGCCGCAAAGTAGCGATTTACCGCCAATCATGGTGTTTCGATCTGAGTCTAAAATTTGTGTTGCGAATTTCCGAAAACAAGTGTATATTTTAGATCCAAAGCAAAACATCTTTCTCGAAATATCTTTTATAAGATATATCTCTTATATACGGAAAAAAATCATACGAAAAATTATGGTGAAAACATCGTGATAGTTAGTATAGGACATTGTAGTGCCGGACCAGAACTCAAACATTATAATTTAACGATTAAACGAACTTACCTAGTGAAGTTCTATCGTAATTGTATGGAGCGCCTCCTCCGAATGATCACTTGGTAGTACCACTACTTCATGCCATTGTTACCACACATTCAAAGTAAACTTTTTTACCAACACGCCACCATCCAGTCCGCGGCGCCTCGGTAAGAATCCTCATTTATTTTAAAGTGCTGTCATACAATATTGGGTCCTATTCCATCAGGATAGAAGGGATTAGGGAGGGACTGATTATTCCTCTGATCATTCAGAGGAGGCGCTACGTACAATTACGATAGAACTTCACTAGGTAAGTTCGTTTAATCGTTAAATTGTATTTCGAGCCTCCTCCTCTGATCACTTGGTAGATGTTTACAGTCTGTATGACAGTTTATATTATATACCGGAATAAAATGTGTATATTTTATATTAATTATAATATTTATTAAACTGCATCATTCCAAATATTTCTTATTTTAGTTTTTTACTTAAGACCGCTTGAGCGAACTGTTTCTTATCTTGAACAATCGGTCGATCATAAAACTTTGCAAACGTCTTTGACTCTGCCGTCCATCCTGCCGTGCTCCTAATAAGATCTATGCTAACCCCACTGCTCTTAACCGTTGATGTTGACGCATGGCGCGTGCTGTAAGCCGTGAAGATGTCCGTGTCAACTCCACTGTCTTTAAGAACCATTTTTATCCAACGACTAAGTGTCTGGGCCGTCACTGCTTTATGTGGCGCTCTCCAGGATATAAACAGTTCATTTTTTCCGCCACGAAGGTTCACTGTTTTCTTTAAATACTCTTTTACCACACCAACCACGCAGACGGAAGTATCTTCTTTAAAGACCGGCAGCACCAAGGATGGTTGTTTCCTATTGCGCTTAGATGTTTTCAGCTCTACCGGAATTTTAATTTCAAGCTGATCCTGTAATTCCCTTATGTTTCTAATATCAATCGATGCCAAGGTCTGCATTCTATGCCCCGTCGTCAATGCCAGCAGTGTAACTAATTTAAGTGACAATTTCTCTAACACTAGCTTCTCGTTAGGAAACCAACCTCCCAAAAACTTTAAGACAATCTTAGGATCCCACGACACATCATACTTAGGCTGCGCTGACCTTAATCTTGAAGCTCCACTACAAAAGCGTTTTATATTTGGGTCTTGCCCAATTTCTGGACCCAATAGCAGCGCTACCGCTGACCTCATAGAATTAATAGAGCCATAGCTCGCTTCTTTATCAAACTCACTAGATAAAAATCTTAATACATCTGCTTTTCCCGCCTTCAGTATCTCTGTCTGTGTTAATCGACAAAATTCCCACCACTTCTTGAAGCTTACATCATATTGACGCATCGATGAGTCACTCAAGGATGCCATTGTCACGTTCAATGCCTCTGCTGGAATACCTCTTGCTGCATATGCCTGTTGGACAAGACTCCTACCACCAGGGAAAGTTGTCGCCACAGAGGATGTGGACTCCTGTCAGAAGCAATGAAAGATTTTTGTTAGGATTAAAAATAATCGGTTCAGGTTCAAACATTTTCATACATTGTGGGTACCAGGTCTGGGAAGGCCAATTAGGCACCACCAAAATGCCTCGAGCATCCTCACATGCTACTTTTCCCAAGATTTTGGGGATTAGAGTAAACGGTGGGAACGCATAAAAGAACCATGAGTTCCATTTAACCGTAAACGCGTCTGCTGTCAACGCTCCAGGATCTTTTTTCCACGAGATATATCTACGACATTTTGTGTTCATTCTGCTAGCAAATAAATCTATTTTTGGTCTACCAAATTTATCACAGAGTTCCCTAAAAGCATCTTCATTAAACTCATATTCCGCCTTCGGCTCTAACCTTCTAGATTCCCTATCGGCAATCGTGTTCTCCTTAGACTGAATGTAAGAAGCAAAAATCCAAATATTTCGAGCTTCACACCATCTCCAGATATCCTTCGCGATGCTACTTAAACGCTCAAATTGTGTTCCACCCATGCGGTTGATATACGCGATCGCTGTTGTGTTATCTATGCGTAAGAGAATATCACAATTTATCTTCTCACTCGCAAAATATTTTAATCCAAAAAATGCCGCGAGCAACTCTAGGTGATTGATAGGAGACTCTCTATCAACCTCACTCCAAAATCCATGCGTACTTTGCTTATTACAGCTAGCTCCCCAACCTGTTAACGATGCATCCGTAAAAATTTCTAGACAAAATTCCGGCAATTTAATCGGATTAAACGCTATTTCTATGTTGTTTTCCCACCAACAGAAGTCCTCTTTTAAAGACGCTGGGACCTCCATGCGTGCTTCATAGTTGCCATCGTTTATCTCCAACGCCCGGGTCTTCTCACGTTCCAGGTCCTTTAAATAGACCCATGCATATTGCATCGCTGGGCAGCAAGAACTCAAGGTTCCTATGAAAGATGCAAACTCTCGAACCTTACAAGTCCTAAGCTTCTTGTACTTCTTAACTAGCTGCTTAACCGTGTCCTTCTTTGGACCCGGAAGCTCGACTTTCATCTTGACTGAGTCTAATTTAAACCCTAAAAATTTACATTCCATCGAAGGCGTCAGCTGACTTTTTTCTCGATTTATTATAAACCCTAGACTTCTTAGTAATTTAATAGTTTCCTTTAAATTATCTAAACAGTCAAACTTTGACTCGCCCATAAGCCATATATCATCTAGATATCTTACTGAGATGAGCCCATGACTTCTCAGTAATGTGAACACCGGTTTTAAAATTTTTGTGAACACGTAAGGAGCCGTACTAAGCCCAAAAGGTAAACATGTGAACTCATAAGTCTTACCATTAAATTTAAACCTCAAATATTTCCTATATTCTTTATCGATTGATACTAAATAGTACGCATCTTTTAGATCTAGCGTTGCCATAAAACAGAATCGTTTTATTAAGTCTCTCACCCGTCTTATATCCTCCAGCTTAAAGTGTTCAATCGAAATAAACTCATTTAAGTTTTTTAGATTTAAAATTAAACGGTGCGAGCCATCTGACTTAGGGATGAGAAAAATCTTTGACATGAACTGATCAGGTGTATCTTGGCATGTCCTGATAGCACCTTTTCCTAGCAGCTTATTGATTTGTTCCGCGATTAGCTGTTGTTCAGTTGCTGACCAACACGGCTCTATAGGAGGACTAGCTTGAGTCACCTTTTGATTAAATGGTATCTTGTACCCTTTAACCCATTCAATTATTACCTGGTCCTTACAAAAACCTTCCCAGACTGATACAAAATTTTTTAATCGACCTGCTGATAAACTTACCTTTTCAATTACCTCCTGTAACTCTTCTGATCTCTCGACGTCGTTGGCTACTTGAAGTAAGGTTTTCTCTGAGTTGACCCCTGGCTGTAAGTCATCGACGACTTGTAGCTGCTTGTTCCTACTCTCCCCCCCCCCCACTCTTTACTCGCGCCCGAGGCGGCTGCTGAAGAGGGACTTTCGAGTTTTTTGGCTTAGGACCAGTGTTTCCCTTGCTAACCGACTTCAGTTCTTTGGACGAACGTTCAATTAGCTTAGCTGTCTTTAATGACTCCTCCAGGTTTTTTCCGAACAACCATTCGTCCATGCTTGTTGTTTAGCGTCTCTTTAAGTGCCGGATTGATGTTTTCTGTAATTATTAATCGCCATGTGAGTGATTCATCACGCTGCAGGTCTACCAAGACTCTCGCCGTATCACTAAGCACAGCCACCATTTTTGCAGTCTCTGGTATTTTATCTTTTAAAAGATCTGAAATTAGAGGCCCTAATGCCGATAAACATAGGCAAACCTTTTGCTATTTTTCCACGAGTCTATTATCTTTTTTAATTAATGGTTCTGGTAGCGATGCCTTGATCTCTGCATTCATTTTCTGAGGCTCTAAAGTCAGACAATTCTCTGGAGTTGGATACTTGGCCAGGATCTTTTCACGCTCTTTCTTTGGAAGACCATTTTTGAGGATCTCTTTCCAGCGCAAAAATAAATCTTTATGAACTGCAGGAGCTGTCTTCTTCTCTGGGTCTAAACGCTTACCCAGAGCCTCGAGCATCTTTTCATCCAATTTCACTTCCTCTGATGTTTTAGGTGCTGACTCCTGCGATGCACTAGCCTCTGTTGTTGCTTTAGTAGTACTTGATGCCTCCAGACCTTGCGCACTATCTTTTGATACTGCCTTGTTACTCACTGATACCCCTGGAGTTGTCCCATCTTGTGGATCAGCAGCTACTGTTGTTACAGGAGCTGTCGTTACTCCAGGACCTTTTGATTGCACACTGGTGGCTGGGACTGACTTATTTTTAGCTGATTTGTTTGTGGATCAATATTATTTAATTCTTTTAAAATTTGATCTACTGGAAACAAGGGTGATCTTCCTCTGCCCGGACGACCCCGTAGATCCTCCTCATTATCTGATGATGACGATGATGTAGACGAGTATCTCCTGCCTAAATGAAACGTAAGTTGTTAGAACCAGTATGAATTATTTATATTGGTTTATTGTGCCCCGCTTAATTATTATCTATCAACAATATTTAATTGTTGACTGTTATAATAATCACTAAAAATATCTAGGCCTGACATTTCATTGGACAGCCATTTTTGTGAAGCTTGTCCACTTGCCAGTAAAATGAGGAAGAACAACTTGTTTACTTTCTAACATTTCCGGTACTTGACCAAATTATTTATATTAAATATTATATTTACATTTTCTGACAATTTTTGGCCAAGGAAACTTGTTCCTCTGTCCTCGGGTACTTGACCCTTCACTTGTATCCTAATTTCCTACTTTGTAACATTTTTTTTTTTTTTTTAGGTTATACTTACGTTTTCTCTTTAAACGTTCGATTTTTTCCTCTTGTTCACGCAGTTTTTTCTTCATTCGCTTAATTGATCTTTCAACATCATCTTTATTCTCTTTTTGATGCTTCCTCTTCTTATTTCCCATTTTAATTAATTTTTAAAACATGCAGTTTACTTATAACATGTGGTTTCTTTGCACAAAGAAATGGAATGAGGATTCTTACCGAGGCGCCGCGGACTGGATGGCGGCGTGTTAGTAAAAAAGTTTACTTTGAATGTGTGGTAACAATGGCATGAAGTAGTAGTACTACCAAGTGATCAGAGGAGGAGGCGCGAAATACAATTTATATGATGTAACATCGTAAATTTTTTTCAAAGAATTGTTCTGTTCGACCTTACACACAGTCTTATACATTACAACAAAAATTACGAAGTTACTATAATACTATTTTTTGTATCGGTAAAAAAAGTTTCGGTCACTGAAAAATTAAATCTGAATCATCGAAGAATCGAACCTGGTTTCGTTTTCATTTGAAGTCCAAGGTTTACCCTCTTACGCTGAAAGAATATCAGAGCAACAGTCACATAATAAGACCCTCTATACAGTAGTTGGTCATATTCCGGTGGTGGCGTCGCAAATTACTGGACTCTGTCTTTCTTTTATTAAAACATATAGTATGCGTTCTTATTCACTTGCTCTTACGGAAAAAAAATTTACTAAATAACATTCAAATTGTATTCTATAGACAGCAGCATCGTAAGAATTTTTATGTTATTTATTACTATTAAATTATTTGTTAGAATTACGATGTTCGCATCGTAAAAATTCATAAGCAAATAGTAATTTTTAACTTATAAAATTATAAAAATCAAGATATTGAAAGTCTAGTCCTGGATTACGATGTTACTATTATAATTTTTAAGCGATTTTTTTGGAACGAAGTTCCTTATGGCGCGTTGCGAAAGGGGGCTAGACGAAAAAAATTCCCACGAAAAGTTGTCACGACACTTTTTGCTATAGTAAACTATAGTAAGCTATTGTAAACTTTGTTCCATCCGGGTGTCCCTTGACACCTCTCAAGTTTTTTTCAGTGTAGAACGACGTGAGAATCAGGACACCAAAAAGTTTTTGGCTACTGAAAAATCTTAAACTAAAATGTTGGAGCTTTGAAATGCATTTTTTTTAACTTCCATGGAATCATTTTT
Source organism: Cotesia typhae (assembly GCF_013202065.1). Lineage (NCBI taxonomy): Eukaryota > Metazoa > Arthropoda > Insecta > Hymenoptera > Braconidae > Cotesia > Cotesia typhae. Next base: position 921,373 of record NW_027423757.1, on the reverse strand, counting down.
CACTAAAATACAAATCGTCAAAAATAAAAAAATTTTTTTTTTCTTTTCCTTATTTTTTTGCGAGAGGTGTAGATTAAAATGTCCGTTATTTCCCGTTGATTTTTTTTTCACTGCCGCCCTCTGGATTTTTAGTTCTGGGCCTAAAAAAAAAAAATTAGGAATACGGTAGACCCTTAAGGCCATCCGTGCAACTTCCCGCTAATTCCATGCCTAGGTGCATAAAACTGTACTAATGTTGTTTTAGAGCTCTTCGAGCTCAAAAATACAATTTATATGTTATTTTGAGCTCTTCGAGCTTAAAAGTCTGATAGAAGTATCATAGAACAATATTCTTTAAATTTTCAAACCGCACTAACTTTTCAATAAATCAACCGATTTTCACGCGGTTGGCAGAATTTAACGCAATTTTTTTAGTTTCATGATGAATTTTCAAGTTTGAATTGATAAAACTAAGAAATTTGGAATAATTCCAAAAAAAAACACTTTTTTGGGTTTTTTTTGTTTATGATATTTCTTGAACGAATTGACCAATTTTGACGATCGGTTTGACGGCGATCGACGTAATTTTTTCATTCTAATAGCTGATTAGTTTTTGAAATCGATCAGTGCAGCCGTTTGAAAGTTATTCCAAAAAATGTCGAAGTTATGGTAAAAAAACACTTGTTTCCAAATATTTTATCGAGGATATCTCTCGAACCAATCAACCGATTTCTACGTTTTTGGCGGCGATCGACGCGATTTTTTAATCTCTAAAATTATTTTACATCATCAAAAACGATCCGAGAAAAAATGACGAAGTTATGTCAAAAAAACACTTTTTTCGATTTTCTTTCGTTCACGATATCTCTCAAACGAATCAACCGATTTTGACCGGATGGGCGACGGTCGGCGTGGTTTTTCAAGCTTAAGGGTGGGTTAGTTTTTGAAGTTAATCGATAGAGCCGTTTAAAAGATATTTCAAAAAAACCACTTTCAAATATGATTTTTTTCTTATTTTTTTTTAGATTTTTCAAGATTTCTTAAAATCAATCGGTCCGAATCGGTTCAAATTCTCAGGAAATCTAAGTTCGAGGGAACTCTTTAGAACACCGTTTAGTTCGTTCAGTCGTTCAAAATTTATAAACGAGTCACACACACACACACACACACACACACACACATATATATATATATATATATATATATATATATATATATATATATATATATATATATATATATATATATATATATATATATATATATATATATATATATATATATATATATATACATAGTGACAACATCGCGGGGGTAGTCAGGGAAGCTTCCTGTGACCTTCAAACGTCGAGATCTGATGAAAACTCGATTTTTGCAAAACGGGGTGAAAACAATAACTTCCCGATTTTTGAAAATCTGAGATTTTTAGCGGGAAGTTAAAAATATCTTACATAAATAAGCTCTTAATTACCAAATTAAACCATGTCTAAATCGAATTTAGAACAAATATCCAAAAGATTTTGTTGTGTTTCAAGATCTAACTAGAAAATGTCCCGAAAAATATATATTTTCAGCGAATACATCGCTTTTGATATCTAGCGTGCATAGCGAAATGCACTTGGTTTGTAAAATTTGATTTCATCGGCACTCAAATAATGCGACTAAAAACTGCTTAATAAATAAATACAAATAGAGACAGAAAAAATACAAATAAGCGGCAATATTGTTAATCATGTATTCAATACATCGCATTATTAACGCTACTGTTGCTATTAATCATTTTAATAACATTTTTGGAACATTTATAGGTTAAATAAATGATTGTAACACATGAAGATTTACATCAAGACTGGAAAACTATGATAATAACGATGTACACAACTTGAACCATAAATGACTTCCAAAGGAATGATTTTATCAAAAAATGATAAGAGAACTTTTTTTGTAAAGCATTCAATTTCCCATCAGAGTAAGCATCGATCATAGTTTTAGTAACATTTTTTTTTTTTTTTGAGAAAAAAAATTATTTGCAAAAAGTTCCAAATTCCCATGTTTTTTAAATGGAAAATGTAACTCGATTTAGGCATGAATTTAAGCAGTCAGATTTATAAGGACATTTATCTTTATGCGCCATACCCACAATCAAATGAATACAAACTTCTACAAAAAAATTTTAATGTCCATTAATAATTTTATAATATTTATTATATTCTTTTTATTTATCCCAAATCTCTACTTGACATTTATTTTCAAATATCAGTATACTAATTATATGTAAAATTGATTATCTATTGATTTAATCCTCTTTGATGTATTAAACTTGGCAACACCGTCTTTTTTAACCATATCATCAGCTGTACATCAAGAGAAATTATTGGACAGATTTAACAATAACATCCCTACTAACATTATAAATGTGAATGTAAGTTTGTTTGTTACCCTTTTACTCAAAAACTACTTAACTGATCATCATGAAACTTTGTACACATATTCTTGGAGGTATGGGAAGTAGCATAGAATACTTTTTATTGAAGAAAAAAAAGAAAAAACATTGTTTTTTACGAAAGACAGAAAAATTTTTTATCAAAAAATTAGAATCACGTTGATATTCATTTCTATTAGAATGTAATGATCTTTGATATTTATCTAAGGATTTCAACGCGAGCGAAGCCGCTGATAAAAGCTAGTATACAATAAAACCTGAATAAGCACAACCCCGATAAGTGAAAAATATATTAACTGAGATTTTTTATTCAGACCCCGGCACTTTCATACCGAAAAACATTTTTAATTGATACTTACATACGGACCTCTATAAATAATAATTTTCTTATGACTTTATTCAATAACCACCTTAATAATTAGTCATTAATCTTATTCTTTAGGCAACAAAGCTCCTAACAGGTAAAAATATAATAAGTCAAAATCTATTTTGTACATAATGATTGAAAATAAATCTGATGTTTAAAATAAATATCCTGATGGTCAAGGAAAATTAAAACGAATTCGTTTACCTGAATATCCAAATTCGTAACAATGTTGACCTACGAGGATAAAACAACATTTCAAACAAAGGTAACTGAGTTTTTCAACGGTTTATTTGGACATAATTGATGTAATTAATAAATGAATCTTAATTTATTCAATATGTTTTATTCTCCTTTTTAAATGCTATTTTTTTTTATCTCTTATTGCGTATTGACAACACCATCTGTACCCTTTCGGCAAGTATCTTTTCATTTTCATCCATGTCTTTTCTTCAACCCAGGTTTCGGTCAGACCCACTACATCAAATTGCTCTAAAAATTCCCAGAAGTTTTTATCTTTATTCATTGCACCTGCCACATTCCAAAACACCATTTCGCACTTCTTTGTCTTTTTCACCGTCGGCTGATCTACTGAAAAGGATTTTCCCGGTTTGCTAACCTGTTTAAATCCTCCCATCTGTACCATTTACTGTCAATACACAACTTTCGGTATCCAATTTTTACTCTTTTACCTGCTTCCTTCTCTTTTTTTGCTATATCTCTCAGTTGATTCTGGATCTCTCTTTCTCTATGTGTCAAATCGTTGTCGATGTAAATCTTGTTGTCACCCAGTCTGCTTTTGCTTTTCATTATTTCAAGCTTTTCTTCCCAGTTGCTTATTGTGGCAATTATGACACCTTTTTCGCGTCCTTGTTTGAATGCTTTATTTATTCCAGCTTCGACTCCCAGTTTTTCTTTTATAAACGTTTTAACCGCTTCTTTTATATCACGTTCTTCTGTTTGAAGGCCTCTGATTACTATATTATTTCTTTTCTCTTTTTTTTCTTGGGAATCTATCATTCTTTGCATCCTTGAAATTTCTTCTTCAATCCCTTTTCTCTTCTGCTCAATCTGTTCTTCTTCTTGCTGTAATTGCGCTCTTCTTTTGATTACCCAATCTGTGTCAGTAGTTCCGCCATCTGAGACTTCCATCTTCTTTAACCTTTCGTCCAGGCCTTCTAACTTTCCATAGATGTCTTCTTTTTCTTCTTTCCACCTTTCATCTTTCTTCTGGATGTCTTCCCTGATTTTCTCGATATCCTCCTTTAAATCTTTCTGATTATCTGCCACAATCCCTTTGATTTCTCTAATTTCTCGAAGTACAGTTTCGATGCCACTGTTGATGCTACTACCACTTTCTTTGTTACCTTGTTTAGTTGGCTGATGGCTGGTCATGTAGCCTTTTAACGTAGAATTTTTCGTGGAACGCGTTTTATTGTCTACTGGGGATTTTCCCACCATTTTACTTTAATTTAATTTAAATTTACCGCTAAATTCACTGTTTTACCCTGTGCCGCTAACAACGGTCTGCTTTTTTTTTTTTTTTTTAGTTTACCAAACTAACCTAAAACTTTGCTTGTCGTTTCTTTTAATTATTATCTAATTATTTCTGATTAGCCTAGCAAACTTATTATTTATTCTGAATTAATTAATTTTTATTTACCGGATTTTCTTTAGCATTTATCTTATTTACTTTTTATTACAATGAAAATATTATTAAAATAGATCACACTATATTTTACATGCACACAGCGCCCTGTCTCGCAACCCGGCTTTTTTTTTTTTTTAAATGCTATTATTGGCAACGATTTTCTCGACAAATGAGAAACCTGGAAAATGAAGAAACTTTTATGAGAGAAAAAATCTTTAGATTCCTTCGAGTCTGACTCATCGAAGTTTCCCTGTATTATGTCTTGACTTCTTCATTATATTTAGGTATACTTCTCTACCTACTACTACTATATTACACGTTTATTTATTATGTGAATAATTGCTATCTTAAACACAAAACAATGCTGATTTCGTAAAAAGTTCTGTATATTAAAAGTTTAATTATTAATAAGTTTCTCAAATTATCGACAAAAGGTTTTTAATTTTTTAGGACAGATAACTAAATTTTTAAGCTTATCAAAAGTCAAAATTTTTATTGACAATGTTCATGGTTTTAACGGAAATACTCATGTAAGAACGGAAAAAAAAAATCTATTTAATACTTGAAGATTTAATTTAAATTCATCGTAAGTATGTCGTTTTTTATCCAAAGGGTCAATTATTTTCAACTTTCAATAATTCAATTGATTCCTTTTATGCTTCCTAACTTTTTTTCTGTCAAGCTTGAGTTAAAAACAGAAATCCATTCTGTAGAAAATTTAATTCTTTATCAGATCTTAAAAAAAAAATGAGCGCGTGTAACCATCACACGCGATTGAAGTAAAATTTCTTTGGCATGATTGCGATTAAATTAAGTTAAAAATAAAAAGTTTGGCAAATCCAAAAGTGCACGACTCATGATGCTTATTTATAAGAGCTTTTAACAGTTTTACCTGCTCAGGTTGGCCCCTAATCAATTTTATAAATAAACAAAACTAACAAACAATATAATTATAAGGGCGCCACCAGGATTTTTAATCACGGTTCCTGAAACCGGTCCAGAGCTGAGAAATCTTATTCTTAGGGTAGAGAGAGTGGAGGAAGGTGCTGTTGAAGAATAAATAATCAATTAACAATATATCGATATTTATTAACAATAAAAATTAACAAAATAAGTACTTATCAAAATCAATTAAATTTTACTCACACACTCACACTATAATTAATTAAAACTTATAAACTACAGCCTAACTGTCGGCTGATCAGGACAACTTAAAACTACAGCCTAACTGTCGGCTGACCAGGACCAACGAGTCTCTCTGCGCAAAGACTGCAGTGCGACAGAGACCGTCTAGTCTAACTATCGGCTAACCAGAATTAAACCACTTTTTATAAGCCTAACTATCGGCTAACCAGAACTAATTAATTACTCTGTACAAAGACAACAGTGTGACAGAGATCGTCTAGCCTAACTATCGGCTAACCAGGACTGACTTAACACTATTAACACTCTCTATCACGCATGACCCACACTAATCTTCACACACATAACCCACACTTGTATGATTTTATTTTATAAATTTTAATTTAACAAAATTGACTGTACTTAATTTTAATTAAATATTTTAATTTAATTATTCAATCATTAGTTATTAGTGAAACGATAATTCCAAATTCACAATCAAATTCCAAAAGTCTTAACGAACATTCAGTTTCAAATTCCGATTGTAAATTTTAACTCTGTATTAAAATATTAGATAGATTAAAATTCCTGAGTAACCTATTGTCATGGTCTTAATAATATAACAATAATTATTTAGAACAAAAGGTCTTAATACCTTGAATTAACTATTGATAATTAAATTAATCACGATATAAATTTTAGAATTGAGTTTAAAATTATTAACACAAGTTTATTGTTGTAAATTAATTAATTTTGACCGAATTTTCCTGTGACATTTTCTACTCAGGATAACTAATTTCTTGGACTTAATGTCCACGCCGATAATTATTAATTTTCAGTAAATTTTAATTTAACTAATTCACGGACTTAATCCCAAAAATTACTAAATTTATCATTAATAAATAAAATAGTTTTACAATAAAATATTTTCAATAATTAATTCTTAATAAAATATCCGATAATTTTCCAATAGTTTTATGAATTATAAAAGAATCGACATAAGTCGAAGCATTCAAATTTATTTGCTAGAACATTCGCTAGCTTAGTTGTCTTTGGCCTTGGGTATTGGAATTTACTGCGACACAAAATGTACTGACGCTCGACCAAAAATTCCACGAATAAAAGTTTGTCGATTATTTTTCGAGTGACAAAATTAATCAATTTTTCTTAAGTTAATTATTATAAAAATTATAACAATAAATTTAACGAATTTTTCGGATGTTAATTAATTAATTGATAAATTTCTAGTTGTTAAATTTTTCCCGCAAGGTCGATTGAGAGATTTTCGGGTATAAGCCCCCATGAAAATCCTCGATCCAAACTAGCAAATGTTCAACTATTATTTATTGAAATAATCGTCGATTAAACGATCCAATTAATAATTAAATAGGAGAAGTAACTGGGTATTGGATAAACCTTGGTCCACTTCTTTCCCATAGAGTAATAATTGATACCTTGACGAATAAGATGATGATCTAACTCTCTAATTGAAGATGAAGTCCTAGTTGTAGTTGGCTTCCTTCGTCTCGTCACTACTCCGGGGATCGGTCCTTCTTGATTTCCGTGTCACTCAGTCTGGCGGTCACACTACTTCTCCCTTTTCCACTGCACGGCTCACCTATTTTAACCCTAAACTACCCCGTCCTATTCTCCCTGGTTAAAAAAAGTATTGAGAACAATGGAAACGAAATTGAAAATAATTATTTTTACAATGAATCGAATTCTTTCCAATTCCGTTTCTATTGTTCTCAATACTTTTTTTAATCAGGGCTCCCCTTAGGCCCGAAGATCGAGACGCGCCAGTGCTATGTCGAATAATTATCGATATCCGGTGACTTATCGATTTAGGGTAATTTTACCCTGTTACAAGCTCAAAAGTATATAAAAGCTATATCTTTGAGCTCGGAGAGCCCAAAGACACTCAAAGTGTATTTTTGAGATCGAAGAGCTCAAAAACGTCGTTAGTACAATTTCAAGCGTAGGTATGGAATTGGCAGGAAGTTGCAGGGATGGCCTTCAGGGTCAACCATTTTCCAAATTTTTTATTAATTATTTTTTTTTTTTCAATTTCTGATTGATTTGTTTATTAACTCTTTATTGACAAAATCAAAAATATTTAAAAACCGGATGGTACAGAAACGTGACGCAATATTGCCATAACGAACTTCCGTTGAATTGTCGTCCAGTTACCTCCTAGTCGAGCCTAAAGAAGTTTTACTTAAAAAAAAAAAAACGTTTTATATTCAGTTATTTTGAAAATAAAAAATTATATCCCTCAGTATCTTAAATGAAAACCTCCTCCTCTTTAATGCGCCAAATTAATTTTTGAGTTACCAAAAAATAGAATTTTATGAAAAAATTTTTTTTACATGAAAAAAATTTTTAAGTTATGAAAAAAATTTTTTCGAGGCAATCTTATATTAATATTATGAAATAAACAGAAGTTTTGTTTTTTTAATTTCTGACTTCAAAAACTTATTGATAAATAGGGACATTGACGTTTCGTTCTAACTCATGAGAACAACTCTTCAGCTGGCTACGCAGCATGTCATAAGTTTCCACCTAGAAAACTTATAGAAAAAAGAGTTAACTCCAGTTAGAGTATTGAAATGGATATGATAGTTACTACGTTATCATTATATATATCTATTGATTGTCTCGTGAACTCACATATCTAAAATTGTTATCAATACTCAAGAAATTTTTCTCCCCGCGCATTAGCCACCGTAAATTCCGATATCCTTTAATTCGAAAAGAGTTGAATGACGGTTCATGCAGCTTAAAACACAATTTGCTATCTACAGTGTAACGAAAAAAAAAAATAAGTAGTCATATAACCTCTCCATTTCGTTCATCGATTCCAAGCATGTGCACAAAGTTGAGGCCTTTACTATTTGAACACTAATAACGACATCTTACAGTCAACAACCTTGTCTAAGAAGATCTAAGAGATTCTTGCTATAGTAGGATTATTACGCACGTTAAGACGTTTATCGTAATAATTATTATGGTTCAATGTACGTGTGTATAACGGAATCTTTCAAGGCGATTTTCACTCACTTCAAAACGTCGAATTAATTTTTTTAATTAATTAAATTTAAACTTTGCATACTTATAAAGCACCGATGACAATAGCACCATTTGATAAGTTTTTTTCATTATCTGGACCAGGATCTTCAGGATTAGCGGTTTTTTTTAGATTTGGAGACACGGTAGTGCCTTGCGCCTAGTACTGAGGCGTGTACTAAGCCATGCATAGCGCTTATCGTTAAGATGAAGAGAGTTTTGTACATTTTACAATTAGAAAAACATTCTAGTTTGAAAAAATAAAAAACACGCTTTAATAAAAAACCAAACTAAAATTTAGAAAACAATTTTTATATATTTAGAAAACAATTTTCCTAAAAACTACGTAGACATCCGACGTACTTTTTTAAGCCTTATTAAGAAACTTCAAGTTTGAATTGATCGAACCAGGAATTTCGGAGCAATTCCAAAAAACAGTTTTTTCGGTTTTCGTTCATTCACGATATATCTCTTAAAGGGAACAAATTAACCGATTTTGATCGGATTAGCAGCAATCGATGTGATTTTTCATGGTTAAGAGCTGGCTAGTTTTTAAAGTTGATCAACAAATCCGTTTAGAAGTTATTCCAAAAAGACCACATTTGAAAAAAATTTTTTATCATTTAAATTTTTTTAAGATTTCTCTAAATCTATCGATCCGAATCGGTTAAAATTCACAGGAAATCTAAGTTTAAGAAAACTCTTCGGATCGCCGGTTGGTAGGTTCCGATCGGTTTAGTTATTCAAAATTTGAAAGCGGGTCACATACTTTCACATACACGCACACACACACACAGACACACACACACACACAGGAACACAGACACACACACAGACAGACAGCGCGATTTTCGAAAAACGGGGTGAAACCAATAACTTCCCGATTTTTGAAAATTTTCAATTTTCTTAGCGGGAAGTTAAAAATTTAGCTCAATCAGTCCAGCCGTTCTCAAGTGATGCGTGGACATACATGCGGCATTTTATTTTTATTTATATAGATTACAAAGTGTGTATATTTCAAAGAAAAAAAAATGAAATATCGGATATAGCAAAGCTTTAATTCTTATTCGATCCTTAAAAAATCATACTGCGAATATTATTTCGATCATAGCAACATATAATTACGAATAAATACTTGATACATTTACATACTTGATGTCTATTAGACAGTGGGAAATTCTAGCTGAGTCAATTTCGATTCAAATTTTAACATGCAAAGAAGCCATATATCTATCTCGCTAGACATAAAATATCTTGTAACCCAAGCTCGACAGAGATTCAGGGATGTATTCATTTATTTAAAGAGAATTTTTTGTATAAATACTACACTATAAATTATATTATTATTGAGTCGTATATTCTAGACTTAAAATTTGATTCAAATTTTACAAACTATGGAATGAACATGACGTTAAAAAGACAATATAGCTGAATACATAAAATTTATCTACTGGTATGTGTATTTAGTCAATAACTGACGGCCCTGCAGTTAAGCCATTGCTGAGGGTAGTTACCTCGAAGATGCACTAAATGATAACAGTTGTCTATTCCTGAAAGTAGTGAAAGGTGTAACTAAATTGTTTACTATTCACAATATACAAGTGATCTCATTTATACAAGTGATAATTGTGAAGTTTTATCAAAAATTATCTTTGTAAAAAATTACTTTTTTGTGATCTATTAAAATAAGCGGTTTAACCAATTAATACTTTCATTTCTACATTTAAATGTGATAAATGAAGGTACAAGCCGTAGTTAACTGATTTTTTTTTGTATTATTTAGATTACATTATAATATCATTAGTCGTTTAAAGAAGTCAGATAAACAATTATGACTAACTTATCCAATCACAAGAAGTATTAACACAAGAAGAAAGTATTCGATACTTTTTCTTAATTTCATTTATCAAGTAATTAGAAATCAATAATCACAGCATGCTATGATTATTGATTTAATACATCTACCTAAAAAATAGGATTTGGAACATATGAAAGAAATTTGATGATAAAAGCTAAAAATTAATTTATTCTTGATTTTTTAAATTTTCCCAACTACGAAATAAATTGAAAAAAGTATCGAAAGTTGACGAATAATAGCCCAAATTGAAGATAATCATGTGAATTTTAACATAAATTTAATAGATTTGAGCTAACTTTTATGACTTAAAAATTATTCTAAGAAAAAGGACCGAAATGAGTTCGTTAAAAAATTTTTCAAATTTTCAAATTAATTAGAAAAATCATAAAAACTAGACAAATAATAGCTTAAATTGGAGATAATCAAATGAAATTTGAGATAAATTTAATAGATTTTATCTCTTTTACATCTGTAAAATTATTTTCACAATATATACGAAATTTAAAATTTTTTTGAAAATGAAAAAAATTTTCAAACACCCACAACTCGTAAATTAACCGGCCGATTTTGCTTATCTTCGAACTTGATCTTGATATTGATCCACAAAATGAGCCCACAAAATTTCATGACGATCAATTAAGAACTGTGGGCGCAATTTTGCTATTTTTCGACATTACTCAATGAAATTAAACATATGACAAAATGTTCTTAAAATTACGACATGAGATCGGCTACAACAGATAGATTTTTAAAGAATTCTACCTACAAAATAATTAATTTAAATATAAGATTATAATCTATAAATATACAACAATCCATTTTTGATGAAACATATATAAATATATACGCAATGTTATGTTACAAATCATAATCAACTAATTAGAACCCGAAGTTCCTTGCAAATACCAATTCGATTCATGCTAAAACAATTACACATGTCAAACGAATAAGAACTATCTTAGTACACTATAGCTTTACAATACATGATAATATAACGAACATATTAACGTGTTCGAAGGAATACTGCATATGTTAATTTTGATATTTAAGTTTATGAGAAAAAGTGGATTTAATAACTTCGTTTCATGTTAAAATTTTAATAATAATTAAATTGATTTGTAAGCAAGACTTGATGAAAATACGTGTAAGTAACTGTTTCTTGACCTCAATCATATTATCAATGACTACTATTATATTCTAGCGTGACTTATCTAATTTAAATGCATTTGTTATATGACTGTTATAACGTCAAAGAAATTTTACTTCAATGGTGTGTAAGAATTATATATATTCTTACAACAGAATTTTGCATTGTTTTAATTCATGTATTTCATTTTTTTTATTAATTTGTTTGAAGTCGTTTTATAACAACAAGATTTTAAACGACGACATACAAAATTAAATAACTACATACAAGGAAAGTAGAAAAAGAATAGACGATAGAGGTAACAACATTGATAGATTAAAGATACGTTAAATAAACTGAGTTGCGTTAATGGCTTTAATGAATTTAAGAGTTCTTTAACAGACGTCTGATGATTCTAGGATATTGCTGATGGATCCTGGGATTTGATTTATTCATAAATGTACTTCTTATAAAGTTTATTAATATAATACATAGTATCCCAGGTAGGAAAGAACTATTGGCTAAGAGTTGGACCAACTCAGGTAGGGTTTACCAATGCTGACAAATGGCCCAGCCTTGGACCATTTGTAACTTTGCCAAGCCTTGGTAAGTTACCAGTGGCCCAAGCCTGACCCGAGGCTTGGCTCAATGGTTCAATATTTTGGAGCCAAGCCTATCAGTATTAAATTTATCATTTTTTACTCGTATGGAAAATATCTTTGAATATTTTTTGACCAGTTTCGAGCGCTTTATATATTTTTCAGCCACAAATAAATGATATTTAAAAATAATTTGTTAACGGTTAATGAATATATTTATTACAAATTATTTGTTAACAAGTCATTTATTAAATTCTATTAAATTCTTCTATCAGCATTGGGCTAAGTATCGAACAGGATTTAAGTCCGTAGTGATTTTTCAAGGCTTGGTTATATGTATCGAGACATTGGGCCAAGCATCAGACTAAGCCTCGGCCAGTCGTGATCTCCCAAGGCTTAGTTCCAAAATATTGAACCATTGAGCCAAACCTCGGGCCAAGCCTGAGCCACTGATAACTCACCAAGACTTGGAAAAGTTACAAATAGTCTAAGACTGGACCATTTGTCAGCATTGACAAACCCTACCTGAGATATAATACATACAATCGTAGATTTTTTCAATCAAAAGAATTTTTGAAATTCACCCGATTATTTTTCACAAAACTTTATCACACACAGTCTCAGTAAATTTTTAAATGAGAACACATGAAATCGACAAATTCGTTTGAGATCTGGTTTTGCCGCTTTATTTTTTATTTTCTATTATCCGTCTCAATCATATTTATTTTCACAATATCTCAGGTACTGTCAATTACTTCTTTTTTCTAGGATATGCAGTTTTTGGAAATATATCGCTTCCTTATCAATGAAATCTCTGGTAAGTTAAATCATAATTAATTTTATCAAATAATCTTTAATACATCCCGAATCGATAAAATGAACTTACATGGGCTTACTAGGTATGTAAAACAATTGATTAATATACCAAGTGAGTTCATTTTTTCGACTCGAAACTATGCAATATAAATTAATATTGAAGTACTTAATTATATTTTATAGATTCAAGAGTATCGAATTGGCCATTGATGTCCTCTCCATTCCCGATCTTGATAATAGTAATAGGATATTTAATATTTGTTATTGTAATCGGACCATTATACATGAAGAATAGACAACCTTACTCTTTACACACAGTTATGATTTTTTACAATATTTGCATTGCATTTTCTAGTGGTTCAATATTTTTCGGGGTAATTATATAAAAAAAAAAAAAAATTGTGTAAAAATTATTTTCATGAACTAATAAAGAAATTTTGATTGCAATTAGCTACTTACGTCGGGATTTACGACAAAACTATCGTGGCGTTGTGAACCTGTTGATTTTTCTTATGACCCGGAATCAATGAGTGTCAGTATTTTCTTACAATTTATTGTGATGAATCTTCAACCGAAAAAATTTCAAATTTTTATATAAATAAATGATTTTTGCTAAATTTAGATGGCAAGATGGGTTTGGTGGCTGATGATTTTGAAAATATGTGAACTAGGTGATACAATCATTTTTACATTACGGAAAAAAAACAATCAATCGTCTTGCTTACACATTTATCATCATGCTACAACTGTGTGCCTTGCGTGGATAGCTTGTAAATATGCTCCTGGTACGTACAAAAAAAAAACACAATTAATTGATTGTTAAATAAAAATTATTTTAAAGGTGGTATGTGGACTTTCATTATGATGCCGAACTGCATTATTCATGTCATTATGTACACCTATTATCTTTTGGCGAGTTTGGGGCCAAAATTGCAAAAAAAGCTTGCTCCCTGGAAGCCTTGGCTTACAATTTTACAGATGGTAATTTTTTATACTTAAAATTGGGTGACTACGCATTAAGTCGAATTTTCTTCATAGTTAATTATTATATTAGATCCCTTATTTTCTCGCAGACACTGAAAAAAAATTAACTTGTATCAAGAGAAAAATTCTTAAACCAAGAAAATAATCTTGAAGAGTTTCATTGTCTTGAATCAAGACGAAAAATTCTTGAATTTAGTAAAATTTACTTGAACCATGAAAAATTACTTAGTTTATGAATTTTTATACTTATAAGACGATGAAACTCTTCAAAATGAATTTCTTGGTTTAAGAATTTCTCTCTTGAATCCAATTAATTTTTTTTCAATGTATGAAATGAGGTAAACGTTTTCAGTCAAAACTCTTAAGAAAAATTTCGATGAACGTTACATATTCATCATTTTATCACGCTGGTCGAAAAAGAAGATAACTCCTTTGATTTTCCACTCTTTTAATGAGCCCAATATTCTAACAGAACGATAATGCTTTCATAATCGTATAATCACTCGATCTTTCATATGTTGTGATTCTCTCATAAGGCTCAGACCTAATTATAACAACTATTTTTATTTGTTCGATCAAATTTGAGGAAGATATCATTTTACTTTAAATCGTGTATCATTCTAAAATTGGGTAAATACATGAAAACATATCAATTAAATTCATAGGAACTTATTAATGGTAAATTTTTTTAACTACCAAATTTTTTTTATTATAAAGCTGTTGTGCTCTAGTTTCTCTTATCAATATCATAACTCTTTAACTTCCGAATAATAATTTTTTTTGCCCTCCGGGCGGAAAGTGGCAACTTTCGTCCCGCTACGCTAAACAAAGTTGCCGCTTTCCGCCTTCGTCGGACAAAAAAATAGTATACAGCCCTTGGAAAGTAAAAAAGAAAACCTCAGATCACATGTTTGTCGACCTCGGCTTCGCCTCGGCCAACAATTACATGTGATCTGAGGCTTTTCTTATTTTCCTTCCCAAGGGGTGTAATATACTATTCATTACTTAGAAAAATTTTTTCGCAAAAAAGGTTTTTTTTTGCTGTATAATTAATATTATAGCGATAACGGTATATTTTACGTTACATGATAAAGATAGATTACTTATTACATATAAAGAATACAACTTTCATTACATAAGAAATTAAATGTTTTATAGTGTCAAACAAATTTCAAGCGGTAACGCATAAACGTGTAATGCTGTCACCCAAATCATAATCGATTAATTATTCATGAATTTTAATCAAAAATTTTTTTATTTTACTTTACTTATAGACACAATTCTTGATCATGGCTATTCACACCTCACAGGCGTTACTACCATCTTGTGAGCCAACTCGAAAACCACTCGCTTATATTTATATGTCACAAGTTATTATAAATTTTTATTTATTCTTCAATTTTTATAAGAACACTTATGTAAGAAAAAAATTGATGTAATGGAGTATTTTGAATTGATTACTCAAAAATAACAATAATAATAAGAAATAATACTTTAAAAAAACATTTACTTATATATTTTTCTTACAAATAAATTTAAGAAAAATTGAATAAAAGCAATATATCTATAATACTTATTTTTCTAATGATTGTCTCTCGATGATAAAAACTTAGTCTCTACCATACATAATTATACACGGAAAAAAGAAAACTTGAAAAATTACATTATAAATAGTAATAAGTGTCCCGTCGTATTCGCAAAACTAAAAAAATTACAGTTCGAAATAACATTTTTCTAATTCAAACTTTGAATGTTAATTTTCAAAGCTTTCAATGTAAATATTACATTTTACAATGTAATTCTTATAAAATCTGTCATACTTACAATCTGAAACTGTAATTTTTTCAGTTTCCATCACGAAACGCCACGTTACATTATATAATGTAATTTTTCTATTTTTATTTTTTCCGTGTATATTGTTATAAATCATTATTAATAAATGTACTAAATTCATTCAAATATAGCAAATATAACCTGAAAGACTTTTGGGAGGAAGGAATTGTCCTGAATTTGAAGTAATTATAATCGAAAAGTGTGAAAATGAACAATAGTTACACAGCAATCACATGTAGCTGATAGGGAACTGGAAGAGTTAACATGCTATGAGTCAAGATTTTCAATCATCAAAATTTTATTAATTTCTTATTATTTTTATTTTTATAATATATTAATATTAATTAAAAAAATAATTTAGGATATTTCTAACAACAGAAGTAAAAAAATAACTGATTTTTTATTATTACTGTCATGAATTTATATTTTAATCAATGTTTAATAAATTTAGTACCTAAAGAAGCCATGAAACTGGCAAAAAGTTCTACAATAATTATTAATTAATGTTAATAATACAAAATATCACATGTACCGTAAATGAATTTTATTTTATTTTTGCATTCTCGAAAAATCTGTCATTTTAAAAAGTAAGACGATTTTTTTATACATCCTAACTTGTCATGAGTTTTTATATAATTTCAAGTAATATTAATCTTAAATCTGATGATGGTTTTTACTGTTTTTCCCATTGAATAATTTGAATAAATTTTTCTTTTTCCGCACACTTGGTAACACAGATATTTGGCGTTAGAGATGACGCATTGTCTATTGGATAAGAGGTATAATTACGCTGCCGTTCACATTTTATTATCTTAGAAATTTCGTCAAGCCCAGTTTTTCTGTGCTCTATTGCTTTCTGTATATCTAAAACTTTATCACATGTTTGTTTTTGTAATTCAAAAATCTTTCGCTGTAAAGCAGTTACTCTAGGACTCATTATTTCACATTCTCGATCACATTTATTCAAGCATTTTGATGAACTGTATATTTTATTAAATGTAAATGACGTCAAATCTTCATCTTCAGTTACTACTTTCGATGCCATGAGACATATTTTCTCATGTATGTCAGCTAAATGAGTTAAAGTTAAAGGCTGCAAATAAATAACATTTCAAAATTTTTACTAGAAAACAAACAAAGAGCCAGTATAACAGCCCAGGTGCCAACAGTGAAATTTCTTTAGTGATGAAGCGTGAATTTGTTGATGTATAAAACGTTAAACTGCAGAGATGAATATTATAATAATAAAATCAATTACTCGTATCTTATCTTAAAATTTTATTCTCATCACACACAAAGAAGTTTCACTTTAAAAACATCCACCAACTAATATTGATTACATAAGTAAAAAATCTTACTTCCAACCATTCTTTAGATTTTAACATATTTTCTCTCAATGAAGTTGGTATCCCAAGAACTGTATCCTACAAAAAATAAATAAAATTTGGAGTTATTCAAAAATGAATAGATTGAGAAGTTGAGTTTCAAAAGAGTATCTTCACATTTTTGATTAATCGAGACAAAAAACTGGTTATCTTCAATTATAAGCATTTTTATTTAACTTTTTTAATTTAGCTATAAAGTGCTATCGATTATGAAGCTACAATTTGATTTTCATTTTGAAATTTTTATAATTTTGAAAGTAATTAATATTTAAAAGTTAAAAAAACTGCTCTTTTAAAATATGAAAAGATACCCTTTTAAAAATCAGCTCCTCAATTGCACTAATTAATAAAATCAACATTTTCTCGTTTACTTTAAGAAGTGTCATTTTCAATTGAAGATTCTCTTTCAAATAATTTTTCAGCATCTCGTTTACTTCTGTTAAGTTTCTTATAATATATGTAATATTATTCAAAATATCAACAGATAATTGAGCAATTTTTTTGAGAAGAGGATTGGAAATATCAAAAACTGTTAGATCGTCGTTATTTAACAACATAGTTTTAGATTCCTTTTGTGATTTCTGATTATTCATATCAAGAATGATATCATTTATACAGGATAATCCTTAAAAAAATTTACTCATTTGTCATTATTAATAATAATTACTTAATCTCAAAATATTATTATAAAGGTTTAAATGACGTCGAATAAAAAAAGCAATTCTGATAAAGTAAAAAAAATTTTTCAATATATATTCGGATAGCACTCGATTTACGAAAATTTGTGATTTAAATCACCTTATAGATAATTCGTTAATATTGATTGTTGAATTGAGTATACTATTCCTAAAACAATCGATTCCACCTAATAACTATGATTTTGGTATCCATCGATAAACAGTAAAAAATTCTGCGTAATTGCATCAAAAAAATTAGTGTCAAAAATTTTTGTGTTAAATGTTAAACACTTTTATGGATAAATTTAACATTTATTCTGTTAAATCAACACAAAAAAATGTTCAATATTTAACATAAAAATTTTTAACACAAAATTTTTTGACGTAATGACGCAAAAGGACGTTCTGTGTATATTCCACATGTCTAGTATTATACATGTATTATGTATCTAATTAATTCCTATCAAACAAGGATTATTTAGTAAACTAAACCAATTCAATTAAGTACATAATAATTAGTCATACAATAAGACAAATATTTCAAGTAATAAACAAATTTAATTTTGATTCCCGATTCAAGCTATCCGAATAATATTTTTCTACTGTTGTTAATCTACTACTCAAAAAATCCATGCCTTTTTTCTAGAATCTATAAAAATTTCTCTAAAATAAAAAATAAATGACCTTTAACCCTTAAAATATATGATATTTTTCTGTAAAGAATTATTCATATTATGATTGAATTATTATATCCATTTTTTATCATGACAGAGAAATCGCTAAAATTTGAGTAGAAAAATTACATTACCTTCAAAATGTTTCTTCATGTTTTTATAAATAAATTGATGAAACTTATCGAATACATTTTCATCATTAACACCATAATTTTTAATTGATGATTCATGATCAAATTCTTTCAAAGAAGTGCTAAGAATCTCATGATTTTGTTTTCTCAGACTTTTTTGTCGTTCTGTTTTAACGTGCCGTTGTCCTGAATTTGGTACATCATTATTTTCCTTTAGAGAAATATTTCCTTGTAATTGCTGTTTACTCTCAACTTTGTTACTTGTAAAATGAGCATTGTCTTTAGTTTTCATTCCTATAATTGATTCATTTGTTCTAGGATTTATCTTATTCGAATTTCGATTCTCATTTTGCCTCATTTGTAAATCTGTTTTTATTATTTCTGAATTATTATGCGACACTATATTCCTTTTTTGCAGTTTCTTCAAAGTTTCTTGCTGAATTTTTACATTGTCAAACGATTGATCAGCGACTTCAACATCAAACGTGTCTTTGTCGTCCAACTCAACTTCGTTGAGTAATTTATTTACATTTGTATTGTTAATCATACTATTGTCAATAAGGTCATTGATATCTTTACTCCCCAACTCAAAAATTTGTGTTTCAGTTGGCAAACTATCGTGTATTAATAATTTTTCTTCATGCCTACTTTCAATATCCACATTATCATAATGATGCAACCAGTCTACTTTTTTATTGAAACTAGCATCCTCATGAATTATTAATTTAACCTTATCGATGAGTTCATCATTTACCATTAATGACTTATTAGATTTTACTTCAAGTGTGGACATGTCATTTTGAATTTTTGCAAGTTCCTCACGTAGGTGATTATTATCGACCATACTTGTTTCAATAGTTTCTTCTAAGTTTACGTTGTTACTCCTAAAAATTTCTAATTCATCTTGCAGAGAACTTTTTGGAGAAATGTCTTTTGTTTTCTTTGAAAATTCAGCTGGCGAACGAGTCACTTCTTTTTTTGGCTCATCATATTCTTCATCTGCACCTAAAGAACGCTTTGCCAATTCATAATTTAACTTTTTTTGCTCTTCATTATTTGTTTGAACTGTTTCGAATCTTACATCAAGTTTTTTTGTTTTGAAATTTAAATCATTTTCCATTCGAAGATTATTAATTATCGATTTCACCCTTTCTAACTGATTATTTAAAATCAAATTACAATTTTTTGAATCTTCTGTTTGTTTCTTTAAATAGTCAATACTTGAAATAAGTTCATCCCATTTTTGGGTTAATTCAGTTAATTCGTTTTTTACAGTAAACAAACCATCCTCAGCTATTTTTGTATTATTTAATTTAACTTCTTTAATATCGTGATATTTCTTCAAATTTTCTATTTCTTTTTTTAAAATATAAAATTCTGTCATCAAAGATTTAATCTTTGACTTATAATCATGAAAATTAGACTGCAAGTCATCTGAATGGGTTTGCTTATCGTGAAGTTTCATTTTTAACAGTTCGAGTATTTTGTTCATTGACTTCATATGGTTATTATTTTCATTTAATTGTTTATTAAAAACTAAAATCTCAGCCTTCAAACTTTCATTATGATTTCTTAATGCCACAGTATCATGTTCAATTCTCTCAGATTTTTTTCTTAATGAATTAATATCTTTCTTTGCAGTTGAAAGCGCTTCCTTTTCTTGATTATATCCATATCCTAATTCTTCAATGAAACTTCCTGAACCTACGACATTGTTTAGTAAACTATGAATCTTTTCACTTAAATCATCATGACCTTGTTCAGTCTTATTCAAATCATTACTTAATTTTTTATTGATACTTTCGTATTCTTTTAATTTATTTTTAATTATTTGATTCTCTTCTATTAGACTACTAATCTTCGTTAAGTCCATTTTTTCATCCAAATTTTTATTACTAAGTTGTTTGTCTAACTGATTCAAACTTTGTTCATCACTTCGACTAGTTGATAATTCATTTTGAAGACATTCGAATTCATCTTTATACAATCTCAATTTCTCAGTATTGTCAAAAAGAGCATCTAAGGTTTTAATTTTACGATTTAATTGAGAGATTCCAAACTTGCAAAATTCAATACTTTCCTCTAAACTAATAATATTATTTTTTGAATTTTCATCTTTTGATTTTAATGCTATAGGTGTACTTGATGCAGCTGACAAAAGATGAAAACTTTTTTCTCCTATATTATCGTTAGTTGTTCTTACTTCCGTAACTTCTTGTATATCTGACAGTAGTTTATTTAAACTATCCTGTTTGATTTTCAAATCGTTATAATTTTTTTGCATACTATTTAATTTATCAAGTAAATTATTCAACTCGCTTTTCATACCATTTAGTTCTTTATGCATAAATTTTGTTGACTCAAACTCTGTGGAAAGTTGTTTTTTATAGTTTTCTAGTATTTCTGTAACATTTAGAAGTTTGTTGTGAATTTCGTTGTTCAATGTTTCTAGCTTAGTAATTTTCAATTCAAATAATTTCAATTGCTTTTTACTATCAGATATATTTGTTGTTAATGCTTTCATTTCATTTTCTTCTTGAACTAATCGATTATTAACTTGTTTCAAGTCTTCTTCATTCTTAAACAACTTCTCTCGAAGATGATTGAATTTTTCATTCCATTCAATTCTTTCTTGTGGTAACTTTTTATACTCATCTAAAATTACATTTGAGAATTATTATTTCATTTTTTCACATGTAACTATTGTGAGATTTCAATCAAGTTTACTTATTTAATATAAGATAAATAATCTTGTTTAATAATAAAGACAATTAATCTATTTATGATATAGCTTTAAGGATAAAAATGATTTTATGTCATGGGTGCATTATAAGACGTGCAATTATGTATGAAGGCTATGAAGCTAAGGTGCTTTTCAAAATTACTCATCTACTCACTCTTGTAACAATAAATAACAAAAAATATTTCGTGCTTTTTGTAAATGAATTCACTTATTGGGTAATAAACTTAATAGCTACACTGAAAAAAAAAATTCTTGACTGGAGGGTAAATTTTCTTGGCTCAAGAAAAGATTAAGAAAGATAGAAAATTTCTTGAATGAAGTCAAAGTTTCTTGAGCCAAGAAAATTTCTTTTTGCTCCAATAACTTTTGTCTTTTTTTAAATTTTCTTAGTGTAAGAAGTTTTTTTTTTTCTGTGTACGCTCAGTCTATTATAGGCTTTAAAAATAATTCTAAAAATATTAAAAACACAAAGGCCTAAAAGTCTAAGAATTTTTTTTTATTTTGAATTCTGGGAAGATTTTTTAGAGTAAAATTAGTTATAGATGGCAGATATGAATACTCGGGTGGATTGAGTCGTGTAAGTGGTTCGTTTTAATGCTTGGGAATATGTGAGTGGTGTTTATTTACGGAGTAAAATGTGGTTTTACCAAGAGTCGGATCACGGAAAAAGAAGTAGTAGAGTTGTGCTCTCCATACAAAGAATATCCTGTTAAAGTTGCCATTATCCTTATCCTCACAATACGGATATCCTTTTAGATATGCGTTTTGGATACGCAATAAAAAATATGAGTTTCCATGGATATTCAAAGTGCGCGCCAAAACTCTCAGTTCTAATTCATCATTCAAATTTAGAAAAAGATAATATCTTCACAACTTTAACGAATTTATTCTATCAATTTAAGAGAAACGCCCAACCTGAGAGGGCTTTGACTTTATGACCCTGATTAAATTAGGGAAGAAGGGAGTAAATTGAACCAAAAAAAATTTAGCAATTTTTTGTTATATATTTGAATTAAAACTTAATAATAATTTTTTAACTTCCCGTTGAGAAAATTGAAAATTTACAAAGATTGAAAAGTTTTTTCGGTTTTCGAAAATCAAGTTTTCATCAGATCTTAACGTTTTGTAGTCCTAAGAAGCTTCCCCAACTATTTTTATGATGGTGTCAATCTGGCTGTCTGTATGTGTGTGTATGTAAACCTCATTACTTTTGAACGGCTTGAACGACTTGATCGCGGTTTGCGACATTCGATTTTTTTAGAAATTGAATAAAATTTGGACCGGTTCGGATAGGTAGATTTTGAGAAATAAAAAAAAAAACTAAGAAAAAAAATTTTGTCAAACGTAGTTTTTTTGGAATAACTTTTAAATGGCTACCGATCGATTCCAAATACTAATCAGCTCTTAACATAAAAAAACCACGTCGATCGACGCCAAGCCAGTGAAAGCCGGTTGATTCGTTCGTGAGTTATCGTTGACGAAAAAAAATCGAAAAAAAGTAATGTTTTCAAATTACACCGGAATTTCCCGCCTGATCAATTTGTGTTCAAAAGGATATCATAGAATTTGAAAACCTGCGTGGAATGCTGCCAGCCGCATAAAACTCGGTTACTTCATTTAGAAGTTATTGCGGTTTGCTAATTCAAAAAATAGTGATTTATTAAACTTCCATCAGACTTTTGAGCTCAAAGAGCTTAAAAGTCTAGAACAGCTAACTCTTTTAGCTCGAAGAGCTCAAAATAAAACATAAATTATATTTTTGAGCTTGAAGAGCTCAAAAACGTCATAAGTGCAATTTTAAGCGCTTAGATATGAATTACCGAGAAGTTGCAGGGATGGCCTTTAGGGTCAACCGTTTTCCTAATTTTTTTTTTCTTGAAATGGTAGTTTATTATATCTACTATCATTACCAATCTATAAATTAGTCAATAAACAACGTGAATTCTTAAAAATGATTAATTTATGCAAACGCGTCAAATGATTTAATTGACCCCCGCTTGGGGGCAATTGAACCAATAATATTTAAAATTCAAACCCGAACTTTTAATAAACAACATATTAATTGTTACTTGTTACTATCAGTATTGGACATTTTTAATGCACAGACATTATATTAAATCTGTTCACAATGAATTTAAAAAAAAAATATTTATTATAAATGCAGTCCATCAAAATATTAGGTTATTTTCCTGAGTTTTTTTTACACAAAGTCAAGATGCGCGCCCATGCCTCATGCTTCTCCGTGGTTCAATTGTCTCCGGTACTGCTGATTCATCTGTTCCCATATAAGTTTATGACAATTAATAGTAAATAATAAATAAATAAACTATTATATCACTATAAACGAATTCGGGGATTATAAAGTATAAGTATATGGGTCATTCCATGCCAAATCGACAAATTTATTACCTGACCTCTTTCGATTTCGCTAAAAATTTTCTATCTTTTTCTACCCCCCGAAAGACATTTTTCAGAATTTTTAAAAATTTTTTTTCCAAACTCAAAAAAAGTTACGAATTTTCGAAAAAAACCGCTCTTTTTTTTTAAAAATGCTAGAACTTTTTTAAAAATTGACCGCCCGGGAAAAAATGATCAGACCTGACCATGCCTGTTCATGTATGATCAGGCCTGAAATTAGACCTGATCATGCCTGTTCATGTATGACCAGGCCTGAAGTTATACATGATCATGCCTGATCAGTTCTGTTCATGCCTGCTCATATCTGGAGTACTAAATACGCTCAGGCCTGATCAGGCCTGTCCATGCCTGACCAGACCTATCCATGCCTGCTCATGTCTGTTCATGTCTAAAGTGTTAAATACGTTCAGGCCTGTCCATGCCTGATCAGACCTCTCCATGCCTGATCAGACCTGTCCATGCCTGTTCATGTCTGAAGTGTTAAATACGCTCAGGCCTGTTCATACCTGTTCATGTCTATTCATGTCTGACCATGCCTGTTTATGACTGTTCCTCTCTGACTATAGTCAGAGATATGATAAAAATTTTTTTCTTTGACGAAAAAAATTTTTGGTCATCACAAAAAGTGCAAAATTATTTTTAACATTACGTTTATTTAAATAATTTTGAAATAAAAAATTTATTACATTTTCTATGGGATGTTATGGTCTGCTCTGCTCCTGCCTAATATGAAAATCATTACTTATTATATTATTTAAATAAATGTGATATTATAATGAGATTCGGTTACATAAATAAATTAGGACTATCAAAATATATTATAAAACCAATTTTAACATTATATTTATCATAAACTTATTCGATACTCTATGTACTTCATAGAATTGTTACATCTAATATAGCAGCACAGCAGGCGGGAAATTCAAGGCAAACGGATAACACCAGAGTTAAACAGCATTGAGCATGGTTGGTAGTTGGATGGTTGACCGCTGGTGTTACATCCTTACAATAATATGTAATTATTTTTTTTTTTATTTTATTTTATTATAGAGAATTGCGTACGACTCTATCAAGTACTACTACAACCATAAAATTAAGCAAAATAATTAATTAAAAATAGTAATGGGTTTTCAGACCTGACCATGTCTGATCAGGCCTGATCAGGTCAATTCATGCCTGATCAGGCATGGTCATTTTTCATGTCTGATCAGGGCTGAAGACTCATGCCTGTTCATGTCTGATCAGGTCTGATCATTTTTTCCCGGGCGTTTGGGAACTTTTTTTTTTCAAAATTTTTGTTTTTAAATGTAGTTTTTGAAAAAAAATATGAAAAAATTTTCAGAATCCCAGATATATGAAATATTTTAGTTTTTTTGAAAAAACCGTGATTTTCTCAAAGTTGGACCATTTTTTTTTTTTTTTTTTTTTTTTTCTAAAAAAACTTCAACTAATTCCGCAGTGATCGCCGCATATTTCAGGATGTGATCGCTATTGCTTCTAATTTTTTTACTGTTTAAAAAAAAGTTTTTACAATTTAGTTTATTTTTTTAACTTTTCGGCCAAATTTTTTTAGCTTACTCGTGAAACTTCAGAAGTTGAAAAATAATGTATCTTTCGAAAATTTTAAGTCGTTATCTTCCAAAATTTTTTTTTTTTTTAAATTAAGTGATAATTATGTTTTTGTTTCATATTTGTTCAATTTTTTTGTACTAAAAATCACAACTGCACTATTGAAGTGTGCAGAAAAATATCCTCAGCCGATAATTTTTAAACTTTCGTCTATCGGTAAAAAGAGATCATCTCTACTTTATTCTGTTAAAATGAAGGTTATGTTAAAAGAATAATCGTATCGTTGATGTGTTCAAAGTGTCACAAAGATATAACATTATTAAATAAATTTACACAGTTTGACGGAGAGTTCTTTTTATCGAATTTTTGTTTACAAGTGATTACAATGCCAAAGTTTCGCGATCGATGTTGTAATCCACATAATTTGGAGAACCATCGGAAAACATCATCTTTGCGTAATGTACCACAAAATTTAGCTAATCGATACAATTTGTCAACTGTTGATCGAATATGCAGTTCATGCTATAAAAAATTACTTCATCATTACGCTGAAAGTCTTTCTGATGAAAGTGATGACAATGAACCCGATGAGCGTTCTGAGAATGATGAAAATATTCTTACCGGATCTATAGAAGTTGATAATTCCGGAGGCAATAACCTGACAGGTATTTTTGAAGCTTTTATGTTTCGATGTTCAACTATCATTGTTCTTTGTATTTTCTATTGATTATTTTTTTAGATCCAACAACAAGTGTTGGAGAATCACAAATTCAGCAAAGTAGTTCGTCGTTATCTGAACTCAGTTTGGAAATAACTCGTCCGATCGTAAATGAAGCTTTATTATTATTAAACCAATCTCCATTGCTAGCTAGAAGAGTAAATGATGAAACGTATTTAAACAATAAAGTTTCTCGTGTTGCTGATAGTTTGAAAAAGGCATTAGGAATTCCAAATCCTGTAGATTTTCAATGCAGCAACACAGATGCTGCTGAAATAATTAAAAAATTAAGAGAAAAGTTCCATGATACCAATACGACCAAATCTTTACGTATACAAATGTTGACTCTTATGCCGTCAAGTTGGAGTATTGAGAAGATTGTTGAAGTAATGGGCACAACTACGTATATGGCGCGATTAGCAATAAATCTTGAAGCTGATAAAGGAATATTATCAATACCTGAAAAGAAAATGGGTGAGATATTGACTTACTAACTAATTTTTGTTTGAACAATTTATACGTATTTATATATAATTTTAATCATCACTCAATTTTTCAGGCCATGGATTATCTGTTGAAGTGTCATCAGCTGTTATAAATTTTTATAATGACGATGAAATGAGCAGTCCTATGCCAGGGAAAAAGATTTTGTTTCATTGCGTAATGATGATGGTACGAAAATTCAAATTGAAAAACGCTTAGTACTCTGTAATTTCAAGGAGTTACATAAGATATTTCAATCAAGATTTCCCGGAATTAAGATCGGATTTTCGTCATTTGCATCTTTACGTCCAAAACACTGTATCTTAGCTGGTGGTTCGGGGACTCATACAGTTTGCGTTTGTTCTATTCATCAGAATGTCAAATTAATGATTTTAGGAGGTAAATTAAGTCGATTAACAGAAGGTTCAAATATGCCATTGAAAACTTACAGCGACTGTGTGAATGCTATTATCTGTGACAATCCCAAGACTGAATGCTATTTCAATACATGTCTAAATTGTCCAGGCATTGACAACATAAAACAATTAATTTTCACAGAAATGGATAATCATGCAATCGATGAAATTCGTTACAAACAATGGGTGTCTACCCCAAAAGTAACTCTTGAAACAACGCTGAAAAATGCTTCGGATTTTGTTGATGATTTTTGTGATAAGCTTGTTGGTCTATTACCACATAATTTCATTGCAAAAGAACAATCGGCATATCTAAGAGCGCTAAAAGAATCGATAACCGATAACGAATTCATAGTAATTGTTGATTTTGCTGAAAATTATGCGTTTATTGTTCAAAATGCTGCACCGGGATTCCATTGGAATAACGATCAAGCAACAGTTTACACAGTCGTTATTTATTATAAGGTTAATAATCAACTAACTCATCAGAGTATGGTTATAATTTCAGACTGCTTAAACCATGATTCTATTGCTGTCCATGTTTATTCTGGAATTATTTTCGACTTTATCAAATCTCTTTCGCCCACAGTCTCCAAAGTATTTTTTTTTCGGATGGTGCACCGCAACAGTATAAAAATTATAAGCATTTTAGTAATTTATCCCATTATCGTGAAGATTTTGGTGTACCAGTTGAATGGAATTTTTTTGCAACGGCTCACGGCAAAGGGCCTTGTGACGGAGTCGGTGGGACGGTTAAAATGAGGGCCTCGAGAGCAAGTCTGCAATTACCACCTGATGAGCAAATATTAACACCTGTACAATTTTTTGAATGGGTGTCAAAAATTTGACAAATATAAATGTGCGATTCTCAACAGTTGACGCCTACAATCTGATGAAAGACAAACTAGAAGATCGTTTTAAAAATGCCAAAACCATCCCAGCAACACAGAAAATACATAAAATTTCGCCGTTGGAAGATGGTATAGTGGAAGTTAAGTCATTTTCTTTTTCGGATCAGTCTTTAACTCATAGCACAGTGAAAAAAAGAAGACAATCATTAAGTAAAAAGAAATAAGGAAATAGATGTTATCATAAAGAATAGATGTTATTGTAAATAAATAAACTAATTAATGAATAAATAAATCAATAAATATTAGAACCTGGTCAGAAGAAAATGTTTTATATGAAATACATTCACGGATAAAAAGGTGATGTAAAATTTGTATCACTGTAGACGCTAATTTTGTATCTAATGTATTATGTCCTATACTTTACTATACTATGATACAGCATTTTCTATAGTAGTGAACCGAATATAGCATCACCTGACGTAAAATTTGTATCACTTTTTTTTCCGTGTTGATTTCAGGACAAGTAATAAAAGTGATTTTTATTTATGTAGAAATATGAGGTTGGAAGTATGAATTTAAAAAAAAAAAAATTTTTGGAAGATAACGACTTAAAATTTTCGAAAGATACATTATTTTTTAACTTCTGAAGTTTCACGAGTAAGCTAAAAAAATTTGGCCGAAAAGTTAAAAAAAAATAAACTAAATTGTAAAAAAACTTTTTTTTTAAATAGTAAAAAAAATTAGAAGCAATAGCGATCACATCCTGAAATATGCGGGGATCACTGCGGAATTAGTTGAAGTTTTTTTAGAAAAAAAAAAAAAAAAAAAAAAATGGTCCAACTTTGAGAAAATCACGGTTTTTTCAAAAAAACTAAAATATTTCATATATCTGGGATTCTGAAAATTTTTTCATATTTTTTTTCAAAAACTACATTTAAAAACAAAAATTTTGAAAAAAAAAAGTTCCCAAACGGTCAATTTTTGAAAAAGTTCTAGCATTTTCAAAAAAAAAGAGCGGTTTTTTTCGAAAATTCGTAACTTTTTTTGAGTTTGGAAAAAAAATTCTGAAAAATGTCTTTCGGGGGGTAGAAAAAGATAGAAAATTTTTAGCGAAATCGAAAGAGGTCAGGTAATAAATTTGTCGATTTGGCATGGAATGACCCATATATAATTACTACCATTCAAATTTTATCGATTAATTCAAAAATTAAAATATTATTAAAAAATTTTTCACCTGCCGAAAAAAAAGTTTACATCCCTAAACATACAAAAATCTCAATTTTTCAAAATTTATTAATCATAATAATTTCAAATTTTGATCATAACGGAGTTTAACATATTTAAATCTAATTTCAAGAGGATGCAGTATTTTTTCAATTTTTTCGATTTTTTAAGTCAAGCGGTTCAATTGCCCTATGGTTCAATTGACCCCTTTCTCCTTTATAAAGTTATGTTGCACTCTACTCTAATACAAACTAGAACAAATACTTCGCGTTAGACTTTACAGTGTCTATGGATTACTTATTACTTAAAAATCTCTAAAAATCCTTGCTTATTTAACTTAATTAGGTTTACTAATTTCAAGAAATTTAAATTCATTACTAGATTTTTGAAGATACTCTTCCAATCGCTGTAGTTCCTCAACATTTTGTCTACGTTGATCTAATAGCGTGTTCAAATTTTCATCGTTTTTCAATGTTTCAAGATTTAATTCTGTTAATGATTCATCTTTTTCCAAATTATTAACTTTATTTTTTAAATCAAAAATAGGATTTATGTCCAATTCTCGCTCAGAAATTTCATTATTTTCATTCTTTTCGTTTTTAGATTTTTCATATGTACCTTGAAGGAGCTTCTCATTGGTTAGTTTTTGTTCTAAAATTCTATACAATTCATTTAACAACTTGTCACGCACAATGTTTGCATCATGAAGTTGTGACTCAACCATTTTTATTTGATCTACAAACGAGCTCATTCTAAGTCCATCAAAAAAAATTGGTCTTGATTGGTTTAGTAATTCTATTAATTTATCGTCACGTTTCTTTAATTCTTCTACATAACTATTGATTTCAGTCATCAAAGATTGATAGCTTTTTTTCAAATTTTCAAAGTAAGTTGTTAACTCATCTTTTAAATGTATCACTTCACTGTTCTTCTTTTTTAAAATATGATTCTCTGTTATATCATCTGTGACCTTTTTTCCTTCAAGAATTTTTTCATCTCTATCAATTTTGGTATCAATCCTGAAAAAATTAATAATATTAACATCTCTTTCAATTATTTATCTTTAAACTCCGAATAAATAGGGGAAGATGGCCTAAAACAGATAAGCTTATGCTCAAGGCCAAAAACTTTTAACTTTTGTTTGACTATAATTTTGATTTTTTCAATAAGATTAAATTTTTTAATACAGAAATATATACTTTTCTTCATCGTATACTTAACAGGTTGCACCTACAAAAATAATTTTATAAAAATTAGTAAAATAGTTGACCCTACAGGCCATCGCTGCATCAGCTTCCCGCTAATTTTAAATGCAGAGAGCTCCAAATTTCCCCTATCACGATGTTTTCTGCTCTTTGAGCTTTATTAATTGGGATGAATGATGTCAAAATATGATGGGAATTTCATCATAGAAACATATTTAATAAGTCGATCGCAATTCTCCTAGACACTTTATGCAAGCATATTCAATGCTCATATACTGGAACGTATTTTCCTTAAATCGTAGAGAAGTTACAAAACTCGTCAATATGATGTCTTTTGACATCATTCAAAATAATATCGAAAAATCCGAAACCACAAAAAAGATAATTGAAAATGTCAGTTTCAATTAAATCTTTCATAGAATTTCCTAACATGCATATAGTTTATGTATGACGTATGATGTTCTTACCCTCCATTATCGGCTCGACTGACAACTTCCAAAGAGTTGATGTCTGCAGGAATAATTTCTCTTTCATTTTCTTTCGATTTTGATTCTGGCAGAGTTTTTTTATGCCTTAGATTTGAAATAAATGAAAAAAATTTTATTACTTTATAATATAGTTATCCATATAATAAAATTGGGATGGAATATATTGGTGACTGGTAGAATATATCATAAACTTGAAAATAATTGCAGTTCTACACGGAAAAAAAATTGTTGGAAAAATTACAATTGTCACATCGTAATCCAGAACCAGATTGTCAATATCTTTACTTTCACAATCATATACATTTTAAAATTTACCATCAATTAAAAGTTACATCGTAAACATTCGTATATTGACTATTTTTCAACGCATTTTTACTAATATGTAACTTCGTAAATGATGAAATGTAAAATTAAGAAATTGAAATTATGATTACGATGTGACAGTTGTAATTTTTCCTACATTTGTTTTCGTGTATATTAAAGCGCGCATATTATTTCTTATTCTTCATCAATTATATTTGATCGATACCTTACCTTTGTTGTTCATACCCAGATAGCGTTCTTAATGCTCGTATTTTTGCATTTAACATTTGAATTCCTCTGCAAGAATTTCCATGAGATTCAGGCACTAATATATTTTGTAAATTTAGTAACTTTTCTTCCCGTTCTACTTCATTTAACTTCGATTTAATATTTTTATTGCCATATTCAATAATCAATGGATTTAACGATGAATAATTCGATTTATATTTACCTATTCAATGATCATTAAATAAATTTAAATTATTTTAAACAAAGCCTCAAAAATATAACACATATAAAAAAAAACAAGAAGCTTATTTAGATAAAAAATTGTATCTAGAATTCTTCGTTTGATAAATAATACAAGTACTGACTGAGAGTACCGAAATGAAAAAAATTGTTTTTATGGAAAGAATTATTAAAAAATTTTCTTCGTTTTTCTACTTTTTCTGTTGTATAATTTGATTAATAGTATATTTTTATCAACTTATTATATTATCTAATTATCATTACATTTCTTACTTATATTTTTCGAGTTCAAGATTAACGAATCATGATCAAAAGCTCTGCTGTAGTCTTTAATTTTGTTAAAGGAAAAAATTTTTATAAACACAAACCGCGCAAAATAACTATCTATGGACATTTTGTCACCTTTTTCGTCTCGTTAGTATGCTGCTACGACTATCATCTGGGTTATTCTAAGTAAAGAAGTATACTTAATTTCAATGTTCACGGAAGAAATTACTTTTTTTTAATTGGTTTTTAATAATATTATTATGTTTCAAAACTCACTATCTTGTTGATGATCACTGAAATACATTACTTAAATTTACCTTATTCATTAGTTACAATACCTTAAATGTGCAAAACATCTTTGACTAATTTAGTTCGCGTATCAATAATTTTAATTCAATAGAAATCTAACAAAATTTTTTAATTGTTCATAAAAAAAATCTTTAAAAAATACGAAGGATAAGAAAATCATTGTAATCTAACAAATAAAATAACATAATGTTTCTTTTTCATAAAAATTTACAGCATCTACGCCTTTTTCTTATATTATACATCTCCTTCCCTAGCTTTTTGTATTCCTTTATAAATCACGTTTATTTACTTTGTAAAAGGAAGACATAATCTGAAACAAAACTTATTGAGCATAAAGTTAACAGTCACCCATTGATACGTGATCTAGCCACGCAGTCATATTGTTAGTCACTTCGGTAACGTTGCTCTAATAGATAAGCCCTGTTAGTGGCACTTTTTCTTTCGATGAAAAAATGATTTAATTGGAATAAAAATTAAAAATTTTTTTGATCTAAAGGTCTTAAAGATTAGAAATAATATATTCATAATAGAAATTAATGATTTCATTAATGGAATAAGTGCCAAAATCAAAGAAAGTCTCTGCAATGGGATCCCCGCCACCAATGGGGTCTTTTACCTTAGTTATAAAATGAATCATTGAAGTTGATTCCTTAAAAAAAGTCTATTTCCTTTCACAAAGCCACGGTAAAATTCTTTCTTGTATACTTCTAGTCTCTCCCCTGAATTGAGTATCTTTTCTGGTCTCTTACAAAACAAGATAAAATTAATAACTCGACTGACTACATTGCAGACATGTTCAAATTAGTTGTTTTAATAATAATGTCATATGATTAGACTAAAAATCTAAAATTTACATAGTACCCCATTTCTTAAGATACAAGTACCGCCTCTTAACTTAAAATGACCCTTCTACAGAAATTTACTCACAATGACCGGGAGTGATTTGAATAGTATGGAGGATTAAAAAGATTTTCAACTTCTGCAAAGTTTAATTTTGATTACAATGATTACTTTGCAGGAAACAATATCATTCAACGATACAGAAACTCAAAAAATGCAATTTATTGACTTGTACTTCAAAATTTCATACAATGTATACAATTGTATGTTAACAGCTATCGAGTGCTCGCTAAAAATATTGATTCTACAGATTTAGAAGACATACAAATGAACTATTTAATAAAACCTATGCCTGCTTTCCGAAGATGATGAGACCTTGAGAAATATACTCTTACCTATCGGCACACCCACTTCTACTCAACGAAACGTCGTCATAAATAATATGATCAAAGACGATGTTGGTATTAATTTTTTGGTTCCAAGAGTTCTTGCGTAACGGTACCTGACCAAAATCAATATAAAATCATATCCATTTGGAAAAATATTATATCGTCCACTTCCGTAGAAAAAAGACTCGTTCAGCTCGTGTCAATTACGAACATTCTTAATTGAAGATATGTTTATGACAAATCTAACGTTGAAATTATGGACAAAATAAAAATAGAATGTCGCATTAAAAATGATTGACTCGTATTATGTTTGTTTGTATCCGTTATATGGATTACATTTATGTCTTACAAATGAATGGTTTTGAATTTTATTAGCTGTCTTTCGGATATTATTTTCGTAATTCGTATGATTGTTAAAATACATATAGAAATTTTAAATAAATTTTTCCATCGACATAATAGAGACTTACCGCGTGACTGCAATGCATGTTTAAGAGCTCGGATTTCACTTTCTAATTGCAATTTTTCATCTCGCCATTTTTTTATTTGACACTTCATTACTTCAAGTTTACGTAATGCGAACCCAAGGTCATGTATATCATTTTTCTTTGAGTCATCTTGAAGTGGCTTGCAAATGCAACAGCAACAACGAATTTCGGGGATTTTAAAAGATGAAACATGTTTTGGAAAATTTATCAGAGAAATGGAAAGAGAAGGCGGTGATTTGTGGTCAGAATCACAAACACAGATAGGTTTTCTCAGAATATCGCATTCCATTGATTTGAATAATATGAAAAATTTATATTATTTCAACAAATATTACTATAATTGAAATAGTCTTCCATACCAATAAAAATAAAATAGTATTAAAATATAAAATTACAACAAAATTTTAGGTTTAGTTATGACATGATTTTCATAGTGTCATTTGTTATATTTTCAAATCAAAAATAAACTTTGATTTTTGATAAAAGTCTACTTCGAAGAGAATGATGATTTATTTTAGGCTTCTAATTTACAGATTTAAATTCTTCTTCCTTTAAACATTTTATTAAATATATTTTCTAAATTACAACTATAAATTTTTAAGTGATTTAATTTTAAATTGATACATTGAGAATATCTAGTGCCACAATTTATTGCACAGTTGAACATTTGCTAGTTTGTACTGAGTGATTTTCCTGGAGGCTTATACCCGAGAATCACTCAATCGACTTTGCGGAAAAATTTTAACAACTAAAAAATTATCAATTAAATAATTAACATCCGAAAAATTCGTTAAATTTATTGTTATAATTTTTATAATAATTAACTTAAGTAAAATTGAGTAATTATTGTTACTTAAAAATAATCGACGAACTTTTATTCGTGGAATTTTGGTCGAGCGTCAGTACATTTTTGTGTCGCAGTAAATTCCAATACCCAAGGTCAAATACAACCAAGCTAGCGAATGTTCTAGTAATAAAATTTGAATGCTTCGACTTGTGTCGAATTTTTTTTATAATTGATAAAACGATTAGAAAATTATTAAGAATATTTTATTGAGAATTAATTATTGAACATATTTTATATTGTAAAATTATTTTGTCACGTGTGAATTTAGTAATTTTTGGGATTAATTCCGTGAATTAGTTAAATTAATTTTTATTCCAAATTGATAATTATCAGCGTGGACATTAAGTCCAAAGAATTGGTTATTTTGAGTCAAAAATGTCACAGGAAAATTAGTCAGAATTAATTAATTAAACTTATGTTAATAATTTTGAACTTGATTGTAAAAATTATATCGTGATTGATTTAATTATCAAAAGTTAATTCAAGGTATTAAGACCTTTTGTTCTAAATAATTATTGTTATATTCTTAAGACCATGACAATAGGTTACTTCGGAATTTTAATCTATCTAATATCTTAATACAAAGTTAAAATTAACAATCGGGATTTGAAACTGAATGTTCGTTAAGTCTTTCGGAATTTGATTGTGAATTTGGAATTATCGTCTTACTAATAACTAATGATTGAATAATTAAGTTTACAATATTTAACTAAAATTAAGTACAGTCAATTTTGTTAAAATAAAATCATACAAGTGTGGGTTATGTGTGTGAAGATTAGTGTGGGTCATGCGTAATAGAGTGTTAATAGTGTTAAGTTGGTCCTGGTTAGCCGTTAGTTAGGCTTATATTAAATTGGTTTTATTCTGGTTAGCCGTTAGCTAGGCTATAGTTTATAAGTTTTAATTAATTATAGTGTGAGTGTGTGAGTGAACTTTAGTTAATTTTTTATAAGCGCTTAAATTGTTAATTTTTATTGTTAATAAATACCGATATATTGTTAATTAAGTATTTATTCTTCAACAGCACCTTCCTCCACTCTCTCTACCCTAAGAAAAGATTTCTCAGCTCTGGACCGTTTCCAGGAACCGTGATTAAAAATCCTGGTGGCGCCCTGATAATTATATTGTTGTTAGTTTTGTTGTTTAATTATAAAATTGATTAGGGGCCAACCTGAGCAGGTAAAACTGTTACAATGTAAGTATGTATAATTTTAAAATTAAATCGCTGCTAAAAAGTGATTAAAGATCGCGAACCTTTGAAAAGAAAGCAATAATTAAGAAATTGTTTTCCCACATTTTTTTTATAATTTAAGAACTGCTATAGGACTATGAGATAACAAAACTCTTTGAAAATCTTCTGAAAATTTGAGAAAATTTTCATATCCATAAATTTTCTTTGTACAAATAACTAGTTAAGATATGAATTTAAAATTCATAGAATAAATAAATACATAAATAAAAATAATAATAATAAATATCTATTAAATTGTTCGTTAAAAATTATTAGAAATCTCTACAAGTATCTTCTATCTTCTATATAAATAAAAATAAAATGCCGTATGTATGTCCACGCATCACTTGAGAACAGCTGGACCGATTGAGCTAAATTTTTTTTTGTTGTTTTCAGAATTTTTAGGAGGTTTGTATGTAAAAAAATTTTAAAAAATCCTCCCTCAAAGGGGATCGCGGGGGCGTTAACAATTAATAATTCCCGTTTGTAAACTATAGCTCCTATAGCTTCCAAATTTGGTAGAAATCTTCCGTAAGAGATATATAAATAATCTATGAACGAATTTTACGATAGCTCGCTCCACAGGGGGTTGCGGGGGTGAATATTAACAATTAAAATTTTTAATTTTCAAATTGTAGATCCTACAGACGGTAAATTTAAGTGGAGTCTTCTATATGTGATGCGGAAATGATCTAAGAGCGGATTTTACAACAACCCACTCCCAATAAGAATTGCGGGGGTGGGTGTTAAAATGTTTAATTTCCATTTCCACACTGTAACTTCTAATACAAACTTGAAATTTGGTAGGAATCTTTTATTTGACGATAAATAATGCAAAATTTATTACTTATAATTTTATTAATTTTAGTTATTGCTCTAGATTAATTATTATTGTATTGAACTTATTGTTCAAACTTAAAAATTAATTGATCATTATAATAAAATAAAAAATTATTATAAAAACTTTAGTCATTTTGATTGAGGCTCAGCGAAGCGGACCGGGTCGCTAGTTTAATTTAATTTTTTCTTAGTGAATTAATCTTAATAGTTTTCCAGGTTGAGTTATACTCGATACTTTCTAAATATTTATGTAAATCTATGGCATGTCGTTTTACTTTTTAAAACCAAAAGTTTTTCGAATAAAATCTAAAATGCGACTCATAATTTAACTGTCTTACGATTGTTTCCTAACATATATTTTATTTTACACTAGAAATTTAAATAGCGTGCTACGCATGCGCCTTAATTTCGACCAATAAGGAATCAGGTTCCATTTTTTGCGTTTTGACTATTGACTAACTTCACAATCTGATGTATGTTTATTGTAGGAATTAATATTGGCTTTAATATTAATTCAAATTATCTATAGAAAGTCCTACTAAAAATAAAAAAATTAATAATGATGAAATTTTAATGAGATGGGTTTTGTCTCTTCATCCAATTTTCAACGATTAATGAGTTTTTAGAAGGAAAAAAAATATTTCTATTATATTATAATATAATATATTATTATTAAAATTTTCTTTTTGAAAAATGTTTATTATTAAATATGAAAATAATAATTTTAACATATGAATTTATATTTATTGTTTTAAATTACCGATGAAAAATTACGTGCTTTCCGCATAAAGAATTATAAACTAAAATCTTAACAATCTAAATAACAATGGATACTGAAATATTTCTACTAGTACTTGACTTTATCTGTGAAAATCTATCTTGATTTTTTTTTTTTTTTTTTTTTTTTTTTTTTTTTTTTTTTTTTTAACGATATTCAATGGTTTATGACCATTTGTATTTAAATTTAAATTTTGTTCCTGTGCGAAGTGATATCAACATACCTTTCTCGTAGCACATTTCAGAATGCACCTTTATTACATAAGGTGGCGGCATTTTCATGTCTAGCAACTTTAAAAAATACTTAACTTAGGACCTACTGTATAGAAATTTGTTACACACATTTTATTCAATTAATTAGATATTAATATCAAAATATCCAATATTTATCAAGCATAAAAAAAATTATATTAAAAAATTTGTATCTATTATTTTTTTAAACTGTAGCATTTATACATCAAATTTTTTTTCCCAATATCAGGAATTTTCTATTTAATTCTAAATTTTGTTTGAGACCTAATTAGAAAAATAAAATTCCTAAAAATATATTGAAACTACTTATTGTTAAGAGCCACTCGTTTAATCTAAAATATCATCATCTATCTGATATTAAAAAATTATAAAACACAATTTACAATAATAGTTTTATACCTAACTAAAAAGTTTGCTCGTGAAAAAATGAAAAAAACTACACAGAACTTTTCAGTTTCAGCTCACTTCAGTTCTGTTTCATTTGAATGATTTAAATATATCGATTGCTCGATAGTCGAGCAACTTCAGTGTACAATCTACTGACATTCTCCTTAAAACATGGTGGCTATTAGAACGCCATGTTTTCCGTGATGTACGAGCATTAGACTATTTTTTTGAAACTATTTATTTATATTAGCGAAATGGCTGATGATGATTCGAGTTTATTAAAAGAAGACGGCTATCTTAATATAGATGCTGAATGCAGAAGTATAATCTATCATCCTAATTTAAACGTATTGCTGATTACAACTAGTAATGCGCAAGTATATGTGTTTGATGTCAATTTCGGGGTAATTCTACAACAAAGTATCATATCAGGTATAATTTTTGTCACTATATTTATTATATTTAACTTGTTCTCTTATCCAAACAGCCTTTATCATTGTTCTCTTATTTCATATATTGTAATATTGTTATGTATCACTTAAACTTACATTAACATTTTTTTTTACTTTCAAGGTCAATAGTTTATGTTGAAAATGAGACATAACTTAAGTATTCTAACATCTTTTCAATTATCATTTTCCAAGAAATTTGTCATGAATAATTTCAACCACCACGATAAATTTATTTTATGACCTTAATTACATAAAAACCTATTAATAGCTGCATTTTTAACTTTTATTTATTTTTTATTCCATAAATGAAATTATAAATCTCAAATAAATTTTTAATTATTCATATTGGCATTTTTTTTTACCATTACAGATAAAACTGATGGAAAATTACTGGGAGTTTATCTCGCCGATGGTGTAGACAAAATATTGTACACAAATGGCAAAGGAATTGGTGTCAGAAGTGATTACAATGGTGTTTTATTGTTGGATACCATACTTCAAACACCAGTCTCCAGAAGTGAAGATATAATAAAATTAGAATTGTTACTTTCTGAAGCTTGTTTATTGCATCAGTGTCTTAGATTGGTAGATCTACCTGGGGTTGATCACGTGCACAGTGTACTACAGGAATTGTGGAATAAAATTCTTGTTGCACAAGAAACTCAAAAAAAAGGCATCAAAGCTCAAAAAGTAACAATTTAATTTCATTTTACTCAAACACCTAGATTAATTTATTATTAATTTAATGGTTATTACTTTTATAAATTACAGTGGAATACAATTTGTCTCGAACTGCCCCATGGAGTACTCAAGCTTGTATGTTCTGGGCTAGTGACAGAATTAAAAAAACAAAACAAACACATACCAGCTTTACCTATTGCTTCTGCTATTAATGAACGTCTCAACGGCCTACTTCCTGGCTTTATTTCGGAAAATGGACCAGCTGACAAAGCTCCGATGTTCAGTGAAGCAGCTAGACGAGAAACATTTTTAAAATGGCCTCACATGAATTACAAGTAAGTTAATAAAATGAAAGCGGTCAAATAAT
Source organism: Cotesia typhae (assembly GCF_013202065.1). Classification (NCBI taxonomy): domain Eukaryota; kingdom Metazoa; phylum Arthropoda; class Insecta; order Hymenoptera; family Braconidae; genus Cotesia; species Cotesia typhae. Next base: position 881,652 of record NW_027423757.1, on the reverse strand, counting down.
TTAATTTTTATACTTTTTATTTAATTTAAAATGTATGCATATATATATTTACGTACATATATTTCAATTATTATTACTGACAGATATAGTAACCGAGAAATGTTTCTCAGGTGGGCTTTACCTGGTCAGATGGCACAAGCGGGATTTTATTACGAACCAAACGCAACAGCCGAAGATAGAGCAATGTGCTTCACATGTAATGTTTGTTTAGTATGCTGGGAACCGACTGATGAGCCTTGGTCTGAACATGAGCGTCATTCACCTACCTGTCCCTTTGTTAGGGGGGAATATACGCAAAATGTTCCATTATCAGTTACCCTTGCTACAGCCCCTGCCTGTGAATCGAACGTTGAAATTATCAGTACAACAAACGTTCCCGGACTTATTGCAACGGCATCTCATAGTGGTTTTGTTCATATTTGGGATATTAACAGTCAATTAAAGGTATCATTTATTAATTTTTTAATTTATTTATTTGTTATTCATAACTGTAACATATGATGATTATTTTTACAGGGTGAAATATCGTTTTACATTAGATCATGTAATCAAGATACTAATAATGCAGATTCTTTACAATTTTACGCTACAAAAAACTTATCCAATACTTATTTGTCAAACCTCAACTCTGAGGGCGAATCCCTGGGTGATTTCAAAAGTGTAAATTTTCATAAAGTTCACTTAACAGCGTTATCAATTATAGGCAGTCCATTAAACGTAGATGAACCAAAATTTAAATCAGGCTCTACTAATTCTGCCACAATTCCAGAATGTATGGACATGAATATTACATCATGTTTAGTATGTGGAATTTCTGTTATGAATTCCGGCAATAGTGCGTCACACTTACGGACACTAGAGAATGTTTGGGCAAGTACAGACATGGCGACATCTTCATCATTAGTTCGTGCAATGAATAGTGTAAATAGTGCTGCCAGTGATAGTTTAGACATAATGAAAATTGGAAGTGATAACCAAGAATCTGCTAAATCTCATTATATTGTTCTTTATGATTTTCACCACAAAGTCGCGACATCGAAAGTAAACAATGATAACGTTGAAAAACATTTGAAAATGAAAAAAACACCTTCAGGCACTGGAACTAGTTCCAGTTCTACAAGTGGTCGTCAAGATAGTCTTTATCAAGAGCTGTGTATGAGTAAATTACTCTATGAAGTTCCAGTAATAGAAGAAGTAGATTCAGATATGATTGTGGGTGCACATTTTGATGGAATTTTTTCAAATAAAGATGGAAGTTTGAATGCATCTTCATCAAACACATTGTATCCAGCTTCACTTGGGTTATATGTACAACCTTCCACGACAAGCTCTACTCCTTATGATGCTAATTTTAATCTTATCAATGAACCTGATCAACTAGCTTCAACATCAAATGTCTCGGAAATTCATAAAAAAGTGTTAGATGTAACAAAAAATGTAAAATCTGATCCTATAGTCTTACAAAGTTTCGTAATTGATGCAGATCCTTCTTTACATATAACTTTTGTTGGACCTACTAAAGACGGTAAACATCTGTATGTTGCACTTACCTGCCAATCAACAGAACATACTACTTCAGACTTACCTGTCAACACAAATAAAATGGATGTTGATGAAGAAAATGAAATTTTTTCATCAAAAAGTTACATGTATTGGGATCAAAATGATGATTCATCAGAGAACAAAACAATAAATAGTGAAAATCATAATTTTGTAGATTCTGCAAAAGCTTTACTATTAGTTTATGCTTTAGATTTTTCAGAAAAATTTCCTAAAATTATAACTGAACCTGTTGTAAAACGCGAATTATCAGCAAATCAAACACCTATAGCACATGTGTTTTTACCGTTACAAGAAAAATACAAATCATATTCATCAAGTAAAGGTAATATAAATACTAATGAACCACGGGGTCAAATAGCTTTAGTCTGTAAAGACGGCGTAGTAAGAATATTAAACTTAGCCACCCTAAAAATAGTATCTGAATCTCGACCAGAAGGAGAAAAATTCATATCTGCAACGTATTGCAGTCGACTAGAACGATTATGTGTTTGTACAAGTAATGGAACTCTACGATTTTTCATTACAGCTGATGAAGATGATTCTTTAGAAGGAAAGGATGACATTGATGACATAAATATGATGGTCACAGAATCTGCAGTATTAAGTGAGCAAACTGCGCCAAGTACTTCGACTTCTTCAACAGCTTATCAAGAATTGATAATTGCGCACAGGCCAAATTTAACTTGCTCAGATTTACGGAGTTTATATGATTTAACACGCTTTGATAGACAGTCTCCTGCATACAGTGCAACAGTCCCTTCATGTTGGAGTGAAATGATGCAAGCTCAACGGCAAAGACGCTACCCACAACATTTACATCAATCTGAAAATCAACATCATACACGCACATGGCGACTTCAAAATGATTCTACTACGTGGGATGAGCATATATTTGAAATTACATTACCCAGAAAAGTAGTTGGAAATATCGGACACATAGATGTTCGATTCAGTCTTCATTCTCCATGCCTTGAGCCACCTAATATTCAAGTGACTCTTCTTAAACAAAATATCACGGGTCTTGGACATCAAAAATCACATTTAACTCCAGTTGATGAAAAAATACAGTTTAATTTAAATAATGAGCAAAAAGGAGAAAATCCCATTGTCAGTGAAGAATTTCAACGACAACACAACACAGAAATTCTTTGTGGACCAATAAATTTAAAACAGTGTATGGATCTTTCTGATCATTCCGGCTGTGTAACTCTTACTAGTCCGAAACTCTTTCGCACTAAGGCAAGAACACTACTCGTCCATATTAAAGCGCTAATTGACCCAGCTAAAGATGGTGGAACATCTACCTCAAAATCTCGAGTCAATTTACTTGATAACAAACCGCCAACAACGAAGAAACTAAGAATAGACGATGCTGGGCCTTTTTTTCCCGGTACTACCGTTGAAAGAATTGCAGCCAATACTCATAAAAAGTTGGAGTACTATATTGGATGTGATTGGATTCATGAAATTTCAATTACTGTAAGAACTGTTCAACCTACAAGTATTCCGAATGAACGTACTCAGCGATGGGCAATGTTAGACTCATCGTTATTTACAGAAAATTTAGTAAACATCGCATGTTTACAAGGGGCTGATAAGTATGTATTATATTAATATTGTGTAAAAATGACGTTGTTGTCTAAAAAAAAAAAATTTTTTTTTATAGATCACTCATCATGCAATCACTTGCATTGGATATTCTAATATGGGTAACATCTATCAGACTTTTAAGACTACGTGTCGAACAAAATGTTGCGGAAACGAAAGCTTTTCAATTGGACACTATTCGATGTATTCAAGTACATTTACCAGAACTTCTACGTACTTGTCTTTTCCATGCTGGTAGATCTATAGCTCATAAATGTGTTAAGTTAATAATTATATGCAGTGAGTAAGTAAACGTGACATCTTAAAACCTTTTAAACTAATAATTATGACTTTTTTTTTTTATTTTTCTACATATTTTTTTTTATTACAATATAAATTGTATTATTTTGCTTTCAGAGGTTTAAAAAATCTAGATGATAATACTTTGAATTCATTTGATGCAGCTGTATTATCTGTTCTTATCACACTCCTGCCTTCAATTATTAGTATCCGATGGGCAGGATCTTTACGTTGGTTAACAGTTTTAATTAACCGACTTTTACCACTTGATCAAAATCACAATGTCGCACAACAATGCATTACAATTCTTCAACGAATTGCTGGAGAAATGTCAAATCGAGTTAATCCATACCACCTATTACTTGCAACCAGGTAACTCCTTTAAGAAATTTAAAAAATAAAAATTTTTTTACTCAAAAATATAATAATTATAAATTTTCAGATTTGGTTTATATAATAATCCATTTGAGACAAAATTATTTGACATTGAAACTCCAATGCCTCTTAAATCCAATTCTTTACCATTAACTTATGCATCAGTTGTAACTGGTGAACAAACTTCGTCTGCCATGTCAAGTGGTGATATGTATTCACAGGATCATATTGATTTACGAGATTTGTTAACACTACCAATACATTCAAGTAGTGAACTTGTTGTGCCGAACAAACTAAAATCTCTGTATACAAATCATAGCACGAAAGGTTTATTAGAGGTAATAATATATTTTTATAAACTATTCGATCAACGATTTGAGAAAGATTATTAATTAATCGGTTCTATAGGCTGAACCATTACATTTCACATGTCATTCCGTTTCTGACGGTACCAAAATGGAAAAAATGGATCCAGTGGGAAATACTGTTAATTTCACAAGTCTGTATGATAACGTCACGAATAATGGTGTTCCAGATCTCAAAACTGTTCAGCCATCTTATGTAAGTAAATTTATGTTCATTACAATATAATCGAGAAATGAAACAAAATTTTATTTTTTTTTTTTCGGATCTCCATTCAAAGATATTCTGAAAAAAATATATGTATGGTTATTTCAAATATTAAACGCATATCTAAAAATTATGTAAAGTACGCTGACTCCTGTGGTAATGATTGAGTTTACCGCTGTTTTCAAGATAAAAAATTTTAAATATATAAGTGGATTCAAAAATTTTTAGTCGAATATCTTTGAAATGACTCGACCGATCGACTTGAAATTTCATTAGGTTGAAAACTTAATATACTCTTTCAAATGAAATAAATCCGATTTTTTTATGTCATATCTATTAAAACGCATTGGTTTGCAAAAATTGATCAGTCGATGAATTAAACTACTATTATAAAAAAACATTTTTTTTTTTTAATTTCTCACTGAAATTAATCAAACGAATTACTTAATTTTAAACCGGATTGCCACATTAGGCACACTATTTGAGAATAGAGCTGATTGAAATTTAGAATTGATCGGCAAAGTAATCTAAAAGCTGTTTGGAAAAAACTGGAAAACGTTTACCCTATAGATCACAACTGTAATTTTTCTCTCAAAAATATGACTGAAATTTTTCCATACGAATATAATTATATAATCTAATACCGACCAATTTAATTTTAATAAAACAATTACATGTTACACTATTTATTAATTTCATTCAAAAATTGCAATATCCCTTGAGTTTCTTATTATAATGTATCGGTGCATTTAATCGTAAAGAAAACTCTACAAATAACTCCTTTACTCAGTTCACTATTTCTCTCATAAAAAAATATTTTTGATGAATTTTAAAATTAAAAACTAGTAGACTGTTAGCTGGAATGAAGCCCACGAAAGAAGAGACGTAGATCTTTTCAATTTTTCAAAAGCTAACATTTTACTGTGAGTTTCCAATTTTCAGAATGTTGATTATTATCTTCATTATTATATGATTATTAATCTTATGAATCAAGCTATCAAACTTCTCGACTATACTTGAAAAGTTATTTCTATTCATTTTTAGTATCAGAAGCGCCTTTTAGTTTCCATGAAATTTTTCTTTGGTCATTGTCTAGGTATTTTTGCAAAACCCTCTAAATCTGTCTACTTTCTATGGAATTCAAAGTTTTTAACAGATTTTTCATTAAAATTTTTATTGACACCTAATGAAAATTTCTACTTCCTTAATTTTTTGAGTTAGGTACTTTAGAAAAACACTAGATTGTGAAAAAAATTATTGTATAAATTATAGAGCTTGGAAGCTGAATCGCTAGGGTCAAATTTAAAAACTACATGCGAACAGAATTTAAAAGCTCTACTTACTCACTGTAAAGCTGAAATGAATAAAAATCCAACAACACAATTATCGATTATATCTGATGATCAATCGGACAGTGATGAAGTGAATATGACGAGAGATGACCAAAAATGGCACGTCAATCAAACTGATTCATCAAATTTAAAAAATTTAACATCCTCTATTATAAAAGAAAAATCTTTCGCGTTGAATAACAATTCTACTGTGTCCAATGTCGATGATAATCATATAAAAAAGGTTAGATTTCATTCAGTTAGATATCTCTATCTCCATCATATATTTTTTTTTCTATGTATTTTACATGTGTTACTTTTAATTTGAATTATCTTGAAAAAAAAAAAAAACTCTATTTATCGATATTGTATTCACATTCATTACGCCATTAATAATTACTAGTTTAAGTATACTTAATTTCGTTGCGTGAATAATTAAATAAAAAAATTAATTAAAACTTTAAATTAATATTAAAAACATTTTTAGCGTGAAGAAATCAATTTCCCATGGGCGCGATTACTTAGCTTACCATCACAACAAGCTTTAGTCGTGGAAAGGATGCATTCAGGAGCACGGAGATTCATCGTTTTAGATTTTGGTTCTCCTGTATTACTTACAGATTTGATGATACCTTCTTGTAGTGATTTGGTTTCACTTTCAATAGACATTTGGACAAAGAGTGAGGAAAAAGATGGTATTAGACTTGTTGTTGCTGGAGACATTGGGGCAAAACCTCTTATTGTTAATGATCTTCAACCTCCGCCAGTATGTAGATTTTTAAAAATCACAACAATAGGTCGATATGGAATGACAACAACAAGATGTAAAATACCTTTAGGAATGTTTTATGGGCACATAGTAGTTTTGCCAGGAGAAGATTATTCTGACATGTTCCATGCACAATCAAATGATATTAATCGTAATGATACAAATTTGATCGCAACTATTGATTCGCAATGTAATATATTATCAACTTTAGCTGAAGACATCCAATGTCGATTCAGTTTAGCTACTGAAAAACTTAAAGCTCTACTAGATCCATTATTATGTACTGAAACACCCAATGTTGTGCATATGCAACACTATCTTTCTCGAAGTAAAAATCTTACAGAAAATAAAGAACAACCATCGAGTAAAATTTTATCTACATATCACGAATGTATTGCATTTCAACACCAATTGAATATTATTCGTGGTGTATGGTGTCGACTGGAAAGTTGGAAAGGTGCTGAAATGCCTTTGATAACGCAATTGTCAAATGTTCCAAGTGATAAGTTAAGAATTCTTGGCGAAACACTTTCCGATATTCTCCTTTATACTATGTATGAAATTGGACCAATTCCAACAGTACGTATTTATTTTCATATTATTTTTAAGTTTTTTTTTTATAACTGATAAATGTTATCAATTTAGATTCCATCATCTATCTGTGAAATTTTTACTCCATCCATTTGTGAGCGATTTTTTCACTCAATTTGTGTAGTAACTCCAGCTCCACGATTGCAACTTCACGCAGTTGCTTTATTAGTTCGTATGGCTGGACATCAACCATGGTGGGGTAATTTCTTATCTAACACATTGATTAATTTATATTCATCATCTTCCACGGATATTTTTCCACAAGATAGGTACATAATTGATTTTTATCATTAGTTATATATTTTTTAAGATCTTCAATCCCTGAGAATTAATTATTATTCTTATAATTTTTAAAAAATTAGTGATTCGATAGTTTCATTCGATTTATTATTAATGAAAATAATTTTTTAGGGTATTCATATTATTAACATTCCTTGGACGAAAATCCCTCATTTCTGGAGCTAATAAATCGTCAGTAATTGACGCAATGGTTCGAACATTGGGAAGATTTTTAATTCCAATGTCTGATTATCAACCTTCCAATGCAGCTCAGTTAGATATAAATCTTATTGGTTGGATCCTTTTATTTTTGTCCGTCTGTTTAGATACAGCCACCACCTACTATACATATTCTGACGAAAATGGAAAAAGTAAAGAACATGGTATGTATTATTGAATTACTATTTATGTTTGATTGATAATACTTATGTTTGATTAAAATTTATAATTATTATTTAAAGGTATTTCTTCACGTTGGGAATTTTTACAAGGTGAGTTAGCAATGCAAAAAAAATACGTCAATGCTAGTCGTTCAAATGCTTCACGTAATTATCGTAAAAAATTACAAAAACGACTTATGCATCAAAAACAACAATTACATGATGGTGATCCAGGAAAAAAGTACATTCATGTATCAACTTCACAAGGTCTAGTTTGGTCGAGTGGACCACCAATTTCTACATTGTCAAATAAGTTAGAGGTTTTAAAAAGTCATGAAAAACATTTGAAGAAAACACTCAAACAGCATTCAGCATTTCGACACTTTAGAGATATGATAAAACGAAACGATCTTCACCATGCACCTCGTTCAAATCGTAATGCCAATGCATCAAATTCAAAGTCAGATATTCTTGATGCAGATGTCGACAACCTTTTATATTTGTCATATCAATCTGTATTACCAATTGTACGAGGGCTCGTAGCTTTAATTTTACATAACACTGCAAATATAGATATGTTTTTATTATCTTGTAAAATAATTGCCAAACTAGTAATATCTACACGGCCTATAATCAGTTTGAGTGATTTAATGACAGAAGATCAACTATCAAAATTAATAAAACTATCTATGAGCAAATCAGATGCAGCTTGGATGTCACATGCTGTTACTTGTCTTTTACAAGATTTATTTGAAAGTGGGCGACTATTTTCAAAGCCGTTTTCAATGCAAGATAATGTACAAACAGAAGAAAACTTTGATGCCGCTGAGAGTGAAGAAGAACAAGGGGGGGATGATGATTTAGCAGGAACGGCTCGAACAGGTGGATCTGGAACAACATTGGGAAATGATGAAGGATTCGCTGAAGGTGAAGTGGATGAAGATACACAAGATAGTATTCCTACGATTCCGCCTACACCATCAACCTCAAAGTCAAATGGATTTGAATTGCCATCATTATTAGAATCTGATGACAGTGAACTTGAAGATTTTCTAGACGACATTTTAGAAAGAGGAAAAAATATGTTAAAAAAAGGAAACTCTGTTCCCAAAATTCCACCATCAGCAAGTTCAGGAATATCTTCAGCTCTTGATGCCCGGTTAGAATATGGTGTAGAAATGGGAGTAGAAATAGCCCTAAGAAGATATTCAACTTTAGGAGCATATAATTTACCGCGAAGTATAAATGCACCAATTCAAGTGCCAGTAGAAACTAATCGATCAAAACAGTTTTTGTTGAGAAATATTGGGTCAACAGAAAGAAATCACGATATAAGAACCTCTGCTGATTCAATACCTAATAGTTTATCGATGCTGATGCGATGTTTTGATAAAATATTTACTGATATGTCATTTCAAAATTCCGGTATAAATTTAGAATTAATATTACAATTGTGGTTAACATTAAATTTAGATGCGTCAAAAACTCCGTCTGCGAATACTTCGAATCAATTTGATCCATCATTAGTACCAGTTATCCCCCTGAGCTCAACAGCAATTTCTGGTCTTATATCAACTCTTCTTTGGCATCCTGGAATTTCTTTGCGCGCATGGTGTCTTGCTTTACAAACTCTGACACTAGCAAGTAATGAACCAATGCCAAGTGATCATAGTGATCCAAGTATAAATACTCCTTTAGACGGATTACTAGGTGGTATGGCTTGTTGCATTGTTAAAAATCGTAATATAGGACCAGTACTTTTACGACTTCTTTCTGGTAATGGTTTAAATATTGAGCCACATGATAAACAATGCATGATTGCTGGTCCTAAAATAGGAGAAGCATTACAAGATTTTTTGCTTCGACTTGAAATGCGTTGTGATGTAATTACACCGGGAAGTGTATTGGGCAATACGTTGAAAGAACTTTTACTATGGGTCGTTTACGAACTCATCCAACCAGGAGGTGTTATTGTCGCCCGTCGAGGTCCTCTGGATGCACAATGTATTCTCATAACTTCTCTCATTAACCTAAATTTTATGAATACAGACCTGGGAACTGCCATGAGTATAACAGAATGTGTTGGAGTTTTAGTTTCTACTTACGTTCAAACTTCCAGAATCGGCGCACAGTGTAGCGGTGCTGTAGACTCAACAAATCAATCTGGTGGCTTTGGTGGACTTTTTTCTGGCGTTCTTGGCGCAACTTCTAAACAAGGACGGCCTGCATCATGGGATGCACTTATTGTTGCTCTTGTACAACTAGTTTGTAAACTCGTTCAAACACCATTGCCTAATCCACGTGTGTCACGTGTTGAAAATCCAATGAATATGGAAATCGGTGACATAAATCAAAAATCAGATACGAGAAATATAGACCAATGTGAAAAACTTAATATTTCACAAACAGATGAGAGTAAAGTCGCCGAACAACAAACATCAATAAAATCAAACCAAGGTATAACTTCTAAACGTCGTCATCCTTGTGTCGCGGATACAGTTTTACAACATGAGCCAACAATGATAAGATTACTTGGAGCATTAGGACACAGTACAGGTTCATCACTTGCAATGTTATTTGGAGAAGATTCTACGTCCAGCACAGTTCCTGAGCTTGGTGATCCAAATTCTATTCCAGATGCTACTTTTCAGCTTCTTATGACTCTTGTCAAGAAAGCAACGAATCCAACATTTGTATTGAACCCATTGTATCACTATTTGTCATCCTCTCATGAACAAATTAATACGGACCATAATTTTGGTGTAATGCAACTTTCAGAGCCACTCCTTTGGTACATTCTAAAGGTCTTAGATAATGAAACATCTTTAGCGATATTTACTGAATTAGGTGGTGTTAAAATAATCTGTGAAAATATGGTAAAATCTAGTAGTACAAATTATGGATACGAAAATACCAATATGTTAACACCAGGAATTATTGCTCTTGTAATGCAACATCTATCAAATGTACCAAACTTAGTAATAGCTACTGGTACGTCAAGTAAAAAATCAACAAGTAATTTAGAATCTCATGAAGAAGGATTATTAAACTTTGCACCTCTTGGTACAATATCGTGGTTAAAACCTATGGTAGAACCAGCTGATGTATTAATTCAAAGTGCTGCACCTCATAGACGAGCAAGAACTGCTGCTTGGTCTTATCATTTTTTCCCAGGTGAAGCTTGGATTGATCTCACAATTACACTTCCATGTGCTATTCTTTTAAAAGAAGTAGAGCTTCAGCCTCATCTCACAGCATTAGTTACCTGTCCTTCAGCTGTAGCGCTCGAAATTTCTCGAGAAGCCAACTCTGATTTTACACCGATTTGTCCTCCAATGCTTACCGCTGGCTTAACATTTATTCGACTTACTCTTGCGCAACCAGAAGTAACATCAGCAGTTTTAGTACGTCTTTATAAACCTCGAGATTCAACTAATATCAGTCTTAGTCAAATCAGGATTTTGGGAACAACAGCATTTGGTGATATTAAATCACGAAATGAAACTATCGATGAAGAAAAACTGACTAAAATGAGCTTAGGTTGGCTGAGACTGATTTATCAATGTTTCTCAGTCAGTGCATTATCTTCAACATTATCTCAAAGTGTACTCGATTCTGCAGCATCAGTTACAGGTCTTATTGAAGCCTGTTGTACACTTTTATTACTTCCAGCGCCATCATTATTCACATCTAACTTAGAAAGAGTTCTTCTACAGCTTGGATTGCATTCTCGTGAACTTGGACTTCAACTAATCAGTTTACTTTTAAACAATCGATGTACCTTTTTGTTTCAAAAATCTTTATCATCTCAGAAAACATCAATAATACAATTAATAATAGAGCTACTTCAACAGTTATGTAACAGTCAAGATGCTAATACTGAAGCTCGTATAGTAGCCGTACTCACATGGCTTCATACATCTTCGATAAATAGTATCACACAAGGTCCTCAAAATAATCCAAATATTATCAATCCACCTGCAGCTTATATTCATTGTATTTCAACAATAATTTGGGAAGCGCAGCAAATTGAAAATCGTACGTATAATCTAGAAAATATGTTAACTGATGATCTTTTTGATTCTCTTTATCAATGGACTCTTTTGTTACAACCAAATTCTGCATTAAAACAATCAATTGATGCGACTCTATGCGCTTTTTGTTATGTGAGACCATCTTTATTTACTGTACTTTTGCAAAAAGTTCGTATTCTGGTTCCGAATTTAGCAACGGATCAATTTGCATCAGTATCAGATGATCGCAAAGAAAGTGATAGTCAAACGGATGATAAAAAAAGTGAAGCTAATACAGAAGAATGGTATTGTCGCTTACATATATCTGAATGTAAGCATCTAGAATTAACCGAAGGACAATTATTAACTGTTGCAACTGCAGCACGTTCAACTCCTGGAATTCAACAACTAATTGATTCAGGTCTTCCATCTCTTTTAGTTAATACCATTGTAGCCTTTTGTAAAATTCATATGAAGATTATAAAAGAGCAAAATAGTACACTTGATGTTAATAAGTGTCACAACAGAAGTAATGTAAATAGTGGATTAACTGATAATGATAAAGCTGGTGAAACCGTTTACCAAACCCAGAATATTAGTGGACTAAATATGTATAATCCAGATAGTATTGCAACAGTAGTTGAATTTTTAACTTTAGTTTGTTCAGAGGGTAAAATGCGAGATTGGTTAGGTGAAGAAGGTCGTATCTTTTGGTTACCTCTTGTTACTTTATTAAATAGCAAACCTGTTGAGAGTCCATCCACTTCTTTTGCTGAGTAAGTATTATTATGTAGAAATATTTTATTTTTGATCATTTAAGAAATTAACAGTTTATTAATTTTAAAACATTTTCCATTTTTCAGAGTAAATGTATCGTACACTAAATTGGAAAATGCTACAATTAAATTTCTTTCAAAATGTTGTTGGTGTCATCCGCACAATCAAAAATTACTTGCTGAATTATTGACTGATGTGATTTCACAAGAGCGAATTTCTCCTTGTAAGTAATTAATATATTTCTAATGAAAAGATTCTATAAAATGACGAAAAAACTTACATATGAAACCTCATATAATCTATGAAACTCAATGTATATTTGTTCTTACTATGATATGTCCTATGAGGATATGATATTTTTTATTTGCGTGATAAGTTAATATCTTGATTTTTAATACTTTTGATTTAAAGAAAAAAAATTTTTTTTTACGTTTTAGTTAATATGAAATATCTACTTGGTATTTCTGGATTCACTCGACGGTTGATTCTTCAATTGTTATTAGAAGAGGAGAAAGTATTAGTGTCTGTAGTATCAGATGTCCCAATGTCAAACAATGCATCAAATCAAACTATACGATCAATGTTTCCTCATCCAGCTCATCCATTAGGGCATTATCATCAATTGCTTTATATTTCAACGCAATCAACAATGGCGGACATTTTACAACAAGTTTCAGGTAAATAATTATGAAGCAGAATATCATGCATATTTATATTTGTAATATCTATTTTCTTAATTGCTGATGAAAATAATCTCCCTCGCGATTATAAAAATCGATGTACTAAAGTATTTAAGTTTATATAAAATTTAGTTCTTTTTTTTTTGTTTTAAATATTCTAAAAGTTTTCGAAATTAAAGATTTTAAATACAACAAATCTCACATCTGTGGTAACACAGGTTCTTGGCTCACTTTGCTACTACCTAATAACTTTAAGGAGAATGAAACTATTACAACCGGAACAAATTGTTCGCGGGAGCTTTTGGAATCAAGTCTGGTTTTGGTGGTGGACAAATTAAGTGTTGCAGCTGGAAATACTGCCAAGGATAAACGAGCTAAAGAAGCTTCGAATAAATCACAAGCTCGTGGACCTACTATAAGAAAATCCCGTGTAGACTCGGGTATGATTCCATAATTGGTTCAACTTGTTAATTTCATTTGAAAGCAATAATCATTTTTTATCCTTGTCTCCTTAATTGAAACATTTTTTTGTCTGAGTTATTTTACCTACTATATTTAAGAAATTTTCCCCATGAAATCGTTTTGGTTTACTTGGTGCTAGTTTTTATATTAAGTATTATATTTTATATTTTATATTAATTGTATTATTATTTATTATGATTATTATTATTATTTTTTTTTTTTCGTAGATGTAACTTCATCATCATCATCATCGTCAAAAAGTACAACCACTAGTACTCAAGACAGTTCTATAAATTCGTTAACTCAACAATATTTATCCCACTCGTCTCGGCCGAACGTAGTTTTACCATTATCACTAAGTATTGCACAATTACTTGCAATAGCAGAAGACAATGGATTATCTTTATCAAGTCCATACTTACACCTGGTACTTCATCAACGTAACAAAGACAACAAAGATGATTCAATTAAATTAGATGACAGTGATTTATTGAGTTATCGTTGTATAGAAAGTGCTTTAAGTGTTTTCAGTGCAACTGGAGGTCTCGCAGTATTAGCAAAACATCTTCCTCTTATTTATCCTGATTCAAGTCAACCTCGAGCATTCATAGAAAAGACCTCGCTACCTGAACAAACTGAGACTGAATGGGTGAAAGTCGAAACCAATGAAGATGTTTATGAAGATTTAGAGGAAGGTGGAAATTTACATTCATCTCGGGCAACTTCTTCAGTTCCCTATGTACCACTGCATTCCTTAACGGCATTTGGATTATTCCTTAGACTTCCCGGTTATGCTGAAGTGTTACTAAAAAACAGAAAGCAAGCACAATGTTTGTTACGGCTGGCTTTGGGTGTAGTAGATGATGGAGAAGGTGGTGATGTATTCAACTCACAAATAGCTAGTTCCTTACCAACTTTACCTTTTCAAGTTTTAAAACAACTATTAAAAGCAACACCTTTAACAACTGATGATGGTTTATTACTCCGACGAACTATGGTTGATATTGGTGCGATTCTTTTATTACTTAATTGCTTGGCAATCTTTACTCATCAAACAGGATACAATGAGTTATCAGACCAAAAAAATAATCAAACCAGTAGCCGTAGCGATGATAAATCTCATTTGTATTGGGCAAAAGGTACTGGATTTGGAACAGGATCAACTCAACAATCTTGGAATGTAGAACAAGCACTGTTACGTCAGCGTTCGGAAGAAGAGCATGTTACTATTCTTCTTCGAGTATTAGCAAGCTACGTTGGTTCTGGAAGTCATCCACAACGTGAACTTCCTGCGACTTTTGCCGAGCTTATATCCCGATCGTGCCTTCTTCCAGCGTTATCATCGTATTTGAGAAATGATTCAGTTTTAGACATGGCACGTCATATTCCACTGTACCGCGCAGTTCTTCAATTACTACGCTCAATGGCACTGTCTCCGCAATTAGCTTTATTGTTATTGCCAAGAATTGGTAAATCAAATGATCCATCTATTGTTTCACTTCTTTCTACTATGAGAGTTTGTGTAGATACATACGTTCATAAAATCAATCGTTCGCGTAGTAATAAATTAAAAGGTGTTATTAAATACCCAGATGATACAGAGCAAGATGAAGGATTAGCAACATTGATACCTGATATTCAAGAAAGTGCAACGTTAGTCCAAAATGCGACTTCAAGACTTACTGTTATTGGTGAAGAGCTTGTCAGTCCAAGCCCTACTGTTACTGAATTACCTTTAAAATCCATAGAACAACGGTATTTAGATGTGATGAAAAGTCTTCAATTTGACACATATGAAATGATATCAGAAAATCCTGATGGTAGTGGATACCGATTTGCAGTATCTTATCATTTTGAGTCAAATATGAGAGCGGCGGGAGAAAGAAGCCATCCTACAAGAGTCAAAAGATTAGCTCAAGAAGCTGTAACATTGTCGACCGCTTTGCCATTATCTTATAGTAGTAGTGTCTTTGTTCGATGCGATACTGATAGATTAGATATTATGAAAGTTCTAATAACAGGTCCAGCAGAAACACCATATGCCAATGGTTGTTTTGAATTTGATGTTTATTTTCCACCTGAATATCCAAACAGCCCAATGCTTATTAATCTTGAAACAACTGGTCGACACACTGTACGATTCAATCCTAATTTGTATAATGATGGAAAAGTTTGCCTCAGTGTACTGAATACTTGGCATGGTAGACCCGAAGAAAAATGGAACGCTCACACTAGTAGTTTTCTACAGGTAATTAATTAAAAATAATGTAATAAATAAATAGTTTTATATATAATTATTACATTCAACATTATTATTGTAATTTTTTAACAGGTTTTGGTGTCCATTCAATCTTTAATCTTAGTACCCGAACCTTATTTCAACGAACCAGGTTATGAAAGGTCTCGCGGAACTGCTAGTGGTGCTCAATCTAGTCAAGAATATAATGCTAATATTTGTTTGGCGACTGTTAAATGGGCAATGCTTGATCAAATTAAAAATCCGTGCCCATGTTTCAAAGAAGTAAGTTATTGTTTAAAAACATTACGGAAACTAATTAATATGTAGACAAGGCTAAAAAGTATAAAAAATAGTAAGACATTTCTTCCAAACGTTTGTTAAGAAAGTAGTTAATTATGAAGAAAAACTTTTTGTTTAAAATTGCTGCCTCAAATAATTATAGCGTGAGAATCGAAAAAAGTCATACAATTTTTTTTTATTAAAAAACTCATTGCTTATTGTTTTTTAAGGCCATCTTTATTGAAATATAAAAATAGTATATTATGAAGCTTTTTTTTTTTTACTTCTTGTGTATCGAAAATTAAGACAATACTTTCGGTTTTGAAATTATTACTTAAAAATAAATAATTTTCCTTTTCTATCTTTAAAATTCTACATCATTTTAGAAATGATTAAAAATTCTTTTATTTTCAACATTAAAAAACTTTTAATTTACAGTGTATTAAATTGTTAAATAATAAAATTAATACAAATTTTCAGGTTATTCACACGCATTTCTGGATTAAGAGACATGAAATAGTAGCCCAATTAGAAAGTTGGATTATGGATATGGAAACTTATGGATCTGATAAACGTTCTGCTCGTACGATTTCCCTTAATGCTTTGGCTTTGAAGGTTATTATTATTGTTTTTTTTTTTTATTTTATTTTTTTAATTGTATTCGATAAAAATCTTCTTTATCTGAATTATAAATTTTATAGAGACACTATAGACTTTTGAGAGACGCTCTTAATAAACTGTCAACACCTCAGGGCCTTGAAGATCTAGTTGAACCTTTGCAATCTCCAAGCTCACCATTGGAAATGTCTGGGACGCCAAATACACCGCCAACAAGTACATCATCAACAGTGACAATAGCTACTCCGGTAACTAATGTCGGAGGCAGCAATCACATTCATCATGAAATTGATACAGATGTTGAAATGGAGAAAATGGTATCCAATGTTTGTGAATAGCTGATGAAAGTTAATAACAAAGATTGTTGGATCTTTTGAAAAGTCTATTTGTAGTGTTGAACAATATGACTGAAATTAATGTAAGATGACAAAAAATATCCCATTAAATTAAACACTTCAGTTTAAAAAACTCAATTTATAATGAACATGTCGAATATTTAAAGCTAAAAAGTAAACAGTTAAAGAATTATTAGTAAGTTTAAGATATTCATATTTTATTTCATTTTATTTTATTTTATTTTTTTTTTTTTTTTTTGTATTACATTTCTTTACTAAAAATGATTGGATATATACAAAAATACTATAATTTTCTACTTGAGCTGTGACTATCAAGTTCTTTCTTACGTTTAAATAGGCTATAAAATAATTGTTACTTTATATGAAATTAAAATTTGATTAAGTATGAAAGATAATTTAAGTAATGATGATAGATTATTACTCGATCTGGTTGCTTTTATAACGAGTATGTATACTATTAATTAATATAAACTATTTACGTGAATTAAAATCGAAAAAACGTTATTCGCACTCTTTATTTGATT
The DNA here is from genome assembly GCF_013202065.1 of Cotesia typhae. Classification (NCBI taxonomy): domain Eukaryota; kingdom Metazoa; phylum Arthropoda; class Insecta; order Hymenoptera; family Braconidae; genus Cotesia; species Cotesia typhae. Next base: position 863,959 of record NW_027423757.1, on the reverse strand, counting down.
TTTCTCACGTGATCAAGAAAAAAAAAATAAAAATGAATAAATCTGAAAAAAAAATCAAGTCACACTTGATACTTTAAAGAACTTTATTGTGTAACAGATAAATGCCAAGAGTATATTGTATTGTATATAAATTGCCAATAAGTTTAATTAAAGTAACTACTTACACGGATGCGTTTCTATTTTTAAGATTAAATATAAATAACTAAACGTTTGAATAAAGTAAATTTAAGAGATATAAGTATATAAATACGCATTAGAATAAATAATTACATACGAATTGCAACTATTTAATTTGAATGGTTGAATTTAATAATTTATAGAATTCAGAGCGTATATTCAATTGATAATTATTTAAGTTTAATAAACAATTATTATTTAAATTTGTTATTATTTATTTTATACTATAACAATAGTGTTCAGCGTTATTCGAGTAAGAATATAGGGAACGCTCATATGTAATTCAACACAAACCCACGTTCTTAACTGAGATAAACACAAATCTAATATTCCATCAAATGAACGATATAGTTACCCTTCGAAGCTTAACCAGTATTAAGAGGTAATTTTCGTCTAGTCGACCAACGAAGGAATAATTAATAATGCAGTAAAGTGGAATGTGACAAGTGTATCAAAACATTCTCAAATATCATAGATCATTTTCAATTTTCGATCCCAGTTTATAATCAGTTCTAGTGATGCACTCTATAATGATTTGATGACGCAAAATTTAGTCAAAATAAAATGTAGATATTTTTTACCACAACTCCAATAATATCGAATAATCATATGATAGTCCAAAAAGAGAAGCAAAAAATAGATCATCGAATTTCGTCGTCAATTATTTTCAAACTACCAAACTATATTTTTCAGTTCTTTATTTTGTAGAGATTAAATTTTTCAGATTGTTTTTATAACTTTTTTTTCTAAATCGAGATGCAACTTTTTACCGAACTATAGAATAAATAAATGAATAATATTAAATAATAAACATATTAAAATAGATTTTGCGTGTTTAATTTGTTATTATTGAATCATAAAATTTTTTATTTCAAATATTTTTAAATAACACTACGTTTCTATTGGTGTTCTAGGGCAATATTAACTAAACAATTTAATAGATTAAAAAAGTCGTCTAGAATGTCTGTTCAGCTTAGCTCAATTTTTCAATGAACTCAAATTAGTTCGGCTAATGCGGTTAAGGAAAAATTTGTAAAAAATTTATTTGCTTTATTTTTGAGCTGAAAAAGCAATATCGGATTATAAATAAATGGTTTTGTTTTTTTTTTTTTTTTTTTTTTTTTTAACCAATTTATTCGTATACAAGATCTCATATAATTGTAAATTTATTCAAATTCAATTTCCTGTTTTTTTCTTAAATTTTTACTCCATAACTTAGGTTTTGCTTCTGGATATTTGTCAGTATAGAAACTTCTTAACTCTCCATGTTCAGCATACAAACGTGTTCTTACTTCATCCTTGTTTCTTAAATATGCTGTCTTTCGTAACCTAATCGTCCACGAAGGAAGGCGTTGAAAAAATGGAGGAAATGTTTTCTTTTTTAACACTACTTTACCCCCCATAACGTATTGAGTAAAATCCATAATTTCGTCTGATTTTATTTCTTCTGCTTTCCTTACTTGGGCAGGAGAAGCTACTACGGTAGGAAAATCATCATCTTCATCTCTGAATTCAACAAGGTGCATTTTCTTTTCTTCAGCCAACTGCTCATGTGTTTTCTAAATTTCATTAAAAGAGCTTTTATTAGTTCAATGTTAAAACATATATTAATTAATAATGAAAGTAATTATGACTATACCTGTTGCAATAAACCAATAAAAAAAGCTTTAATAATATGTTGCAAATTATGAGATCCTTCAACTTTAGCATGTAAATCTTTTATTCCAATAATTTCGCAGCAACTTTTGATTGCTCTGTGACACCTCAATCCATATCCTTCACCTTTTTTTGTAACAAAAATTTTAGTTTTTCCAAATTGACAGAAAAAATCATGGAATACGGTGTGTTCTTTATATCTGTTAATAAACATAAGTTTCATTGCAGCACGATTTTTAGCAATTCTTAATGCCGATTTCCCTTCAGATGCTTTAGATACGGCAAACCCTGCCAAGCCATTCTTATTCCCTGTTATGACCATAGCGCTCACTCTTCTTTTTCTACCCATATTTCCAGTCATGACAGTAACTAGTTTGTATTCCAAAATAACTGATTCAAATCCTTCAAATTTTTCTGTAAGCGAAATAATTTTAGTACATATTAATATATACGTAATTATGGTAAGCATTATATATAAGCATAATATTGAAATTTATAAAAACCAGTGCCAACAGGATCTGGTGGGCCAATTTTTCTTCCGCCAGGTTTTCCACCGGTCCAACCCCTCTCTAGTGGATGTAATTTAACTCTTCTCTTTTTTTGAATTGAATCTCTTAACTTAAAAATTTGTTTTTCTCTATCAGGATTTTCTGGAAGCTGTTTTTGCTCCACGAGTTCTCTTCCTCTTACTATAGGAGCATTTAAACCTGGCCAAACCATGTTAACTTTTCCAACGCCAATTACTTGTCCTCTGTTCAAATTTTTTATCAATCTCCTTGATTTACCTCTTCCTCGCTTTCTTCCTGCATTACTAACACTCGTCGCACTTTTCCATAATCGTTCAGCAGGATCTGAAATTCATTTAAATCATATTATATAAATCTACCCACAATTTATATATTAGTCCTTTAAACTCTTTTATTACTTACATCGATTAAAAAATGAAACATTTCGAACATTAATTAATGAATTCTGCACTTGTGGTAGTTTAAAATTATGTTGTATAATAGTATGAGAAAAACTTGGACCTAAAATAACAAAAAAATTAAATTCTGAAATTTAATATTTTAAAATAAAATAAGCAAATAGTAGTGAATATTTTAAAACCTTTATTTAAAACTCGCGAAATAAGAGGGACGCGAGCAATAGTTCCACAACATTGTATTATTTTACATGCCATTGTTTATTCTTGTATATTCGGCATGGATCTTAATACACATTATGGAGGGTAGAGGTAAGGAGGACCATCTAGTATGGGGAATCAGTTGAAAAAGTGTCCACCAGTAAACAGCAAATTATGATTCAAAAAATTGCCAAAGTGGCTCTAGTGTAGCAAAAGGACGTAATAATTTAATATTTTTTGTGACTTTTGTAGTGAGGAGAAATGCAATATTTAAAACCTAAACTACTTACGTAGTTGAATGTAATTAAGTAAATATAACCTATAAAATTGCTAAAATAATACAGATAGCGTATGGAGGGTAGAGGTACCTCTACCCTCCATAATACACATGTAATGAACTATTCAGCCGGACAGCTGACTTTTATTGCACGTTTTCACACCCTGTGTTGTTGACTACGACGGTTCAATAGTAAGTCTTGTTGTTAACAGATGGTAAGTAAGAAACATGTATATATATTTTAGGGTGTGCCAATTTTCCGTGAAGAACCTTTTAAAATTGAAATTTTGAGTTCTGCTTTTAACAGAAGCTGTGTTTGGATGACATTAAAGTTAGCTGTCACTTGACAATTGTTTAATTTTTTTTAACAAATAAATTTGCTCCAAAAAATTATTTTAAAAAAATTGCATTTGTAGTTGTTTAAAATTTCTAAGTATCAATTTTTTATGACACTGAAGTTAGCAGATATTAAAAATTATTTTAGAATTTTATAACAATGTAATTATTATAAAAAAAAAATAAAATTAAATAATTATTTTAAAATTTTATAACAATGCAATTATTATAAAAAAAATAAAATTGAAAAATTCCACATGTGAAAATTAATAAAAATTACAAGCGAAAAATTTTTAGAAGCATTTTTTTATTGTAATTGATTTGTTATTAAAATTTTTAAAATTGACAGCTGATGGCTAACTTCAGCATTATAATATTTTTTATAAATTTTTTTTTTTGCTATAATTTGTTTGTTACAAAAATTCTTAAAATTATCAACTATCAGCTAAGTTAATTTTCATTGTGTTTGGGCATTTGCTGAGATATTTTGGATTGAGACGAGTTATTTGATTTTCATAGAATTTTTAACAGGAGCTTTGTTTGACCATTTCCGCTGTGGAGATAATATCTCCATAGCGACCGGAAAAAATTATTAAAATTCTATGAAAATCAAATACGAATATTTATACATGGGTCATTCCGTGCCAAATCACCTAATTTTTAAAATCATAATTTTTGATCCAGTTGAATTTTTTCTGTTTTTTATAAGTACATATAAAAAGACACCTAATCCTACATTTTGAGTCCTTAATTTTCAAAAGCCTGGGAGATATAAATTTTTGAAAATCGTCAAAAAATAACACGAGGTAATTTTCACAAATTCATAATTCCTGATTAAATTATCGAAGTTTCATTTTGCAAGTGGCTCTTTTCTTCACTTTGTGACAGGGAAAACTGAACTTCCCATGGTCGTTATTGACCACTTTATTGACGCCACGATAAATGAGGGTTTTCCCTTACCGTTCGATTTTTGACAAGTAGTTCAGACTTGTCACCGGGCGTGCAAATCGAAAGTCCCCACTGCTGTCCCCAAAAACGAAGCGGGGTTGACAATAGGAAAGTTCGAGAACTCGGAGTCAAGGGTTATAAAAGATCCGACAAAAGAAACATCGAGGCTTTTTGAGTCAGGCCCAGTGTGGCCAGAACGTGCTCTTTTCTTACCCCCACTTTGTAGGACACTCTCGTCTGACTACATTGAAAGCGGTACAAAGTGGGGGTAAAAAAATCGCACGATCTGGCCACACTGGTCAGGCCCTGCAGGAACAAGTAACGCTTTTTGAGCCAGCCCTTGGAACAAGTAACACCTTTTGAGCCAGGCTTTTGAGCCAGTGACGCTTTGAGACAGTGAGGCTTTTAGCAAAACAGTGAGTCAGTGTAGTGCTGTGTAATAAATTCTGTCATCAAGATTCAGGACCATCAAGAAGGAAGTCAATCTACGATCCGGAATTGGGAACCCATTACTTGGAGCCGGAAAGTTTATTCGAGACGAGAGAGAGAGACCAACCAGCCGCTGATTTCGCCCGTTTCCACCAGGACTTCACTCAACGTTTGGAGAATTGTAAAAGTTAAGTCAGGTATTATTATTACAATTATTTCAGGCCAAGCTTGAATTTGAAAATTGAGAGGCCGAATTAACTGTAATAAAATTTGTCAATTAATGATCGCTATTGTCTCAGATGTCACTTTTAATTTAGTAGATTCTTTTATAAGTAAATTATTCATAAACGTCAATTAATTAGTTTGTTACAAGCCTTTTAGTTATGGGAAATTATTTAGTTAAAATTATTTGATTAAGTTGAAATAGTAGAAGCATTTGTGTAATTTAGATAGTCAAGGTCACTTTGAAATATATGCAGTTTGAATATTTAATGAGGCTTGTTAAATTTGTAGAATTTGAAATTTGAAATTTTGTAAAATTTATTCTAGGCCGTTGGGCTGAATTTAATTAATTTAGTAAATTTAGTGAATTAATCTATTGAGAAAATTGTTAATAAATTTAGCTGAGAAATTTTGGTAATGAATTAAATTAGTGAATTTGGTATTTTGTGTTAAAGAAATGTTAAGCGTAAAATTTCAGGAATTTAGAGAATTAGTAATTCGGATAAAGTGGGTATTAAGTTAGCATCCGGTGGACGATTTCTGTATGGAATTTAGTGAGTATTTAGAAACGTTGTATAGACGCCCGAGTCGGGGGTACAACGGATTAAGTTAGGAAACCGCTGCGTAGACGCCCGAGTCGGGGGCGCAGTCGGGAATAGGTTTTAATCGGTATTCCGTCAGGTTGACGAGGTAAATAATGTTAATTGGTATTCCGTTAGGTTGACGAGGGAAAATTTAGATTTTAAAGTATTCCGTCGGAGCAGTGTGGCCAGATCGTGCGATTTTTATACCCCCTCTTTGGCGTCGCGCGCGCCTCGGACACAAGCAAGCGATGCGTGTCTGTGAGTCGGAAAACCGAGCGGAGCCGAAGGAATCCGAGAAAGTCGAACGAATCGAGGGGAATAAACCTCTTGCCACACGAAACAGAGGAATAACTCACACAACAGTAGCTCTCTGTTCGTGTGAAATTCTAAGAATCCGATTTCAGCCGAAACATACAGCGGGAAAAATAATGTTTTAATTTTTATTCAAATAAATAAATAATGCTTTTTTGTTAAAAACATGTAGGTTTAATTTTTTTTTTTTTAATATAAAAAATAAATTTTTTTTTATCAATAAAAATTAAAATACAAAATTTTTTTTTCTTAAAAAAATTAATATCAATTTTTTACGCTGTTATTAATAATAATAATTTATTATTAAATAACAATAATAATAATAATAATTATGGTAACTGGAAATTCCCAAACGCAGTTTTTATATTAATTCTTACTTTTATTCGATACGACGTCTGATGGCTACGCGGCGTAAGTGAAAGCTTACGTCGGCGAAATTTTTGAGATCGAGTCCTCGCCCAATCAATTTTTTTTTCTCAAAAAATTTTTTTTTGTTGCTATACTAATAATAATAATAATAATAACTGTTATTATTTTTATAAATAATAATAACAATGGTTATTTATAATAATTATTATTAATAATTTTGGTTACTGGGAATTCCCAAACGCAGTTTTTATCTTAGTTTTTACTTCCCACCGGCAAGACGTACGATGGTTGTGCGGCGTAAGTGTAAGCTTACGTTGGCGAAACTTTTCAGATCGAGTTCTCGCTCAAACAATTTTTTTTTCTTAAAAATTTTTTTTTACTCGATCTCAAAAGTTTCGCCGACGTAAGCTTACACTTACGCCGCGCAGCCATCGTAGGACCTGCCGTGGAAACGTAAGAACTGAGATAAAAACTGCGTTTGAGAATTCCCAGTAACCAAAATTATTAATAATAATTATTATAAATAACCATTGGTATTATTATTTATAAAAATAATAACAATTATTATTATTATTATTATTATTATTATTATTATTATTATTATTAGTATAGCAACATAAAAAAAAATTTTTGAAAAAAAAAAATTGATTGGGCGAGGACTCGATCTCAAAAATTTCGCCGACGTAAGCTTTCACTTACGCCGCGTAGCCATCAGACGTCGTATCGAATAAAAGTAAGAATTAATATAAAAACTGCGTTTGGGAATTTCCAGTTACCATAATTATTATTATTATTATTATTGTTATTTAATAATAAATTATTATTATTAATAACAGCGTAAAAAATTGATATTAATTTTTTTAAGAAAAAAAAATTTTGTATTTTAATTTTTATTGATAAAAAAAAATTTATTTTTTATTTTAAAAAAAAAAAAATTAAACCTACATGTTTTTAACAAAAAAGCATTATTTATTTATTTGAATAAAAATTAAAACATTATTTTTCCCGCTGTATGTTTCGGCTGAAATCGGATTCTTAGAATTTCACACGAACAGAGAGCTACTGTTGTGTGAGTTATTCCTCTGTTTCGTGTGGCAAGAGGTTTATTCCCCTCGATTCGTTCGACTTTCTCGGATTCCTTCGGCTCCGCTCGGTTTTCCGACTCACAGACACGCATCGCTTGCTTGTGTCCGAGGCGCGCGCGACGCCAAAGAGGGGGTAAAAAAATCGCACGATCTGGCCACACTGCGTCGGAATGACGAGGTTTGAATAAATTGGCAAGGGCCACCGTAGGTGAGAGGTTCTCACGATTAAGTTAGTTTAAGTTGTAAGAATAATTGGCAAGGGCCAACGTAGGTGAGAGGTTCTCACAATTAAGTTAGTTATAAGGAAATTGTTAAGTTTGTAGATTGATTGAATAAATCATTTTAATTGTTATAAATAATTTTTTCTCAGTTTTATTTACAGCCTTTCTCGGACTTCTCACGACCCTGTCTTCCCTCTCATGCTTCCCCGGTTTCTGGGACACCGTGTCTAAAATCCCAGTGGCGCCCTTTCTAAAGAGGAAAGGGGTAGCTAACTGGACCTGGGCTAAACCCCCCGGTTACAACTTTTAAATATAGTTTTCGGGAAAAAAAAATCAAAAAACTAAATTTTTTTCTTTTTTGTCGTCTTTTCTTACATTTCAACTCAAAAATTGACTTTTTTGTATTTGAGTTTATTTTATTTATAATTGAAAATTTGCTTTGTCATTCAAAAAAAAATGTAATTAAAAAATTAAATATAAATATTTCTCATTTTTAAATGAATATATTAAATATTCATAGTATTATATTCAATATTATTCAATAATATGTTATAATTCTTTTGATATTTCAACAAAACGTTGTGCCTATAGCCATATATTTTATTGGTTCAACTACTGCTTCCGGAGTGTTCAACTATTGCGGCTTGTCAAAATTGATTGTTCAGCCACTACTTCTTTCATAGTCTATCTTAATAAAAACGTTGTCAAAATGTAAATATCCCGGGAAAAAATTATCAGACCTGACCATGCCTGTTCATGTCTGGTCGTGTCTGAAATGCTAAATATGCTCAGGCCTGAGCAGGCCTGTTCATGCCTGAAGCGTCAAATACCTCAGGTCTGACCAGGCCTGTTCATGTCTTTAATCTCTGAAGCGTTAAATACACTCAGGTCTGATCAAGCCTGTCCATCTCTAATCAGGCCTATAATAGCCTTTGTATAGTCAGAAATGCGATGAAAATTTTTTCTTTGATGAAAAAAACTTTTTTGGTCATGACAAAATGTGCAAAATTATTTTTTTTCCCTTCCGGGCGTAAAGCGTCAACTTTAGCCCCGCTGCGCTAAACGAAGTTTCCACTTTACGCCTTCGTCGGGGAAAAAAATAGTATACACTCCTCGGGAAGTAAATAAGAAAGCCTCAGATCACATGTTTGTTGTGCAAACAATTGCATGTGCTCTGAGACATTTCTTACTTTTCTTCCCTAGGGGTGTAAAATACTATTATCATTACGTTTAAATAATTATGGAATAGAAAATTTGTTACATTTTCTATGGAATATCTTGGTCTGCTCTGCTCTTGCCTAATATTCAAATCATTACTTATTTTATTATTTAAATAAATGTGATGTTATAATGAGATTCGGTTAAATAAATAAATTAGGACTATCAAAATATATTATAAAATCAATTTTCATCTTATATTTATGGTAAACTTATTTGATACGTTATGTACTTCATAGAATTGTTGTCACATAAGATAGCAACACAGCAGGCGTGATTAGTAGTTGGATGGGTGACTTCTGGTGTTACAGCCGTATAATTATTATATGTAATCATTTTTTTTTTATTTTAATTCATTATAGAGAATTGCGTATGACTATCAAGTATTATATCCATAAGATAAAGCAAAATAATTAATTAAAAGTAACAATGGGCTTTCAGACCTGACCATGTTTGATCAGGCCGATTCATGCCTGATCAGGCATGGTCATTTTTTGTGCCTGATCCGGCCTGAAGACTCATGCCTGTTCATGTCTGATCAAGTCTGATAATTTTTTCCCGGGTATATACTCAGTACTGTAAATAAAAAGTTTATATAACTCCCTAAAAAAGATTGTTCTAATGAATTCTTATTAATTTTGGACAGTAAGGATCATGCAATTAAAAAAAAAAATTTTTTTAAAAAGCCATTTGGCAGCTAAAATGACATCTATGGATGTGTAGGTAATTTCAAAGAAAAAAAATGAGACGAAAATTAAAGCTTTTTTTTATGAGTTTTCAGATGAACTTCATAGAAATTTGTTAAGTTATTGCATTCAAAAGTTATTTCAGAAAGAACCTACACAGAAATACGATTTTTGGAAATTTTAATCATTTTTGCATTGTTGTCATTCTTAAATTTACTCGCCGTTTTTGGCTCATATACAATCTTGACCTCTAAAATTGTACAGAGAATAATAATAACTATTTTGGGTTTCATTAGGGTCCATTATGAATTGTAGATGCTATCGTCGTAACATACCGTATGTATTTTCTAAATCGGCTTGAAGAACTAAAACAAAAATAAGCAAAATTTATCAAAAATTCCATCATGATGAGAAATACAATAATTAGACATAAAATCTACTAATTATAGGATTATATTATTAAGAAAAGCATAGATAAAAGAAATATTGTGAACGCTATTTATTGCATTCGAATATTTTCGCAGTGACATAATTGAGCTTGTAAACACAGTATTGTCATCTTTAATCTATTCATAAACAAAATTATCGAAATCTAAAATGTAAAATTATTTTCAAGCAAGGTTTGTCTAGGATTATATGAAATTTCTTGACGTAGGAATTAACCAAGCTGTTAATACTTGCTTTTTGTAAGAGCTTCAGTTCAATCGAGACTATCCAATAAGTGAACAGATGAGTTATTAGTTTAGTGCTGAAATTTATTAACACTCACAATGATTTCAAACATTAAATCGATGTTATTAACAAATTCGCTATACTTGATCATACTTTTTAAAATAATAATTCTTTATTTTTTAACGAGTTTCTACATTCCTAATGAATACTGGCAATCTTTGGAGGTGGCTCATCGTCAAGCTTTTGGATATGGTTATCTTACCTGGGAATGGAACTACAAGACTCGTAGCTATATTTATCCGTTTGTCATCTCGATGATATATAAGAACTTGCCATCCTCAATTTGGACTCTCCATTGATGATTATTTATTCACCAAGAATATTTCAAGCTGTGTTAACTGGGTTTGCTGAATACCGATTTTTTAAATGGAACCCAAAAATTACAGCGTTATTTTTACTGTTCAATGCATTCTGGCAGTATTGTTCTACAAGAACACTTGAAAACACCCTGGAAGCTTCATTGATGACGATAACTTTATCGATATTTCCATGGAGAAATAAGAACGAGCATGGATCCAAGTTCCTGTGGCTAGTCGGTTTTATGTTTTTTATTAAACCTACCTCCGCAATTATTTGTGCACCATTATGCTTATATCACATTTTTTATTATGGCAAAACCATTAACCAGCTAATTAGAGACTATTTCTTCATTTTTGGAACCGTTTCTGTAATCGCAATCGCTATTGACAGCTATTGCTATGGACAATTTGTAATAACTCCGTGGGAATTTTTCAAGGTCAATGTTATTACCGGCATCACCAATGACTATAAATCAAAATCTATTATATGGTATCTTCGTTTCACGATACTCTGTTTTTTTGCTTATGAAAACAATCTTGGTACCTTTCACTGTTAATAAATTATGTAGTCAACCAATAACTAGTGAAAAATTATTAGTAAGCATTTTTATAATCATTTGGTCAATTACAATCTACTCAATGTTACCGGATAAAGAGCATTATTATCTTCTTCCACTATTACCACTATTACTCTATGTAGTTACGTATTTCGACAACTACCGAGAGCATGTTTCTGAAATGGAAGAAAGATTCATCGCGTTATTTATGATCGGTGTAAATATCTGGATATTCTACCTTTGTGCTAGCCATCGACAAGGATCAGCACAGATTATGAGTTATTTAAGAGAAGAGATAACTAATAGCCCATCTAATGTTGACGTCATGTTTTTAACACCTTGCTACTCAACACCATTCTACAGCCATGTTCATCAAAACATTTCAATGGACTTTTTACATTGTGAACCAAATCTCAAAAATCAAGACAATTACATGAATGAAGCTGATATATTCTTCAAAAATCCTAAGGCCTGGCTGCGAAAGCGTTATACTAATTCAACACTTCCATCATTGGTGGTAATGTACGACAGTTTAGCTCCTCGTATAAAGGATTTTATAAATAATTATCACCTTGTTGTAAGTGTATTTGATACTACGTACCAATCCATTAACGGTGGTAATAATTTCTCTTTATATAAACTTAAATATAAAGAATCAAGCATTTAATTCATCGACATCACATTAATTTTTATATAATTAATTTTGCAATTCATTAGTAAATAATTTATGTAAACTTTAGTTAAATATTTTTCATTTTCCTCAAGTAAATTTATTTATAACATTTTTATGTTAAAGAAAACTGTTCTAATTTTATTTTACAATCAATAATTTAGAATTTTAGCTTTCGGATGAAAACAATTTATTTTCTATTTATAGTTTTAAAAATATTGTATTTAAAACGAAGAGAATACTGTTAAATTCCTCAAAAAACTTGCATTTATTTTTATAATAAGTGTAATGAGTCATGATGATTTATTTTTTATAAACAAACTTGATAAAAATTTTTATCATTTTAAAAGAAAATTTCGACAGCCATTGTAATAATTAGTAGCATCTTTGAACTTCTATTATCTAATTGGTAATTTATTTTTATTAATTCATAAATTTGTATTAAAAACTATTTTGGGGAAAATGGTATATCTATTATAAATGAAAAATAACATTTGTAAAAATAAATAAAATTTTGTAACCGAACTGTATTTATGAGTCATGTTTTCAAAAAGTCATTTTATTCGCTCATCAGTGTCTTTATTATTTAAGTCGATAGTAATAATAATTTAAGAATATAGTATAATAAAGAATAAAGTATAATTTAGAGATTTATAAATGTTTTTCTATAAACTCAAAATAATTATAATCATAACTAACTTCAATAAAATGTAGTAAATCTAATTGTTAATAGAAAGAAAAATATTTGTAAGCATCACAGAAATAATATAAGATAAGAAAATATAATCAAATTTACAGTCCCGTTAATAGCTGGGTCAAGAAGAAGTCCGTGCTTCCGAAAAAGCCAGACGTCTATGTTTGGGATCAGACGCGCCGTCCATCTGCCCGTCCCTCCCGATGTCCATCGATCCTGCCACTCTTGCTGCATTTCCGCCTTTATACTCGTTCTTGCGTCTTTCATGTTTTCGTCACTGTTTATAGCGTCATAGAGTTTTGCTCTCTCAAACCCTAGTAGGTCGATGGGCACGGCTCCCGCAATGACCAATATAGCCGCCTCGGAAACCGTTCGGTAAGCGCAGGCAACCCTGAGAGTGCCTCGCCGCTACATCGCCGCTATCTTTCACCAGTAGGTCTTTTGCTTCAATATGTCTGCCCATATTTCTGCTCCATAAAGCAGTACCGAGTGGACTGCTTCTGGAAGAACTCTCTTTTTTTGATTCTTGGTCCCATAGAGTTCGTCATGATTCTTGCAAGGCTAGACACCGTCTTGCTGGCTTTCTTGCATGCACTGTCGAAGTGTTCACGAAAAGATAGTTTCTCGTCTATCATTACCCCTAGATAGCACAGGGTTCTTTTTGACATCAGTGTTGTTCCTCCCATGTCCACAGCGAATGGTTTTGGGAACCATTTTTGATATGTCAAAACGACCATCTCGGTTTTCTGTTTGGCGAGTTTCAGGTGGTGTTTATCAAGCCAGGTCTCGACGGTGTCAATGGTTTCCTGAACCAGTCGTTCGGCTTCTTTTACGCTGTCTACTATTATCGTGGCCGCAACGTCATGTGCAAAGCCCGTTAGCTTTACTTGCTCTGGCAACGGGATTTCAAGAAGCTCGTCATAGTCCGCGTTCCATAGATCGGGCCCTAGGTTGACCCTAAAAGCCATCCCTGCAACTTCTCGCTGCCTCCATACCTAAGCTCTCAACAATTCACTTATTTTTTTAGCTTTTTGAGCTGAAATAAATAGCTATTCTGTGCTTTTGAGCTCTTCGAGCGCCTAGACTCTATGTTAACATAATAGAACCAAAAAAAATTAAACCTGGTTTTAATCAAAAACATCGCTTAAAAAACTGACTTTTAATTTCGTCATATAAATAAATTATTCATCAATTTTTTCAACTTCAATTTTTTTAATTCGTCTTGTTTTACAGATACTTATTTTGCACTATTTTTTTAATATTAGTCATTTTTATCGTAAAAATATTTATGTGAAATATAATTTGTATGTAACAAGTATGATTTTCGCGCCGGAATAAATATTTGACTTGATATATTTTTCGAAATTGGATACCACTAAAAATTCAAATTGCACACTTTAACTTTGTGGCACCCGCGCCAGTGCCTGACAGGAGGCACATCAGTGCTCAAGGTAGTGGCGACAACCAGCAACAGCGGAGACCGCGCAAATAGATTCTGACCGCCAGAACAGACTACAACGACAATTTTTATTCTGAACACACGTTACAGCTGTAGCACGCTTAGACGCAATGATTCAGTTATAATTTATTATTTATCAAGAACAACAATTGTAATAGTTCTAGTTTTATACTGAATAAATATATATTTAGACAATTTCGGTATTGGTAATTGAGTTGTGAAACCCGCGAACTCCACCAATCTCTACAACTTTGATTAACAAGGAACCAGGGACCACAGTTTTTTTTTATCATTTAAAAATTAAATTAACTTCAATTCAATCATCAATTGATCTCTAGGACTAGAATTTTTATTCCGTAATTGTAAAATATTTTTATAATAAAATTAAAAATTTTGTATTCAAATTCTCGGTTATGGCGGTAGCGCTACTTACCTGGACACATAAATTTAAAAAATTTTTTTTATTTATTTTTCCAATTTTCATTTGCATATAGGGTAGAAGTACCGTTTTTGGCCACCTTAGCACCGTTTTTGGCCAGTTAGCATTTCAATTAATTTATAAAAAATTATAATATAACCATATTTTTGTTGATTTTTAAAAAATTTATATTAAAACAAATTGAGTTTGTAATGGTTTATTAATATAAATTAATGGCACATTAATAAGTCTACCAGTTACTTCTCTACCCCTTTAACACGTCTACCATAACTAACTATACCACTAGACAGCTCTACCAATTGCAAGTATACCAGTTACTTCTCTACCAACATTTAAGTCAACCAATCAGAAAATCTACCCGTTAAAAACCTTACCGCAAAACAACTCTACCAGTTTGAAACTCTACCACGTGTCAAACTATACCACAACAATCTCTACCGTTAATATCTCTACCAAAATCAATATCAACCATATAAAAGCCTACCATTTTACATCTCTACTAGTTTAATATCTACCAGAAATAACTCAACCACATAACAACAATACCAAAATTAATTTATACCAAAAAATAACTCTACCGTAATACAGCTCTAACATTTTTTAAGTCTATTAAATTAAAACTCTACCATTTCAAACACTATCAATTTTTGTAGTAAACGCGTGAAGAAAATATTGCTTAACGTTCGTTGGTACAGTAGTGAATTACCAATCTTTAAAAATTATCTAGATATAATTTGAATTATGGCGGCAACTGATAAATATAATACAATTGAAATTTTCAATATTAATAAAAATCGGCTTGTTTACTTAAATAATAACAATGAACAGCTTGCAGTCACTATGCGATTTTATTTGCACATATGTTAAATATTTTTTTTTTTTTTAAACAGGTAGACGGCTGTATAGATACTCACTATTGTTTTTCATTTCTTAGAATAGAAAACAGCAACTTGTTTTAATTTAAAAATTTTTAACAATTAACATTTCAACAGAAAAATTATTATAGAACATGGACAAATCCATAATCTGATTTATCTTTCTGACTCTATAAAAATCCTATATGTATTTTTGACCATATGTTCTTTAAGGAATTTTCTACAGGATTGGATATTTCTATCACTTAAAAATGTTCTGAAAAATTTAGAGGACGCGTTTTCGCATTTCTAAATAATTTATTTCAACAGAGCTAAAATGCTAAAATACTCTTTTTTTTTTTTTAAAGAAATATTTTAAATTACAAATTTTTAAACTAAATATTTTGTTTGAAAAGTTCAAAATTTATTTATTATTTTATTTAAAAAAACAATTCTTCTGCAAATAATTATGGCTTTGTATTATATATTTTAATCAATGACAAATAAGAAATTAACAATTTCATTGTAATTAAATAGAATCACGTTATTTTTAAGTTTTTAAATTTAAAAAAGTTGATTAGTAATAATGAATAATAACAGGGAAAAAATATAAAAAGAAATAATATACTTAATGAAGTACTATTAATCTAATTTTTATCATTATGTCAATAAACTATATATATTCTTATAAATAAAAAAATGATGTCAGTAAAAATATTATACATTTTTATTTTCTAAATACAGATTATGATGGTTGTAGTATTTGACAATCCAAAAAATGTTTTATACGTTAACAATACTTGTTATAAAATAAAGATTAATCAGAATAGCATTATTACGCCTATTATTTTTCGTTATAGTGTACTTTAGAGTTTAAAAATTGATCCATACAAAATATAATATATTAGTAGTAATGATAATTTTGTGGTCATCACCACGTAAAATAATTTCTATACAAGTTGAACGTAATATCAGAGTATGTTCAAACTGAGCAGTGTAGCAGCCTTTTATATCAACCAACGGAGCAAAGATCTTTCAATGTTGTTTAATATTTAACATTAGTACTTCCAACACGATCTAGCCAACGTTTACAAAATGCTAAAGTATCTATAACAATAACAAATATCAATATTAAAAATGTTTTTAACGAAAAAGAGTAATGATTTTTTTTTTTTTTGAATACTTACTGAAATTTTTGTTAATAGTATTTGACAATGATTTACTACTCTGTAATCTTAATATGGTACAAAACCAACTTCAAAGCTCTTCATGTATTGAGAACAATCATCATCATCATCATCATCATGTACATTATGTTTCAATAGCATAAAATTCATTTTTTCCATACGTGTAGCTTCTCCACCACGTACAATAGGAACAATTTTACCATCATGAATACGATAAAGCGCAATAGAATGACCATTTAAATTTTTTATTAATTGAACTTGATAAATTTTACCATCAATTTCAACCTGATATGAAGCCATAACTTCTTGAATTGCAGCATCTACTTCACACAACTGTACATCAATGCTATCAGCTTTTATTCTAGTATTAGTTGCATCACGTACTGCTTCAATAAGTTTATCATATTTTAGATTTAGATTTAGATTTTGTTTATTTAATGCCAAGGCACAGGCAAATGGCAATTTCAATTACATAGTAAATACAGTTTTTACAAGAAGCAATTTCTGTGAGTACATAAAATAATATAATATAGTAAATATTGCACTATAATTAATTCAATTTATTTATATATAAACAAAGTAAAAAAGGAAAATCATAATAAACTTGAAACTTAATGTATAAAAACAATAATTTTTAAATATAGAATTTTAATGTTATCAAATCAGATGAAAATTCCGCACAATAATTTTGCGAATGGCAATTTCTTTATCCTTACTTTAATCCTTAATTTGCAATGAATTTATTTAAGTTTGTTATTTATTAGAATTTGTTTTAATTGTCAAGATTTAATAAATAATTAAATACTTCTTTTTTGAAGACTTGTAAGCTACTCGAATTTACAATTTCGCGTGGCAGTTCTTCCCAAAGCTTTATTACAGTAACCAAAAAAGATTTCTCCAAGTAGCTTGTAGTAAAAAGAGGTAGTTTGAAGGAGGTGTGCTTTTTTGCAGCCAATCGATTTGAACGTCGAACATCAGCTTCCTCAACGAATAAATTACGCAAGTACTCCGGTTTTCCATTCTCGAGCAATTTTATTTTAGATTAATTGATGAAGTAAAATCACATTCATTTACTCTACTATTAATGTAGGTACCAAAATCAATTTTAAATCCATCATATTCAAAAACGGTTTCATCACCAGCATATGGACTATTAATAGGGGTGCGACATACAGTACAGCCTTCATTATCAGCACCATTACCAACAGCTTCTTCTGGCCACGCAGCATTCTGATGCCAATTTTCTAAAATTTTAATTGACAAGTCAATGTTGTCAATTATAAGATCTGCAAAATATGCATAAGAATTTTATTAAATTCTCTCATTTTATACTAATATAATTTATAATTAAAATTATACTCTACCATTTTTAATTTTTCATTTGATATAAAGTCCGTTACTTCGCTATTCAGCGTCGCTTTTAAAAATCTTTAACTGTAAAGCTTAAAAAAAAAAAAAAAAAAAAAAAAGAGAGAGAGAGAAAAGTAAATAATTTGATAATGACTGGAATAAAAAGAGACAGGTATATTAAATTTTAAATCATTATAAACTAACGCTTCTTCAAACAGGTGTTATCTAAGACGCCATAGTTGTAAAAATTGCTGTTTTGGCTTCACAAAGTTACTAGCTCTGGTGATCCATTCCTCTTCCTGTGTTTTAATTCTTTCAACTACATTTCCTAAAATGAAATGAATTATTATTATTATTTTTATTTTTATCGTTATTATAGCTGTTTACAATTTGTGATAAACAAATATGTACTTGTGAATTATACTTACTCAATTTTATGTAAATTTTTGATTTTTATGTATTACTCAAAAAAATAAACTTTTTCAAGATAAAAATCATAAGCCATGCTAGTAAACAATTAATTCTACTTTTACCTTATAATGAGCCCACTAAATTTTTGAAAAGTTTCAGAGCCATTAAAAAAATATTAAGCTTTTAAAATTAATTTTGCTAAACATTGACTTTTATGAGAAATGTCATTTTTATTCTATTGTACAAAAAGTGAAATTCAGTTTTCAATAAAAATAAAAATAATTTGAGTAAATAACATCTAATATTTTACGTGTAAAAAGTCAAAGGGACATAAGAGAAAGGGAGCATAGGAGAAAATCTAACTTTTTAGAAAAAATGTTGACAAATAGATTCTACACACAAGTTTGATCTAAAAATTACCAGTCAAGCATGCAACTCAGAAATATTATAAACAGGAGCAAAACGAATACAATCGTTTAGTTTCGCGGTGACATAATTTCTAAATGAAAACCTTATGGAACGCGATATTTTTTACAATTAACACGGATATCATTTCAAGTTCACTCCGTAATTTTTTCGGACCTACCGACGTCTACTTAATAAGGACCATATGACACTTTTATTTACGGGTGTACTACCTTACTATAAATATGTTTTTATAAAATACGACTTACTCGGTAAAAAGATTACTCGACAGAAACACTGAAGAAAATTGTTGGGTTGCTCGAGGGAATTTAGAAGGCTCCATTGTCTAAATATATTCTGTAAATTTCAAAATTAATTTGAAAAAAAGCTTACTATTTAATTTTTGTTAAATATTTGAGTTTTACTTATCTCAGTCTTGTATGGTATGTAAATTTCTGTAGATCTGAAGAAACGGTGAAACATGTCTTTAGTCGTTATTATGACCAATTCACAATAATTCAATTCACGATCAATTAAATAGCGTTCCCAATTTAGTTCATCGTGTATTAAAAGGGTCTCCATGTCATTAAAATTTTCTATAATCATTCTCTGGCTTCTCGCTTCATTGATGTTAAATAACATCACCGCATCAGACAAATTATAAGATACATTTAAATAGCTGTAAAAAAATCATATTTATATGTTAAGCAATTACACTATTGAGGAATATTAATATTGTCATATACATAAATAATTTATCTCGAGTCATCTATTAAAAAAAAATAATTACTTGATTCAAGAGTTAAAAATTTTTGATTAGCTACATTTAATTTAAGAATTTTATGATAAATACAAACCATCTAACCTCTTTTAAGATTTTTAATAAATCAAACATGTTTGTAACGCTTTTTCGTCTCAACTCTGCTAGTAAAGCATCATCGCAATTTAGTTAATTAATAAACAAAGACTCATGTTCATGTCGGCCATATACTAGAATGAATTCCCGTAATTGGAGCCGTAATTGGAGTAGCAGTAATTGGAGCCGTAAATTGACATATACGATCCATTACCGTATATGCACTATGAAATTTTCCTTTATTTCCTATTTTATTTATATACTACATTTACTATTTTTTTAATCAAACACTTGCTTAATATATCTCGGCTTTGAAAATCATTAACCTTTCATATCGAGTGTAAGACTCTAACTGCTGCTGCAACCGGCTGTACACCACGAAGGAACGACAAGTCCTCGTTCTTAAACTTGAGCATGCGCAGTAACTAATGTATGCACAGTAAATACTGTAAGTATTTATTTTACATTTCTTAAAAGATGAAACAAATAAATTTGACATGAATATTTTTTTTTCTTTTAAAACTTCCGAAATTTGATCCCATTATTATTATTATTTAATTAATCAGCTCTTAACCTTGAAAAACCACGTCAATCGCCGCTAATCCGGTCAAAATCGGTCAATTCGTTCAAGAGATATCGTGAACGAAAGAAAACCGAAAAAAAGTGTTTTTTTTTTTTTTTTTGAAATTACCCCGAATTTCCTAGTTTGTATACTCGAAGAGCTCAAAAGCATAGAATACCTATCTTTCTAAGCTCGGAGAGCTCAAAAACATCATTAGTACAATTTTAAGCACCTAGGTATATGGAATTAGCGGGAAGTTGCAGGGATGGCCTTCAGGGTCTACCGTTTTTCTAATGTTTTTTTAATTTTTTTCATGTTAAATTTTCGCTTAATTTTTAATTTGCTATATATTTTACAAACCATCTGATTGTCTTTAAGTCTATCACCATTAAAATTTTTATAACAACAATTACGATAAATCAATCACGTTACTAATTTTCTTTATTTTTCAACATCGAGTTGAGAGAATTTGAATCATTTATTATTTTCCTTTTAAAAAGAGTAAATTTTTTTCGTAACACACCTTTTTAACTGCAAGGAAAATAAAATTTTTCCATCAAAGAAGTGTATAGACATCCAAAAATAATATATAACTTTTGAGAATCTTATATTGATCGTCATTTCATGGAAAAATTGGATTATGAAAATTGAATAGTTTTTTTTTTTTTTTTTATTTTAACATAAACTTATTCATTAACAAAAAAATAATTTTTTTGTTTCATAAATGCATGGGACCACTTTTACAGTATGTGGTGCTTTATACTTACTAGAAACTGAACAATTTCAACATTTTCTTTTAAAAGTTTGAAATTGATTTATAATTTTATTAAAAAAAATATTCTTCTGCAAATAATTATGGCTTTGTATTATATATTTTAATCAATGACAAATAAGAAATTAATAATTTCATTGTAGTTAAATATAATTATGTTATTTTACTTGTTATTTTTAAGATTAAATTTAAAAAAGTTAATTAGTGGTAATTAACAATAACAAAGAGAAAATATAAAAAGTAATAATATACTGTATCAAGTACTATTAATCCAATTATATTATTATATATCGTTATGTCAATAAACTATAAATATTTTTATAAATAAAAAAATAATGTCGGTAAAAAATATTACACATTTTTATTTTCTAAATTTATGTATTTCATTATTATTTTAACGGATAATTAATAATTAATTAATTAATTACCAGATAAACAAAACAAAAAAATACTTTTCAGATCCATACAAAATATAATATATTACTAGTAATGATAATTTTGTGGTCATCACCACGTGAAATAATTTCTATACTAGTTGAACGTAATATCAGAGTATGTTCAAACTGAGCAGTGTAGCAGCCTTTTATATCAACCAATGGGGGATAAGCTTCACCAGCAGCTTTATCACAAAGATCTTTTAATGCCATTTGATATTTAGTACATCTAACACGATCCAGCCATTGTACATACGATTACTTACAAACTTCATTAAGTTGTGTACACTTCACGTGTACTGTCAATACGTGTACGACAAACGGGGCAAGTTGGATATAAGGCTTCATTTTCTGCTAACTGACGATTATAATGGTGCTGCATCATTGTATTACAAGGCATGCATAAGCATAAGTGGAAGCACGGCAGCACTACTATTGTCGACGAAGCTGTGAGGCAAATTGAGCAATTTCCTCGATTTACAACCACTGCTTCACGAGCACCATCGTCATTATCAGCACCATTAGTAGTATCATCTTCTTCTGGACGCGCGACATCTTGATGCCGATTCTCGAAATGTGGAATTGTCAAGTCAATATTGTCAAATATAACATCTGTAAAATATTCATAAAAACTTCATTAACTTTTCTCATTTTATACAAATATAATTTATAAATAAAATTATACTCTACCATTTCTAATTATTTCATTTGAGATCAAGTCCGTTACTTCCCTATTCAGCGTCGCTTTTAAAAAATCTTTCACTGTAAAGCTATAAAAAAAAAAAAAAAAAAAAAAGTAAATTATTTCATATTGACTGGAATAAAAAGAGATAGGTATATTAAATTTTAAAGCATTATAAACTTACGCTTCTTCTAACAGGTATTGTCTGAGGCGCGTTAGTTGTAAGAATTGCCGTTTTGGCTTCACAAAGCTACTAGCTCTAGTGATCCATTCCTCTTCCTGTGTTTTAATTCTTTCAACTACATTTCCTAAAATGAAATAAATTATTCTTATTATTATTTTGAAAGGATGATGTGAAGATCGGTCGCTATAATTTGATGATGTTGAAGGAATGTGTTATAATAAGCCGAGTATCCCGATCCATTTTTAGACTGTTTTATTTCTCTACTGTCACAACGTTTCACCCTATAATCTCCTATAATAGCTGAAATAGTTTTAGATAGACTGATAGAAATTAGTTACAACAATATTAATTTTGAAGTAGATTTTATAAAAAAATATGTAGATGATTTTTTAATATGTTTACCGTCTGACAAAATTACTGAAATACACAATACTTTCAACAATTACCACCCAAGACTACAATTCACGATTGAAACAGAAAATATTAACAGAGAAATTAATTATTTAGATCTTACGATAATTAGAGTTGACAATCATTTAGAAACCGATATATATAAGAAACCAACCTTCTCAGGAAGAAATATTAACTATCTATCAGAACACCCGTACTCTCAAAAAATTGGCATAATTTACAGTTTGGTAGACAAGGCTTTCTATCTTGCGGAACGAAAATACAATTCAAAAAATTTAGCGTCGATAAATAAAATATTAACAGAAAATGGGTATCCACAAAAGCATAGAATACCTATCTTTCTAAGCTCGGAGAGCTCAAAAACATCATTAGTACAATTTTAAGCAGCTAGGTATATTATTATTATTTTTATTATGTCAAAAGAACTTGATATATTTTCTTTCTTTTTTTTAATTTCTTTAACAAATTAATTATAATACTATAACTATTTTAAAAATTTCAAGCTTTTAATTTTTTAATTCTTCAATATCGAGTTGGGGAATGTGAAAAATTTCTTAATTTCATTTCAAAAGGGTGAATTTTTTTCGAAATACACCTTTCTATCTTCGAGGAAAAAAATTTTTACGTCAAAGAAGTATATGGACATCCAAAAATAAGATATAACTGTTGAGGATCTTATATTGTTCGTCATTTCATTAAAAATTGAATTATGAAAATTGAACCAAAAATACTGCCATAATGCAAATTTTCTTGGATTATTATTTTTTTGATAATTAATTAATTTACCAATCAACTATTTTACAGTAAAATTGTTATGGGACTTGTCCCAATACATATATGTGCATAATCTGATATTTTATTCCTACTCTATGAAGATTTTATGTACATATATTTGATCATGCTCTCTAAGAAATTTTCTACAGATAATTAATTACTGATAATATATTCAATAATTTAGTACTTTATACTTACTTGTAATAACTAATAATATTAATGACATTACAAAAATATTATTCCAACAGTGAAATTTTGATACTACTAATTTTTTTACGTAACTAATTAATTTTTTTCATTCACATACTAAAAAAAAATGGATTATATTAGTTTAATTTTGTTACTATAAGCTGTAATATTAATTTAATGTCTGTTTAGGCCATTTATAGTTCAAAACCAATTACATGAGTAAATTAGAAACATGATAATATCCAAAATTTCGTCAACGTGGATGTTAAAATTTAAAAATTCAATGAAAATTTAATTTTCATATTCCAATTTTTTGCATAGTCATTGTTATTCTAAGTAGTCGAAAATACAACTAAGATATTTAAGAACGGTTCTTCTACCTCTTATAAGGTAAAAGCCCCTATTATTGACACTATTAGGGACGAAGTTATGATTTGATTTTTTTTAAAGCAATCAAATATCAATATCGTTACATTTTGTTTGTGTTAATGTCTCTAGTAATGTTTTTACTATAGTCAATTTTTTAAAATGACAATCAGTGATATTTACTTATTAATTAGGGGTGTCTGAATAGTGTTCGAATCGAATCGAATCGAATAGTGATATTCGATTCGAAATTCGAATCGAATAGTTCGAATATTTCGAATTTTTTTAAATTATGTCTTTACTGTCAATTTGCAAGGTAGAATTATTTCAATTTCGCTTATTATGTATACTTAAGTGAAAATATCTTCAACTAAATAATTTAGATATACGATGTGATCAATTTTCTGAGCAAAAATAAACAGAAATTTTTTCCGCGGATACGAAAATTTTTAGTGAGAAAAATTTAGAGTTTGAGTCAATGTTCATATTAATTAAGTTAATCATTTTATAATATTTTCTTAACGATAAGGTGTACAGTTATATTTATAAGTTGAAATGTTATTTTGTATAATATTGAAATACTTTCAAGTGAAAAAGTGTTTTCTTTATCTTCAATACTTTTAACTCTCTACTGAAATTTTCAAATTATTGTTGAGACTCTTCAATTAACTTCATCGTAATTATTTGAAAAGAAATTTTGAGATTAGAAGTTGAAAAATAATTTTCTTTTTGGAAATTTTTTTATCCAACCAAAGTGACGAATTTTTAAAAATCACAATATTTTCAATTTCTCACGGAGAGAATTGGAAATTAAAAAAAATCTGGAAATTATTGATTTCACTCTGATTTTTTTCCTTAGTCATAATTTTTTTTTCTAAAAATATGAGTGTTTGAACCTCTGATTTTTTCAAAATTGTTGCTTTTAGCATTACTTTTTTTCTTGAGTAATCGCTAAAAGCAGCTTTTTCATACATTAAAAGTTGTAACTATAAAAAAATTTCAAATTTTTAGAAAAAAATAACTTAAAAAAAACGAAGAAGATACAGTTTTTTGATACAGATTGATACAGATATTGATATCAATCATACAGATTGATACAGTTTTTTGTGTTTTATTAGAAACAAAAAAAATAATAAGTATACTCTTAAAAATTTATTTCAGCTCATTTAAAATAACATTTGTTAGATATTTTTTTGAATAACCGATAGCTTCGTCAAAAATGGAGGACTGACCGGCAACTTTTTTTTCTCAATGCTTTTTTGATCAAAGTTGTCAAGAAAATAAACGTTCGTAAGCTGGTTTGATGAACTGGTGCTAATTTTGTTTTTTTTTTTTTTTATAATTAATATTTAATATTTCGAACTGACAGTAATTTTTTTCAATTTTTTAATTAATCGGAATTTAATAAAAATTTATGTGATAGTCATTCTTATTACAGATGATTGAATGTATTTAAAAATAATTTAGGGTGTCAATATTTACACCCGTGTCAATAATTAGGGCTTTTACCTTAGGGGGTTAAATAGGGTATATATATAATAATTTTTATAAGCAATTAAATTTAAAAAAAAAACACTGGAATTTTATTATTGTATTTGAAATTAACAGTGCATGCTTTTACAAACGAACAAATAAAATTTTAACATTTTTTATTTTATTTCCCAGCATGCCATTGTAGAAATTTTTAAAAATAAACAAAAATATATTATCTTAACGAAATACAATAAAAACCGAATTTTTGATTTTATCAAGCTGTGAATACTTCACGAGAACTATCAATGGGGGTTCGACATACAGGACACGTCGGTCGGTATCCTGCGTTAACCTCAAGTCGATCCGCGTCGATTAATTGGCGACCGAAATCGCAACGGAAACATAAACATAAATGGAAACACGGTAGAATTATCATTTTAGGTATGTTAATAAGATAAATGGAACAAGTTCTTGCATTGCCATCCGCTAATTCATCATTTTCAAATTCGTTTACTTCAATTCTATCGTAAATTTCACCATTATTATTATTATTGCCGCCATCACGTGGTAGATTATTTTCTGGGCCAGGTGCTACAATTTCAGCTATAATTATATAATAAAAAGAATTGATTGTACGTAACGGTTTCCTATTTTGTAGAAGACATGCAAAAATTTATACACATCAAAGAAAGCATGCATAAAACATCTGTATGCAAAAACATTAAACAAAAATGACACGCTGTAGTGTCATTTCAAGGAACTACTATTACCTTCAATAATTACAGGCTGGTTTTGTTCAATACCGGCTGCAATTGGAGGGATATGTACTTGACGGCCACCTCGCGCTCCACGAGGTCTACCACGAGGTCTACCTCGACCTCCGATTTGCTGATTGTTAATAACAGCTTCTCCGCCAACCTCAACTCCACCACCTCTCCTCGCGCCTCGACGACGGTGACGACGCGCTTCTCGAATTGGCGGTAATGCAGGTAATACAGGCAAATTTTCATTTGCACCAACGGATCAGCCAAATCTCTTAACAACGGCATTTCGTCGTCAGAATCAAATTGTTCGTCTATTAATTTAAATTTGTGGAAGTTGATAAAAAATTTATTTTTGTCAATTTTGTATCATTCAACGTAGCAGTTAAAAATCATATTATTCATTAGTTTTTACCTTGTAGTCGTATGTTGGCATCTGCAACAGCCACGTGGACTCGTTGTAACCCGACTGTACGAAGAAATTCTGCTACCGTGAATCTATAAATTTAGAAAATGAAATAGTCAAGTAAGTTGGGATATAATTTTGTAAAATTTGTTTTTGTTTTTATATTACCTCCCATTATCAAGGGCTATTTGATAATTCCTTATACGACTGTCCACTGACGCTTGGTAAGCACGACGTTCAGCAGCTAAATCATGACCTTGATCTAACCTACGCCATTTGATTTCTTCATCTCTAATTATTGAATTTAATCTTTCTGAAATAAATGAATTTTTTCAGTTTATTATATTATTTTTGATACTGTAAGACTTTATTTTGAATAATTTTTAATTTTTATATTAAGTAAGTTGCAATTATTAAGTTCTTAAGAAACACTTTGAAGTCTGAAAATTTTGAAAAATACATAATACAATTCAATAAAAACTTCAAAAATTTTAATTGCTATATATTATAGCCGAATAATAAGAGAACATATCTTTTTAAAGAGAATCATACAATAATTGTGACGTTTAACTGAATTGATATTAAAAATTTCGACAGTTAATTTTTTTTTTTACGTTAAATATCTTAAGAATATAGACATAATGAGTTTTCAATTACCAATGAATAAAAATAAATTTAAGTGAGCACCTCCAAGTCTGGTTACTAATTGTCTATTAAACGCCTCGGCAACATTATTTGTTCTAATTGGTGAATTTCGAGTTGATACTCGAGCAGCTTGAGGTAGCCAGTATGTCTCAATATATGTGATAAAAAACATAATACGAGGATGATCTCGTTCGATTACACGAGCTTCTGTTCTAATTACTTCAAATGCTTCTTGGAAAAGATACGCTGGCACCAATGGAAGAACCCAAGTTAGATGAAGTACAGCTTCTGGAGCTCTAATGAGGCGTAATCTACGCCACCTTCTTGTTACAGCCTGAAATATACAAAAAAATAAATAATCACATCACAAAATTAATTTCAGTCACAATCAAATACTTTTTAACTTCAGCAGGACGTTTTTAAACTTTTTAAAATACTTAAGTACATGTATTTAATTAACTCTTAGAATGTACGTGGAAAAATCTAATTTGTTATTTTATAGAAAAATTGTAATTTAACTTACACGTGTGAAATGAAACCAACATCCTCTAAAGATGACCCATCGCATTTTATTCCTGACAGCTGAAATTGCAGCTTTTTCAAAATCACCAGACACATACTTTAAATTATTTTCCATCTCAGGTGACCGATCCAATATATATTCCCAAATCTTTTCATATATTGCTGTTGTTCTTTTCTCGCATAAAATAAATAGTGCAGGAAGCCCCTGAGTATATCAATTATATGTTATAATTAAGTATTATATGTATAAAACTATTTTACATTCATAATCGTATTAATAAGAAAATTTTTTGAATATAAATATTCTTAGTCGAGAAAAATTGTTTCGAAAAAAGAAAGTATTACGGTCAATTTCAAAATTTTTTTTTATATCTTTAACCTCGTAACTTTAGGTTTCACAGATTAATTTATGTGGTGTATATCTGATGATATTTTATTCTAAACCGATTCTCCAATAACGAAAGATTTTTTCATTATCTCTTAAAAAGTTTCCTTATTGTTCTAAAAACTTGGTCCTACAGAAAAATATCAAGATTTTTTTTAATTTGTGCAGAAAAATAAACCTGGAATTAACCTATGTGTGAATGTTATTTTCAAATACTAATTTTTTTTTTTTTTTTTTTACAGAATAATGTCATAAAAGGCTTATTCGTACGGTTATTTATTTTAATTTTTTTTTTGAACTAAATTTCCAAAAGCAAGAGAGAAATTTGAAAGAGAATTTCTATCTTCAATCTACGAGTTTTTCTTATCCCGAGTAAAAAAGATTTTATATAACTAGATACGATTATGTATAATTGTATATCGTCTATATACAATTGGATATAATTTTTATATAATTCTATATAATTATATCCAATTATATAAAATTATTCAAAATCATGAAGGAGAATTATATAAAATTATATATAATTAGATACAATTGTATAGAATTATATTTAATGAGACACAATTGCATAAAATTATATAAAATTTTATGTGATTCGCCTTTACAACTTTATAAAATTCTATACAATTATATATCATTTCTATCCAATTTTATCGGACCATTTTTTTATATAATTATATATAATTATACATAATTGTATCTAATTTTATAAAATCTTTTTTACTCGGGATTTTTTTAGTATATTTAATTGTTTATAATCACCATATCTAATTTACGGCAATGAATTATTAGGAGCTGCATAAAGCGAGGTTGATCTGGGACAGCCTAAAAATCAATTCATAGTTATTATAAATATTTTTAGTATATCGTAGAAATAACTTTTTACCTGAAATGTTCCGTCGACAAACAACTCAACAGCTTCGTTTAAGCGTTCTAGCATCCGTTGGCTTCCAAATACTATTGCAATACTTCCATCACTCGCCTGGATTTCTCCGCGATAAATTTCTGCAGCTTGTAAATAACGATCTAACATAGGACCCACATGATGCACGGTTTGAGGCATTGGAGGACGGAGTTGGATTCGTTCCCGATTAATTATTGCTCGAGCAGAGACTGGATTAATAATGTCAGCAATGTCTATAAACCTTAATAAATATATTTATTAGTACATTCATTATACAAGTTAAAGTTCTAAAAACGTTTATGTCTCCTAACGTTCATTCAATTAAAAAAAAAATATGAATCGCATTATGCTGACTACAAATAAAATCAAGTAAAGAAAAAATATGATGATTTTTAATAACTGATGTAAAAAAGGAAGCGTACATGTCTGTATGTGCAGTGAAGAAAAAAAAAGTGGTATTCTAACCGAGGAGTTATTCTGATAAAAAAAAATACGTATTTTGATTGCAATCAAAATTAGTTTTAGTGTTGACAAAATATCAAAATTTTGATAAAACAAATTCAACTTCACTCATTTAATAAGCATATATGCCCTTGCTACGAAAACCATTATTATTTAGCAACTAAATAATACAATTTGAACAGAGCTTAATATATGACCTCATAGATATTAAGCTACACTCATATATCTTTTTATGCGACAAACTCCTATAAATAATTTACTAGTAAAAAAATAACTTCTTTGTAAAATTTGCAAGTAATAATACACACCAAAAATGAGAAAAAAGACATGATTAAATAAAATTAAGCAACATTTCTAAATGTTTCAAGTATTGTCAAAAAATTAATAAAAACAAATAAATTATAAAAAAAATTTCACAGATAAAATTTAAAAAAAATAGAAAATTCAGTATATGTATATTTTTCTTTATACTTACTCGCGAGAAACCGCATTCAGTATTTCATTCGGTGGTTCATTACTAGCTACAGCTCGTCGTTTCAACTCTGTCACCATTTCCTGCTTCCTCAACTCTTCTGCCGAGAAACGTTGACCATGAGTATGAATCCCTACAACTTCGACTTCACCATCGTCGTGTACAGAAGCTATAACCGGGCATCTTGATATTCTTGATGTTCTCAAGGAACACACGTAATCCTCATCCCCATTGTTGTATCGCGCATCATGATGGTACATATGACCATCATGAAGAAACCGCAATGTTCTAAGCCGCTGACCTCTAAGACCTATCATCGCAAATTATTAAAACAATAATTATCTTAATACGTAATTCGTACGCTTAATTGTCCAGATCAACACTGAATTATAATAATATTAAGGTTGATTAATTTTTAATAGACTATCACTGGAAATAAAGACACGAAAGTTCTCAACCATTTCAGTCGAGCGACGCACTGCAACTACTGGTCAGCCACTCAGCAATACTATATCAGATGGCGTGAAAAACTTTCCCCTTCCAAGACCTCGAGTTTACCACACAACGTAAGCGATGTGTGTCGGTGACTCAAAAACCCGACAGGAGCCGCGAGAAGACGATCGCGGCAGACGGAAAGACAAGAAAAGACAAGAAAAATTACAGAAACACAATAGATAATAAAAAAAAGAAGACCCGGCCGCGGATTTAAACCCGCGACTTAAAGCGCGTAATGGAGTCGAAAATATTACCGCACACCCATAAGAACTCTTATTAGAAATGTGCTACAAATTATATATAAACTGTGCTTGACATATCGGGTAACAATTATCATTAGCAATTATTGTGAATTATAACCGGTTGTAGGTATATTATAAATTTGTCAGCCGAAAAAAAAAAATTCATAAAATCTGTTTCCAGGATGCTAAATTTTTTCCGCGTAATTAATTTCTATCTTGGGTACGCTCGGATTCTCGGGCTTCACACGGACAGCGAGTAATCGTTGTGTGTGTTTTTCCTTTACACCACATGATAGTGGTATTTTTCTCTTCTTTCCGCCAGTAGCGATCGGTGTCTTTCTGGCGTATGTGAATATTCGCCCGATGGCACGAGGCACGGGCCAATGTAAATACTATATCTATATCTGTACCCGTGCCAGTACCCGTGCGTGAATATTAGTAAGAACACAGACCCGTGCCCCGTGCTATCGGACGAATATTCACACTCCTTTCTGGCTCACCGACACACATCGCTTACGTTGTGTGGCTGACTAGAGGTCTTGGAAGGGGAAATTTTTCACGCGATCTGGTACCACTGCCTTGGACTTGGGAAGTCCGAACCAATGGCGAGCATTAGTTTAGAGTTATTACCGTAATCTTCAAAAGAGAAACGACACTAAAATACGAGATGAAAAAATAATCTGGAAAATTTAACCCCACTAACCATCCCCAAAACTTCCCGCTGTGTACGAGCTCAAAACGTACGAAAAATGATCTACTTCAAAATTTTGAGTTATTCAAGCTCTAAATCACCTGTGGTATATATTTCGAGCTATTCAATCGGCAGCGTTCGACGCAGTTTTTTTTGTAGTTAAAATTTTTTTAATGGTGATAGACTCAAAGACTATCAGATAGTTTATAAATTATATAGCAAATTAAATATTAAACCAAAAATTTTACAGGAAGAAATTGAAGAAAAATAAAAGCGTGAATTTTTTTAAATAATTTTAGTACTATACTTAATTTGTTCGAGAAATTACAAAAAATTTCAAATGTATCAAATTTCTAGTTCATGTGGAATTCATTTGTTTGTCTTTGCAAGAAATATAAAAGAAATACTTGTTTAATTTCATATATATTAGTTACTGCGCATGCTCAAGTTTAAGAACGAAAACTTGTTGTTCCTCCTTGGTGTACAACCGGTAGCAGCAGCAGTTAGACTCTAACTGTTAGAGTCTTACACTCGATGTGAAAGGTTAATAATTTTTAACGTAGAAATACTGAGCGAATTTTTAGTAAAAAAAAAAATTTTTAATCAAATTAAATTTGGTGAGTCTTATTCCCGGGAATTTAAATTAAAAATATTTGAATTCAATTAATTATGAAAAAAATTTATGTGATATATTAATAATTTTGCTAGGAATAACCAAGAGTTTTACATGGACGCGAATTGCTAATCGTTTTAACTTTAGTTATTAGTCAAACTATAATTGAAATTTTAATCAATTTGACTATGTTAAATATACTGATGGATTAAAATAGTTAATTCTAATAACAATAATTATTTTACAGATTTCACGAAGACCATGGCCAATAATTTTAATGAATTTATTGATAAAGGGCACATTTATCGTTTAGGCGAAGAAAATAAATTTTATTGTGCATATGCGGTAATGGATCGTATTTGTCAAGTTACGGCTTCAATTACTGCCAGTGGATTAATTCTAGTATATGGCCAACACGATCATGAGCCTTTGTTTACGCACTTTCAATATCGTGTTGATGCTTTAGTGGCAGAGTTAAAAGAAAAAAGCATGAGAAACATGTTTAATTCATTGAAACTTTTAAAGGATGAAATGATTAGTTGGTATGTATATATATTAAAATTCTTAAGTAAAATGTACAGATTTAAAAATTATTATATCTTGAATCAAGTAATTAATTTATTTTTCAATTGGTGACATGAGATAATTTATTTATTTAAATGACAATATTAGGATTTCTCAATAATTTCATTGCTTTACATATCGCGTTACAGATGCCATAAGGGCGTATAAAAATTATACGCCCTTATGGCACCCGGGAACCATAAGGGCGTATAATAAAAATTCAATTATTTTTTCTAATTCCAAAAAAAATTTTTAGTTGGAAGAAAAAATTTTTTTTGTATTTCTCGACGTTTCATACAAAAGTACGTCGATTCCCAAAAAAAAAATTTTTTTGATACGCCCTTATGGCTCCCGGGACCCACCTCGGATGCCATAAGGGCGTATAATAAAAATTTTATTATTTTTTCTAAGTCCAAAAAAATTTTTAGTTTGAAAAAATTTGTTTTTTTGCATTTTTTCACGTTTCATACAAAAGTGCATCAGTTCCGGAAAAAAAAATTTTTTTATACGCCCTTATGGCATCCGAGGTGGGTCCCTATCAATAATTAGGGCTCCCACCTAACTAAGATTTTTTTCAAATTAATTTTTAAAAGTTCTTAATTGAAACGTATATTAATAAATTTATTAATCTTAATATTAAAATAAAGCACCTTCCTGATCAACCACGTGCCAAGGAGTTGATTATAATATCAATCGTACATGATAACACTTTATGTCCAGCAATATATGTGTTATTGAGTATAAGAGGAGATTTTAATGTATACCATGCTGTTTGGGAGCGATTATTAGAATTCCAGCCCGAGTTAACTAGATATCTGAAAACAGTATCCGGTGAAATTTCTTCATCACTAGCGGCGGGAATTATTTCAAACCTCCCCACAGTGGAAATCAAATATTCCGTTGTATTATAGATGCGGGTAAGAATAAAAAAATTTGGGTAGTGTAGATATATGATTTAATAAAATATTCAATCTTTTTCATTTTCTTTAGTTAGATAAGTAAATCAAAATAACTAAATATTTTTAACTTCCCGCTAAGAAAATCGAAGATTTTCAAAAATCGGGAAGTTATTGGTTTTACCCCGTTTTGCAAGAATCGAGTTTTCATCAGATCTCGACGTTTGAAGGTCATAGGAAGCTTCCCTGACTATCCCCGCGAGGTTGTCACTATGTCTGTGTGTGTATGTGTATATATATATATATATATATATATATATATATATATATATATATATATATATATATATATATATATATATATATATATATATATATATATATATATATATATATATATATATATATATATATATATATATATATATATATATATATATATATATGTGTGTGTGTGTGTGTGTGTGTGTGTGTGTGTGTGTGTGTGTGTGTGTGTGTGTGTGTGTGTGTGTGTGTGTGTGTGTGTGTGTGTGTGTGTGTGTGTGTGTGTGTGTGTGTGTGTGTGTGTGTGTGTGTGTGTGTGTGTGTGTGTGTGTGTGTGTGTGTGTGTGTGTGAACCGCTTATAACTTTTGAACAGCTTGACCGATTTCATCGCGGTTGGTGCCATTCGAAAGGGCTTGACCAAACTTAGATTTCAAAAACTATTTGGACCGATTCAGATCGATAGATTTTAAGAAATCTTCAAAAACTGAAAAAAAAATTTTTTTCAAATGTGGTTTTTTTGGAATAACTTTTAAACGGCTCGATGGATCAACTCCAAAAACTAATCAGCTCTTAACCTCAAAAAACCACGTCGATCACCGCCAACCGCATAGAAATCGGTTCATTCATTCGAAAGATATTGCGGTTTAAAAATTTGAAAAATTGTGTTTTATCAAATTTCTATTAGACTTTTGAGCTCGAAAAGCATAAAAAAGTTATCTCTTTACGCTCGGAGAGCTCAAAAACATCATGAGTGCAATTTTAAGCACCTAGGTATGAAATGAGCGGGAAGTTGCACGGATGGCCTTCAGGGTCTACCGTTTTTCTAATTTTTTTTTTGGAATTTACAGGATATATTTAAAGAATGGAACCTCTTAAATTTATACGAGCTACCCAACAAACTTTTTCAATATTTCTGTGGAATTATCTTTTTACCGCAAGAGAAGTGGGCTGGTATCTTTGAAGGTATTCTTGAGCAGCATCAGCTCCATACTG
The DNA here is from genome assembly GCF_013202065.1 of Cotesia typhae. NCBI lineage: Eukaryota > Metazoa > Arthropoda > Insecta > Hymenoptera > Braconidae > Cotesia > Cotesia typhae. The sequence goes on along the minus strand of NW_027423757.1, from coordinate 829,237 downwards.
AACGACTGATGATATTAATTCAACGTATTCAGGAGTATTGGTTTACCGGAAGAAGACAATTATGTTTTCGAGCAGTGACTTATGGTGCCAACATTATTCCGCTTGATTCTTTGACATCATCAAATTTATTTTCTTTTTTAAGTAAGTAATATTTTATGAAGATTTGTTTATATTAAAGTAGTACACTTGTAAATACAAAAGTGATATGGTCCGCGGACAATGTACTATGTACGCGTACAAAGTAGAGATGGGTAGATCCGGAAAAATTATGGATTGAACTTAAAATGATATCCGCGGAACTATTTAATTTGTTCAGTTAATTAATTAATTAATGAAATCGTATGAAAAAAAAAATAATAATCAATTTGAAAATAATATTATATATTTGATTTAATTTCGAAAATTATTATCTATAGTAAGATAATTATATACATCATTGCTTGTTTATAATGAGGACCGTAATCGACAAAAAGTTTGGAAAATCCAAAAGTGCACGATTCATAATGCTCATTAGAGTATGAAATAATAATAATAAAATAAAAAATATTATTAATTAATTTTTTTAATTAATAAAAAATAATCATGAGCTGTGCAAAAAAAAGAAAAGAAAAAAAAAACAAATTAATTAAAAATTAAATAAAAAAACAGCTGTACTCGGAAGGTAATGCGCAGGCGCTCTTGGTGGAATAAATGTACATAATATCTATAGACATGTCACCATCCATGTTAATTTTACATGGATATATATAGATATACAGTCTTCTGGTTTTTGTTTTTTATTAATTGTAATTAAACGACACTGAATTACCTAGCCATTCGCATTCAGTGACCTACAATCCTCACTAAGAATTTAAAAAAAAAAAATTTAACTGAAATAACGGATTTTTTCGCAAGTTACAGTGTTTCCGGAGTTTCACACATGACGGACAGGAAAATTTTTTGACCTATTTTGATGTTTTTTTCCATTTCTGTTGCACTAAATCAATTTTTAAAAAGTATGGAATTAATCTCCATTAAATTATCTTGACAATAGTATGCAAAATATCTTGATTCCGTGAACTAACAAGGCTATAATAATAAAAATACTTGCCAAAATGAGGCAAAAAAATTTTTCGATCGTAAAGCACTCTCTGATGCTTCGCATCATGAGTCGTGCAAAAAAGGAACTATAGTGAGTGTATAAAAATAAATTTCGTTAAACGAATAGATACATACTCGACAAAAGATAAAAATCATTGAACTATTCAGGTCCGGAACTACCCATACCTCTAGTACAAAGCCTTTTTGATTTGCCTATAAAATGTGAAACTTACATTTAGAAATTATGTAACCGCGAAACTAAACGATTGTTTTCGTATTGCTTTTTTATAATATTTTACATTTGTATACTTGACTAATAATTTTTAGATCTAACTTGTCTGGAGAATCTATTTATCAATATTATGTATAAAAAGTTCAATTTTTTCTTATACTCCTTTGACTTTTTCACACGTAACATGTGATATTATTTACTCTAATTATTTTTATTCTTATTGAAAACTGAATTTCACTTTTTGTACAAAAAAATTAAAAAAGGACATTTCCCATAAAAGTCAACGTTTAGCAAGATAAATTTCAAAAGCTCAATTTTTTTTACCGGCTCCTTGAAATTGTTCAAGAATTTAGTGGGTTCATTATAATGTAAAAGTAAAAATGATTTTTTTACTAGCTTAGCTCATGATTTGTTATCTTGAATGGAGGTGATTTTTTAATCAATACATTAAAATCAATAATTCACGTAAAATTGAGTCAGTATAATTCACAAGTATATATTTGTTTCTATAATAACAAAAAAAATTCTTATCTATAATAATGTTATGTCCGGCATACCGTCCATAATACAGGGCCTCCCATTTCTGCCGAAAAGTGCAGCGCTTGCACATACACATTACCGCGCATCGTCACCTCATCAAACGAATCAATTATTTAATTAATACCCCCTCTTGTAAATCGCGACCGAGGTCGTATTTCTCTACTGTCACAACGTTTCGCCCTGAGGTCTCAAGGCATCATCAGGTGAACTACAAATTTTTACATGAAAAACATTTTTACAAGATGTATTTTTTGAACAACAATGTGAATTTATATGAATTTTATAATATTTATATAAATTTAATAATATTTCTTACCTCTAAATAATGTCATAAGTCTAAAAGATTTTTCTGTTTATTTGCAAATTATTACTACAATTTCACTGAACTAAACTTTCGAGATTAAATATTATCAATTTAAGTTGTATTATTGTATCTAACGTTGAATGAATGATTGTATCTAATATTGGTTAACGATTTCACACTTATATCTGTTAATTTTAACTATGGTCATGTTTAATAACTTTTGATTAATTGGTTATTTTTTAATAAATATTTGTACTAGTACGAAACTGTATAATTTCAACTTATGAAGTGAGATTAAAGACTGAATTGGGATGTCTATTTGTTGGTTTATATATACTATCGTACTCATTAAAGTAAGGAAAGAATTTGTCCGTAATGAATTATTTGGGATTATTGGTTTGGTATGTATATCCGCTGTGGTATGTACTAAAGTGCATTAAAGTAAGGAAAGAATTTGTCCGTAAGGATTTATTTGGGATTATTTATTTGGTATGTATATCTGCTGTGACATATACTAAAGTGGAGACAATATTGATCTGTAAGGATTTTTGGAATTATTTATTAGATATGTTGATTAAATTTGTATAGCATTTGTGTAATGAATTGGTATCTGTTCTTTTGTTCATTTTTATGTTCTTGTTTTTTTCTATGTATATCATCTCTAAAATATTTCGTTTATAACTATTGTCCTCTATTTTTAGGGGTTTGATACTATTGTAATCTATAGTGTGATCGTTGTCTATCGCATGTGTAGTGAGCGCAGTATGCTCGGTAATTGGTCTGCTAAGATTATATTTATGTTGATAAGCTCTTTCTTTTAGATAACGGCAAGTATGTCCTATGTAACATTTATTACAGTTATTGCAATTTATTTTGTAAATACAATTTGATTTTAATCCATTCGGAATTTTATCTTTACCTTTATTAAAATACTTCCGTAATTTGTTTTCAATTCTGAAAATTATAGGGATGTTATGTCTTTTGAAAATTTCTTTAATCCACCTATTGTATAGTGTACAATAAATAAAGCTACTAGTGTATTTCTAATTTAAATTATTATCAATTATATTGTTGTTCCCGATGCTATTCTGTTTTTTGTTTTTTTTTAATTAGAAATTTCCATCTCTTACCTATGTATTTTCTAATGAAATATTGTGGATACCCATTTTCTGTTAATATTTTATTTATCGACGCTAAATTTTTTGAATTGTATTTTCGTTCCGCAAGATAGAAAGCCTTGTCTACCAAACTGTAAATTATGCCAATTTTTTGAGAGTACGGGTGTTCTGATAGATAGTTAATATTTCTTCCTGAGAAGGTTGGTTTCTTATATATATCGGTTTCTAAATGATTGTCAACTCTAATTATCGTAAGATCTAAATAATTAATTTCTCTGTTAATATTTTCTGTTTCAATCGTGAATTGTAGTCTTGGGTGGTAATTGTTGAAAGTATTGTGTATTTCAGTAATTTTGTCAGACGGTAAACATATTAAAAAATCATCTACATATTTTTTTATAAAATCTACTTCAAAATTAATATTGTTGTAACTAATTTCTATCAGTCTATCTAAAACTATTTCAGCTATTATAGGAGATTATAGGGTGAAACGTTGTGACAGTAGAGAAATAAAACAGTCTAAAAATGGATCGGGATACTCGGCTTATTATAACACATTCCTTCAACATCATCAAATTATAGCGACCGATCTTCACATCATCCTTTCAAAATAATAATAAGAATAATTTATTTCATTTTAGGAAATGTAGTTGAAAGAATTAAAACACAGGAAGAGGAATGGATCACTAGAGCTAGTAGCTTTGTGAAGCCAAAACGGCAATTCTTACAACTAACGCGCCTCAGACAATACCTGTTAGAAGAAGCGTAAGTTTATAATGCTTTAAAATTTAATATACCTATCTCTTTTTATTCCAGTCAATATGAAATAATTTACTTTTTTTTTTTTTTTTTTTATAGCTTTACAGTGAAAGATTTTTTAAAAGCGACGCTGAATAGGGAAGTAACGGACTTGATCTCAAATGAAATAATTAGAAATGGTAGAGTATAATTTTATTTATAAATTATATTTGTATAAAATGAGAAAAGTTAATGAAGTTTTTATGAATATTTTACAGATGTTATATTTGACAATATTGACTTGACAATTCCACATTTCGAGAATCGGCATCAAGATGTCGCGCGTCCAGAAGAAGATGATACTACTAATGGTGCTGATAATGACGATGGTGCTCGTGAAGCAGTGGTTGTAAATCGAGGAAATTGCTCAATTTGCCTCACAGCTTCGTCGACAATAGTAGTGCTGCCGTGCTTCCACTTATGCTTATGCATGCCTTGTAATACAATGATGCAGCACCATTATAATCGTCAGTTAGCAGAAAATGAAGCCTTATATCCAACTTGCCCCGTTTGTCGTACACGTATTGACAGTACACGTGAAGTGTACACAACTTAATGAAGTTTGTAAGTAATCGTATGTACAATGGCTGGATCGTGTTAGATGTACTAAATATCAAATGGCATTAAAAGATCTTTGTGATAAAGCTGCTGGTGAAGCTTATCCCCCATTGGTTGATATAAAAGGCTGCTACACTGCTCAGTTTGAACATACTCTGATATTACGTTCAACTAGTATAGAAATTATTTCACGTGGTGATGACCACAAAATTATCATTACTAGTAATATATTATATTTTGTATGGATCTGAAAAGTATTTTTTTTTTTTTGTTTATCTGGTAATTAATTAATTAATTATTAATTATCCGTTAAAATAATAATGAAATACATAAATTTAGAAAATAAAAATGTGTAATATTTTTACCGACATTATTTTTTTATTTATAAAAATATTTATAGTTTATTGACATAACGATATATAATAATATAATTGGATTAATAGTACTTGATACAGTATATTATTACTTTTTATATTTTCTCTTTGTTATTGTTAATTACCACTAATTAACTTTTTTAAATTTAATCTTAAAAATAACAAGTAAAATAACATAATTATATTTAACTACAATGAAATTATTAATTTCTTATTTGTCATTGATTAAAATATATAATACAAAGCCATAATTATTTGCAGAAGAATATTTTTTTTAATAAAATTATAAATCAATTTCAAACTTTTAAAAGAAAATGTTGAAATTGTTCAGTTTCTAGTAAGTATAAAGCACCACATACTGTAAAAGTGGTCCCATGCATTTATGAAACAAAAAAATTATTTTTTTGTTAATGAATAAGTTTATGTTAAAATAAAAAAAAAAAAAAAAAACTATTCAATTTTCATAATCCAATTTTTCCATGAAATGACGATCAATATAAGATTCTCAAAAGTTATATATTATTTTTGGATGTCTATACACTTCTTTGATGGAAAAATTTTATTTTCCTTGCAGTTAAAAAGGTGTGTTACGAAAAAAATTTACTCTTTTTAAAAGGAAAATAATAAATGATTCAAATTCTCTCAACTCGATGTTGAAAAATAAAGAAAATTAGTAACGTGATTGATTTATCGTAATTGTTGTTATAAAAATTTTAATGGTGATAGACTTAAAGACAATCAGATGGTTTGTAAAATATATAGCAAATTAAAAATTAAGCGAAAATTTAACATGAAAAAATTAAAAAAACATTAGAAAAACGGTAGACCCTGAAGGCCATCCCTGCAACTTCCCGCTAATTCCATATACCTAGGTGCTTAAAATTGTACTAATGATGTTTTTGAGCTCTCCGAGCTTAGAAAGATAGGTATTCTATGCTTTTGAGCTCTTCGAGTATACAAACTAGGAAATTCGGGGTAATTTCAAAAAAAAAAAAACACTTTTTTTTCGGTTTTCTTTCGTTCACGATATCTCTTGAACGAATTGACCGATTTTGACCGGATTAGCGGCGATTGACGTGGTTTTTCAAGGTTAAGAGCTGATTAATTAAATAATAATAATAATGGGATCAAATTTCGGAAGTTTTAAAAGAAAAAAAAAATATTCATGTCAAATTTATTTGTTTCATCTTTTAAGAAATGTAAAATAAATACTTACAGTATTTACTGTGCATACATTAGTTACTGCGCATGCTCAAGTTTAAGAACGAGGACTTGTCGTTCCTTCGTGGTGTACAGCCGGTTGCAGCAGCAGTTAGAGTCTTACACTCGATATGAAAGGTTAATGATTTTCAAAGCCGAGATATATTAAGCAAGTGTTTGATTAAAAAATAGTAAATGTAGTATATAAATAAAATAGGAAATAAAGGAAAATTTCATAGTGCATATACGGTAATGGATCGTATATGTCAATTTACGGCTCCAATTACTGCTACTCCAATTACGGCTCCAATTACGGGAATTCATTCTAGTATATGGCCGACATGAACATGAGTCTTTGTTTATTAATTAACTAAATTGCGATGATGCTTTACTAGCAGAGTTGAGACGAAAAAGCGTTACAAACATGTTTGATTTATTAAAAATCTTAAAAGAGGTTAGATGGTTTGTATTTATCATAAAATTCTTAAATTAAATGTAGCTAATCAAAAATTTTTAACTCTTGAATCAAGTAATTATTTTTTTTTTTAATAGATGACTCGAGATAAATTATTTATGTATATGACAATATTAATATTCCTCAATAGTGTAATTGCTTAACATATAAATATGATTTTTTTTTTTACAGCTATTTAAATGTATCTTATAATTTGTCTGATGCGGTGATGTTATTTAACATCAATGAAGCGAGAAGCCAGAGAATGATTATAGAAAATTTTAATGACATGGAGACCCTTTTAATACACGATGAACTAAATTGGGAACGCTATTTAATTGATCGTGAATTGAATTATTGTGAATTGGTCATAATAACGACTAAAGACATGTTTCACCGTTTCTTCAGATCTACAGAAATTTACATACCATACAAGACTGAGATAAGTAAAACTCAAATATTTAACAAAAATTAAATAGTAAGCTTTTTTTCAAATTAATTTTGAAATTTACAGAATATATTTAGACAATGGAGCCTTCTAAATTCCCTCGAGCAACCCAACAATTTTCTTCAGTGTTTCTGTCGAGTAATCTTTTTACCGAGTAAGTCGTATTTTATAAAAACATATTTATAGTAAGGTAGTACACCCGTAAATAAAAGTGTCATATGGTCCTTATTAAGTAGACGTCGGTAGGTCCGAAAAAATTACGGAGTGAACTTGAAATGATATCCGTGTTAATTGTAAAAAAATATCGCGTTCCATAAGGTTTTCATTTAGAAATTATGTCACCGCGAAACTAAACGATTGTATTCGTTTTGCTCCTGTTTATAATATTTCTGAGTTGCATGCTTGACTGGTAATTTTTAGATCAAACTTGTGTGTAGAATCTATTTGTCAACATTTTTTCTAAAAAGTTAGATTTTCTCCTATGCTCCCTTTCTCTTATGTCCCTTTGACTTTTTTACACGTAAAATATTAGATGTTATTTACTCAAATTATTTTTATTTTTATTGAAAACTGAATTTCACTTTTTGTACAATAGAATAAAAAATGACATTTCTCATAAAAGTCAATGTTTAGCAAAATTAATTTTAAAAGCTTAATATTTTTTAATGGCTCTGAAACTTTTCAAAAATTTAGTGGGCTCATTATAAGGTAAAAGTAGAATTAATTGTTTACTAGCATGGCTTATGATTTTTATCTTGAAAAAGTTTATTTTTTTGAGTAATACATAAAAATCAAAAATTTACATAAAATTGAGTAAGTATAATTCACAAGTACATATTTGTTTATCACAAATTGTAAACAGCTATAATAACGATAAAAATAAAAATAATAATAATAATTCATTTCATTTTAGGAAATGTAGTTGAAAGAATTAAAACACAGGAAGAGGAATGGATCACCAGAGCTAGTAACTTTGTGAAGCCAAAACAGCAATTTTTACAACTATGGCGTCTTAGATAACACCTGTTTGAAGAAGCGTTAGTTTATAATGATTTAAAATTTAATATACCTGTCTCTTTTTATTCCAGTCATTATCAAATTATTTACTTTTCTCTCTCTCTGCTTTTTTTTTTTTTTTTTTTTTTTTTTTTATAGCTTTACAGTTAAAGATTTTTTAAAAGCGACGCTGAATAGCGAAGTAACGGACTTTATATCAAATGAAAAAATTAAAAATGGTAGAGTATAATTTTAATTATAAATTATATTAGTATAAAATGAGAGAATTTAATAAAATTCTTATGCATATTTTGCAGATCTTATAATTGACAACATTGACTTGTCAATTAAAATTTTAGAAAATTGGCATCAGAATGCTGCGTGGCCAGAAGAAGCTGTTGGTAATGGTGCTGATAATGAAGGCTGTACTGTATGTCGCACCCCTATTAATAGTCCATATGCTGGTGATGAAACCGTTTTTGAATATGATGGATTTAAAATTGATTTTGGTACCTACATTAATAGTAGAGTAAATGAATGTGATTTTACTTCATCAATTAATCTAAAATAAAATTGCTCGAGAATGGAAAACCGGAGTACTTGCGTAATTTATTCGTTGAGGAAGCTGATGTTCGACGTTCAAATCGATTGGCTGCAAAAAGCACACCTCCTTCAAACTACCTCTTTTTACTACAAGCTACTTGGAGAAATCTTTTTTGGTTACTGTAATAAAGCTTTGGGAAGAACTGCCACGCGAAATTGTAAATTCGAGTAGCTTACAAGTCTTCAAAAAAGAAGTATTTAATTATTTATTAAATCTTGACAATTAAAACAAATTCTAATAAATAACAAACTTAAATAAATTCATTGCAAATTAAGGATTAAAGTAAGGATAAAGAAATTGCCATTCGCAAAATTATTGTGCGGAATTTTCATCTGATTTGATAACATTAAAATTCTATATTTAAAAATTATTGTTTTTATACATTAAGTTTCAAGTTTATTATGATTTTCCTTTTTTACTTTGTTTATATATAAATAAATTGAATTAATTATAGTGCAATATTTACTATATTATATTATTTTATGTACTCACAGAAATTGCTTCTTGTAAAAACTGTATTTACTATGTAATTGAAATTGCCATTTGGCCTGTGCCTTGGCATTAAATAAACAAAATCTAAATCTAAATCTAAAATATGATAAACTTATTGAAGCAGTACGTGATGCAACTAATACTAGAATAAAAGCTGATAGCATTGATGTACAGTTGTGTGAAGTAGATGCTGCAATTCAAGAAGTTATGGCTTCATATCAGGTTGAAATTGATGGTAAAATTTATCAAGTTCAATTAATAAAAAATTTAAATGGTCATTCTATTGCGCTTTATCGTATTCATGATGGTAAAATTGTTCCTATTGTACGTGGTGGAGAAGCTACACGTATGGAAAAAAATGAATTTTATGCTATTGAAACATAATGTACATGATGATGATGATGATGATGATTGTTCTCAATACATGAAGAGCTTTGAAGTTGGTTTTGTACCATATTAAGATTACAGAGTAGTAAATCATTGTCAAATACTATTAACAAAAATTTCAGTAAGTATTCAAAAGAAAAAAAAATCATTACTCTTTTTCGTTAAAAACATTTTTAATATTGATATTTGTTATTGTTATAGATACTTTAGCATTTTGTAAACGTTGGCTAGATCGTGTTGGAAGTACTAATGTTAAATATTAAACAACATTGAAAGATCTTTGCTCCGTTGGTTGATATAAAAGGCTGCTACACTGCTCAGTTTGAACATACTCTGATATTACGTTCAACTTGTATAGAAATTATTTTACGTGGTGATGACCACAAAATTATCATTACTACTAATATATTATATTTTGTATGGATCAATTTTTAAACTCTAAAGTACACTATAACGAAAAATAATAGGCGTAATAATGCTATTCTGATTAATCTTTATTTTATAACAAGTATTGTTAACGTATAAAACATTTTTTGGATTGTCAAATACTACAACCATCATAATCTGTATTTAGAAAATAAAAATGTATAATATTTTTTACTGACATCATTTTTTTATTTATAAGAATATATATAGTTTATTGACATAATGATAAAAAATTAGATTAATAGTACTTCATTAAGTATATTATTTCTTTTTATATTTTTTCCCTGTTATTATTCATTATTACTAATCAACTTTTTTAAATTTAAAAACTTAAAAATAACGTGATTCTATTTAATTACAATGAAATTGTTAATTTCTTATTTGTCATTGATTAAAATATATAATACAAAGCCATAATTATTTGCAGAAGAATTGTTTTTTTAAATAAAATAATAAATAAATTTTGAACTTTTCAAACAAAATATTTAGTTTAAAAATTTGTAATTTAAAATATTTCTTTAAAAAAAAAAAAGAGTATTTTAGCATTTTAGCTCTGTTGAAATAAATTATTTAGAAATGCGAAAACGCGTCCTCTAAATTTTTCAGAACATTTTTAAGTGATAGAAATATCCAATCCTGTAGAAAATTCCTTAAAGAACATATGGTCAAAAATACATATAGGATTTTTATAGAGTCAGAAAGATAAATCAGATTATGGATTTGTCCATGTTCTATAATAATTTTTCTGTTGAAATGTTAATTGTTAAAAATTTTTAAATTAAAACAAGTTGCTGTTTTCTATTCTAAGAAATGAAAAACAATAGTGAGTATCTATACAGCCGTCTACCTGTTTAAAAAAAAAAAAATATTTAACATATGTGCAAATAAAATCGCATAGTGACTGCAAGCTGTTCATTGTTATTATTTAAGTAAACAAGCCGATTTTTATTAATATTGAAAATTTCAATTGTATTATATTTATCAGTTGCCGCCATAATTCAAATTATATCTAGATAATTTTTAAAGATTGGTAATTCACTACTGTACCAACGAACGTTAAGCAATATTTTCTTCACGCGTTTACTACAAAAAAATTGATAGTGTTTGAAATGGTAGAGTTTTAATTTAATAGACTTAAAAATGTTAGAGCTGTATTACGGTAGAGTTATTTTTTGGTATAAATTAATTTTGGTATTGTTGTTATGTGGTTGAGTTATTTCTGGTAGATATTAAACTAGTAGAGATGTAAAATGGTAGGCTTTTATATGGTTGATATTGATTTTGGTAGAGATATTAACGGTAGAGATTGTTGTGGTATAGTTTGACACGTGGTAGAGTTTCAAACTGGTAGAGTTGTTTTGCGGTAAGGTTTTTAACGGGTAGATTTTCTGATTGGTTGACTTAAATGTTGGTAGAGAAGTAACTGGTATACTTGCAATTGGTAGAGCTGTCTAGTGGTATAGTTAGTTATGGTAGACGTGTTAAAGGGGTAGAGAAGTAACTGGTAGACTTATTAATGTGCCAAATTAATTTCTATCGTTTATTTAAACAATAAATAGCTATAAATGGTACAGTGGCCACAAACGGTACTTCTACCCTATCGTTAGTTCATCGTTTATTCTTGATTGTTTTTGTTATAAACAATTGTTTATTTATTTATATAAATAATTAATTAAAAATGAATACCCTTCCATACTTATGTTAGCACTAAAAGTGTGAAGAGAGTGACACCTGTGATATTAGCGCGCAATTCTATACTCCCAAAAAAAAAATATAACACTGAAGTCGACAGATATTAAAAATTTTTTCGGAATTTTATAGTAATTAAATTATTTAAAAAAAATTGAATTAAAAAGTTTCACATGTAAAAATTAATAAAAATTACAAGTGAAAGCTTTTAGAAGCATTTAGAAGCATTTTTTTATTGTAATTAATTTGTTAAAAAAATTTTTAAAATTGACAGCTGACCGCTAACTTCAGTATTATAAAAAAGTTTATTATACTATGGGAGAAAGGAAGTTTGTCCTAAATAAAAGATTTTCACACGGAGACCTTCCTTTCTCCAATAGTCTATGTACGGATCTTGTATCAGGGTAGTTTAAAAAAAAAAAAAAAAAAAAAAAACAGGCTTGGGAAGAGCCCAGTAATTTCGACCAGACTTCAGATCTTCAGATTTAGAGCCATCGGCAAATAAACTCTAGGTAAATCTAGACACGGTTACTACAATAGTTTTTGTACTCCTGTTATGCCTCCATCTAGTTGCGAATTGTTTTATTGACTCGAGCGTTACCTACCGTCGTTTTTTCGCCCGGGAGTATTAAAATACTCGGTTCCAGTACGGGAAAAGGAAATTTGAATTTAAATTAATTATACTGAACGACTTGTTATTTGGTTATTAAATCGTGTAAAATGTACTTATTTCATTTATTGACTAAACATTTAAATATAAGATTATGATTTGAATTACAGAGGGTAGATTATACAGTTCTGGGCTCTCAAGGAGAAGTGAGTTACAAAAATGTCGGCTCGAAACCTCCGACCTCACGTCTCCCTTCCATACGTCACACATATATACTCAAACTATTACAATTCGTACTTCGCTTGACGCTTACACTAATACATACAACTAAACTTATCTCGAAATACACTTAACTTATTGCTTTTTACATGTATATCTACAATATAAGAAACTGAAAATATATATATATATTAGGGTAGGGGTTGTCTTATTACACCAAGTTTCTTATACCTTAAGTTTCTATTTTATTAATTAACTTAGATTACTATCATCACATCTACTTTAAATATCGTTAATATCAACACTAATTATTATTATTGTTACTACAATTATTCGTATGTTTGTATTTTGTAATTACTATTATTGTTAACATTATAATACTATTATACTAACTTATTATTATTATTATTATTATTATTAAGTTAATTTTGAATACTATCATTTACTTATCAACAGTGATATTATTATAATAACATAATTATTCATTAATTAATTTCTATTGTTGCGGCTGTGGTCCGACTTGTGCATGGTGTATCGCATTTGCCCTGCTCCTCACCCCTTTCTCTCAGGCTCTTGGAACAGTGACACGGGGAAACCACAGAGAAAACCCATGTCAATACATATATATATATAAAAATGAATCGATTATAAAAATATATTACTTATTATAGAAATACAATTTCCAATTTACGATGAATATTTAAAAGTTATTTTAATATTTCCTTAATTATTCATGTAACAACCGTGCCATTGTTATTTGAATTTTATAATTTTAAGTTTTCTTATTTTGTATTTATATTTTATTGCTTTTGGGAAATGTTGTTGTAGGATATCTAAATGGTTAAGGGAACCCCTTGAAAGGTTCAACATGTGTTTTCTTTTTGTGTTTCCACAAAGGTCTAATTATTAGGCGACACGTATGGGTCATATTCGAGTGTATATTTTTTCGTTTTGAAGAGGTTTACAAGGATTTATTTATTTATTGTTTACTCCAAAAGAGTGTTACCCAAAATTTATGAGCCATAAAGATTTCTTTTTGGACGTTGATTTAACCGGATGTTGTATTTGTTATTAACAATTATAGTTTTACATATTATCGGACAATTTAAATTCGCGCCTCCTGATTGCAGCGTCATCTTACGGATTCCGCTGATGACATTACACTCCATTAACTATCGAAAAGAGAAAACACTTGTTTCTGGTGAATCTTGTAACAATATTGAACTTTCAATACTAGATGGCGTGACAATAAATAGAAAAAAGTTGAATGTGAGCTTGTGAATTGACAGTTTTCGTAATACGCCAGCTAGTTAACCGGCTAAAGGAGTAGTAAAGGAGGCACACATACGATAAAGAAGTGGTAATTTTCCATCAAAATATTTGGAGTTGCGGATTATGCGTGCGCCATGTTCAGTTGATATTCTGAGTCTTTTGTTTACAACAAAAATTTTAATATTTAAATTCTTAGAGAAAAATAACAAGTTGAATGATTTAAATATCAATATCAATTTAATCGTATAAATAATTCAATTGTAACTAATTCAACACCATGACGATAAATGAAAATTCTGATACCGAAATAACTGGATGTGGTTTTAATTCTTTCAAAGAAAGCAGAGAAATAAATAATTTAATAAACCAACTTAGAATTTCAGATTTATCTCACAGCATAATCGAGAAAAATGTTGAAAAATTTAAGTTTATCGTCTCTCAATATCAAGACCAACCTCATCTACTTGATCCGTTTTTGGAAGATATTATTGGACAAATTTTGGCTGTTGTTTCAGACGTATCAACTTCAGATGATATAAAAAATAATGCTTTTAAATACTTATTTCTTTTAATGAGTGTGAAGACGTATAAAAGACTCGTTACTTATCTTCCTCATGAGGTAAAAAAAAAAAAAACAAATATAATGATTGCGACCCACTGAGAAAAAAAATTTCCAGTTACAAGCAAATATGTACTTGAAGTAGCAACGGGAATTTTTTTTCAAGTAATTAATATTCAAAGAAATATTTACTTTCTAAATCTTATAAATAATTTTTCTTGAATCTGCAATTTTTCTCCCTTATTATGGTTAAAACTTCTCTTACCATTTCTTAAATTATGTTTCAGGTAATAGATCTCTTGCCAGTTTTAAGAATGTTAGAAAAACAAGATCCTACTGATTTATCTACTTGGGAAACGAGATATGTTCTTCTTATATGGCTTTCAATAATTTCTAAAATTCCTTTCCCATTATCTCGATTGGAGACTTCAAGTTCAGTGGATCCATCACAAACTATTCTCGTGAGAATTTTAGAGTTGTGTAAACGTTATTGCCTCGTCAAAGATTCATGTTTAGCCGCAGCGGTGTTTTTAGTATCCAGTTTTCTGACTCGATCCGATGTCAAAAAATTATATTTAGAAGAAATGATATTGTGGTGTTTAAAATGTTTAAGAAATGACCCGTTAAGTTATGGACCTTTGGCAGTTTTAGCATCAATTTTAAAACATAATTCTCGAGATGATTTAAAGCCTTATTGTCAAAGTTTATTTGATAATATTATAGAACTAAATTTTTTAAAAAGTTCGAACAGTTTGATAGGTAAATACGCAATTAAAATTATACAACGTGTAGGACTTGTGTTGTTAAAACCGAAAGTCGCAACTTGGAAGTATCAAAAATCTGGGCAAAAAATAAATCTATTATCAGATGTCCAGAAGTATCCTATAATTGAAAATATTGATGAGAATAATAGCGTGACAATTGACAATGATGATCAAGATGTACCAACAATTCTCGAAGAAATAATTGAACATTTAATTCAAGGTCTGAGAAATAAATCTATTGACATTAGATGGTTAGCTGCAAAAGGCATTGGAAAAATAACGTCACGACTACCAGTTGATTTAGCTGATGAAGTAGTTGGTTTTGTTCTAAATTTGTTTTCTGACCGAGAATTGGACTCAGCTTGGCATGGAGGATGTCTTGCTCTAGCTGAATTAGGAAGAAGAGGGCTTTTATTGCCACATCGATTGAGTGAAGTCATTCCAGTTATTGTTAAAGCATTATTATTTGATGAACCTAGAGTAAATGGCTCTTTAGGGTCAGCGATTCGTGACGCAGCTTGCTATGTCTGTTGGTCTTTTGCCCGTGCCTTTGAGCCACATATAATTCAACCTTATGTTCAAAAAATATCTGCCACTTTATTAATGGTCGCTTGTTTCGATAGAGAAATAAATTGTCGGCGTGCTGCTTCTGCAGCTTTTCAAGAAAACGTCGGTCGACAAGGTAATTTTCCTCATGGAATAGATATTGTAACAGTTGCTGATTACTTCGAAGTCGGTTCAAGAAATCAAGCTTATCTTAAAGTCAGCGTTCATATTTGCCAGTATGAAGAGTATACAATTCCAATAATAGACCATTTAACTCAACGAAAAATTAATCATTGGGACACAACAATAAGAGAAATAGCTGCCAAAGCGCTGTGCAATTTAACACCTCTTAATCCAAAATACATGATAAAAACTGTACTACCCATTCTAAATGACTCATTGGATTCCATTGATTTAAACGTAAGACATGGATCTGTTTTGGCAATTGCTGAAATTATTGAGGCTCTATATTTACATTTTAATCAAGATATTTCTAGTATTATAAGTATAACAGAGTTAGAGAAATATAAAAAAATTATTGGTTTATTTAAAACTCGAGGGCAGTTTAAAGGTTTAGGTGGTGAATTAATGAAACAAGCATGTTGTACTTTTATTAGAAAAAGTTCTCTAGTGCATTTTCCAATCCATTCATCGTCTATTGTTGATGAATGGCAAGATTTTCTTGAAGATTGCTTAAATCACGAAGTGTCTATTGTTAAGCTAAAAGCTGCTGAAGCGCATACACACTTTTTTTCTGAATATTATGAAGATAATTATGAAAATAAGGAAAAACGACATACAGTTGTTGAACGTTATCTCTGTAATTTAAAATCAAATCATGAAAATCAAAGAATTGGATTTGCACAAGCCATTGGATATTTTCCTACTTTTATACTACTTGAAAAATTAGAAGATATTTTAACAGCACTGATTGATTGTTCTCATTTTACAAAAGAAACTTTTCAATGGGCTGAAAGTAGAAAGAATTCATTACAATCAATAACAATGATAATTAAAAATTTACATGTTGAAAATGATAAGTTTCAAAAATTTATTTTAAAACTCTATGAATGTTATTTACTTGCGATGAAAGAATACACTGTCGACAGTCGAGGTGACATAGGAGCATGGGTACGAGAATCTGCTATGGTTGGTCTTTATGAATTAACAACTTCAATTTCACAATCAAAACTTATTACAATTCTCAACGAATCATTGATGACTCAAATAATCGGTGAAATAGCTCAACAGGCTATAGAACGTATTGACAGGACTCGAATTCAAGCAGGAAAAATTTTTTATGCACTTTTATATTATGATCCAGAAATACCCAACATTCCATATTATGAAGAATTGAAGAAAATTTTTCCTCAAAATGAGTGTAAAGATAATATGAATTGGATGACTGAACTTGATACATTTCCTCGCTTCATTAAAATGTTAAATTATCAACCATACATACAAAATATTTTGCGTGGTATTATATTTAGTGTTGGAGGATTAAGTGAATCTTTAGTGAAACATTCAAGTACTTCATTGTTTTCTTACTTAAATGAAATTGATGAAGTACGGCTTGAACAATTATTTAATGAAATGTTAAATATTTTTGATAAAAGTCATGGGGACGAACGAATGATAAAATCCATCCTAACATTTTTAGACCGACTTCTCAGTTCTGGATGCATTCAAAGTATTTTAGATAATACTCAAAGTGAACTACCAAAACGTATATTGACGTTAGTTAAGAGAGAAAAACAATTCATGATTAATACTAAATTAATCATGAGTACGATCAGTTTGCTTTGTCAATTATTACAGGTATGATAATGAATTTATTTAATTTCGTAAATTAGCAAAAACTTTAATTATAAACGTTTTTTTTTTTTTTTTTTTTTTTTTTTTAAATTTAGGCTAAAGGATCAGTTGGGAAACAAGCTTTTGTTCAATTGAGCATTTTACTTTGCAATAAGTTTCAAGTAATCCGAAAAACAACAGCACTTCGGTTATATGAGGCATTGACTTTATATGGAGAAGATATGGATATAAAAGAAGATAATTTGAGTGAAATATTATCCGGTTTGAATGAAACAGACTGGGGTCAATCACCAGATACTTTAAGACCTATTAGAAATAACTTTTGTAAATTGGCAGATGTAAATCCACCAATTAAAATGAAGGAAAATAATGATAGTTAATCTATATAATTTGAAAATTTACTGCATGATATACTGTTCATTTTTTATTTATTAATACCAGTTACCATAAATTTTTAATACAAGCAGAATAAAAGACTTGTTGATTAATAAATGAGTCTCTTTTAATTACACTCATTATTTTTGAACATTTTTAATTTTTCTTTGTTAAACTTATCAATTTCAATTGTTTTATTGTGGATCACTGACTGATATAAAAGTTTGGCGGCACAAGATTCGATTTCCCACATATCTGTCCATTGATTTTTTCTTCCATTTTTGTACATATTTTTTGGCTTGGAACAATTATAATGTTTTTTTATTACTTTATGACGGAAATTTTGAGATATCGAGTTTCTACAAATAAGACATTCAAATTCTTTAACATAGTAATCAAATATATTAAAAAGATTATTGGGTCTTTTTTGTAAAATATCAAGTAAACGATTATTAGTGATGCTATCTTTTAAAAGTTTATGCTTTAGAAAACTATTATATTGTACATCATCATTTGTAAGCTCTTTCAAGTACTCTGTAAGTTTCTTGGGATCTTCAAAATCATTTATAGATATTGCTGAATTATTATTTGGTAGCCAATCCTATGGTGAATTAAATCAATTAGTTATCTGTTAAATTATTGGGGTGTCGAATGATTGACAAAATAATACCTTGAACGATGGTGAACCATAATATATTGGTACCGATCCGACAATTAAAGGTCTCCATAACTTTTCTGTGATATAATCTTCACAAACAGCATTTTCAATTGCCAAAGTAAATTTATATTGTCCAACGAATTTCCGAAATTCATCACTGTCAAGATGACTGAGATAATTTTCTTTTAATTGTTTTGGTAAATGTTTGTTATTGACACAAGTTCCATATGAGTCTATTGAAATAAGTTTCATTAATTGAGAAACATACAAATCACGGCCATTCATTGTATCACAATTGGATTGAATAAATAATACTGGTGCTAATTTTTTTTGTTTTATCAATTGTGACTTTTCCATCGTAGATAAAAAATATTTATTTCCTTTGAATAAAAAAAAAAAACCTATTTCATTGTTATTGTTATTATTATTTTAAGCGACGAAAAATGTTTAATTAATAATTACTTAATAAGTACCTGTTAACTCGTCTTCATTAGGTAAATCAACTAAATTAATAGGTAGATCACTAAATCTACTAAATGTTGATGAGTAATTAAATAACTGAATTACTTCTTTATGGACTAATATTAAATTGTTTCGAGGAGATTCTTCATGAAATAAGCCCCAAATTACATTAACTTGTCTTGGAAGAGGTAAATCATTTAATTTTATGTTACTACCATAAAATAAAATAGCCTAGTTACAAAAATGAAGATTGTGACTTTATATCGCTATTGATAATTTGATAATAATAAATAAATTGTAAGAAATTAAATTTTTTTGGAATTGCATTCCGATGATGGATGTAAGTGCAATCAAATATTATTAGAGAAAAGTAATTTTCTCGAATTTCATAATACTTAATATTGTAATAATAACTTGCTTTAAATTTATATAACATAAAAAAAACCATTTTACGCCAATTCAGACAGCGAAAAATTTTAATTTTTGATTTTATTTAACTTGTGTTATTTTTTATGATTTGTTGGAATAATATCAAACTTTCAAAGAAGTTGCTTCTTCAATCAGAAATTGTTTTTAATTTTATTATTACTCTCTACCGGAACTCAGATCCACCAGGGTTGTAATAATCATGATTTTAATATTAATCATACCTTAAGCTGAGAATCAGTTATTACTGAACGATTATTGGTGAAAAAACATTTCACGTTTCCACAATTCCTAAATTCTTCATCAGAACCAAAAGGTGTCCACCATAGAATAATTGGTACATCTGTCAATCAAATAAACCATAAAATTAGGGCTGTAGAATTTATTTGATCAAGCCGGCTAGAAAAGTTAGCTAAGTTAATTAGCTAACTAACGGATCAGCTTAGCTAATTTAACCAGTTAACAAAATTAGCTGGCTTAACAGCTAAAAGGCTAATTATCTTTTTTGCAATTTTGTGGCTTCTTGTTCACTGGCAAGTTCAAAAAATGATATTAATGTTTTTTTAACTGAATGTTCGACATTTTTCGTATGTATCAGAAGTTTTAAAGACATGAATTTTTGAAACTTTCAAGAAAATAGTGGTATATCAAGTTTGAAAATTTATAACTCGTAATCAATCCGTCATAGTCTTAAATTTATGAAGTCATTTTTCTTGTCTTTAGACACAGTTTAAAAAAAAAAAAAGTATGAAAAAGTGATTTTTTTTTCTTCAATTTTAAACTAAAAATTTTTTTTTTTTTTTTTTTGAAGAGTTTCTGTTTTCTTTCGACAACTCACGAACAAATCAACCGATTTTCACGCGGTTGGCAGCATTCTACGCAGTTTTTAAAATTATGTGAAATGTGAGAAACTATTTTTTCTAGGGTGCGTGGGTCTAAAAATAATTATTTTAACTTTTAATAGTAAGCCTAAGCTAAAATTTTTGAATATTAAGCTATCTTGATACATGTTCTACAAATTTATCTATTTTCATAAATTAAAGAAGTATTTCCGAAAAATATAGCGTTGAAGAATCAAATAAGGAGAAAAGCATTTTAGAAATATCAAAAAGTAACATAATTTGGTTTTTGAATGACCCTTTAAATTATTTACAAATACATAAAAATTTTGCAAAAAATCTTTCATGAAGAACAAGTTATTTAAAAATTAACTTATAGAGCCAATTTTTGCGATTTTGGTACGTAATTTGATCTGAATATCCTGTATTATATTCTTAAACAAAAAAAGGGCCGATAGGTGGCGCAGAGTAAAGACGTGTATAAAAAATCGTGCGCAATTAGAAAGTTTTTTTAATAATAAAACGGCAAAAATAATTTAATTGGTGGAGAAATAAACAAAGCGGAGAAGATAAAAATTCTAATTAATAACAAGTGCACGGGGAAAGGAAAAGCTTTAAAGTTTAAAGTTTAAGTGGAAGTGGTGAAAAAAAAAAGAAGGTTATGTCAGAGAAAGGAAGCAATGGAACACTGAAAAAGCGCAAATATTGCACTAGAAGTAAGAGCCAGCAAGATATAAGGGATTTTAATTTTAGCCCAATACCTAAAATAAGAATGGGGGATGAAAAAAGAAACAGTGAGAGGGAAAGCTCTGAAAATGAGCTGGATGAGACAATAAAACAAAAAGAGGCTGATGAAATTTTGGCGCGAGGTGAAAGCGTCAAGAATGGGACAGAAGATGGAAAAGACGGGGAAAAGACGAAGATGCAAGAGAATAACAGATCACTAGAATCTACACCGACAATGTCAGAACTCGACCCACTAGATGGAGCTGATAGTGCTGAAGGTGTGGCGGTCCTGCCGCCTCGGTCACGCCACCAACGGCCAGAAGTCCAACTAGACCTACCAAAGCGCCAGTCATCGGAGCGGGAAACCCTCGCACTACTATCACAAAACAGTCCCGCACACACTCAAATTCTCCCGCCTTTTCATACCCCATAGCTGTGGCGTGATTTGGTGTTATTGTAATATATGATGATTATTTTTATGATTACAGATCTCAGTGTGTGATTTGACTAACATATAGATTTAGACGCTAAGTACTATTGTATGCAGAAATAAGTGAATAAACACCATTAAATCAATTAATCTTGCAAATAATATCATTATCATTTTTATATACAGTGTAGTACAATATAACAACTACATATTGGTGACCTCGACGTGATTTATTTTTGCAAGTTAACCTATATAATAACATCAAGTGACGCCGGTAACCTAGAAACACATGCTTCGAACTCCTGCAAAAAAAGACACGATGTTCTCAAACGACAACGACAACTCAGCAGACAACCTTGATCGCTCTTTACTTGACTTTGAAATACCACCAAGTAACCCGCCGGTTAATTCAACGAGTTCCACGTCCAGACAAGGCATCGTGGCACAGACTCATGGGACACAAGGCAACTATGGTCACGATGGTGATAACAACAACAACGTGCAAATTCAACAACAGCACTCATTACAAGCCACCCAAACCGATGATTCACAACACGTGTACGCTGTCAACCTCAACCTGCCACAATTCACCGCAGACAGACCTGAAATGTGGTTTGCCATCGCCGAAGCTGACTTCTTGGCGAACCGCATCACTAATGACAATCAGAAGTACAGTCAGACATTGAAGGCTCTTCCACCCAACATCCAAAATCAGCTCTGGGACATCATCAGCAATCCACCGCCACGAGATAAGTATCTTACAGTAAAAAACGCTATACTTAGCCGTTTCTCTGATTCTAGACAAACACAACTTCTCAAGCTCCTGAGAGACATGACACTCGGTGACAGAAGACCTTCGTAGCTTCTGCGAGAAATGCGTGAACTGGCAAGAGGATCAATCCACGACGACGCTTTACACCAGCTCTGGAAAGAACGTCTTCCAGCCTGGATACGTCCATACCTCCTGGTCTCACCTCACATCAATGACCTCAACGGTTTAGCGGATCTGGCAGACCGCCTCGTACTCAACATGGGCGGCAACTCGGTCTACGCTGTGCACAACAAAGATCTCTCTCACACAGGCCAATCTCATCTTGAACAACAGGTATTAGAGCTTAAGCAATGAAAAATCTCCAACAGGACATCAGCAACATGCAACTCCAGATGCAACAGCAGCTTCTACTGATCAACAATCTCAACCAATGTAAATCCAGAGCTGAGCAGGGCCATGACAGATCGCAGTCCAGGGGCAGGTCTTCGACACCTAATCCCAATGGATACTGTTTCTATCACAACCGCTGGGGAAATGACTCGAGAAAATGTGTCCAACCATGCAAATTCGTACCAGTCAACCCCACAAACACGGGAAACTAGCTCCGCTGTCAACAGTCGAGGCAGTTGGTGACAGCGAAACCAGACTACCGCCTCAAGAGATACGTCTTCACGTGTACGATCGTAACACTCACAAAAAATTCTTGATCGACTCTGGATCGATCGTCTCAATCATCCCAGCCAGTCACGTGAACGACAAATTAAACAAGCATCCACTCACGCTTTACGCAGCAAACTCATCTGCCATCAGCACCTATGGAACCAAGACTATTCCACTGGATCTCAACCTGCGCAGAAAGCTTTCCTGGCCCTTCATCATCGCGGATGTCCAAACAGCCATCCTTGGGGCAGATTTCTTGACACACTACAATCTACTAATCGACCTCAAGAATCAGCGACTAATCGACCCGCTCACGTCCATTTCAACAAAAGGAGAGACCTTAAGCACGCAGACATACAACATCTCAACGATAGATACCAAATTACCGCAGATTTATGCCGACCTGCTTCAAAAATACATCGATATTACGAAGCCCGTCAGCAAGAAAAATCCCACCAACGCACAATATGCTCACCACATCGTAACAATAGGACAGCCTACCACAGCACGCGCGTGAAAACTTGGAGGCGAGAAAGCAGAATCAGCAAAAAATCAAATTGCTGACATGCTTGATCAAGGCATCCTGAGACCATCAAACAGCCCGTACGCCAGTCCCATACACATGGCCAAGAAGAAAAACGGCACTTGGAGACTCTGCGGCGATTACCGCAACTTGAATGCCAACACGGTGGAGGACATGTATCCACCACCTCTGATACATGATCTTTTCCAACGGCTGACTGACACTCGCATCTTCACCAAGCTTGACCTGGACAAAGCATACTACCAAGTCCCAATGCACGAAGATGACATTCAGAAAACGGCAATAATTACTCCATGGGGACTCTTCGAGTATGTGGTCATGCCTTTCGGACTCAAAAACGCCACACAAACTTTCCAGCGGTACATGGACTCCATCTTCCGCGACCTCGACTTCGTCTTCGTGTACATAGATGACATTCTCGTCATGTCAAAAGACGAAGAAGAGCATCTCAAGCACCTCGAGACTGTTTTTGAACGCCTCAAAGCTCAGTCACTCAGCATCAACAACGACAAGTGTGTATTCGGCAAGCCTGAAGTCAACTTTCTCGGATATTACATCTACGCAGAAGGTTACACACCAATCAATGAACGCGTTTCAGCAATACTTGAATACAAAAAACCAGAAACCATCGAAGAACTTAGACGCTTTCTCGGCATGGTAAATTATTACAGACGATGTATCCCACAAGCTGCACACGCCCAAATACCTCTCAGCAACTTCCTGAAACGCTCAATAAAAAAAGACAAATCTAAAATTCCCTGGACAGCTGAGGCTGACAAAGCTTTTGAAGACTGCAAACAGAAACTGGCGGACGTCACTCTTCTTTCGTACCCGTCGCCAGACGCGCGCCTCGCGCTCACCACCGATGCATCGTCAACAGCCATCGGTGCCAAACTGGAACAGCAGACAAACAACAACTGGGAACCTCTCGGATTTTTCTCACGGAAGCTAACCCCAACAGAACAACGGTATAGCACCTATGACCGCGAACTACTCGCCATCTATGCCGCCGTAAAATACTTCCAGCAGCTGCTCGACTGTCGACACTTCGTCATTCACACGGACCATAAGCCGCTCACTTACGCCTTCAGGCAAAAACATGACAAGGCATCAGAACGCCAATTGAGACAGCTAGATTACATCTCTCAATTCTCAACTGACATCGAGTATGTAAAAGGCGAGGAAAACATAGTCGCCGACGCTCTTTCACGCATCTACACAGTCAACATGCCAACGGTGCTCAGCCCCGAAAGGATCGCCAACGAACAGCTCAATGACGCAGAATTACAGGATATGATCCAACATCCTACGTCGTTGCTGCTACAGGAAATCGAAGTCGAAAACGGCGTTAAAATTTACTGCAACATCTCCTCTGGACAAATGAAGCCATACATTCCAGCATCACTTCGCAGAGTAGCCTTCAACAAGATCCACGAACCGGTCCATCCCAGTGGCAGAACAACATCCAGATTGCTCTGAGAAAAATTCGTCTGGCCCGGCATTCGAAAAAACGCCACCCAATGGTCACGTGAGTGCACGCCGTGCCAGCAATCTAAAGTACACCGACACACACGTCTTCAACCGAATCACATTGATGTACCTGATTCGAGATTCAATCACATACACATCAACATAATCACTTTACCAAACGTAAATGGTTATCAATATTGCCTCACCATGGTCGATCGTTTCTCAAGATGGCCAGAAGCTGTACCCATCAAAGACATGACAGCTGACACGGTGGCAACCGAACTCTTCAACCCCTGGATAGCCCGTTTCGGATCCCCAATCACGATCACTTCAGACCAGGGAACGCAATTTGAATCCGCACTATTCAAGGCACTGGCCAATCTAGTGGGTGCAGAAAAAAACCGAACAACAGCATACCATCCTCAGTCAAATGGTATCGTTGAACGCATGCATCGCACTCTCAAAGCAGCGCTCATGTTCTCGCCCAAGCCCTGGATCGAAATACTACCAACTGTCCTACTAGGACTCAGAACATCTGTTAAAGAAGACATCCAGGCCACTCCAGCTGAAATGTTATACGGAACATGCTTGAGAATTCCAGGGGAATTTTTCATCGCAGCAGACCTTCCACCGGATCCACAAACCTTCGTAGAGAAGCACAGAGAGTTCATGCGCGGCATTCGCCCAACACCAACGGCTCATCACACGAAGACCAGAGTCTTCATACTTAAAGACCTGGAAACGTGTTCACACGTCTGGCTACGCAGCGAACACGTAAAAGCTCCTCTCGAACCACCTTACCAAGGCCCATACAAAGTTATCAGCCGTCTCACCGACAGGGCGAAGAAAGAGATATGTGCAAAAATAAGTCAAGAAGCGGGGGAGATTATTGAAAAAGAATGCGAAACATGCAAAGAAGTGGAAGAAAGAGAGATAACAATCAGAGAAAAGATGAGAAGTGACAAAAGAAAATGGGACGAGGAAAAAGAGAAACTGATGGAAAGATGTCTGAAAGCAGAAGAAAAACTGAGGATGTACGTAAGGGGATATAAAAGGAAAAGAAAAAAAGAGATAATAATCAACCTCTTTTTGACAACGCGAGTTACGTGAGCAAAGAAATAACAGAGAAGTTAGCAAAAAGCGCAAGAGATGGTGCTTTTAATAACGGCGCGCTTTTCAATTTCAGAGAAGAGTGGTGTTACGTTCCACGAATTTTCGCCTAATTTCGATTTCTATTTTGTTCTCAAGATTTATTTTTCATTTAAAAGCGTTTACTTTAATTTAAGATGATTCTCGGAACGCATACCAAGCGATATCAGTTGCTTCGCTGGTGGTTATACTAACAGCGGAGTAACGGAAATCGCTTGTGATAAGGCGTCGGCAGAGAGTTGCCGTGGCCGCGGATAACCAAAACATCATGCGTCAGCATGGGACCCGGGCCTCGTCGACTCTCTCAGGAGCAACCTGAGCTACCAACATGGCTGACAATAAGATTTATAAACATTTATTCTGGCCAGGAGCAGTCAGTAGAGCTAGAGACTCTCGAGTGCAGAGAGCTTCATCCTCAGACTTGAACTTACCCAGATCTAATTATCTAATAAACCAATTACACCAAATCTATCTTCCAAATATACTTATTATGGGGCGGAGCGCTTTATAGCAGTTCCAACCCATATAAGAATACCTTCCGGCTAAAGCGCTAGCCAGCGTTTTGCCAACCTAACCCTCCTTCTGGGTGAGCGCTTAATCAGCGTATCCCCAGGTCCCAAATCTTCGGCAAAAGCGCTAGCCAGCACCAATTTCCTATACGTAAATGCCTCACGGAAAACGGTCACGAAGATCGGGTCGCTCGGTGCAAGAGGGTCGTCGTCGCTTGGCCCAGCCATTCTACCTATCGTTGCCGACAATCGGCGCCGAAACTCCAGTCGAACCGCGAACGGAGGTAGTACAAAACGTGAGACCAGTAGTGCGAGTAACAGACGACGAGATACTAATCGAACCTCGAATAAGGGTAGTTCGAACCGCTGAGGAAGACTCGCCTAAATCACCCACGAGCCGAGATCCACCGGGTCAGTCCATCTTCGCCAGCAACAACCGTCCCGCCTATTGAACAGACATCACCAGGGCTTGGAAGCTGGTCCCAATCGAGGTTCCAGAGGTTCACCCTCCGGGGGGCGTTATTCCCATCAACGACCCCAGGTACGGGTATTATTCAGAGGAGTTCTTCAGGAGGACGGGGCACGACATTTTCCCACCTTTCGAAGCGAAATGGTTAGAAACCCAGGGGGTTGTATGGGCAGACTTATGAGGCCCATAATGGTAAGTCAGTAAGTTCATCTGTGACGACACACCGGGGGTCGATCGACTACCCACAGTGTCAAAACCTGATATTTAATTATTTAAAACTCTAAATGAATTTATACCTAATTTTGGGAACGTAACAGTGGGTGAAAGAGAGAAATGAGGATACTCGAGAAAATAGGTTGCATAGTACAGTAAGGAGTAATGGACGGAGAGAGTTCGAAATTAGGGAACCGAGAAAGCTGAACGAAGCAGAACTACGAGAAGAATTGAAGAAAAGAGAAGAGAAAGGAAATAATCTATATATAAGGCATAAATGTAAGAGCAATGCGGAGGCGGTGACTATCATTGAAGAAAAAACAAATGAAGTACTGGATAACGCAAGACAGAAGAAAAGTGCGAGAGGAATGATAATGCTAAAATTTAATGATAAAGCGAGTAAGATAAGAGTAACGAGAAAGAAATATATGCTGAAAGGAACGGATATATTCCTTGACGATGACCCAACAGAGAGAGAAAAAGAAGTGACAAGCTGGCTCAAAATAATAGAACAAAAAGAAAGAGACAAAGGACAGTCAGTGCAAAGAGGCCACTTGAAAATCAGGGTAAATAATAAAAGGTGGTATTGGAATGAAATGAAGGGTTTGATGGAGGCGAGAAGAGGGAGTCAATGATGGAGGGAACACAGACGCAACAACGAGGAGAGGAGAAGAAACGGCGAAGTGGCGACGGCAGAAAATAGTGATAGTGTAAAAAGTGGAGGCGAGTTGGAGAAGGAGAGAAAACACAACAAAGAGGGGAGTACTGACAAGACGGAGAGTAGTGAAATTTATAAAAAAGCTAATGAGAAAAAAAATAGATATCAAAATAGAGTACAAAATAGAGATAATGATAAAAGTGGGAGGGAAAGCAATAATAAGGTGGGAAAAAAAATGAATAAAAATAAAAATAAAAATAAATATAAATTCAAAAGTGGGGAAAAAAATGAAAAAGAATGTGATGAAAATAAAAAAGTAAAAAAAGATACAAACATTAAATTATTCAGCTGGAATATTGCAGGGATGAAAGACTATGGGGAGTTAAATAAAATAATAGAGAAGTACGACATAGTATCTTTGATGGAAACGTGGGTAGAAGAAAAGAAGAAAAAAGAAGTAATTGAAAAAATGAGTGAGAAAATGAAATGGTAAATAAAAGTAGCTGAGAGAAAAAAAAATAAAAGAGGGAGAGCGAGTGGGGGGCACATGGTCGGAATAAAAAGTGAAATGAATAAAAATTGGGAGGTGTTTGAATGGGAATATGGCTTTAAATTGATAAACAAGGGAGAGAGCGAAATGATAATAACAATTTATAATAATGTGGGGATAGATGCTATTGAAAAAAAAATTTAAAAAATGGTAAGAGAAAAGGAGAATGAAATAGAAAAAATATTACTGATAGGTGATCTGAACGCAAGAATTGGAGAATGTGATGTGAATAAAATAGATGCAGTGAATGAAAAGCAAAGGAGCTCAAAGGACAAAAAAATCAATGGAGAGGGAAAAAAATTACTGAAATTAAGCGAAGAACTCGGGCTAAAGATATTAAACGGTGTAAAAAGCGGAGATGAAGAAGGGGAAATAACTTTTGTAGGGGGAAAAAGTGAAAACTGCTGCTCAGTATTGGACTTAGTATTAATGTTAGATCGCGGAGAGAATGATGGAGTAAAAAGTTTAATGGTAATAGAAAGGATTGAATCGGACCACCTGCCAGTAATAGTGGAGCTAGAAAGAAAAAATATAAGCAATGAAATGATAATAGAAAATAGGGAAGAGTGTAAAGGGTTGAAAAAAATAGATGAGGAAAGATTAATATGGAAAAAAGACAACGTAGTGGACTACACAAATGCGGCATATGATGAATGGCAAGAAAAAAAAGAAAACAGTGAAGAAATGCAGTGGAATGATATAAAAGAGATAGTATATAATGCAGCGAGAACTGCAAGAATGAGTAAGAAACCAAACAGTGGAAAAAAAAGAGGAGACTATAGAAAGGAATGGTTCAATGGAGAATGTAAAAGACTAAGAGCGGTGGTGTGGGAAAAGTTAAAAAACATGTTAAAAAGTGTACACGAGGAGGAGAGAAAGAAAGAATACGCAGAAGCAAAAAAAATATTCAAATGTGCAGTGAGAAAGGCGAGGGATGACTGGTGGGGAGAAAAAAAGAGAGAGATTGCGAAAGCTAAAGACATGAGTAGTTGGTGGGAGGCGATAAATAAATTCAGAAAAAAGAAAAGAAAAAACAAAAATAATAATAAAGGAGCGAAAATCGACGGTGAGAGATGGGTAGAGCATTTTTACAGGCTTCTCAACAAATACGAACCAAGTGAAGAAGAAAGAACAGAGGTAAACAACGAAGAAGATATGGAGAGGGAAAGCAGCGAAGATGAGAGATTAGATGAAGAATTTGGTTGACTAGAATTCATAAAGGCTGTGAAGAGGTTGGGGAATAGAAAAGCACCAGGGGAGGACGGAATAGCTGCCGAATTTATAAAAAACTTACCGTGGGATGTGTTGGAAGAAGTTAGAGAGGTGATAAACAAAATTTGGAATGACGGCAAGGTGCAAAAAGGATGGGAAAAAGCGAGAATAATACCAATATATAAAGCTAGGGACACGGATAAGACGGAAAACTACAGAGGAATATCGTTGCTGGACATTGGATACAAAATACTTACAGCAATGATGGCGGAGAGAATAATGCAGTGGACTGACAGAGAGGGAAAAATAAAAGAGAGCCAAGCGGAATTCAGAAAAGGTAGAGGCACAAGAGATCATGTATTTATGCTAAACGCAATAATAAACAATCAACTAAAAAAAAAAGAAAAACTATTTGTGTGCTTCATTGATCTGAAGCAGACTTTTGATACGGTGGATAGAAAAATACTATTAAAAAAATTATGGAAAATAGGAATTAGAGGGAAAATGCACAAAATGATAGAAGTGATATACGGAAATACAACGAGTGAAATAATGATTGAAGGGGTGAGAACAAAAGAATTTGAAATAAACCAAGGGGTGAGACAAGGATGTGCGTTGAGTGCGGTACTATTCAATATATTTATTGACGATATGGAGGATGAGATAATAAGGAAGAAAATAGGAGGGACAGTAATAGGCAAAAAAAAAATATACATGGCGAAATATGCGGATGATGGAGCAGCGATAGCAAACACAGCGGAAGGAATGAGAGAGATGTTAAAAGAAATTGAAAGGTACGTTGACAAAAATAAATTAAAAGTAAATGCAACAAAAACGAAGATCATGATTTTTAGAAATGGAGGAAAGAATACAGAAAAAAACTGGTACTACAAGAAAGAGAAGTTAGAAGTTGTAAATGAGTTTAAATACCTGGGATATATATTCACAACAAAAAACAGTGCGGAGAAACATATGAAGGAAATGGCAAACAAAGTGAACAGAGTAGCTAATGCAACGTGGGGACTAATAAAGAGAACAGAAAGAAACAACATGAAGGACCGTATGTACTTGTACAGCACTCTAGTGAGAGCAGGAAGCCTTTATGGAGTGGAAACGTGGGGATGTGAGAAAGTGAAAAAAATAGAAACACTACAAAACAAATTAGATAGATCTGCTTTAGGAGTAGCAAGAAATACACCTAAGTACATAATAAGAAGAGAGACAGGAAATGAAGAGATCAGTTGAATAATTTATGAAAGATTCTGGAGATACGTCACAGAGATAATAGAAATGGAAGATCAAAGATGGCCAAAGATATGTCTAAGAGAGGAGGTTAGAGGAATATTAAATAAATGCACAACAAAATGGGGTAAACATTGGAGCACATAATGGCATGCGAAGTAATGAAGAGCAAATTAAATGAAGAGGTAAAAAAAGAGATGGAAGAATGGTGGAACGAAAGTGAGCCCTGGTTAAAAATATTGATTGAAAAGGATTGAAAATGATGAAATTAGAATACTTTTGAATAATTTCAATTCTTTTTCATGTATATATAGTAGGGTGGGTCAAAAAAATCGAATAATTTATTTTTGATTTTATACTCTGAAAAATAGGTTCGTAGACACCTAAAAAGAATTCTCTCCAAGTATAAGCTCTTAATTATAACGGGAAGGTCCTCCGCTTTGCGGGTTTCTATTTTTTTCGAATAATCAGATAAAAAAATTTATATCTCGCTTCCAACTGCTTGGAAAAATATTCCGTGGCATAGATTTTGTGAGAAATTGAATGCTTTACAAAAAGGTCTCTTATGACTTTTTCAAAAACTCAACCGATTAAAAGATATTCATAGTTGAAGTTTGGCTATTTTAAGGAAAATATTCGTTTTTATTATGAATTTTATAAGTCGATGAAAAAAATTATTTCGGATTGCGGAACTCATGATTTTGTAGGAAATTTACTGCTCTACAAAAATGGTCTCTTATGATTTTTTGATTAAGTGAAGCCGTTACGAGATATTCATCGTCAAACATTAACGAATATCAATATTTCCAGTTTTTGATCAATAATTCGATAAATTTTAATTTAAACTATGAGTTTCAGGAAAATTTACATAAATTTGAGTTTCGATCGATAAAGAAATGTTATAATAAGTTAGATAAAGAATTATTGGAATTATCATTGATTTTCCTTGGAGAAATGCCTCAAGAAAAGATTTCTTTCAAACGTCCTGGTACTGTTCATCATGCTAGATGGATGGCTAAGGCCATTTATAGTTTGAAAATGTATCTATTCAGAGATGAATTCAAACTCTCTCAGAAAGAATTGCATGGTCTTCGTCATTTCTGTATTTTTATAGTCACATTGTATTTAAAAGCTTGGTTTTCATCAACTTCTGCAACAACTGCTGCTTATCATGACTTGCAGTTTATGAAAAATTTATTGGAGTACAAACATATCAATCCTTTGATTTCTTCAGCTACGTGTGAAAAAATGATTTCGCACTTATGGTATTTGAGCGATGAACTTGCCATTTTATCACTGTTTGACGATGGCGTTCCATTAGAAGGAAAAAAAGTATTGTTGAAGCTGTTAATACTCGTGAAGGTACAGATTCTAAAGCTAAAAGATTTGTAATTGCTAAAAAGATTTGAATTCATTGGCGCAGAGAACTCTGAGTGACTTTGTGTCTAAAAAGTCATTAAATCTTTTCAAAATCTTCGATCTACCGTATGACTTTCTTGATGTCGATGTTGAATTATGGCCTACTAATGAGAGTTATCTCGAAAATAAAGAATACTTTCAACAACTAAAAGTTGTCAATGATTCAGCAGAGCGAGCTGTTGCATTAGTCAGTGAATATAATCAATGCTTGACAAAAATGAAGAACAATTCCAGTACTTATTGCAAGTTGTCAAAGAACATCAAAAACATTCCCAAATTGTAATAAAAGAAATTATTTATAGTAATAGCGTACTGTTATGTTAAAAATATAGACAATTATATTGCAATTGATAATTCAATAAAAATTTATCTATAAAAAAGTTAAATACTGGTTGTTTCTTACTTGATTCAATACTTTTCATATTAAATTTGACAAAGAAATATGTCATTCACTTCAAATTAAACTAATCATTGGCTATATGTCGAAAAAAATGCTCTAATTTCTTGTTTTAATGCAATCAAACAAGCTCAAGACTGAAAACAATATTAAAAAAATTGTTTATAACATTTCTTTATCGATCGAAACTCAAATTTATGTAAATTTTCCTGAAACTCATAGTTTAAATTAAAATTTATCGAATTATTGATCAAAAACTGGAAATATTGATATTCGTTAATGTTTGACGATGAATATCTCGTAACGGCTTCACTTAATCAAAAATCATAAGAGACCATTTTTGTAGAGCAGTAAATTTCCTACAAAATCATGAGTTCCGCAATCCGAAATAATTTTTTTCATCGACTTATAAAATTCATAATAAAAACGAATATTTTCCTTAAAATAGCCAAACTTCAACTATGAATATCTTTTAATCGGTTGAGTTTTTGAAAAAGTCATAAGAGACCTTTTTTGTAAAGCATTCAATTTCTCACAAAATCTATGCCACGGAATATTTTTCCAAGCAGTTGGAAGCGAGATATAAATTTTTTTATCTGATTATTCGAAAAAAATAGAAACCCGCAAAGCGGAGGACCTTCCCGTTATAATTAAGAGCTTATACTTGGAGAGAATTCTTTTTAGGTGTCTACGAACCTATTTTTCAGAGTATAAAGTCAAAAATAAATTATTCGATTTTTTTGACCCACCCTAATATATAGATATACAGTTCACATAGGGTGACTGATTCCCAATACTTTTCAATCAATATTTTTAATCAGGGAGGGAAAAGACGACAGAGAAAAAATAGTGCGGGCATTGAAAGGAAAAATATGTAAAAAATTATGTAAGATAATGAAAGAGATAGAAAAGTTATTAAAGGGAGACTATGAGAAATGTGAAAGTGAGAGTGATGTGTGAGTGCAAAGGATGTCGTCAATCAGGACACACAGTATGAGAGAGAGAGAGAAAAAGAAAGAATGAGTAGGAAGGGGAGAAAAAAAAAGAGAAAGAAGCAATGGAATGAAAAAATGATGCGTCTGTGATATAAGTATAAGAAAAATGGGAGATTAATAAAAATGAAATGTGATATAAATAGAAAATAAGAAAAAATATATTTTTCTAAAAAAGGAGAGAAAGATTTATATATGCTAATATACTAATATGTAAAATATTTTTTTTTTTTTGTAAAACACATGATTGTGATACAAATAAAACTTATATCTATCTATCTACTCTTAAACAAAAAACTTTTCAAGTTTAAACCAGCGAAGTGGACAAGTACTTCTAGTCCATGATTAAAGAACGAATTAAATAAAACTTAGAAATCCTTGATTAAGAAATCTAATTTGAAATGATTTAAAATGATTTGAAATGATTTAAAAGTATCGGATTTGAATACTATATAGATATACAATTAACATGGAGGTAATGATTTCAAATCATCTTTCTGAATTAGCGATAACGAAATTTGAATTTTTTGGATACTTAATTAATTTCATCAAGGAGAATTTACGTTTTAATGTTTTAAATTCTTTTTTAATAAGTTATAAACTTACCTGAGGAGGTGGTTACTTTTTTATGTTGAAATGAAGTAAAGTTAATCTGGTAATTTCAAATAAAACTCATAATATTGATAAAAGCAGAAATCCAATTTGTTTAAAAGAAAAAAATTGTTTCATAAATAGTTTCAAAAACTATTTTTTACAAGTAATTAAATTAGCTAAATTGTAATTAAAAAATTATCGGGCGATTTGATCTTAGTAACGTGAGTATTTTTGTTAAGTAATATAATTGGTTTGTAAACACTAAAAAAGTTATTTGATATCAATTATACGATATTTACCTGAAATAATATAATTGTAAAAAACAAAAATAAAGTCAATAGGAAAAGTACCGAGAATTTTATTTTTTTTATCATTTTGTTTTCTAACTCATTCGATGTGTCTACGTACTTAACGTAAATTCTAAAATATATTTCAAATATCTAAATACTTGAAACATAATTGTCATAGATGAGTAACCAACATATTATTTTGATATTTAATTTAACAGACATCTGATAATGATCAGGAATTTCTTAACAAATAATTTTTATGAAGAAAATTGAAAAAAAAAAAATATTAAGACAATAAAAAAATGTATTTTCTTAGTTTTTAAATAAAATCAGAAAATTGTCATGATATAATTTATTTAACTGTCATGATGATATTGTGTCATTATCATAGTAAATGTATTTTCAAATCATCAAATCATCGTGTTAAAGAACATCGAACTAACTTGACTAACTATTGTGAAAGGATTAAATAGTCTACTTAAAATTTTTTTTTTTTTAAGTAATCAGAATAATAAAATTTCAGAAAATAAATTTACAAGAGTAGTCTTAAAACAAAATAAAAATAAAAAAAAACTGAATATTTAGTTAATAAACGGGCTAAATACTTGGTCAAATAACTCTAACGCCTACTTTTCAAACGCAGCTGCACAGAAAATTAGTTTCGAGCGATCGAAACGCCACGTGCTGACGTTTTTAAAAAGTACCCAGTATAAGGTATACTCAGTATAAGGTTGACCTCATTAATGTTATAAAGTCATAAAAACATTTACATTAATTGATATTGTTGATTCATGTGGTTTTGACTGTTAATTAAATAATTGGTTATCTCTACGACAATGCCTGAAAACGTTAATAATTTAAAATGGACAGGTATTTATTGAATTGTCTAAAAATTTTAAATTGTATTATTGTATAAAAAACAATGACAATGTACTTTATAATTAATCATTAATAATTCTAATCAATATAATCACGGATCTATGTAGTTTTTCCAAATGTTACTTAAACTGTTTTACTCTATTTTTCACTGCACTAAATAAAATATTACTAAAATATATATACAGACAAAAATACCAAGATGTCACATATCCAATGATGACTAATGACAATAATTTGAGTTTTAACTATGTCAAAAAATTCATATTGATATACAGCTGGATATATAATTGAAAAAAGTCGTGTTGTCAATTTTGATAATCAATCAATACATAAATTAACCAATTAATACAAAATTATATTAATACCTTATGATGATTTCCTCATGTTTTATTTTAGTCACCTTCAAAATATTTGGAGTAACTAAATCATGATAATATTATAAAATATTTAATGAAAATTAACTTAGCAGATAGTTGATAATTTTAAGAATTTTTGTAACAAATAAATTATGACAAAAAAATTTATAAAAAAATTGACATTTAGAAATTTTAAAAAACTACAAATGCAATTTTTTTAAATAATTTTTGGAGCAAATTTATTTGTTAAAAAAAAATTAAAAAATTGTCAAGTGACAGCTAACTTTAATGTCATAATATTTGCATGCTTGAAAATTTTTACTTCAATCTTGAATGAATTTCATTTCACAGATTATTAATTTTTATTCTTGTTAGTTATTTGTGAAAAAACTAAAACAATTCAAAATTATCACTACATGTTTTTAGTCATGTACTTTTCTCTTTTATTAGTCTTCTATAAAAACGAATTTTATGTAATTAACAGTAGCACGAGACTTATTAAGAGTGTGGAGAGAAAATTCGGAACGAAAAAGTCGGGAAATTGTGGACATTTGGGATTCCTTATTGTCAGATAAAATGGAAAAACTTGGAAACGAAAGTAAGTAATAATAACACTATAAGTGAAAATTTTATTTGTGTAATAATTTGTAATAGCCTAGTATTTCTTATTTTGTAATTTAAAAAACGTATTTAATAATTGCTAATTGAATATACACATTTACATAAAACTTTTTTTTTGTGTTCTATTAGAATACCTAATATTGGAGCAAGTTTGCGTGGCTGCGTTGGATTGCCACAGATTACCTTTAGCCGAATATACGAGTAAAATATTAATGAAAGAATTTCCTGGTAGTTTAAGAGTACACAAATACCATGCCATGCATTTGGAAGCTCTGGAATTGTAAATCAATTATTAAAAATTATTTGTTCAAAATTATCTATACAAAAATATTATTTTTACGTTTTAAATTTTTTAGGTATGATGAAGCATTAGAGGTTTT
This sequence comes from Cotesia typhae, assembly GCF_013202065.1. Lineage (NCBI taxonomy): Eukaryota > Metazoa > Arthropoda > Insecta > Hymenoptera > Braconidae > Cotesia > Cotesia typhae. The sequence goes on along the minus strand of NW_027423757.1, from coordinate 792,460 downwards.
GGAATCAATAATAAAAAGAGATGAAACTAATGCAGCACCAAGAAAACGCAAAGTAGCTATTTTCAACGCTCGTGGTAAAACAGCTGAAGCTATTAAAGAGCTCACAGAATACCTGAAAGTGTGAGTGTTATTTATTACATAGATAATCATTACTGCTAATAGCATCGTTCAACGTATAAAAACTGAAACTAAATTTACTTTTTTACTCTCTACATTTTTGTTTCCTCTATGACGGGTTTCTAGAAAAAATGATGACATTTAATAAATGCATCATAATTTCGAGATTAAATTATCACTTTTGGGCGCAACATTATTTATAAGAACATGCACAGTAGAATGTATGCATAGTTTCAGAATTACAGATTCCTTCAAAAAAATATCCTTCACAAAGTAATCTATAGTAATTAAAATACAACAGATGAATATTCGTAAATCAACCATTAAAAAATTCACACCCTCATTTTATTCTTATTTTATTTAGATAATTACTCGATAGCTTTTTTGCAGTTATTACTTCAAATATTTTATAAATAAGATTTATTCTTAATAGGTTTATGAGTGATCAAGAAGCTTGGTATGAACTCTGTGATTTGTATTTAAAAGAACAAGAATATGCTAAAGCTGCATTTTGTATGGAAGAGTTGATCCTTCACAACCCACATAATCACCTTATTTACCAAAGATATGCAGAAATAAAATATTCACAAGGTGGATTTGAAAATATTGAAACAGCCAAAGTATACTTTAGTCAAGCAGCCAAATTGAACTCCAATAACATGAGGGCTCTTTATGGCTTGTTATTAGTAAGTTTTCTTTTTTAATAACCCATTCAAGTTTAAACGTTTTTTTTTTCTTCAAACAATTTTTTATTCTAGTCTGCTAACTACATCGCAACATCTTCAAAGTGCCCTTTATCAAAGAAAAAAGAAGCAATCAAACTAAGTGAGTGGACAGCAAGTCAAATTGAGAAACAGTACAAAACTAAAGTTTTCGATAATAGTAGTATTGAAAATTTGGAAAGTTTGATAGGAAAATTGCATTTAGATGCATAAATTATATATTTATACATAGATAATTAAAATCACTTTTAATTCAATTTATTGCTTTTGTAGAGTAATCCTTGATTAATTATAGTAACTTTATTTCTACTATTGTTTCTTATCTATTTAAGATTAATTAGTCTTCAATGCATTTACAAATTGAATTAACAAAACAAAAATAAATTTTTTTTTACTTTCAAAAATTTCCAAGTTAACGCATCATAATGCTCAATTAATGTTCAATCAAGTATTAATTTTATTAATTTATTGATTTAAACGCAAAAAAAAAAAACAAAATTTTTTATCACTAATATGTAATACGCAAAAAGAAAATTAAAAAATTTCATTTAAATATATGTGTCTTAATCATTCATTTTATAATGAAAATAGTTAAACAAACAAAAAACTTTTTATCAAAAAAAAAATTCTATTTAAATATAATATTTTTTGAGCCGTTAATTTAAAAGCTTAAAAGTCCAATGGTTAATTAAGCATTTTTATTCAATATTCTGTATAAGATATTTTATTCATTCATTAAAAAATTAAAATATTAAATATTGTTGACTTTTCAAAAGCGTTCCATTATTAAAATTTACCATATAAAAAATTTGATTATAATTCAATCTAAAATTATTTAGGGCGTCACAATATGAATACTGCATATTTTTCATATACTGTCTAATTTTGTTAAGAAAAAGAGCAAACAAACAAATAATTGTTTCAGCGGACTACTCTCAGGACTGCGCAAAAATCAGTTGTTAGTTTATTGTATAGCGGTCCTTTTATAATTAGTTAAATCGTATAATTAATGTTCATAAAATATTTCATACACTATCTGAAGCTAGCCTAATGATGAATTAAAGTAAAATGCTGTCCCAGGTGGCTGATGAATCTTTTATAAAACATTGCCAATTGGCTGACTAAAATGATATCCTGTTTGGGCTCATTCTTTCTTCTTACATTATCGGTAAAACTAAATTTAAAAAAAAATTATAATTTAAGGCCAGTTTTTCAATCCGGGGTAAAATTTTATCCAATATTAAAAATATCTATACATTTCATTTACATAAATATACAGACAATAATGATTTTATGTTTATCCCAGATTAAAAACTGGGCCTCAATAATTGTTATTTTAAAATAAACTTAAACAGCTTATTATACCAAATAGATTACTAATTTTCCAACAATGAAAATAGCTGAAATTTTCTAAATTTAACATGTGTTGAGGGAATGACATTCAAAGTTTAAATTAAATTTACATCAATCCTTCATTCTTTGAGGTGGTATTTGTCAGGAGACTGATATTTCCGCGTAAAAAGATGAATTTTTCTCTCATATAATTTTAAAATTCAATATTTATTACTTACACATCAGAAATGATAAACTTTTCTTATTAACTGATATGTGTAAGATAAGACAAATACTTCACTTCGCACGATTTAGGCACTGCCGTTGTACTTACAGTTCAGGTAAACTTCCATGCTAATTTTTTAAATGTTGTATGAATGTGTTACCAGCAAACTGACATACATGATGGTAAATTAAAATAGAGTGAGTGGTTATTTGTAATCAATAAAGATTAATATTTTCAAATCCATGAGTATTAATCAACTGCTGATATGATAATATGATAAGATAAATAATTAATAAAAGAGTAGAAATAATATTCTAGAGTTAAATGAAAATAAGGATAATATCTTTAAATTGCAAAAAAAAATCGTTACAAGATAAGAATTACATCAAATTGATAAGTTTAAATTATGGAACAATAAATTATGTAAAATAATATTTTTACAAGTAGTCGAGTTAAACGTATTAGACAATGGATGTCTATCGATCTTCAATATTTTTAAGTATTTTGGTATTTTTGTTTTATCTTCTGATCAATCTGAAATTTCAAGTATGTTAATGGCATTTTTGATATTATATAAATATCTAATTTATAACTGTTGAAAATTAATTTATTTAGGAAATGAATTAAATGAGACAACAGTTTTCAATGAAATTATAAACTGGACAAAAAATGGTACACAAACACCTTTATTCCGAGATATTATTAATTATTTAGCTACACCTTTTGAAACCCGACAACTTGATTGGTCAACGCCTAATGGTTCAGAAGCTGGAACTTTGTGCGTTATTTGTAAGTCTCTTACAAAAATTTTTTTAGCTCTTCGAAGGAATGGTACTTCCGTTGAAAAAGTTCAAGATATTGCTAATAATCTTTGCACATTTTTGAATTTTCAAACTGAAACTGTTTGTCACGGACTTATTCGTCTCAATTTGGTAAGATTCTTTTAGTTAATTTTTATTTTAATTTCTGGCTCAAGAAAATCGGATTTTTGAAATAAAAAATCGAACAACTTTTCTCATCTAACTAAGACCCTTATTGGTGAAATTTATTTTGAATTTCAATCATTTTTAATTTTATAAATATTCATTTATTTGTCTCAGCGGGATAAGAATATTGAAACTAAATTTTTCAATTCGACAAAATTAAATAGTGCAAGTTTTCACAGATTAGTGGAATATTACTTTTTATTTCTTTATGTCATCTAGTTTGCCATAACTTTATTGATTGATTTGATTTATAAAATACTGATTGAATATAAGAACGTAAAATTAATTTTTAGTTTTTTTCCATGTATTCTAGCCAATTATCTTGTATATTATTGACAACGAGCAAAATATTACTCACGATGATATTTGTGGTATTTTACTACAAAATCAAGAGTGTTCCGATCCATCAAAAAAGTTTGATTGGACAATAGATGTCAATGATGATCCTCCAATAGTATTCGATATCTATTCAACCGGAAAGAAATTAAAAATACTCCAAATTACTGATATTCATTATGATCCATTATATCAACCAAGTGGAAATGCTGATTGTGATGAACCTACATGTTGTCGTCGTGGACAAAGTACTAATGGGAAAATAAATGAGAAATCTGCTGGTTTCTGGGGAGATTATAATAACTGTGATCTACCTTGGCACTCAATTATTAATGCTTTAGAGCATATAAAAACTCAACATTTAACGTTTGACTTCATTTATTTTACTGGAGATATAATCGATCATGGAATATGGGAAACGAGTCAACAAAGAAACATTGAAAGTATAAAAAAATGTTTCACAGTCATCCAAAATATTTTCGGTGATATATCAGTTTATCCAATATTTGGGAATCACGAATCGCATCCTTTAAATTTGTAATTTTACTTTTTAAGAATTCAAAAAATAATAAATTTTAACAATTTATAACTTTATTTAAAATTTAAGATATGCACCGGATTATATAAAAAATGATAGTTTATCAACTGCATGGCTATACGAACTAATGGCAGACATTTGGATTGAAGCTGGCTGGTTACCACCACCTGTTAAAGACACAATTTTGAAAGGGGGATATTATAGTGTGTCACCCAGGCCAGGATTTCGAATAATTAGTCTTAACAGTAATGTCTGCTATATTTACAATTGGTAAACGACAAATTAATATTTTATTTTAAAAATTGATTTAAAATCTTTAATTTTTTGACACTCATGAATTTTGATAAAACATTTCCTTGTTAAAAATGCTTTAAACAGGTGGCTTCTTTACGATCCTCAAGATCCTGGGGGTCAATTACAATGGCTAGCTGATAATCTGTTGATTGCTGAAAAAAATAAAGAAATCGTCCATATTTTGAGCCACATACCACCTGGTTCTGCGGAGTGTCAACATACATGGAGTCGTGAATACAAAAAAATTATCAATAGATTTTCTCACGTAATTGCTGCTCAATTTAATGGACATACACACAACGATGAATTTAATTTATTCTATAATCCGAACGATAGTAATCAAGTAATAAATATTGCTTGGAACGGAGGTAGTTTAACTCCATATGCTAATTTAAATCCAAATTATAAAGTATATGAAGTAGATGATAATAATTATGTAAGCAACTAGTAATATATCCATCAATGCGCCACCTCAAGATTAATTTCAAGTAATTAATATTAATTATTAATCAGGTTGTTCAAAATATTGAAACTTGGATGTATAATCTTACTGAAGCCAATGAAAATTTTTGAAACGACCTAATTGGTTCAAGTCGTATTCTTTCAAAGAGACATATAATCTAGAAGATTTATCTAAAGACAGTTTAAATCAGTTGGTTAATAAAATGATCAAAAATTCATCAATACTTCAAACATATCACAAGTAAGTTACGTATTGAAAATTATCTAGCTATTTCATCACCTATCAAGTAAGAGGAAATTTTATGTAAAAAATAGATATTTATTATTTTTCAGTAACTTTTTCAAGCATGCTGCACCTTCTTTAAAAACGAATGCGACAATGGTTGCCTAAAAAAATATATCTGTAGAATCATAAGAAGTTCCAGTGATGATAAAAGTGAATGCAACAATTTATTACAATTTATATAAATTATAATTCATACTAATTAAATAAAATTACTTTATACAGATTATACAATGAAATAATTTTTTTTTTAAATAATTTTGTTATTAAAACACTGAATAAAGGTTGTTTTGAAAAATAGTAGTTTATAAATTAATCGGATACTTTAATTTTAGCTGGATAGTCAGGCCAACGTACCTAGTTGATTTTATGAATAATTCATTAGGGAGATTATCTAGTTCACTGATCTATAATCAAAACAAATGTATCAAAAATTAGGAAGATAATTAAAAATATTTCTCAACTTACATTTTTACGAATATATTTGACTAATTTTTCTATACGTTCTGGAGTATTACAGTCCATGCAAAAATTCTTCTCCATATAGCCCCAGCTAATACATGATCATCAGATAGTAAACCTTCATCATAACTCAAAATTGCAGCATTAAACTGATATCCAATCTCTTGTATCTGGTGTCTTACAGCTGAATCTCTAATATTCTATATATAATGCAAATGAAAGATTAATGTAAATATGTGAAATAACGCGTACCTACATTCACAGAATTACATCATTTTTTGTGACTTACTCCAAGCTGTTTTTTCCTAACATCAGTATCTTGCCATAATGCAGCTATTAAATTGTATCGAATTCCCATTCCTTCGTCTCCTATGGCCATTAATCTCACCATGAGCATCCACACGTGTAATTCAGTAATTAAGAACCAAGAAAAAAACGTATCTGGCATATCATAATCTATAATATATATACATTGGATTAGATTTCATTAAAAAAATTATTTTCTTAATTATTAATTACCTTTCATGAATGAGACGTAATCGAGGCTATCGCAACTGTGTCTGTACAACAAAAAACCTTTTGTTCTGTGAACCTGAAATCAGACAAATTCTAGATAACAAATATTTTATTTTATAAAACTTTAATGAATAAAATAAAACTTACATACTTCTGGAAGGCATGATAATAAACTTTTTCTTTAACTCGATTATACAAACTCTCTTTATAAACTAATTTAGCGGATGCAAAATTAATTGAATTTGTACAAATTTGTCGTCTGTCGATGTTTGATAAAATCGGTAATGTCCATGATGGTGACAAGTATTTACAAAACTTATTTATTTTGTAAAATAAAATTACTTTATTATTTAAGAGAGCCATTTTAGTGTGCTGTAAAAATAAACAATGCTTATTAGTGGATATCAATAACTTATTTATTTATTTATTTTTTTTTTTTCATAAATGTATTAACCTAAAAAAAATAATTTTATTTATTCTATGTTATGAACATTATACATACATACAGGTTAAAATATCATAATTTATATTTCTTGAAATATTACCTTAGTATATAGTATTATTTAAATGAATTTTTACAACAAATTTTTTTATTACTCTACATTGACAACAAAAATTGCAACAAAATATAGTTTTTCAAAAAATAAAATGACTTAATTGAAAAAAACCTCAAAAGAGCGGCTCCTTAAATTTTTCGTTTAGGCTATAATGTGACGGTGATGGCTTGAAGCTTGAACTGTAGTTAAAAATGGAGGTCACCGGGAGTGTATAAGAGCCACATTTATACTAAATTTACTTCTAAGCAAGTTATATTTTTCATAGAAAAAAAAATAGTAAACGGTAAATTAAAAAAGGCTTTTTGTGAAAGATGTTGATACTTTTTAATAAAACTTTAGCATTTCATTAAAATTCGAAGGAGAGACATGGTTCGATGGTAGCTATATGTTACCTAGTGGATTATTTAACAAATATATTAATCTAAATTTAATTCTGTTATAATTTATTTATTTTTTTTTCGTTTTAATTTTTTAATTATTTTTTTATTTTTTTTTTTTCCAAGAAAATTCAAAATATTTATAATTAAATAAAAGTAAAAGTATTATTTTCAGTTTAAGTTGTTGGTTCAAAATCAGCATGGTTTAATATTTTGAGTATTTATATATTTATATATACATGAATATTTTTTTTCCTCTCGTAAGTTATATATCTTAGATAATAAAATAAAAAACATTTTTTTTTTGAATTCATAAAATATAAATTTTTTTTTCAATGCAAGGGTATATGAATTATGAGGTTCTGTTTGCTTTCTTATTAATTATAGAGGACAAAACTTAAATAGATGTAAAATATCATAAAAAAAAAATATTTAACTTTATTATTTCAAAATATATAAATGTATCAAGATTTTTACATCAATATAAGGTTGTGAATGAATTTCGTAACAATATTTATCAACTGTAATTTATATTACATAATGCATTTTTATAAGCTATTGAGACATATTAATCTTTATTATAATATTTCAGGTTCTAAAATGAAAGCTAAAACTAGAACAAAGAAAAGTGATCGGAAATTCACTCGACATAAACTTACTCCAAAAGATTCGCCTCAAATTGAAACTCCTATTTGTGACTTTTCAAATTTATGTAAACCTATCGATACAAGCTTATCCAATTTAGTTCAAGTAACAAAATTGTTAGAAACTGCAAATGATGAAATTAAATATATTCTCACTTATGAATGTGAAGTTATTTATGAATGTAAAATATGTCGAAGTTTATTTAGAAGTTTATTAAACTTTATTTCACATAAACGAATTTACTGTCCTGAACAATTCAATATTTCAAATAATAAAGATGTCATTAATCCTCAAGTTATGGTTTGTAAATATATCGCGATATATATTACGATTATTTCTTCTATTAATTAGAATTTTTTGTAATAAAAACTATGATTACAGGTCGTTGAAAAATCTATTGATTCTGAATGTGAAGAAAATTATGAAGATCAAAAATCATCCAAAAATGAAGCTCTTAATAGGAAATTTAGTAAGAAGGATCTAACATCAGTGATAACAATGTTACAGAAAAAACAAGCAGATCCAAATTATAATGACGTTGAAGAAAGAAATCGTCGAACTCGTATTGTAGCAGATACTGAACAAGTACTTTTAGAAGTTTTAGATTCGAATCGAGCTGCTTTTCAAACTGTCTTAGAACCAAAACTGTCAAATATTGCTTCGAACGATCTAATGAAAGCTCAGGTGATTATTTTTTTTATATATTTTATAATTAATATTAATTCTTTTAATTATAATTTACAACTTTCAATAAATTTAGACGATAGAATTACAAAGCATATTAAGTCGAGATACAGCTGTACTTGGTCCAGATGGGTCCATTTTAGCGTTTAGTAATGATGGAAAAGTTGATAATAAAGATATTGACAAAGTGTCAAACCATAATCTCGTTTGCTCAACATGTAATGTCAAATTTGCAACTAAAAAAACATTAACTTTTCATATTAAATCACTTCATACTCCTAATCGACTTGTCTATCCTTGCCCTTGTTGCCCAAGCTTATTTCCTAGTACATGGGGCGTTTATCGGCATTTAGTAAAAGGTAATATTTTTTTTTCTTTTTTTTAATAAATTAATCAAAGAACACAACTATTTAATATAACGACTTACATTTATTCTCTAGTTCATCGGAAAAGTAATGCTCAAGTCCGAAAATTACGATCAGAGATTCAAACAAAGGCATACTTGAAAGAAACTACTCGTGCTCAAGACATTGATAAAGATTGTGCTAATAATAAATTGAATAATTCCAAAGAATCTCGACTAATGAATGAAACTGAGGTATAAATTTCTAGATTAATCAACGATGTTTATTGCATTATTAATAATTAATAATACTCAATAAATTATTTTTACAGGAATGGATGACGCACTTGGAATCAGATACAGAGCTTCAAAGATGTGGAGGTTGTAACAAAAGATTTGACAGAAAAGCGGCACTGTTAGCACACTCTCAAATTTGTCAAAGACGTCAAGCTGCATGTAGTGATGTTGCGATTAGATCTAAACGCAATAAAATTGCTTCTGAAGCAAATACTGAAAAAATAAGTCCGTTGACTGAAATTTCTAAACCAACTAAGGAGAATCTACAGATACCAATCAAAAAAATATCTATGGAATCAGAATCACGAGCAATATCATCCTCAGTAAATTTCACTAGCTTATTAAATTTTTCTAATATATCGCCTGCTGTTTCAATAACTCGATTACCTCAGCAACAACAAGCTAATGAAATTAGAGTGGAAGGTATCGCTAGTCTTAGCAAAGATGCGTGGGAGAAAATTGGAGATGAAACATCTAAACTAAGAGTTGATACTAGTGTTGATGTCTTAACAATACCTTCTGAAGCTGCACCAACAAAAATATCTCCAAATGATAATGTATCAGATGATCCGGAGATTATATTTACTAATATTGAGAAACCTAGTATTTTAAAAAATAAAGGCAGCAAAAAAAGAAAAATGGGAAAACGAAATACTTCAATAGGTAAATAATACTGATCATATTTTTATTGATGCTATAAACTGATAATTTATACCTTATAAATTTATTATTTTAGATTCTAACAAAAGAATTAACTTATTGGTACAAGAAAATAATGAGAAAATGAACTCTGCAAAAATAATATCAAAATCAGATACAAATCTAGATGAAAAAATAAATTTTATAAGTCCTCAAAAATTTGAATGCATACCGTGCAAACTTACATTCTCCAATCTTACACATCTACGAAGGCATATGACTGAGCATATGGATTGGTACCGTTTTAGATGTAAATTGTGTGAATTTAAATGTTTTAATAAGATCGATTGTGTTGCTCATTGTAACAAAATTCATAACGCTAAAAATAGTCGAATGAATATTGAAAATATGGTAATAGAATCAACATTCAATGAAAAACCTACAAATTCTTCAAGAAGTTTATTGAAAAAATGTCATGTAACTATACCAGTAATTCAAAACGGTAATAATTCTACAGATGACAACAATAGCTGTAGCGTTAAATCTTGTGAAGAATTACCGGACGAAAATAGTGAAATGGTTAAAAAAGCCAAGTTAGGGGAAGACTCAGAACTGCGTCGAATGGTTATGGAAGTAATATTTGGTTCATCTGAAACAGTAAATGAGGAAGAACCTGGAAGTAGTACTGAAATTGAAGAAATTCGAGATTATAAAAAAAACAGTAAAATGCCTAGTAAAACATATTCAGATCCTGAAGAAAATAGCTTGAATCATATAGCAACAATGAAATTATCATCAAATCACAATAGGCTATCTCGAAACAGCAGAAATCGTACGAAACTTGAAAATAAAAATTTCATTTATGATTTAGATGCAGTTCTCGTTAAAGATACTGCTACAGACGGAACAGGAGTCATTGTAGAGGACAATAAAACAAGTACGAATATTATGAACAATGAATCCGATTCAGAAAGTGATCTCTCTGTAGTACTTTATCGAGATAGAACTATTGTGAAAACTAAATTAGAAAAGGTTGCATAAAATGGATATTTTTATCAATAAATTGATATTTTTTAGCTGTAACATTTATTACTATAAGATTGTATGCTCCTTAATATAGAAAAAAATCGCAGTTCGAACAATTTCTTTTCATTCTACGTTGTATTGATTATGAATAAGAACAAAAGTATTGTAATAATTCAATTAATTTAACAGTATTGATTTGATTATCCTTGTGTGTGTATGTATAGTCATAAAACTACATATTCTATGTTTAACTATAGGAATTCTATTAATAAACCATTAACAAAAAATTGCATAAAAATATTTTAAACAAAAAAAAATCTATTCTTATTCATCATTTTTATTGTTGATCTTTTTAATTGTCTATTTTATTTATATGAAAAAAAAAAAGTTATACAAATATTGGCTTAATTGCAGTTATGCATGGAATATCTATAACCGATTGAGTAACGCCAAGAGTAAAAAAAAATTGTATACAATAGGTATATATTTTAGGAAAATATCAACTAAGGTATGAAACTAAAAGGAATATTTAATTGTTAAATAATGTCTAAACGATTGATATTTTAGTCAATGTTTGACTAGATAATAAAAGAAAAAAAAAATAGCAATTTATTCTGTTTTAAAATCATAATTTAAAAAAGTAGAACAATTGTGCAAGAAAAATATAAAGGCCAGCATGTTAAATACATTTTAGTAATACTATTTATGAAATTAATATTTATTAAAATGTATACGAGAAATAATGAGAACAAAAATTCAAAAAATAATCTAAAAATGTATGATATAAAAAAATCTCTTTAAAGTTTCGTAAGTTGTGTTTTGGTAATTATTTGAATAAAATCAGAGCTCCATCTATTTTCAGCCATACACAATACAAAAAATTCAAAAATTGAGATCAGAAATTTTTCTATAAATTTTGTTGTTCTATTCAGGCGAATTAGGTAATAAAAATAGTTTCAATTTTGAAAGAAATTGAAATTTATAAATATTTTTTTTTTTTTCTATTAAAACTAATTAAAGATCATGTATTAAATTTTCGACATTCTTATAGTATGTTCGTGTTGCGCATCGAAAGTATAATATTTAAAAAAAAGTAATTATTTTTCAAATTTTCAGCCTGTGCCTACTTTATTTATTTTTTTTTTTTTCATTTCCTTCGCTATTCCTAATATTAAAAAATATTATCCACAGATATTTGACTAAAAATGTTTGTATTCGAGTAAAATCCCGGTTGATTAAAGGTGGGCTGAGTGAATGCATTTCCAAAAATTTAATTTACTGATTATTTTGTAAAAAATTTTATATGAACTATATGATAAAGCTTCCGCAATAATTAGTCGTAGTATAGTCGTTTTTTGAAACTTTATTTTAATTGATTTGAAAATTTATTTATGACGTGATTAGAAAAATTAAATTTTTGAAAATATCACTTATACGGTCCACCCTTAGTATATGATACTGAAGTCAGCAGACATCTACCATTTAATTTTTATGACAAATCAATGATAAAAAAAGTAGTATTAACAAATTTGCATTTGTAATTTTTCTTAATTTATAGACGTGAAATTTTTCATTAAAATTTCTTCACAATAATTTAGTTGTTAAAAAATTCCAAAAAATTTACAGATGTTTGTTAATTTCAGTATCAATTAAATATCTGATATATACCAACACTTGTAGCAAATATCTCCTAGGAGCGACAGTGTTATATCCTCAAATATCATAGGTGTCGTTGTCGATGCATTACGCGGTAATTAATTTAAATTCAAATTACTTAACTCTATTTAAGGGGTATTCCATGCCAAATCGACCACTTTTGACCCCGACCCTTTTCGATTTGGCCGAAAGTTTTCCATCCTTTTCTACCCTATAAAAAACGGTTCTCAGAATTTTTTTGAATTTTTTTACCTAACTCCAAAAAAGTTATGAATTTTTCAAAAAAATGGCTTTTTTATTTTCAAATAGCCATAACTTTTTCAAAACTAAACATTTAGGTACCTTTTTTTTTTTTTTTTAAATTTTTGTTTTTAGATGTACTTTCCGATAAAAATATTAAAAATTTTTGTAAGTCAATACATATGGAATTTTTCAGTTTTTTGACAAAAATCAATGATTTTTCGAAGTTCGACATTTTTTTTTTTTTAATTTTTTTTTTTCTAAAATAAACTTTAATCAATTCCACAGTTATCCCTGTAGAACCCAGATTGGGCCGATTTCTCTTTCTATTTTTTTTATTCAATTGAAAAAATATTGTTAAATTTTCAAAAATGGAAAAAAAATTTTTTTTCATAAATTTTATTTATATAATGAGATAAATACAATTCAACGATTTTACGGCATTACATTCACAATTTAGAGGCTTCATCGATGACTGTAATTAGTAAGATCAATAATTGATGCAGCTAAAATTAATTACTTTTCTCTCTGTCGTTTAAATATTTTACAAATTCTGTGTTCATTCGAATTCGAAAAGTTTTTAACTAGTAAACAACCATTTTTGTCCGGAATTATACAATGTAGTTGTTGAGTTCCTGTAATCGGTTTCGTTTTCAAAAATCGATCATTTAAATCATTTACTGCTGTGTCATAATCTTCTTCTGGGGAAAACTTCACTATAATATTCGGCAAGTTATCCGGTGCAGAAGCCCATTCAAAAGTTCTTCTGGTGTCGTTATTTGTTTGTCTACCGCGAGTTGGAGACTTGCTCTCGCTGCAAGTCGTTTGAGAATACCACCGATTCCATCACACGGACCTTTCCCATGGGCAGTCGCAAAAAATGCCATTCAGCAGGAATATCAAAATCATCTTCGTGGTAATATAAATTTACAAAGTTTTTAAAGTTTTTAAATTGTTGAGGAGCTCCATCAGAAAAATAATAAATCTTGTTACAACGTTCAGGAAGACTTTTCACGTAATCAGTTATTATTTCGATGAAAACATGAACAGCAACGGCATCATGTTTGTTAGAATCTGAGATAATTACTAAACTTTTGTGTTCAAGTTTGTTATTTACTGTATAATAAATAACGACTGGAAAAACTGTTGCCTGATTATTATTCCAGTGAAAACCAGCTGCCGCATTTTGTACTACGAAGGCATAATTTTCTGCAAAATCACAAATAATAACGTATTCGTTTGGTTTCAATGTTTCTTTCAATGTCTTCAAGAATTGGGCTTGCTCCTTAGCAATGAACGAATGAGGTAGAAGAATTTCTAACTCACTACAAAATTTTTCCACAAATTCTTCTGTAGGCTTAATAATAGTTTTTAAACTACTTCTCAGTTTTGATATCCAATATTTATATGTAATATTCTCGATTTCCCGGTCCTCAAAACATTTTAGTAAAATTTTACTCAACTCATCGACCCCAGGACAGTTTTTAAATCCACCTAAATAACACTGAAAAGATGGATTTTCACATATAATCATGCTCAAGTAATCGCTGTAGTGTTTAATGGGCTTTTCTGTGTTCCTTGTCAAAGAATAAATATTTGCACCTAAAATAACAGTAATTTAGTAAACTTAAAATTCACGCATTTATAATTATTAATTAATTTAATAATTACCAAGCATCATTAACTTCACGTTTTGATGAATCGTACACACGCAGATGGTGTGTGTTCCACTTGCCCCTGCTAACACACAATGTTTTGGTCGCAAAGAAGCGAATTTTGAAAATCCAATTCTCTCAGTAGGATTTATTTCACAGAAACATTGGTATAATTCTTTTAAGTTAGACAGGATAAGTCTTTTTGGACGTGTATCCGATTACCATCATCACTTCGAATTGATACAAAGTCTTTCATACCGGGCATTTGAGCACTATATTCATCATCGTTGTAAAAATTTTCAACTTTTAATTTTACCTGATCAGTAATTGTCCTCCCTATACAAAAATGTTGAGTAATTTAGTTTTCAAGTGTATTTAAAACATCGATTTTACGCTACCCATACCTAATTTCGATTCAGGTGTAGAAAGTAAACCCGTTTCTTCAACCAAATTTTTGCTACTCTTGACAAATGTCTTGATGTATTCATAGTTTCACAAATACGTCTCTCACTCCATTTTACAGGTAATAATGTTAAAATTTGTATTTTCAAAGACTTATCAGTTTCTTTATCGTTGAATTTATCCTACAACATTTTAATTAGAGAGCGAAAATTTTCACCATCGTCATCAATCGATTCTTCATCTGAAGAAGAAAGCAAAACTTTTTTAAAGCTGTCGGATACCCGATTTATTTTATTGTTCAAAAATTGATTATCATTCAATTTCTTCGATGGAATCGGTGATTGATTTAACAATTCTAATGCATGGTTTATTACGGGTAATTGAGTTGCAGCGCTAACTTGGGATCCTGAGTTTGATTGTGATGCTTTGGGTTCGCTATCAAATGACATGGAACCTTAAAAAATAATAGTGAAACATATAGCTACTAGAAATGTATTCAAGTAACGTATAAATAATTAAAAAAACTTACGGAATGATAAGGATAATGGGAGATCCATGGCAGTTGTATTACTATCATTATCAGCCTGATCATTGTTGTCATTATTGTCACTACCCGGGAAAAAATGATCAGACCTGACCATGCCTGTTCATGTATGATCAGGCCTGAAATTAGACCTGATCATGCCTGTTCATGTATGACCAGGCCTGAAGTTATACATGATCATGCCTGATCAGTTCTGTTCATGCCTGCTCATATCTGGAGTACTAAATACGCTCAGGCCTGATCAGGCCTGTCCATGCCTGACCAGACCTATCCATGCCTGCTCATGTCTGTTCATGTCTAAAGTGTTAAATACGTTCAGGCCTGTCCATGCCTGATCAGACCTCTCCATGCCTGATCATGTCTGAAGTGTTAAATACGCTCAGGCCTGTTCATACCTGTTCATGTCTATTCATGTCTGACCATGCCTGTTTATGACTGTTCCTCTCTGACTATAGTCAGAGATATGATAAAATTTTTTTCTTTGACAAAAAAATTTTTGGTCATCACAAAAAGTGCAAAATTATTTTTAACATTACGTTTATTTAAATAATTTTGAAATAAAAATTTATTACATTTTCTATGGGATGTTATGGTCTGCTCTGCTCCTGCCTAATATGAAAATCATTACTTATTATATTATTTAAATAAATGTGATATTATAATGAGATTCGGTTACATAAATAAATTAGGACTATCAAAATATATTATAAAACCAATTTTAACATTATATTTATCATAAACTTATTCGATACTCTATGTACTTCATAGAATTGTTACATCTAATATAGCAGCACAGAAGGCGGGAAATTCAAGGCAAACGGATAACACCAGAGTTAAACAGCATTGAGCATGGTTGGTAGTTGGATGGTTGACCGCTGGTGTTACATCCTTACAATAATATGTAATTATTTTTTTTTTTTATTTTATTTTATTATAGAGAATTGCGTATGACTCTATCAAGTACTACAACCATAAAATTAAGCAAAATAATTAATTAAAAATAGTAATGGGTTTTCAGACCTGACCATGTCTGATCAGGCCTGATCAGGTCAATTCATGCCTGATCAGGCATGGTCATTTTTCATGTCTGATCAGGGCTGAAGACTCATGCCTGTTCATGTCTGATCAGGTCTGATCATTTTTTCCCGGGTATAGTTGTCTTCACGGTCACTTACATCAGCACTAGGATCATTACGAGCATTTGTTTGTTGCTTCACTAACTCTGAAGCTTTTTTTCGACATGAACTGCATAATAAATAATTATCATCTAATCCTAACGTTACTTTCATAATATCAGTCGCCGGACGTAAACCAATTTTTTTAAAATGAGATTCCAACTCAAAAGGATTACAACACCGATCAAATACCTTTTTTGACGCCATACCGACAAATTAAAAAAGCGCTTATAAACTAGAGAAATTATTTATTTATACAACAAATGTAATGACAATCTTTTATAAAACACTAGATTGCACAAAAGATTTATAGGTTATGTTTTAGATCTCAAAATGAAAAAGCCGCACTTTTAATCAAAACATACTCGCTTATAGCATCTAGTTTACTGGCTATAGGTAAGTCGATAATTGTGATCCCTAGTTTATCGATCTAATTGATATATTAAAATTTGAATCTTACTAAATACAGTCATCGATGAAGCCTCTAAATTGTAAATATAATGCCGTAAAATCGTTGAATTGTATTTATCTCATTATATAAATAAAATTTATGAAAAAAAATTTTTTTTCCATTTTTGAAAATTTAACAATATTTTTTCAATTGAATAAAAAAAATAGAAAGAGAAATCGGCCCAATCTGGGTTCTACAGGGATAACTGTGGAATTGATTAAAGTTTATTTTAGAAAAAAATTAAAAAAAAATGTCGAACTTCGAAAAATCATTGATTTTTGTCAAAAACTGAAAAATTCCATATGTATTGACTTACAAAAATTTTTTAATATTTTTTATCGGAAAGTACATCTAAAAACAAAAATTTAAAAAAAAAAAAGGTACCTAAATGTTTAGTTTTGAAAAAGTTATGGCTATTTGAAAATAAAAAGCCATTTTTTTGAAAAATTCATAACTTTTTTGGAGTTAGGTAAAAAAATTCAAAAAAATTCTGAGAACTGTTTTTTATAGGGTAGAAAAGGATGGAAAACTTTCGGCCAAATCGAAAAGGGTCGGGGTCAAAAGTGGTGGATTTGGCATGGAATACCCCTTAAATATAAATATAAAATAAGTCTTTGATCTTGAAATCTCGAAAAACCGTTGCAACTCATAAATTTAGTTTAAACACTCTCTCAAAACATACAATAAACAAAACCATTTACTAAAACTTGTCAGAAACATAAAAAGTACTTGAATAAAATGCACACGTGTTACTTAACAACTAGACCTTTGTGAAAACTCATAAAAAGGAAAACACGTACTGAACATTTCTCAAGGGTTTTCCTAGTTAAAATTATTTTAGCTAAATATTCTCAAGAGGTCATAAATTATAAGATATAATAAATACGAAATAGAAAGCATAAAGCCTTAAAACATCCAACACTGGGACCATTGGTTAGATAAATAAACAATACTTTTAGAATATCTTATAATTATTAAATAATATTAATGTTTTAGTTTAACTAAAGAATAGTTTTCATATGGATTAATAAACAAATAATGATAGATTCATATTAATATTAATATGATGTATATAAATATATATATATATATATATATATATATATATATATATATATATATATATATATATATATATATATATATATATATATATATATACAGGGTGTCTCTGAAGTGGCGGGAGTAATTGTTGGGGTCGATAGAGAAAAAAATACTGAATCGAAAGTTCCTGAGCCAAAAATTTTTTTGGGCCATAGAATTTGAGTTATGAATTAAAAACGATAGCCAATCAGAAGCGCGCTATTCGAGAAATGAAAATGAGCGGGGAAGTAGAGGAGACGCGAGAGTGAGATGCTGCAATAGCAGCTTACTCGCTCACACAAAGCCGAGCATGAGAGGGGATTGTGACGCTATGAGCCGAGTACGTAAGTGTGAATGAGTGGATGTATGAGGTCGCAAGCGGACGGCTTAATGTATGAGTGTGTGTCCGTGTATCGCAGCATTATTGGAGGCGTTGTAACGCTGAATTAAAGCTAACCGGGTACTCTAAGACAGAGGAAAAATTTTAATTTTTATTTTTATTCGAAAAATTTAATAAAAAAAATAAAAAGGCCCAAGATTTAACCAGACCCACAGAAACGGAGAGTAAATTTTTAATTCTCATTTATTTTGCTGGGGATTATTTTCAAATACAAAAAAAAAAAAAAGGCTAAGATTCAACTGGAATCCAAAAAGAGATGGATGAAAAATTTTATTTTTATTTTTTTAATCAGCAAAATTATTTTTCTTTAAAAAAGAGCCCAATCTCGACTGGAGCAAGAAAAAATGATTGAAAAATTTTATTATTAATTTTCAATCAACAAAATTATTATAAAAAAATAAATGGGCCCAAGTCTCAACCGGACCCAAACAAACGGATAAAAATTTTTATTACTTACTTAATTTGCTGGAAATTATCTTTAAAAACGAAAAAATGCCCAAGACTCGATCGGATCCAAAAAAATAACAGTACAAAAATTTTTCCTTATTTTCAATCAGCAAAATTGTTTCTTTTAAAAAAAAGGCCCAATCTCGACTGGAGCAAAAAAATGATTAAAAAATTTTATTATTAATTTTCAATCAACAAAATTATTTAAAAAAAAAAAAATAGTCCGCAGACTCAACCGGACCCAAACAAACAGATAGATAGTTTTAATTACTTATTTATTTTGATGGGAATTATTTTAAAAAACGAAGAAAATCGCCCAAGACTCGACCGGACCCGAAAAAGATAAATCGAAAAATTTTATTTCTAAATATTAATTAACTAAATTATTAAGAAAAAAAAAAATAGACCCAAGACGCAGCAGGACCCAAATAAACGGATAGAAATTTTTTATTACTTGATCACCAAGATTAATTTTCCTTGAAAAGAAAGGCCCAATCTCAAACAGACTTCGAATAACTGATTGAAAAATTTTATTATCAATTATTAATTAACAACATTATTCTTAAAAAAATTAATAGGCCCCAGACTCAATCGGACCCAAACAAACGGATCGAAAACTTTTATTTCCCATTCATTTTGCTAGGAATTATTTTTAAAAACGAAAAAATGCCCAAGACTCGACCAGAGCCAAGAATAGAAGAATGCAAAAAAATTTATTTTCTCTTTTCAATAACAAACAAAAATTTATTGAACAAAAATCAGCCTAATCTTGACAAGACGATAAAAACTGATTGAAAAAATTTATTATCAATTATTAATTGACAAAATTATTTCAAAAAGAAAATAGGCCCCAGACTCAACCGGACCAAAACGAACAGATAGAAAATTTTTATTACTTATTTCTTATGCTCGGAATAATTTTTGAAAACAGAAGGAATTGCCCAAGACTCAACCGGACCCAACCAAACGGATGGAAAACTTTCATTTCTCATTTATTTTGCTGGGAATTATTCTGTAAAATAATTTTTCAATTAATCGTCAGGTAAAATGTCAAAAAATAAATTAAAACAAACATTGAACTCAAGTCCCAATAATTTTGATATTTTAATTAAAATTATTTTTTAATTAATTGACAGGTAAAATGTCAAATAAGGAATTGAAAAAAAAAATCGCTCTCGAGTCCTGATAATTTTGATATTTTTATTAAAATTATTTATCAGTTAATTAACAGGTAAAATGTCAACTAATAAATTAAAAAAAAAAATTGAACTCAAGTCCGAATAATTTTGATATTTTAATTGAAATTATTTATCAGTTAATTGACAGGTAAAATGTAAAAAAATATACTAAAAAAAAAATCGCTCTCGAGTCCTGATAATTTTGATATTATTATTAAAATTATTAATCACTTAATCAACAAGCGAAATGTCAAATGATAAATTAAAAAAAAAAATTTAAACTAAAGTCCTAATAATTTTGATATTTTTAATAGAATTATCTATCAGTGAATTAACAGGTAGAATGTCAAATTATAAATTAAGAAAAAATTGAACTCAAGTCCGAATAATTTTGATATTTTTATTAGAATTATCTATCAGTGAATTAACAGGTAGAGTGTCAAATTATAAATTAAGAAAAAAATTGAACTCAAGTCCGAATAATTTTGATATTTTTATTAGAATTATTTTTTAATTAATTGACAGGTAAATAAATAATAAATTAAAAAAAAAAATTGAACTCAGGTCCTGATAATTTTGATATTTTAATTAAAGTTGTTTATCAATCAATTGACTGTTAAAATCCTGAATAATAAATTAAAAATAAATCGCACTCATGTTCTCATAATTTTGATCTTATAATTGAAATAAATTTCTAATGAATTGACGGGTAAAATCCCAAGTATCAAATTAAGTAGTAATCGCACCCAAGCCCTGATAATTTTGATATTTTAATTTAAATTATTTATCACTTAATTGATAGGTAAAATGTCAAATGATAAATTAACAAAACATTGAATTCAAGTCCTTATAATTTTGATATTTCAATTTAAATATTCTTTTTATTCACTGACAGGTAAAATGTCGAAGAAAATATGAAAAAGAAATGGCATTCACGTTTTAGTAATTTTGATATTTTAGTTTCCTTTTTCTTAGCAAAGAAATCATTTCAAAAAAATCTACAGGTGTTTCGGCAGTTCAAGGATAACTTTACTTTAATGTTATTAGTTTGCATTCACATCATTACACTTTACTCCTTTTATTAAGCAATTAAGATTCCAGTCGAATCTTAGCCTTTTTTTTTTTTGTATTTGAAAATAATCCCCAGCAAAATAAATGAGAATTAAAAATTTACTCTCCGTTTCTGTGGGTCTGGTTAAATCTTGGGCCTTTTTATTTTTTTTTTTATTAAATTTTTCGAATAAAAATAAAAATTAAAATTTTTTCCTCTGTCTTAGAGTACCCGGTTAGCTTTAATTCAGCGTTACAACGCCTCCAATAATGCTGCGATACACGGACACACACTCATACATTAAGCCGTCCGCTTGCGACCTCATACATCCACTCATTCACACTTACGTACTCGGCTCATAGCGTCACAATCCCCTCTCATGCTCGGCTTTGTGTGAGCGAGTAAGCTGCTATTGCAGCATCTCACTCTCGCGTCTCCTCTACTTCCCCGCTCATTTTCATTTCTCGAATAGCGCGCTTCTGATTGGCTATCGTTTTTAATTCATAACTCAAATTCTATGGCCCAAAAAAATTTTTGGCTCAGGAACTTTCGATTCAGTATTTTTTTCTCTATCGACCCCAACAATTACTCCCGCCACTTCAGAGACACCCTGTATATATATATATATATATATATTTGTATCGACATGGGTTTTTCCTGTGGTTTCCCCATGTCACTATTCTTAGAGCCTAAAGAAAGGTGAGGAACAGGGCAAATGCGATACAAAAGGCACAAGTCGGACCACAGCCGCAACACTAAAAATATATAAAGAAATATTATAATCTAACTTTGTTAATATTTAATAAGTAATAATAATAGTAAAATACTGATTAAGAATAATATTATAATAAATAATAAGGGTAGAAATAATTAGTTAAACACCAAAAGTAATAACTATTGTAACTAACAAGTATAAGAATCTAAAGTATAAGAATAATATAAGATAGAATGACAGCCCTCACGTATGGCTGTGTGTGGGTACCTAGCTAGTATACAGTAAACCTACATATAAAAGTTATAAGCGTTAGTGTGTATTCGTATATATGTCATTGTATGCGTACTGTAAACGTTAGATGAAGACATGTATATGTTAAGTGATGTGCCTTTTGTATCGCATTTGCCCTGTTCCTCACCTTTCTTTAGGCTCTAAGAACAGTGACATGGGGAAACCACAGGAAAAACCCATGTCGATACAAATATATATATATATATATTTATATACATCATATTAATATTAATATGAATCTATCATTATTTGTTTATTAATCCATATGAAAACTATTCTTTAGTTAAACTAAAACATTAATATTATTTAATAATTATAAGATATTCTAAAAGTATTGTTTATTTATCTAACCAATGGTCCCAGTGTTGGATGTTTTAAGGCTTTATGCTTTCTATTTCGTATTTATTATATCTTATAATTTATGACCTCTTGAGAATATTTAGCTAAAATAATTTTAACTAGGAAAACCCTTGAGAAATGTTCAATACGTGTTTTCCTTTTTATGAGTTTTCACAAAGGTCTAGTTGTTAAGTAACACGTGTGCATTTTATTCAAGTACTTTTTATATTTCTGACAAGTTTTAGTAAATGGTTTTGTTTATTGTATGTTTTGAGAGAGCGTTTAAACTAAATTTATGAGTTGCAACGGTTTTTCGAGATTTCAAGATAAAATACTTATTTTATATTTATATTTAAATAGAGTTAAGTAATTTGAATTTAAATTAATTACCGCGTAATGGCTCTCTTAAATTGGCGGGGGGAAATTAATTTTTTGCATTTTTTTTTGGCTCTATCAACTGTTCGTTAACTGTTCTTCATTGTTCTATCAAAAATTTTTTTTGTTCGTTTTTTTTTTTTAATTATCAAAAAATTTACCCTCAATTTGGCACAAACTATAGATATTTTGATGTTTTTTTTTTTTTTCTAATAGTTTAGAACTATTCAATAACTGTTCGTTCAAAATAAACAACTGTTCGGCTTTCATTATCCTGTAATTAAATAATTAACTTTTTTTTATAAATCTTAAATGTTATTGCGCATGCGCAGCATCAATGCGCATAGTTCTCATAAGTTATGCGCGGCTTATTTGAATACGATTCAAAGAGACAACACAACAATAACAGCAACAACTACAAAATCATCATCATCACCCGGTTTTTACTTTCATTTATATTTTGTTATTTTATACAAACAAAATGAATTCTTTCTTAATATCTAAAGTCGTATTTCTTATACTTATCCATTCTTTTAAGATTCCTGATTAAATATATTGATTGAGAAAAATAGAAAAGGATTAGTCCCATGCAAACTATATATTTATATATTGATACAATATATTCTAGAACCGATTTCTTTTTCATTCTCAGTCAATATTTTTAATTATTCATTTAAAATAGATGATAATATAATTTAGTTTTCGAATACGAAAACTTTAACAAATTTTTTCTGTACTACTTACGTTATGAGTTGACTTAGATTTTTACTTTAAAATTAATATAAAAGAATTTTAATTTAAAATTAATATAAAAATCTAATAAATAAACTTTGCAAATAGAAAGTAAATTATGTATATTAAGTAAAACAATAAAGTTTAATGATACAATACTTTTAATAGTTAAAAAAAAAATATTTTTTATCGATAATAACATTTTCTTCAGCATACTATTTATTAAAAAAAAATATCGTCGTTTTTCTATTAGTCTCATCAACACATGTTAACGAGATTTTAATTATAACGTAAACGATGCGTAACATTAAGTTATTTCCGTATTAACGATTCATCTCGAATGACAGTTTTCATATTATACGACTATTTTATAAAATAGCATATGGATATTTGTTATTTTTTGAATAAACAAATCAGAAAAAATACACAATTAATGAATAATCTATTAGACTTTTTTATCAGATAAAAGATATAACAAGACAAGTTCTTTATTATCAATACATCTTTTATTGTTGTTAGAAATAATCACATCGTAAGCCCTTATTATAAATTATTCATCATTATGTGAAAAATATAGCAAAAATCAGCTGGTTTTGAATAGAGTTTAAAATGCTGTACACCGATGCACTTAAACTAGCCAAAGAACAATCATTAAATAACGATAGATCTATTAGTAAACTAAACACTTAAGATTTTAACTTTATAATAAATAACTATGACAAATAACATTACTGAATTAATAAAATAATTAAATTTTTATGAACTTGTCTCTTTATTTTTTGACCTAAGCATGTATTTGAGTATAAAATAATATTTTTAATAATCATGCAGAAAAATAATCTAAGAAATTAAATTTTTAATATATTTTTGGTAATATATATTAATAAAATTTCTTGAAAATTGAAGAACTCTGCTTTGTCAATACTACCATTACAAATATAAAAATTTTTTTAGAATAAAATTTAACATTAAATAGTATGTCTTTGATAACATAATAAAAATCATTTTGACATCGTAATAACAAAATATAAAATTGCAATAAAGTTACTTATTCGTTTACTGAATTTTCTCGTAAATAAAGTACTCCATGTGGCACAATTTCAGAATGATCACCTATTATTTGTGATGCTGGTAACATATCGTTATAGAATCGCCAAATTCCTGACAATCTTCGACAATATGCAATATAATGATTCACATTATGACCAATAGCTCCACACAAACTGAAATAGAAATTAATATCAATTTAAAAATTTTTGTATCTTACAAAAATATAATAAAATTATACTTACCGATACCGTAGGACTTCAGTTTGACTTTCTTTGATATTTAAAATAATGGGAAAATTTCTTAGTTTACATGATAAGCCTTTAATATCGTTACGCAACCGTATGTCGAGCTCAATATAAATATACATGTTGAGCTTTTGTTCACAAGGTTGTATACTTTTACAAACCGGACAAAGCTTTTTAAAAGAACCGCGAAAAATCAACGCAGACTGCAAATCCTGAATTCCATTTTTCAGTAGAACATGATAATCTACACCTATTGCTGGTTTACTCAATCGAAAATTACACTGTTGTGATTCACATAGAAAATTTTCGAATAAACTAGGCTCGTCTTGAAACAAAATATTCCATAATCTAGTCACATTGTCATTACAGTCAATTACACGTGATATGACAAGAGCTTTACTTTTTTCTTCGTCCAATGTCCACTGCATTTTTTGCCTTGGTTCTATTTCCTTATAAAATTTATGTAAAATAGAAAATCGTTCATTGTTTATTTTCGGGTTCTTCTTAACGCCATTTTTCATTAAATTTAAAGCAAGTTTAAAACTCGAATTTTCGGATCCATTTGCATATTCTCTGAAGCTTTCATTTTCCAGTACTTCATTAAAAAGTAATTGAATTGAATTATAGAATCGAATGGACATGTGTTTTGAATTAAAAAATGCATATTTTTATAAACAATTGGTCCACTTTTATTTCCATTTATTAATAGGTAAGTTTCTTTATGAATTCCTTTTTTTTAATAGCTGAAGCATTTTCTTTGTTATTTTCAGACTTAATCATATTATTTACCAATTTTAATTCAGGAGTCTTGGAAATATTTACCTTCTTTTGTGATTTTTCGACTAATTTTCTCAAGAGCGACATCTGATGTATTATTTTCATAAATTTTATCACTTAATGGAGTATTAGCTGTTGCATCATAATCGTGGTAATTATTTATAGATTTCATCAGAATGTCGTTATCACTAATGTCCATACTTGAAATATTTTTTTTCTCACTAGACATATCATCTTTAAAATTTTCGTCTAAACCACGTTGATCAGGAAAATTGATATCGTTTTCATAATTCATCCACTCTTTATTAGCATGCTTCGGATCATTTCCTAATCCTCGTCAATTTTCGTTCTGTAAAATGTCCTGAAACGTATCATTATTGTTTAATTTCTCTTCAGACTTTTTATCATGGCAATTTAAATTTTCAACTGATATTGATGATTTATTAAGATTATCATCAACGAATTTTGTAATTTTACTTTGAAGTAAAACAACCCCGCCCAAAAGATTTTTAAGATGAGCCTTTACGAAAATATCTATACGTGCTGGTAAAGTGATTTGTTTATTCAACATAATCTTCAAGTCCTTGAAATCCTCTTCGATATATGAAGACGTTGGGGGTAACTTTTTATTTGGGACACAAACTTTGGTCCATAAAGGGAATTCTTTGGCTATATGTATCAATGGTTCTTTAAATAATGGAACATAAAAACAATTTAATATGGTACCAATATTTTGAATATTGTCTGAGTGCGAAGCAAGATTATCTGCCCATAATTTAATTGTAACATTATTGTCACATGAGCTTTCAAAACAAGTGTCATTTAAAATGTCACTTTTATCCGTACTAAAATCCATAGTTTTTATTTTTTCTTCCATGTCATCTATTAAAATTTTAGTTTTTCTGTTGCTGATAAGATTTTCCAACTCAAGTCGAGCATCTAGAGGAGTAATAAATTTATTATTATAACAAATCATGGAATCTTCATACTCAGTATTGCAAATGATTAATGTTAATATCAAAATCCTTTCTAGATCTTTCCACTGATCACATTCAATGAGTAGTGCAATACAGTACAAGTAAAATGACTTAACATTTTTATGGATTACTGACTTCCAACACTTCCAATTACTAGCTGCATGAATAAAATGCGCCGTGTCCAAGCGAATATATGTGTTTGGCTGGGTTGTAGTGGCACATTTAACGTTGTTAAAACATAATTCTATGTAATCAGATAATGATCGACTATTAAATGCTAAAGATACTGCATTAAGAAGAGCTCGTGAACCGTCACACACAACTTCATAAGGATAGTGTGGGGTCGTGTTATTGGATACTTCCCGCACCCATTTTCTTAACCAAAGTGTGATGGTATCGACATCGTGAGCTTCTGACAGCATTTGAAACACTGATAAGGAAGTACCATCAAAATTTATTACTATTGAATATAAGAAAATTTCGCTTGTACGTCCGTTGATGGGATCAGTGAATTTCTTGACAACTCCTCCAGTTGCGTCAATACAAATTCTTGAACATTTTCTATGCAAACGATAATACTCTCTAAAACAATGAATTTGGGATGGAGTAGCATAAAATACCCAAAACGGTTTCAAACATACGGTTATCACAGAGCTTTGATAAATTAGTGTTTCATTGATAGACAGCAGTGCATTTACAAGATTTTTTCGATCTTCTGGACGTACATCAAAATTATCTTCGATACTCTCTTTCTTCAATTGGTATAAGACATTGGCTCTACTCATAACTGGACATTGAGTATCACCAGGCTGAAGAAGTTTTTGAGCAGCATCAAGATTACTCCCTTTCACACCTTTTTCCTTTACTTCTTTCTTCATTTCGTCTCTTCTTTTTCCTTGAAGGGGTCGTTTACAGTCTTCATGTTTCTCGAATCTTGTATCTCGGCAGTTGATTTTAATTATGACATCACCATAGTCCCCTGGATTTTCTTCTACATATCCAAATAAAAAATTTTTACATGTTTTGGCTTTACAACGTCCGAAGATTGTTACGTAATAATTTCCATATTCCTGAATTGTAGCTTTTTTAAAAACAAAGGCACATTTTAGTCGATATTGTTTCCAGAACTCTAATGCTAATACATCTGTCCACACTTTAGGCTGCAATCCAAGAGTATTAGGTTTATTTTCCACGGTAGGAGCTATTTTATTTATTGAATTCCATAAATGTCTAGAAAATTTCACGTCAAAAGTATCATGATTCTTTTGTTGCTTAGAATATACATAATTAAAGTAATCTGGATCACGTTTTTCATCATCTTCTTCATCTTCATTATCATCCCAGTTATCATCGTCATAATCCGTGTTTTTATTGTGAGTTGAATGAAAATATCCACATTGTTCGCGTGCTTTGGTTAGAATCTCTCTTCGATTTTCTTTAACATTTGTCCTAATACATTGAACGTTCCATTTACCTACAAATTCAGGTTCTTTTGACATAATGTGCCATATGTCCGATGACCAGTCCGGCAATTGGTCAGACGCAAAATAACTGATGTACCTAAGTAACACATTAACTGCATCTTCAACTGATACTCTTGATTTTGGAGGTATAATAATATAAAAAAAGAATTACCTGAAAAAAAATGATATAGCCAATAAAATAATTTTGATATTTTATTCTAGTAAACTTACTTTAATTATTCTTTTATTTAAATGATACTTCGTTAAATTTATAGGTTTTTTTTTTTTAATTATTTTGAAGAATTACAATTCTCTTAACAATAATCAAAATCAGATAATTTTGTCTTTTTAAGTTCCTCGAATGTCTCTAAAAATACGTTTCACACTGATTTTCATTTGTTTGAATATAATAATAATAATAATAATAATAAAGCCTACAATGATAATACCAATAATATAAAGTTAAAAAAAAAAATTAATATCGTCCATACCCATAAATACATAACGCTATAGTTGAAAAAAATTGTCAATATAAATAACAGATAAATATTATTATTTATGTTTAGCATAAATATTGTAATTAAAATAACGAATTTAATTAATTATTTTGACTCATAAGAACGTAATAAAAAGATTATCTATTTTATCGATTAATAATAAAACAATCATAATAATCGTATACTGAAAAGATGATAACCAGCTAACCAGTGCCATAAATATAGTTTTATTATTTTATTGAAAATGAGTTTCTTGTTTTTACTTCGATTTCTACTAAAGAGTGAATTTAATTTTTTAAATTATTGTTTATTTATATCAATTTTTTGGTGAAGATTTCAATAGTTTGTTGATTTTACAAGTTTATTCCTTTATTTTATAAGTTTGTTCATCAAATTTTTGATAATTGATCCTGCCATAGCGATATTATTTTTTTAAATTTATTTCAAAAGTACTCAAAACTATTAAATATGAAGTTTTATTAAAAATACTGACAAATTATTAAGCCCAAGTTTTTTAATTCCTGATTCGCAATTCTGTGTAATTATTTTCCGACTGCAGATTGCTGATAATTAATAATTAAGTGTCATAATAATTATCTAATAATTGGGAGAGGAGAGCAATAAAAACAATTCAAATAATAATTACCTTGCATTGTAGTAATACATTTATGATTTATAACAAGATGAGACATGACTTTCTCTAATGAGTCTTTCAACTTGAATCAAGCATTAGGGCACGGACGACTATAAGGACGGAATTCGCATGCATTTTCGTTGTCCAGCTTCTCTATATATACCATAAACATTGTACATCCTGGTATGTAATATTTGCACGGGAAAATGACGTCATTCGCAACTTTCTCTATCAAAACGCCCAAATATTATCTAAACAAATAAAGAAATTGAATTATTACAAGTTTATCATAGTTTGTTTTTAATTCTTACGCTTAATTATTAATAATTATCTCTGACAACTAATGATAGTACCACTTACTAATACTGACCCCTTATGGATCTCGACAGGTATGACAGCAAATCAATTTGACAGACCTAGCGAACAGGCTCGCTAGGTCTGTCAAGCTGTTGGAGGCAGATAATGTGGCTGCAGAAGTACTCGCAACTTCTCTGCTAATTTTTTCACTGTATACATTTATCTGCGACATTTTTTGTTGGTTTGATAAATGATTTGTCAGACCTGTTTTTGTTCCTTAATTTAAAACTATTGAGTTTTTTGTGGATTCACTTACTTAGGGTTTCAAATCTGAAATAATCAGTACACTTCATTAATACAATAATTCTGATATTAATATTAACATTTGATTATAAAATTAAATATTTGTTAAATTTATAAGACCAATGATGAAACGATATCTAGCTTCGATGTATATTATTTTTTACTCATTTATTTAAATAAAATAACTAAATTATATCACAATCAGTAGATATTTGACAATGTCTTGAATTTTTGTAACAAATTAGTTTTATTCCAAATTAAAAACTGGCCTTTAATGATTAAAATTTCAAACGTAGATAAACTATTTTATAATAAATGTATAATATTGTTGTAACTGACAATTAATTAAAACTGACCAAGCAATTTTAAGTAAAAAATTGTGGAAGCACGTGGTCCAAAAATTACCAAAGAAATATGTCATAATTGCTTCACGAAATTTATTTTGGAATAAATCACTGAAGAGTTTCATTAAAAAAAAATTAAATGAAATACATTCCTTTGTCTAAAAAAAATAATAATATATTTTTCATTAAATTTGCGAAAGTAAATAAAAAAGAGTATTATGCTACAATATTGTTATATCAATATTATCAACATTTCATACTAACTTTCTCAGAAGAAACTATGAATGTTTGTTTATCAACTGTAATCAATCACTTTTAGTGAAATAAAACAATAAATTTTTTAAATAATACTTATGTATAAATTGGAGTATTTTGTGTATTATCTCTCCATACTCCATACATATATCCACGTCATGGTTAAAATCGAGAAACTATTAATTAATATGAATTTTCACGAGAACGATAATCAACCGACAAAAAATTTAAAAATTTGCCTTGATGAATTAAATGTGTAGTTTTGTAAAAAGCTAAATAACCAGCTAATTATCCAGTCTAATATCTGGTTAAATAACTGTTGTTACTTATTATACACATATCCAAGCAAATGAACCAGGTAATTAACTGGCTAAAATAGTAATAATGAGAAAAAAAAAATGGTAATTTTTCATGATACTGAAGTTGGCAGACATCTAGCAATTTTTAAGATTTTTACAATAATTAAAATCATTGTGAAAAAATTTAGCAAAAAAACTCACATGTAGAAATTTAAAAAATGAAAAGTGAAAGTTTTTAAAATATTTTTTCATTATAGTTAATTTTTATAAAATTTTTGAAATTGTCAGACGTCCGCTGATTTCAGTATCATAATTTTTCATTTTTCATCACTACACGTACATACTGTTAATTACTCAACAACCACTAGTGCTAAATATAAAAATTCTATTACATATGTTATTTTTATACAAGATAATCTAATTTATACAAGTGAAGATAATAAAAAGCGTGTAAAAAAATATAGTTATTAAATAAATAAATAAACAAATAATAAATATTAATTTCATTCTAAGTTCTGTAAAAAATAAAGGAATAATTTATCTTTTATTATTCATTAACTTATTTCCATAACTAATATAAAAATATTTATTTAATTTATAGATAAGAAAATTACTATAATATTTACAATAAAAACAGCATGTTTGCAAAACACTTCCACTAGCCGATATGAAGAGAAGAAGAAAGATAGGTTAAGGGTCCACGAAATGTAAACAATGGGTAAATATTTTATTATTTATTTCGATTCAAAGAAATAAGCACTCATTAATATTTAAATCAATGATAAACTGTGATACGAGGATTATCATTCACCCTGAAAATTTTTATTCGTTCAGGAGCTGTTAGATTTTAACCTAGATTCAGGTTCAGATTATGGATGAGAATTAAATTCTCAAAATTAATTAATAAAACGTGCATTAAATTTTTAATCTCGGAGAAAATACAAAGATAATATACCATTGAAAGAGTGTTTACTTGCATTAGTTGAATGTTAATGTTTATGAAAAATTTTTAAATAAAAATATATCTGGATTATTTTATCATGCACTACCTAATACGGTAATCAAGTGACACTATTAGTTGCTATTAATTATAATAGTGGATATAAATATAAAATGTATGCACATATATAAATGTTATCAATTCAATCAATTAAAAATATTTAACTGGATTAACTTTTGCTTTTACATGTTTTTTTTTATGCCGATATATTTCTGTTTTATTTTATTTTTTTGATTTAAAAAAAAAAGTCCGATAAACATTTGTAGCGGAGTTCATCAGTAATTATACTGACGTATCAAAAACAATAAGCACTTATTGGGTTTGTCAGTGGTGGGTTCTTTATAAGTTTAGTTTTAAAAAAAGTTAGTTCAGACTAATTAGTATTTAAGTAAATGTAATTGTTAAATTTAACTGACTTGAGAAAAAATGATAAAAAATTAAAACGTACGAATTATTATAAAATGAATTGTATGGGATGCGTCACCACTGCTATCGAAGCTAGAACCTTAAGAACTAGATACCTGAACAAGTGAAAAAAGCATGACCGCAAAAGTGAGCTTTTATCCGTAAGCTCCACTGAACCTTGATAAAACAAAAGGATTCAAAAGAATTAGAAATAACTTGATTTTTAATCATTTTTAATGATATTTAATCCTTCCAATTCTTTCTCTTATGGGCGTTTAACACGGAGAAATTCTTTTTAATTCTCTTTTTTAATCAAAGAAGCTCATCCAATGACCTATGGAGGGTAGAGGTACCTCTACCCTCCATACAGCGATCGCAAGTAACCAAATACATGTTTTAAGAGCCGGTCCCATTTTTTTCTCGCGTCGCACTCACGGCGAGAAACGGTACTATCTTTGTTGCACTCGTGATGATAAAGCTAATTGCAGTTTTATGTTTTTCTTTTAAACAAATGAGAATTTCTAAAAAAAAACGCTTTGCTATAAAATAGATATTTAAAAAATTTAATTCGTAGTAGAGCGTTTTTATAAAATTCTTCTTTGTCGAGGAGAAAAATAAAAAGCTGCAATCATAGGGACCGGCTCTTAACTAAATAAAAAGTAAGTCCTACGAGTTCCAGATTTTACTTATTTTAATGAGATACATTCAATAAAGATAAATAAATTTTTATAACTAAAAATATAAATATCTTAAATCACATATTGATGTTATTCAGATATTTTATTTATTTTCAGCATCGAAAAATTTAATTTTGTTTATTTTAAAAAGTGGATCCTTGTCAATAATTTAATTTTTCAGTTGTGTAGATTTTGCACAAACAATGATGTGAGAATCATCAGTTTGCTGGATTATTAATTTATGGGTCATGGACATCTCATGGTCATTCAGTAGCTTTTTTAATAAATCTAGTGAAAGCAAATTAACTGTTCATAATGAAAATATGTGTTCAAAGTAACGTATCGATATTATTAAAAAATTTTAACAATTCAAAGTATCTCAAAAATTTTTGAAATGTTACATTTTTTTACAATTTTGTAAATAAAATTTTCGAAATTCGCTCGAATACTAGATAAAAGTTGAAAAATAAAATATAAATAATTTTTAATAGATCAATTGTTCTTCTTATTTGACTTAGTTATAAATAATTCAATTATAATTGATTTTGACTAATTATCATGCAAAATTTAATAAATTGATTTGGAGGAAATGTTTTATTTACAGGCGTATAGTTAGGACTCTAGCTAATATATTAATCATTATTACTAGATATACCTTATATATTAATCATTACAAATTAGACGGACGTACTTAATACTTGAAAATTTCTATTTTGATTATTTTCCTAAAAGTGGTCAGTAACAATATGATTTTGTATGACAATTCAGTATACACTGAATTGATTGGTGTTGAATATGAAATAATGTTGAGAATAAATAATTGTTTTATTGTTATTATAAAGATCTATTATTTATATATTTAAGTATTTTTATAAATTGAAAAACATTTTTGTGAGTGGCAATTTTATCTTATTTATAATTTTTTTAAGACATGCTTTACATCATAATGACTAACTTAAAATGTAACATTATAGAGAGGTGAATTTAATGAAAAAAAAAATATTTATTCTCTCGAATGAATTAATGAATTTTACAATGAATTACGTTGATCACCGTTTTTTTATTGAACGAAGCTTTAAGAAGATCCATATCTTCACCAACATATACCTACTAAGATTTAAATGAATTAAAAATATTGTTTTATCAGTTCCTCTATTTTTTCTCAATTACATAAGATATAATCAAAGAACTCCGTTGAAAAGGAGAACAAAATATTGTATATAAATAATTACGAACATTTTTATCTGAATTTAAAATATGAAATTTAAAAAAGACATCAAATTCTATTTAGGCTGTCGAATGATATTTATTATTATTATTGTTATTATTATTATTATTAATGATAATGATGATGATGATGATTTTGTTGTTGTTGCTGTTATTGTTGTGTTGTCTCTTTGAATCGAATTCAAATAGGCCGCGCATAATTTATGAGAACTATGCGCATTGATACTGCGCATGCGCAATAACATTTAATTAAGATTTATAAAAAAAAGTTAATTATTTAATTACAGGATAATGAAAGCCAAACAGTTGTTTATTTTGAACGAACAGTTATTGAATAGTTCTAAACTATTAGAAAAAAAAAAAAAAACATAAAAATATCTATAGTTCGTGCCAAATTGAGGGTCAATTTTTTGATAATTAAAAAAAAAGAACAAAAAAAATTTTTGATAGAACAATGAAGAACAGTTGATAAAGCCAAAAAAAAGTGCAAAAAATTAATTTCCCCCCGCCAATTTAAGAGAGCCAAAAATCAAAACAAAAATAGAATCCATAACCTAAAACTGTTATTTATTAAATTTGTGAGCGTCTATGTTTAAATTTTGTTATGATTTTTTTTAAATCAACATTTTTTCTGCTGAGATTGACACCTAACTAACTAATGGTTTGTTGCAATTAAATTCGGAAAATAGCGATTATTCATACACTTC
The DNA here is from genome assembly GCF_013202065.1 of Cotesia typhae. Lineage (NCBI taxonomy): Eukaryota > Metazoa > Arthropoda > Insecta > Hymenoptera > Braconidae > Cotesia > Cotesia typhae. Next base: position 757,727 of record NW_027423757.1, on the reverse strand, counting down.
TACGACTTATTTTTATAGTTCCGTGATATCCTTGTAAGCTTATAAATATTCATACATTACACACCATTACTTATGACAATAAATGATCTAGACTTCATTTTCATTTAATTCTACAGTCGCGTAGTATAAAAAAATAATAATATATCTTATTTTAAGTTATCACCTTATAAATGAGGTAAAAACATTTTTTTTGATTAATTACACTTGCGAAATATTATGGAAAATTTTTTTGAGATTATATTTTGTTTTATATAAATCTGTACGGAAACGTTCAGCTATAGAAGTAGATTTCGATTAAAAAATTAGGTGAGATAATTTTTTTTTGTAGAATGGTTATAATCGTAAACTTAGAAAGATATTGAAACTAGATAAAAAAAAAACTATACTTGTAAAGAAATATGGGTGAGGCCCCGATGTTATGTGATATGTGACGTTTTGTTATGTTCTTAAGTTAGTCAGATTAAATTAGACCTACATATTATATCAGTTTTGTTAAGATTGTGTCATTTTTTTATTCAATTGCTAATAGATTCGTTAATATAACCATCACAAAAAATTTTTTATGGATTAGTTTACTCATATTAGATATTAATACTAGATGTTAAAATTTGTTGTGATATTGGATTAAAAACAAACAAACAATTTTAAAAAGGTGAGTCTCAACTGAATTAATATAAACAGTAATGTCACTATTTAATCATTCATCCTATATCTATAACCTGGAAAATAGTGTTAATAAATTTATTTTTCTTATTGACAACTGAAATTATAAATTGAGTTGTGTGAAAATGCATATTAATTAGTAAAAATAAAATGAATTGAGCTTCATCTTATGTAGCATTTATTTCTTACAATAATTATACAATATATTACACGACAGATAAAATAATTCAAATCTTATTAATAGTATATTACACACCTAGGGAACCTCGGCTTCGCCTCGGCTAACAATTACATGTGATCTGAGACATTTCTTACTTTACTTCCCTAGGTGTGTAATATATTATTTAAGGTTTTCAAAATAAAAAATGTTTTGAAAAGAAAAAAAAGTCTTTGTAGAACTGTGCGACTATTTTTTTTTCTATATACAAATAAGGCGTTTTAGAGATACTCTGATTTAAAAATTAGCCCTTGTAAATAACAATTTCTATAATTTTTGTAAAAAAATTTATGTGTCTCAGTAAAAATGAAAAAGAGGCTTATTTTAAAGTACGGTTGAATTTGATAGCTCGATTTAAAAAAAATTATATCAAAAAAACTTTTTTTTCTTTTTCAGATTTTTTACTCCTAGCAGAAAAATTATGCCGCGAAATAGAATTAGTACTTAACGCGATAATGTAAGCTTTCATATTTTTCACCGTGCGGCGCTTCGCGACTCGGAAGCTTAAATTCGCTGGGATTAGAATACCATATTATTTGATAAATTTTAATATAAGATAAAAATCTTTCAATTCAATAGCAAGAAAAATAAAAAGTGTTTTTTCAAAATAAAGTTTTAGACCGATCAATTTTTTTTAATTTTATCATTTCTTTTATGCTAGAAAAGTTGCGTTAAGAATCCCAAATCAGATTAAAATCGAATAACTAGTACGAAAACTGCCGCAGTTCAAAATTTTGTAAATGTTCGAACTTCGATTCAAACCTTTTTAGCTCGGAGAGCTATCTGTAACTTTAGAAGGGGTTCAGGGTAATTATTCAAAAATTTTTAAGCTCAAAAATGATTTTTCTATCTACGTTTTCAAAGATTTGAATTTTTACTGTCAACATTATTAAAAAATAATAACTCACGAAAATATACCACAGACCACCTCAATTTTTAAGCATGTTTAATTGCAAATTAAATAATTATGTTGGAATAAAATAGTCATCCTCAGTAACGGAACACGAGCGGCTGTACTTAAAAAGTATTTTAAAAAAAAAAATAAAGACACGATTATATTCAGAACTTAAAAAATGTGTGCGTCTCGCAAATACGTAATTGAAATTTTTACGCCTTTAACCAATTAATTACTTTTTTACTTTTATCTTAAGCTTATATAATCAATTGTATGTTCGGATGAATGTTCTATGTTTTCATTATCGTAAAAAATGCTTTATTCTCTATAAAATTATTTTTAATAATTTTTTGTTACAGATTTGAAAACCATATTTTTATATCAAGATGGGTTGCATTGCATTATTTGCAAAGTTTTTTCTATGCTTCTTCAATTTCATTTTCTTCGTAAGTAAATTGTTTTGTTAATGAAAAAATTATGTCTAATCTCATTTTTATATTTCAAATTTCATAAAATTTTTAGTTTATTATAAATACTTCCAACACATATGAGAAGAACGTATTCTTATTAAAATTATCAATTAAAATGATTCTTCTTTGAGTACATCACTCATAGTATTATGTAACTCTCTATAAAATAAGCAGTGTTTGACAAAGTTTCCTATTTAGTACGATGCACGATATGTCTAGAAATGCGATCTTTAAAACAATTTGTTTTTTAAATGTCACCAATATGCATTACCAACACAAAAATTCATATATAAATAAATTATAATTGTTCTTTGTTATAATAATTAGAGTATATATTTTGAATTTCAAACAATCTTAGATCTATTATATGATTTAGATTGCCGGTGGAGCTGCTTTAGCTGTTGGAATATGGCTTATTGTTGATATAAGTACATTTACAAATCTCATTAGCAAAATCGACGAGTCCGATGTTCTGGTAAGCATTTTAATAAATAATTATATTAATATTAATATCTTCAATTATTTATTTTTAATGGAATTTCATTAATACAAATGAGTCATTGTAGATTTATATTATATAAAAAATTTATTTTTTTATTTTATTTTGATCGTTTATTTCTGATCAATGCCGCATGAAAAAATTTAATGGGAAAAATTTGAAATGCATGATCACTGAGTAGCTCTTTTATGAAATTTATATATGTGATCGTAAGTAAGTAATCACTAGTATTTTTTTTGAGAATGATAATTTCCCATGAAAAAATTTTATGATAAAATCTTTTCGCAGATATAAAACCTAATAATATACAAAAATTTATGGTGATTTGATATAACACAGCAATTCCTAAATAAACCAATTGTAATTTTGTGAAAGTATTATACCATCATTCTTATAACCCATAGTCATATTTCATTATAAATAATATCTATTGGCTATTAGAAGAATGTAATGCTAAATAATAACACATTTGCTTAGCTTTTATATATATTTTTCTAGTGTGCAACGTCTGCATATTAATTACATGCTCAGTCATCATTTCAATAATTGATACATGGATTTAATGATACCAACAAACGCTTAATAATTTTGTTAATGTTTTATTTCTGAAATATTTTTCATTATATTTAATTAGTATTTGTAGCATATTTAGATTTGCATAACAATATCTTTCGTGATATTTTTTAATTTAGTAATTATGGTTCCAAACTAATTCAATATAATTTTTTGTCTAAAATTACTATTTTTCAATCGTTTGTTACTATACACCGTTTTTTAAAAAATGATCAATAAATAATTCGTAATTTATATGTAAGAAAATATATAACTCTCACATATCTACGATTAACATATGATAAATAAATGTTGAATAAATACTATATTTAAAAAAAAAAATTGAAGTTAGTAAAAGTAACTGTTGGTTTAAACATAAAGCCAATCATTTATTCAATGATATCTTACTATTTGAGCGAAGTTTGATTTTTTTTTTTTTTTAAATTGCTATTTAGAGTCGGTTTTAACTGCTGTGGTCATATCGCCGACTTTAACTGTTGGGAGTGGTACGGTTGGGGTCTTTTTGGTTTGTGAGAATCTTAAGCTACGCGACAAGTGTCGAATCTCAACCAAGCGGGTTTCTAAGACCAGCTTGGGATTCGAACCCATGCCTGGCCGGTGAGTCAGTCCAAGTGCTCTATAGGCCATGCACCTTAAACCACTCGGCTAAAAATCACCGATTTAAGTTTAATTTGATTCCTCCGTTTTTTTTTTAAGTGTAAAAAAATGCAATCTATATGCTTTTATCACCAAAAAATATTTTCTTTTTTTTCTAAATTTTATCTAAATTCAGTTTTATATTTTTGTAAATAAAATAAAGCTTTATTTTTATCCAATCAAGATTTTTTTTTATTACAGACAAAAACAGATCCTGATGTTATAAAAACAATATCTTACATTTTGATTATTGTTGGAGCACTTACGTTTATTGTCAGTTTCTTAGGATATTGCGGTGCCATGTTCGAGTCTAGGTGTTTACTTTGTGTTGTAGGTTGAAAATGATAACATTTTTTCATTAAAAGTAGCTTATTTCATTTTAAACATTTCGATTATTCTTTTAGTATGGCATTCTCATCCTAGTTGTTTTGATCTTGGAATGTACTGTAGTAGGTTTGTCATTCAGTTGGAATAGTGAAGTAAGTAAAATATTATATGATTCAAATTTAATCGAATGTAGACGAAATAATTATTAATAATATTCTCAAAATGTTAACTCAATAAACAATAATTTTGAATTTGTAGACAGAACAAGGAGTAAGAACGTTACTCAAGGCAACGATGAAATATTACGCAACAAATGAAGACAAAACCGAAGCTGTTACAGTAGCTTGGGACGGAATAATGAATCAGGTACTTAAAGTTTATCGGAAAATAAAAAAAAAAAAATTGGAGAAATTACAAAAAGCACCACTCATAATTCCCATTCAACTTTTTGATTTGTACTAACATTTCAAAACTTAGTTTTTATTTAGTTACTTTCAATTAAAAGGAAAATAATGAATAAATAGAAATAATTTAAAAAAAAAAAAAACAAAAATCCCCAAAACGTTTGATTCTGCAGGCCATCCTTGGAACTTTTCGTTATTTACAAGCTCAAAAAGCTCGAAAAAATTTCTCAATGAGAAGTTCTGAGCTCTCCAAGCTCGATAATATAGCAGTTGTGTTAGTATAATAATTTTTTAAAAATTTTTAATTGCGATATCTTTTGAACAAATCAGCCAATTTTGATGCGGTTTGCAGAATCCATAGCAGTTTTTTTAATATAAAAAGATATAGATTTTTTTTTCCCAATGATTTTCTCATTTCTATTACACTTAATCAATTTTTTAAAAAAAGCATATTGAACCTTTTTCTGTACAATGGTATATACATTATGTTGATTTCGTGAACTAACAATCTTGTAACAATGAAAATAGTTGCAGAAAGGGGGGAACATTTTTTTTCGATCTCACAGCACTCTCTCTTTAATATTTTATATAATGATTCGTGTAAAAAAAAATAAACCTGTAGTTTTTCATATCCCTATTTCTCATATTATTATTAATATAAAAATGTTCTTAATTGTAGATGAAATGTTGTGGAGTTGACAACTACACAGATTTCAGTCAGAGTCCTAATTGGTCGATAATAGAAAAGAAAGTACCTGAGGCATGCTGCAATAAAATTAATGGTATTCTCCAGGATTCAAGCTGCCCAAGTAATCCATCGTTATCAAATTCATATTATATGCAGGTAATATAATTTCAATGATTACTTATACTCTTTAAATCTGTAGTTAGTTCCTCTGATTAATTGATAGTCCGGATGCTATACTCTGTTATAGTGAAAATTAAAATTTTAGGTAGCATTGCATGCCTGAAAATAATGTAATCTCTTTGCAATCATTTCTATTGGCATATCACTCATTGCTGCTAAACATTTTTGTTTTTTTCATAACAATGCATTTTAACTTCCCGCTAAGAAAATTGAAGATTTTCGAAAATCGGGAAGTTATTGTTTTAAAATAATTGAATTGACTAGAAAACCAATTCTTTTCAATAATTTTTTCTTTGTCTCGATACTTTTTTATAATCAGGGTTTGATAAACAATTTTCTTTTAAATGTTTTATCTAGGGATGCTACAATGCGATAATAAATTCGATCCAAGAAAATGCAGCAATTGCTATTGGAGTAGCTGTAGTCCTAGTTTTTGTCGAATTGATTGTCATTATTTTGGCATTATATTTAGCATGTTGTTATTGGCGACCACAGCATGGTAAGGATAAAACTCTTATTATTTATAAAAAATTAATATTTATTTTTTGCTGAAAGTGATTAGTAATAGGAAAGTGATAAATAATGGGTTGTTTTTTAAATTCATTGATAATACTAAAAACATCTCCCTCATATTTTTCACTAATACCTTATTATGTTAGAAATTGACTGAATTTTCATAAATATTGTTATAGTATTGACTTGTTGGTGCTGCTGCTGACGCCAACAAAAATCCACCGCCAGATTAAATCATGGCTGCAGAATTCATCCATCCAATAATCCATAGAAGACTGGTCTCGCATCGTTTTATAAAGTAAAGCGATGGTATAGTTATATACAAAAGAACAACATAGAAAGGAAGATAACAATCTGACATATTTAACTAAAAGCTCGAAACATATTTTTATACAAATATATTTCCTTAACACAATAAAATAAGCGATAACATCCATAAAAATTCAAAAATTCATGTTCCACTAAAAATTCAAGTCAAAAATTTTTTTCTTTATACTTCTGTACAATTTATTACTCAAAAAAAAATATATATATTTTTTTATATTAGTTAGAAAAAATTTTTTAATAAAGAATTTAATAATTTTTAGAATACTCACAAAGTGTGTTTTTAATTATATTTCCCGATGTTATTAGTTAATAAATTGAAATATTTATAAAAATAAAAATCATGCATACTTGAAATCATTTTTTTAAATAGTTTATTTTTATAATTATTCATTTTTATCATTCGTGATGATCACATTTTTTCTACTTCTAGTAGATTTTATAAAAATCTAAATATTGCAATAGTCCTCATGACGGAACTTTTAAAAAATTTTGCTATATTTCGACTCAGCTCGTCAAGCGGATTAAAATGTCACATAGAAAGATACAAGTATAATACCACTTAGTTCATGTTATTGATGTTTTTTATACGCTGTAATAACGAAAATATCTTGAACATAATTATTTTACACATTATTCTTTATTAATAATATAAAAACTATACAGTACAATTTATAATTTAATTCATAATTAAATATAAGTGTTATTTCAAATTCATTTTTGTTATATATTACACTTGATATACTTTAATTAACAATTCTATTAAATAAATCACAATAAAATACGTATTTAATACATTTTAAACGTAAAATGAATAATGAGTTCAAATTCATTTCAAAATTTGAATATCAGATTAAAATTTTTTTCACTGGTTGATTATCATAATAAATCAAATAAAATTAATAGTCTTAGATTAGTTAACTCGATAAGATCATTTACTTATAAAAAATTTCTTCAATGAAAGATAAAATGTATGGATTTATTTTTATTGTGGAGGTACTCCTATCATACCTAGTGTAGTCATACCTTGCATTCCATAAGGCCCTGGTGGTTGTTGGCTCTGAACACTAGTCATTGGTGAATGCATTTGCATAGCTGGGCTTTGAATTTGTTGTGTAGATGTCACTTGACCACTTGCGGTAGATGCGAGACCCTTAAAAAATTTTTAGCAACAATTAATAATTTTAAATGTCAAAAAGAAAAAAAAAAGTCAAATACCACATGTTAAATATCAATTTAAAATGTTATTTTTATATAAAAATCAAAAATCGAAATCTTTATATCCACTTAAGACGCATTCTGTGAATATAAACATTATTTTTTGACAACTAATTACCTGTGAGATAACTGATGGTTCAGACGGTAGTGTAAGATTAGTTAATAAATCTCTAATCGCCGGAAAAAGTGAACACTCAGATAGGCTTGTATATTCTGCAAATCTTTTAAGTTGCATGGATGCAGCAGCTGTAGCCGATCCTGGACCAGGATCTCGTTTTTCGGCAAGTTGTGTTATATTTGTTGAAACATCATAAACTAGCGGTAAAACTAACGATGGTGGTTCTCCTTGATAAGGCATTCCGATTCTCGTTATTTGTAACTAAAAAAAATAGAGATTACCAAAATAGAGATTATTCTTAATATCTTTTATATTGTAAAATGAAAATAATATTATATATAAAAAAAAACTTACGAAGAAAAGTATTTTATTTCGACAAACAAGAACTGCTGCCATTCCTGTAGGAACAATTGGTGTCGCAGAAGGTGGTATTCTTAAACACCACTGAACTGACCATTTAAATTGATGCTGTTGGACCATATTAGAATTTAATTCTAATTTCATTATTTGGACAAAATCTTTAAGAACATTCAAAGGAACATTTAGCATTCGACCAAAACCTGAAAGTGTATAATGTTTAAAAGGTGGAGCAGCGGCTCTGATATCAAAAAATTTTTCAATAATTTGTAGTTCTTCAGAAGTCCACTGTTCTTTATGCTCAGGTAGTGGTTGAATTTTAATGTGAAGCGATTGTAAATGTTGAGGATTTAAACCAACGCGACATTGTAAAGTTTCAACTTTAAAATGTACAACTCCTGGTTCTGTACTGTTAATTGAAGTTAGACAATCGTCTGATTGAATAAATCGTTGTAATTGTCTTCGCATATAGACGCATCCTAAAAATCTTTCCAAAGGTGATAGATCGGGTCCAGGTAGACTTGCAGGATGAAGTGAAGGAGTACAAAGTAAATCCAATGCTTCATGAGTCAAAAGTGTTGGAACTGCTCCAGCCCAAGATCTTTGAGGTAAAACTCGAGATATATGAGTCCCTGCTTTGTGATCTGATGCTTGAGGACTGTGTAAAGCTACATGACCTGGACTTTGTCCAGGTCGTGCAGGTGATGGTCTCGGTACACTTGGAGATCCAGGCCAATTTGATGCAGCAGGAGAAGCCATACTTTGAGAGGATGGAAAAGGACTACCATCAATGTGACCAGCTTGCATAAAAGAGCTTGCTGGCGAATGACCCACTTGAACATTACTACAAGGTCCAGGCGATGATGTTGGCATTAATCCAGCCGGGCTTGGTACATGCATTGGATTCAAAGGACTATTGGCAACAAGTCCTGAACCAGGTGATGGATGAGGTAACATATTAGGAGTGTTTGGTGGTAATGAAGGTGGTGATGCCAAATTAAAAGACGTGGCAGGACTGCTACCAAAACTTTGATGCTGATTCGCTTGTGAAATATTAACTGTATGAGGACTAGCCGGAGTATGAGGGTTACTACCAGATGGAGGTGTCAAAGGTGGATGAAATCTTAAACCATCACGTTGTTGAGCAGGAGATTGAGGACCACTTCTGTGGTGACTCATAAAACCAACTCCACCAGTTCCATCTGTGTCCATAGAAACTGGGGATGGTGGATTATCATCTTCAGATTGTGAACGGCGTCTAAATACAGCGCTTTCATCTACATATTTTGACAAAAATGTTTTTAGGCCTTGAGTAGGTGTAAATTCATCTACAACATTACTCCTGTCAAATCGACTGTATGCACCATCTCGTATACTAACAAGTCCACCACCTCGTAATTTAAGTTCTAAACAATACATTCCTTGATAAGCTATTCTTACCAATGTTACACATTGAGGCATAATTGTAAAAGTCTGAATTGGAACTTGAGGTCTAGAATTATGTACACCTAGTTGAGGTATGATAGGTAACTTACTAATAGATATAAGAGGTTGTAAAGTTTCATTTAATATCTGTATAATTTGTGCTAAGCTTTTATGACGATTGAGATGAGCTTCAAGTTGTTCTTTTATCAATGAGTGTGCATTTATCGATGTATTCATTGGACTTTTTCCGAAAATAAGTTTAAAAGCTTTGTCATTTGTACTCCAATAAATGGTTACTGTTGCACCTCGATTAGGACCATAAGCTATAATTAATTTACTGTAGCTGTAAGATTTTATGCTGACCATATTTCTTAAGTTATATTTTTCAATCTTGAGATATTCTGTAAAATCTTGGACAATTGAATACAGATAAACAATTTGTGTCCAATCATTCAATAAACTATCCACAGTTTTCGATACTGTTTCAGCCGTTCCCATATCGTATTGAAAATACACTGGTCTTCTAAGTCCTTGTTCTTTCGGATGACTTGTTGTTAAAGGACTACTGTAAAACACAAATTCGGCTAGCCATGTTTTAGCCATTCCTTTACCTTGAACTCGAATTGAAACACTAAGTAATCGTTTCAATAATGATTGCCAAGCGCTGGTAGCATTTAAATTTAATGATGGAGCTGGTAATTGTACTAATTTCAGTACTAAAGCCGTAGCATTAGCATCTACTTGAAGTCCTTGATGCGCAATGTCTCGTTTTGTAAGCTCTTGAGCCAAAGTAACAAATGGAATTCTTTCATCACAAAGAGCAACGACATGCGCCAATTCTGGAATAAAATAAGCGGGATGTTTTGGCCGTCTATTTTGTGATGAACATAATACTTCAGTACGACCAGAAGATCCTGAACTTCGTCGTTTTACTCCTTTTTCAGGTATATCACTGTCGACACTAGTAAATGGTCCATGAGTAATAACAAATGTATCGAATTCTATTAGACTCTGAACTTTTAAATACATTTTGGGTACTTCGGTTTCAATATTTTCATCATGAGGATCATCTTCCATCAAACTAGATTTCACTACAGCTAAGTAAAATAAAAATTCAATTTCACATGAAAAGGATTTTTTCTCTTTAAATTCGATTATCAATATTACTGTTGGATGTCGATGAAGTCGAACAAACATGTGGTGTTTACTAATTTTAGCCATAGGGTGATCAGGTGAAAATATAACTGGCAATGTCTCGTGGGATGTGGAAGGTAAATGTTGTAAAGTTTTCTCACATCGTCGTTGAGTGATCCAAAATCTTAATTCGGAAATTAATGTTGGTAAACGCGAATGATCACCGTTAAAAGCAGCTGTCAGCTCTGGAACAAGTGGAACGTCATACTGAGGTACATGACATTGTAACATTCCTGTATGTGTATCAACAGTTATGAGAAGAAGTTCAGCCCGTAAACAAGGTTGCAGAATCGGAACAGATAAAATCGCTGGAGAGCCGGCCAAGGTACAATCAACATCTTTAAGTATATTTTGAATTTCTTGTTTTAGTTCTGAAAGTCTAGTTTTCGTTCTAATATAAATAGTATGAACAAGTAAACATTCTACAGATAATTGGTCAGATCTTATTGCTCGATCAGCTATTTCGTTTTCTTTGCTACCTAAAGAAGGTACATGAACAACAGCGAGAGGTTTAGCAGGATCATTTTGGTCTACATGAACAGTCAATTTATAACCAAGTTCTGATTTCGGATCTTTTACAGTCAATTCTCGCCAATATGATATTGATAAACATTTACCAGGCATATATTCATCTACATGAATGTGATCATCTAATCGATCTCTAATTAAACGAAGTGTTTGTGAATAAAGTACTTCTAGTTGAAGAGACTGACAAAAATAGTGTAAGATATAATATGCTTCAGAAAGTGAATTTGAACTCTCGGCAAGCCTTGATTGCACAAGCTGATGAACATACCTAGCTTGTAAAGGATGAACTAAAGCTTTTCCATCTCCAGTTTCTCTATCTGATACAAGTATTTCAAGGTCTAATAGACGCCACGGTACATTTGCTCCGTCACCCATTACCGTCAGAGAAACGGCGAATTCTTGTTGCACATGAAACGTTACCCTCCCTGTTTCTATTCTTAAATTACGCATTTGCGGAAGTAAATTTCCTGTTACTAATCGATGTTGTATAACTTGATTTAATCTTTGTAGTGTTGTTCTTTTTTCTATAACAGTTATTGGATCAGGTGGTACTATTTTCTCTTTAATACATGTTGGAAGACGACTATAAGTTCCAGTTGTGAGAACTTCTACTGCTGCAGGTATATGGAAATTTGGAAGTCTTGCGTGAACTAATGTTTCTCTTGCCATTCGTGCTAACATATCTGCAGTATCTACAAATAGTAAAGACTGCTTGTCGAGAAAAGCCATGATGTGCTACAAAAATAAAATTTATAAAGATTGGTAAAAATAAAACTAATAGGTTTCTAAAAGAAAGATATGTTAAGAAAAATGTTGTGTAATGTTAAATTTTTACGAAAGAAGTAACCAAAAATTCATTCTTTCTTTTAAACGGTATAATTAGTCTAAGCGCGGTAGTAACTTTTTGTATAATTTTGAGGTCGGTAGGTGAAGTAAATCTTATCTTATGTATTTCGATCCGCTGAATCCGAATGTCGTAATAATTTATACGAAAACTTGAGTTTTTAATTGTTTAAACAATAATTTAAAAATTAGTTAGTTGGGAATCATTTGAATAAATTTGAGTAAATCAGATAGTTTTTGAGTTAAATATTAAAAAAAATTTTTAATCTCAATTTTGAAAAACTTTACCGCTAATTAGAGAAGTAAAAATTAATTTACAATTAGTATATTATGTATTGGAAAAAAGATTTTTCAAAGTTTCAAATAAAATCATAAAAATTATGCATTCAAAAATTTACTTATCTAGCTGTCACGCGTTAACTCTAATTTTACTTCAATATGTAATTCAAGAAAATTGAATGTCTATCACTAGACATCAACTAATTCTAATTTCAATAAGTTGATACTTCTCGGATTGTTTGATTTCAGTCAACTTTTTTCTTTTCTTAGTATATTTTCAATTACCCTAGTAGCAATCTTAGCCTACATCAAACTAAGGAAGTATGGAGAAATATAGTATTTCTCTTGTATGCCAGAAACTTGCTCATGATTTGATCAAAATTGTAAGGGTAACTATCGAAATAACCAGGTAGATCAATTAACTGAAATTCTAATTATTGTGTTGTGTTAAAAAATGTACAAATATAGCAGTAATATACATACTGCGGACTTATCGACTTTCGAAGCACTGTTCGCCCATTTAACTAACGCTAATAATCTAACAAATAGTTGTCTTGTTCTTGCAGAATAGTTGTAAATTTCAATTTTTCGTTCCATGTCTGTTTTTCGAGGTAATCTATAAAAGTAAATTATATTATGTTGGCATTGTAATTAAATAGTAAAAAAAAAAAATTAAATGAATATTTAAAAAATTACAGCTCTGCGAGAACAGTTAATTCATGATAAGTCCTTTGAATTATGAAATCAATTAGTATTCCAAGCGAAATGGAACCTCCACGATTCCCTTCCTGTGGCATGTTATTAGCCATAGGAGTTTGATGTCCTTCTAATGGCACTGGAGCCATAGTTTGGATTTGACAATTTGACTATTCGACAATTTATATTTCAATTTTTCATTATTCTGATTTGAGTTAAAATTCATTCAATTGACTTGATTGATGTTGAAAGTAATTTTTTGTTAATTAAACTAACACTAAGTATTAAAAAAGGAGTTCATCTTTTAGGTTATACGTAAGATATTTCGAAGAATAATTCAATTATTTGGCACTATTTTTCGAATATTAAAATTGATATTGTTGAAGTAACTATACAACAAGACAATTCTCAATTATTGAAGGCTTAAAAAAGTAACGATGTCACTTATTAACGATCATTTATTAAAGTAACAAACATGTAAATATCATAAAAATAAGCATTGATAATTTCAACTGCGAAAATGACACTAGTACAACTACTGATCTCTAAATTAATTGGATAGCTAATGCGCATGTCAAAAAAATTCAAAGAAATGGAATTGGTGTGTTAATCAGAGACACCCTGTAATTGATTATGATACTAAAATACACTGCATTGACGTTCGTAAAATGCCTTGAGATTGAAAAGTAAATTACAAGATTGTTAAAACTGTTAGAAACTGGAATTCACGGTAATCTATTGCATCATTTTTTTCTTTTTTTTTCTTTCGTTTCAAGAAGATAGTCTATATATAATATATATAAAACTATTGGCCATTGATTTAAACATAAATATATTATAATAGGCATGAATGATTATTTTAATAACAAAAAATATTTTTATGTATAGAAAATATGATGCTCTCATTCGCATTCAGGTGGCGCTACTATTGATGACGCGCTCATTTTAGATCATATGAAATCACACTGAAATTAGCAAACATCTGACAGTTCTTGGAATTTTTATAATCAATCATTTATTAAATAAATATATTTTAAAAAATCCGCACTTTTATTTTTTTTTTTACTTCTATATGTAAAATTTTGTTGCTAAATGTTTTTTATTATAATTTAATTGTTATAAAAATCTAAAAAATTGTTATATGTCTGTTAACTTCAATATCTTTAATTTGAATCGCTCTAAAATTAAATTGAGTAATTTTTTTTTTATTTTATTATTTCTCTTTGTGCTATTGTTGCTAATTTATAAAGATTTGAGACATAATTAAGAAGCTTTTTATTTTACTTATAGATTTTACTGTTATAAATTTAGTAAGGATACATTTTAAAATGCACTGCCAGTAGATATAGTAATTGTGAAAATATAAAGCTGCAGAATCTATTATTTGCGAATGAAATTAAAAAAATTTTAATGCCACAATTTGAAATACCACTATTCTTACTTTTTTTTTTTGTTTTAACCCGGCTAACAAAATCTTTAAAATTAAAAATTTTTAAATTTAGAATATTAATCTTTAATGTACCCTTAATAAAATAAAAAAATCCAATCCCCAAATTCCTTTATTTTCCCTCTCAAAAAAATTCTCGAAAATCACTTCTTTTTTTCGATCGTCACAGTGGTGTTCTCCCTTAAGAAATTAACTTCCTGCTTTGACAATTAATAATTTTCAAAAGCAGGAAATTATAGATTTCGGTCTGATTTTGAAAATGCAAGTTTTCATCAGATCACGTTTTGAGATCCAAGGAAGCCGTTCCGACTATTTCCGGCTAGAAGTGTGAGTATGTTTGTAAATAAAATTTTTTCATAAGATATTTTTAGCCCGTCAGGACATGGGTGTTTTTTAGTATCTCACTTGCACTGCAGCGATATTCATTATGTTAAATGTTGTTGCGTGAGAAAAAATCTCATAGCCCATGTCCTGAAGAGTTAAAACGATTCAACCAATCGAGATGAGCGAAACGGCATTCGAAAATGTTCATTGAGACTTCGATCTTATTAAATTTTAAAGTTACTCGGTCAAGCCGCTTCAAAGATCTCAAAGGTTTCGCTTCAGGGATGGTCTGAAGGTCAACTGCTTTTCAGATATTTTTATTCAATATTTATCAATTATATATACTTATATATATTTAGATTTTATTCTTAAGAGATGAACAAAGTTTAAATACATCGAAAAACTTTCTTTTAATTAACGAATTATTAATTATCATGATAAATCTTCATATCTCATTCAAGTACGTTTTTCTTCAACATGCCTGACAGAAAACAAATTTATTTACAATAATTTAGTATGTAGCAACAATAGTATGTCCATATAATACGTGTTACTTTCATCATTTATTAGAAAAATCTTCTAACTAGCTCGTACGAATAATTATAACATACAAGTGTGGACTTCGTTACCCTAAACGTCAGTCGGTCAAAATAATATGTTTGATGTCGGTACAAAAGAGATTGACTAGAGTGCTCTTATGAGTATACTCAAACTTTAAATATCTATACTTTATATTTAACATGGGTTATTCTCATGGCAATTTTTATTATCGTTCTTATGAACGCGATGTCAAATGGCGGCTGCACATGCGCCCCATGACTTAGCGGGAAGAAGACCGACAAGCCCGGGGCACGAGGCCGGTGGGGACGCCATGAGCGGCAGTTGTACTGGGACTAGTGACTAGTGCAATATACCTGCGTTCTCTCTGACAAAGAAATTATTCCATTGTGTTTTATTATTTGCTAACGTAATTAATTATCAGTTCTCATACTTAATTAAATTCATTGATTCGACATTTGTGCATCAAATTTAAACTTAACATAATTCGTCGTCAAATATTTAAGACGCTAATAAAAAGTACGTCGTACTTAGCGTTTAGCGTCGCGGCCATTGTCTTCAATCGCGTGATAAATTAGACGCAATAAATTATCATTGTTAAAGGTTTGTCAAGAATCTTTAATTCAGTTTCATAATATTCAATTATAATTAAAATCATTGTTAATTAGTTATATTTTGCAAGTGTTAATTGAATTTAGTCAATCGTAATTATTAACTTAACTTCATTGATGTGCATTATTTAATTAAATTTAATCGTGTTAATTGTTAAATTCAAATCAAATTTACAAGAAACAAGGACATTAATAAATTCATATATTTAATAATTTGTTGAGTTATTCAGAAAGTAATTTAAATTAAATAGTAAATTCTCGCGTAAATTAGAAAACTATATTCAACTACTAATTTAAACAAAATATTCAAATCATTTAAATCAAAATTAATTCGATCCTCTCGGATCATAACACAACTTGATCCCACTGATCAAGGATTCGATCCCAGCGATCAATTCATAACATAACTTAATCCCACTGATCAAGGATTCGATCCCAGCGATCAATTCATAACATAACTTGATCCCACTGATCAAGGATTTGATCCCAGCGATCAATTCATAACACAACTTGATCCCACTGATCAAGGATTCGATCCCAGCGATCAAATTTATAACACACTTGATCCCAGCGATCAAGGATTCGATCCCAGCGATCAAACTTATAACACAACTCGATCCCAGCGATCAAATTCAATACTTGAACCTACTGGTTCTTTCAAACCATTCTAAACACACAGTCAATTCTCTTCCGATTACAAACACACGATCCTTTCTGATCATGATTACATTTTACATCTCTACTGAGATATTAACGGTTGACGGTTAACCACAATAACCTAACGGTGGCTGAGATCTATTCTCACCCCTCATTGCACAGCAGTGCAAACATATATACATTCATATCAACACACATATTCATTCACATATCTCTCAACTGTAACATCTTCGAGGAGTTTTTCTCTAGCAATTGCTAGAGTTTTCTCCTCTTGGGGAATAAATTAATCACAATTATTCACCCCAACACCGAGTCTTTTATTTTAAACAGATAGATCCTAAACCAATTCCTAACTAATCAACTACATATAGAAGAATTACGGAAATTCTCCTTAGTGGAGAGTTTGCGACAATACATAATATTAGTGTAATTTTCATAATTAAATACTTAAATTAATTTGTAATGGATAAATGCTTAATTAAAATCCATAGATAGAAGCTTATTAAAAACATTACAAACTTAAAAAATATCTGATTATTCAGGATGGTAATGTTTAAATAAAACAATGAAATTTAATTTGTATTTATAATTTATCGCTTATCATTAACAAATACAGTTAAAATAATTATAAAAAAATTAAATCTAAGGACGGAATATACATAACTTCAGAACCAATAGTTAATTTCCAATTTATGGAACTACTGATAGTTAAACTTTTAAAAAATCGAGTTAATTATTAACCATATTTTAATCGATAAAATTACCTTATAGCTATGATAACAATCACTATTAGTTTGAAATTTTGAATTTATTTGTATTTGGACTGTCTGGCGGAGTAAGATGTTGATTGTTTCTTGGCTTTGGAATTGATTTAAAAGACATTTTTTTTGAAGGTCTAGGTGAAATACCATGAAAATCCGGGCTGTCTTGTAGAACTTTGGTATTATCAGAAGCTAAAACATTATGAATTTTTAGCATAGTGCATTTCAAATTAAAAACTTTTAACATTGAGTAAAATAATGCTTCTTAATAATTGGGTTGATGTGTGTATAAGTAGATTTCTTATTTTATTACGAGTACTAAATTTAAAATTAATTATTTAATAAATAAATCGTACTTGAAAATTTTAATACTGAAAATTAAAAGAATTTACTATTTTATTTACTAAGGAAACTTAAAAGTACTGGCAGTAACTTGTAAAAAACAATCATTTAATTTTGCCTAAATTTTTATTTTTTCGCTCGTACTAGAAAATAAATTTTTTCAAGATATTTAATTAGTTGGAAACTTTTTGCGAGAGTTCATGAAAATATAGATTTTTTGTAGATGATTTTTTAAATAAATAAATTGATTTATTCAACCGTAACTATAGTTTAAAATTTACAAAGTGTCTCCAAGTATTAGAGTTATCAAAATCCATTAATTGGATTAACTACGATTTGCTTCAATTAAAAAAGTTACTTATCTAATTATTTATTAATCATCTTTTTTAAGAAATCTACCTTTCTTTCATTTTACCGATCAGATAACATTTTTTTTTTATTAAAAATAAAAATTTAAAGCTTTCCAATGCCAGGAATAACACAATTAAAAGATCTCGATGTCTAGCATGTCAATTATTATATGATAGAATTCAAAATTATGCCTAGAAGTTACTAAGGCCAAACTTCAACATAATGCAGTAGTCAATGATCACATTTAGTCACCTCTGTGATTGCGAGTATCTATACCGCTAAGTGCAGCACAGCCGCGAAGGTTATTAGAACATCCTTGATGAGAGTCTAGAAGCGCAGCTGCGAGGTTTGATGATGCTGTAGATTGTACACCGGTAGTTATGGAATCTAAGTAAAAAAAATTATGAATATTATCAAATTATCATAGATAAAAACTACGGTAGAAAAAATTACCTGTTACAGATGAACCAGTCCTGAATGAATTTTTTGGGAGTACAGGAGAATAAATATTCGTAGCGAATTCCTCAAATGTTGTTGATTCTTTATAATTTCTCATAACAACATCAATTGAGCGAGAACGTTCTTCGTAACTGTGGTTAGAGTTTTAAATAAGTATTAATTAAATCTTATCAATAATTTCGATCAAAAGCAATAGAAATTAATTATTCACTGATTATAAATTAAATTTAATCAGAAAATCATTCTTATATTATTTTTAAAGAAATTCAATCGGAATCGTTAAACAGGGATATTATATTAGCCAATAAAGTGTACGAATAACTTACTATTGTTGATATAAAGATAATGTAGATCTTTTAGCACGACTAGCAGCTAAAGCAGTGATTCTTACAAGTCCTGGAAGTACTTGATCTTCGACTATACACTCGTCAAAAAGTGGTCCAAAAAATGGAATTTCTGATTTCCGAGATATTTGAATCCTGTATAACTTATTTGGTAAAGGATAGATCGCAATCAAAACATCACAGAATTCTGTGGGTATAATATCTCGACGATAATCTCGCCAATGTTCCGACCAGACGATGTGAATTTCATCATTTCCAAGATGCCGTGTTTTTTGTAAAAGACTTTCTGGACTATCTAATGGCATTCGAGTCGCAACGTGAAACAAAATTTCAGAGAAAGATGTTGCAAAATAGGGTGCTGAGACACCAGATGCTTTACCAGGTGTTAGACCACCAAGGAATCCAGTGTGTGATTCTAATTCTACTTCCCAAGCTAATCTTGCAACAAAATTCTCATATTCTGTGCTACCAATAGTATTACCAAGAATAGAATTTTTATCTTCTTGGCCAGGGCCTACATAGATAATAGCCATTTTATGAGTTTCTCGCGATCGTTGTCCATCTAAGTTACGAAGTTCTCGAAGAAGTTTTTCATTTTTTGCTAAAAGATGAAGTTTTTGGCGCTGTTCCCATCCTGCAAGTCCTAAGTGTGAAAATAAAAGTCTACTGTGATGAAATGGGGCTGATGTTATGACCGACGTCGGATTGATAGTAACTTCAGATGTAGTAATATGCTGATTACAATTTAAGACATAATCTCGCGCAGCATTACGTTGATTCAAAATTGCTACCATTGTTTCATTTTCCATACAATTTACTTGTGGTGGACTCGCCGGACAATTTAGAGTTATTTCTGGATTAGTGAGCACTTCAGGACTTGTATGTCCTATGTAACAAAGAAGATCGTCTAAATTATCCATATCACTTGCGGTGTTTGCAAAAGTTGGAAGGATGTTAGGTTCACGATGTCTTATAACATGACGTGGAATTGGTCGAAAAGGGTATAAAATATTTATTGAATCCTCTTTATTTGTTTCATAATGCAAAGATAGCCATTCAATATTTTTCATCGGCTCCAAATCTGTATTTTCTGTATCAGAAAAATCGTTATACAATATCGAACTATCCCAAGATGCTTTACCAATCAAGTCACGTAATAACACTCTAACTATTGACGGTGCCGTAATAAAATCTGATGTAACGTGAGGTGAATTTAATGCCGCAAGTTCTATAAATGACATTATGGTAGAACTTGAAAGCATTAACAATTGAATATTCGGAGCATTGAAAATCGCTGAAGAGAGTTCATCACTGTTTATGCCTAGAACATCATCTAATTCAACTATTATAGATGATAAACGAGCTGCACCGATTCCCATCGGAAAATGTCCTAAATGATTCACTAAATGCATTACAATTACTCTTGCAGCTAATTGAATAGCTTGAATATTGGGCCGGAAAGATTTATTAGCATCATTGTTTTCTCCAAAGTTATCTAGTATAATATCCGGATTAAACTCTTTTTCATCATTTTTATGTCTACTATATACATGGAGATCATGTAGTAGTTTATTTGATTTATTATAGATAATATTATCTAAGACCTAAAAATTGTTCAAAAATAAAAAAATAGTTTTATCTTTAAAATAAGTACTCTAGAGTAAAATCACATCAAGCGGGTTTTTCATTTTTAATTTGATAACAGAATTCAAGTTTTTCAAAGAAAAAAAACGTTAGATTTTCACGATAACATTTTGATCCTTAAGGTAGTTAGGTAGCCAAATTACTTAAACTTGACTCCATATTTTTTTATATTTATTTTAAAGATTATGATTAAATACATCTACAGAAAAAAAATCAGATTTTTTTACCTCATTGTTTAAGAGATATAGATATAGATTAATTGAAATTATGCAAAAATACACGAGCTCTAATAAGTGCCCTTGTTTAATAATTCCCTTGTAAAAAATTGGCAAATTTGACCTCACAAAAAAAACTTTCCAATAGATAAAACGATGTTTCAAACATATTCTTTCAAACCTGTAAAACGATTTACCACATAGTTTTAATTTAATTAATTTTTTAATATTATAAATTGTTTTCTATCTTTGTTGTTTTTCGGAGAACATTGTTCTCCCATATTTACCAGGGGAAAATAGCGACTTCTCGGTGCGCGGCAAATTTGAAATTAAAATATGATTTTAAATTTTCTTTTGCATTAAAATAAATTGTTATTAAACATACACTAAAAGTTCACGTAAATTATAGCAGAGTCAACATATTGATATGATATTTGCAAATTTAAACAATAAATAAACATCGTGAGCAACTGTTTCAAGTACCAACTTTACATAACCTATAACAGTTGTTATTGTTTTGTGACAGCCCAGCTCTTGTCAGTTGATATTTCAACAATTATATAATTATAATTATTTAACCATAATTATGAATTGAATTTATTAAATTAAATTCTAATTAGAAATAATTGTATGCTATTTTTCGAGTGATCATTCGCAAAAAAGAAAAAAAAATATATCTATCAATTTGACCTCTGATTGCGACTACCAAACTTCCTTAAAATTCAAATTTTCATCGAATGTAGCAGAGATCTCTATTCGCTCTTACGAAAATGATTTTTTCGCAAATAGTTTCTCTTGAAAGTAAACGTCTCTCAAAAATATTTGAGTATCACTCTCGGCAAAAAAAAAAAAAACCAGCTAACATCGAAAGAAATAATGTAAAAAACATGATGAAAATTTTCTTAAAACTTTCCTGAATTCAAACAAAAGTTTTCACGCCTTTTTTTTTTAATTTCGTCAGATCTCAACTTTTTCAAGTATCAAGAAGTTAATTTGATCATCTTTATAATAATATTCACGCACGTTCGTTATATAAGCTTCTTATTTTCAAATCTTCTCTATTCTGTTTCTTAAAAAACTGTGGCGGATGCTGTAAAACAGATCAAAATCGATTCATCCTTTCGAAATATAATATACAAAAAAAATTTTCAGAAATTACAGTTTTAAAATAATTTTCACATGTTTACACAGACCAATTTCTTCAATCTCAACACTCTTCGCGCATGCAGAGTTGAAGGCTGTCAGAATTTCATCGAGAAGTTTCAGGGAACTTACAAGATCAATTAGATTTTTGTGAAAATAAAAATTTTGACAGACTATTTTTTAGGTAGATCAATCATAATAATTACTTAAATTCTGTTATCAGGTAAAAAATGAGAGGCTCACTCGACCAGATTTTTCTCACCGATTTATAAATATACTTACTGTAAAAATTGTTAATAATAGAGGTTTTCCTTGAAAATCTCTTGTCAATATTTCAAGATCTAAATGCATAGCCCATTCACTCAAGCAAAACAGCATAGATGTAATCAAAGAGCTTCGATGTTCACGCACATTTAGATTATCCAACGTTTCTGCGAGAACCTGTCAAATAATTATAATATTTAGGAGTGCTAATTCTTTCCCACAATACAAAGTAGGAGTTAAAACTTTTAGAATAGGCAGAAGCCGGACATCTACGGAATAATTTTTTTAAATATTTTATTTATTTAAAAAACAAAATGTCTTTTAAAAATGTCATAAATATTGAAACTAGTGTTTTTCCATGACATTTATGTGTAAATCTTATTCTACAAGTACGATGGAAAATAAGTAGAGACAATTTTAGTTCAAGAAATCGCTTGATTTTTGTAAAGCGAGTGTAGAGCACAACATTATCCGCTTCGCTTATGAGGCGTGCAAAATTAAAAAGATATCAATGATTAAAAGGATAAATTTACCTGAATTATTTTACATGGTTCTTCTGGGTAAAATAGAAGGAGAGTATCGGCTTTATCACAAAGAAGACCAAGAGAATCACAAGCCGTTTGAACTACTGATGGATGGTTTGCCTAGGAGAAAAAAATATAAATTCTTTAAAATTCAAAGGTATCATGTAAAATTTGATTTCCAAGAATCGGGTTTTGATTAAGTCGACATTTTCAGATTCTAGAAAATTATACGAACTTCGAAACTTAATTTAGTTTTTCTAATAGTTTTTTGTATTTTGTAGGTTTGAATTATTGAATTTTAAAAATAAAATTTAAAGAACAACTTTTTAACTTAGAGCTTTAAAATTTGAAAATTTTACATTTTCAGAAAATAATTCATTTCGATTCGATTTACGAAAGTCAAGTTTTCATCGGATATCTCAAGAACGTATGAATTGATTGAAATCTAAAGCGTAACATTCGAAAGGATTCATTAAGATATTTCTCAATCAGATCTATTAATCTGATCAGATTTTCGATATATGATAATGAATACTACTTACTTTTAAACATTGCAGTAATACCGTTATCGCCTCAGAAACTCGTGGATGCTGTGACTGAAGACACAATTCTCTGTAAGCAAACATTGCAATGCTTGAAAGAGCAATACAACGGGCAATACCAGTTGGTTCATGTCGACAATTACGGAATAATATTTCTAAAATAAGCTCATTTGCTTCAGGACATGTTGTTGTTTCAATATCAGATCCATTTTCTTTAAGAACGGGCAATTTTTCAAGTACAATCGGCAGAGATAATAATGATCCTAATATCGATACTGCTTCTATTCTTGGAGCATCAGTATCGTCATTTTTCAATATTATATTTGCTGCATGTATGTAGTCCATAATCAAAAGACTAGATCCCGGTAAATTTAGACTGAATAATCTTGGTCCAGTATGTTTAATAATTGCATAAATAACTTTAATGTCGTTGCTCATGATTCCAAAATGAAGAGCACGATAAAATAAAATCAAATGTGCTTTTGGCAAATTAATGTCTAGAGGTTGAGTTGTGAGAATACAAATCAAGCGATAAGCAGCAAGTTTTCCTATTTCATAATTCATTGGTAATTGAGTAGCCTAAAAAATAAAGAATATATGAATATTTTATCGGTTTGAATGAAAAAAATCATTTGTTTGAAAAATTTTTTACTTTTTTTTTTTCTATTCAACGTTAATGTAATAAATGATTTTATAAGATATCCCTATGTTTATACCTTAAAACACCAGGGTGAAATGACCGTTAAAGGTGGAATAAGTTCTGGTGCAGATGGAGTAACTTGGTTATCATTTGTAACACCTTGATTGGAACGAATTTTAATAAGAGTATTGCTGAGTTGTATTAAATAGTCCATAACTTGACCATGTAAAATTGGATCTTGAATATTATTAACATCTCCTAAAGCTGATAACATCCGTTTCCACAATACAACCGCAACATCTGGTAACCATCCACGTACTCCCCCACCAGCCATCACTGACCTTTTTTCGGATACATCATTTGCATCTAAAATAATCATGAGTTAATGACTCATACCTTTTTTATTGCTTATTAACTATTTACACTGCTATACTAAGTGTGAAGATGATAATCAACCATTAATTAGTATACCTAACTTTTATAATGGTAAAGCAACATAAAATTGAAACTATTTGATTTTACAATGTTTTTGAACAATTAATTATTTATTTTTATTTTTATTCATTTCATACCAATGCTGTTGCCATCAATATTTTCTATTTGAATAGGACTATCCTTGTTGCTATCAACACCGCTACTAGGCGTTGGTGAAGGACATCGAGGAGTTATTGGTTCACAATCAGGTACTATGACACAATCTAATGATTTAGTTCTTCGTCCAATTAATAATTTTCGTTTATTTCCTACTATATCCTGATCATTTGTACTGTTCTGATGGGAAACCAATTGAGTCGCATTGATTTCTACTGATGATGATAATGTAACTTGAAGTCGAGATGTATGTCCTAATAATATAAAAGTATTATAATTAAATTGTAAGTTATAATTAAAAAATATTGCTTCTACTAAATGGACATAAAATAATAAAGCAAAAAGTGAAGACAAAATTTTAAGCGTATCTTTTTTTTTATGGTAAAAAAGATACGCTATTTGGACCATTTTTTAAGAAATTATAAACGTAAAGCTAAAAAAATTGATTTTTTAAAAAACTTCATATTTTTAAAATAGATAAAAAAAATTTTTTAATTGATCAAAAAGGGCTTTATATGGATAATAAAAAGTAGAAGAAATCGAAAATTTTTCATACTGTCCGATTTAGCATGTAATGCCTCATATAGTTATATAAGATGATAATTTTACGCTTAATCGAAATATATTTTCGATTTTATTAGCATATTCAAAAAAGGCGTAAGAAATTACTGTCAAATAAATAAATTTACAATAAATTTGAATCAATTTATTAGTCACATAGAAGCCATAATAATTTAATATGATACTTTGCATTGAATGTTAGTGAACGAAAAGTAATAGATATAATTAATTTAAAACTAAATTTTTATTTACCTGAAATCTCAAACGGAAGTATATCTCCGTGGTGTGTTACAGGTTTCCCGCGATTTTTAGAGTTGTATAAATTGTTGTCACTTGAACTTCGAGGAAGCAGTTTGCTTTTTCTAAATTCTCTAGATAAATTATCTGCAACATAAAATGAGCATTTTTAATACCTCATATTGATGTACTTAAGTTTTGGATCATTGCAAACAATGAAGCTTAAAGTGGAGTGGCAATTTAAAAATTTTTTAAAGTCAGTTACAATTTTTCGAAGATGTTTAACCTGTCAGCAATTACATTAGTATCAATGTGCTCACGCTCGTTTTAAAATTTTGATGTTTCTTTTTATTCAAACTAAATTTTTTATTTTTAAATCATTTTATCCACTTTCTTTTTCCATCTTTTTAAGAATACAATCAGTAGCTCATATTTTTCGTGTCAATACTTCAAACATACTTCAGCATTCTCATAAATAAATTTGAAACTTCTATCAGAAAAAAAAATTAATTTACGTTTATAAAAATATTGATAGTTAGAATCCAATAGTTTTCTACCATTTAAGCAGAATTAATCAAACTCTTCATATTTATGTTTCGTAGATATTTTAGGATCTTTATAAAAATATTCATAAATATGAAAACTTGGGGTCTATCGCAAGATCTTTTCAAAATTATTTCGAACTGCTACTCCATTTCAAGGTTTCGTTGCATGAAAGTATGCTAATTATAAAGAAATTTCTATTCAATCTAAATAAAAAATACCAGGTATATTTTCTTTATAAGATATATCTCTTTCGCGATCAATGCTTCCTCGTCGTGGTGATTGAACACTACTCGCCGATACACGATATCCTATACCACGACGTTTTTTTGATTTTTGTTCACTGATTCTTTCTAACGGCAAGTCATTGAGATCTAAATTATAAACGTGTCGGGCTAATACTCTCGTTAATGTATCCAATGTTTTCTATCAAGAAAAAAAATTTCTATTTAATCAATATCAATTTTTCAGTTATTTTTTCTAAAATTAAAAAAAAAAACTTACAGCCCATTCACGAATTAATTCTTTCCATCGAGTAAGTGATGTTAAAACTTCGAGAAATTGATTCCAGAGCTGAGGTGCTATAACAACGTTCAAGTTTGCTTTAATCCATGTGACAATAAGTGTTTGAAATATTGCTGGAGCAAGCTTGCCACCAATACCATCATGAGATTTACGACGAGTTTTCCCACCTAAGACTAATGAAGTTATTTGCAACAATACTCTGAAAAAGTAAAAATCATATGGTTATACACTTTTTAGAGTTTATAAAGCCACATAAAATAAATTGAACCACTAAAATTTTCTAAGTTTGAATTAAACTTGATACAAAATAACCACTGATTTCTAGAATAATATATTCAATTTAAAACTTCAATTTTATCAGTTATTTAGTCGTAGCTCGTCCAATTAATAGTGTTTATATTTTAGTAATAAATTTGTTATATTCAGAACTGCAGATTATAAAATTTTATGAATCAAACTTACCGAAGCAATTGATCCCAAGTTGATGATTCTAATCGTGCATGCATTACCACATAACGATAAACATTTAAAACTCTTTTGCAGCTATCAATCTGTTCTTCCAACAACGCTGCTGAGGCATTCCCACCAATATTTTCTAAAAAAAATACGTTGGAGGCTTGAGTTATGAATAGTTGAAGTACATTTTGCAATCCAGCCCTCACAAACAAATTTTCGCGATGAATTGCTCCTAAATATGAATCATTTCTCAAACGAGTTAAACGATAATTATCGGATGGACTCTTATCATTTTCGTTGTCTAGCAAACTATTAACTTTTGAATCTTCATTCTCTCGGTCTTTAAGATTATCTAAAGGTTCGAGCATAAAAGGCGGAATTTCCTGAAATCATTTAATGGAAAATAGTTAAGAATTAATAAAACAACTCAAAAAACTTTACGTTTAAAATTTTAGTCGAAACATAACTCCAATCGATTTACATTCAAGTTAAAAACAAAACTTTCCATTAACTAGTGAGAGATTAAGCGAATTACTTTATACAACAATCTCAACTAGTTAGTCAATATTACCTCCAATAGCTATCATGCAAGAAAACTAAATTTGATTAAAAAAAAAAAAAACTCACAGTCATTTGGATCCAATCCTTATAAACAGCAATAGCTTTTCTTATAGCACCAGCATGAGTGAAATCCAACAGAAATGCTTGTCTATATATTTCATGTACAAAATTAACATTATCACGGCTTCCATACAAAACTTCCCGTACTAATACTACAGCCATTTGATTGTCATTAGCATGGTTATCTTGTTGAGAAAATGGTATTTCAGATGTCCAAGAGTTTGAATCAATACTTTGACTCACAGAGACACGTCTCCCATCAGATTCTGTATTCTCTTCTACTGATGTAACAACATTTGATGGATTTACAAATGGTTTATCTTTTTAGAAACATGAGTAAAACTGGCGAGCCATTTTATCAAAGCAACTTTACAAAGTGAGTAATTGTTCTGATTTTGAGTGGATGGCTGTCGCATTGTCGGAAGTTCTAAATTTGGCTTATATAATGAAAAATTATCATCAAATCCAGGACAAATTTGTCGTAAGTATGTAGCCTTAAAACGTTCTAAAAGAAATTGAAAACATTTGTGTTGCCGGGTATGTTTGTCTCGCCATTCAATTTTTACTACTTGGGTCACCATAAATTCTAGTAATGCTTCAAAAAATCTAACAGTCTCATTATCCAATGGTTTTTCGCCACTTTGAATCGGTAAAATAGGGGTGCCACTGGGTTGTGTAACTGGCCCTTGCTGCGTAGAATTACAATGAAAAACAGCAGATAAATGCTGAGTTTCGAAAAAATCACGTTTATCATCCTCTTCTGCACTAACATTTGATTTGTTTCGATACTCTGAAGATCGTGACAACTGATAAGACGAAAAATTAGGAACTAAACATGCAAACATTTGATGAATGTGTGGTGGGGCATTATCTCCCAATGCTTGATACCATAATATAAAAAATCTATATATTAAAAATAAAGCTATTTATGGAGACATTAAATTATGAAATATATTTAAAAAAATTATATATATTGCATTTGACCTTAATGCTTGACGCCTTAGTTTCCAACTATTTCCGGGATGTAAAAGCTTGTGTAATATCCTAGCTAAGCTATGGCATTGCCATCTTCGATTTAGTAATTCTGGTAGTAAAATCAAAACTTTCTCCAACAAGAGAAGAACTTGCTCCAATTCTTCTCTATGAGCTTTATGAACTGAAAAATATCAAATGAATTTTTTAAACTCAAATGTTTTTAATATAAATAAATCAAAATTATTTAAATTCAAAAGTATTGTGAAAATAAACTGGAAAGTAATAAGTAACAACGTTTTAAAAGCGTTTTCTTGAAAATTTGTCTATAAAATTTTCAGGTTAGCAATTTTCATTCAATGAAATTATTGTCAAAAAAATTTATTAAAAATGTAGGTAAAAACATTTTTGCTTATTACCTTCCAATAAACACATAAATCATTATTTCGTTTTGCTTACCAAGATGAAAAGATAATTCTTTGTATTATTAGCAGAAAAAGAAAAAAAATGCTTAAAGTTATTATTGATGAAATTATTTGGTAGAATTTTATTAGGTGATGAAGTATCATCATAAGAAAAATTACCTCTTTGTCGTAAATTGGCTTCTGCTGATACAAAGCAGTCATGCAGAATAAAATACACATGACTAAAATTTCCTTCAAAAAATCCTTTTGCTTCATCATTCTCAAAGTTTTCTAGAATGTAAAGATAGTTGTTAATTACAAATTTCATAATTTTATTAGATCTTTGTTTTTATTTATAATATTTTTAATGTTTTACTTAAGTCCTAATACAAAGAGAAAGTTATTATTTATTATTTTTGATGAATAATCCTCTAAAATATTGAGTCTTACCCAATACAATTTTTAAATGTTTGAATCTTGTAGCACTATCTTTTTAACATCCTGAATTTTTAACGTCGATTTTTTGACGTCTACGTGCAGTTTTTGCTAAACATGATATTTTAATTCGAGCCAACACTTGCAATCATCAGATATATTTTTATTAAACTTGTGCAAAATATTAAACCCATAAGTTGATATCTTTTACTGAATACGTTATATCAGAAAATCCTATTTTTTCTTAAAAAAAAATAAATAAATAAATAAATAAACAAAAACAATGAAGCTTATGTATTCTACACGAAATCGTACATAAGTAATGCAGGTAAAATAAAGCAATTTTTTTAAAGCATTTAAAAATTGAACAGTAAAAAAACTTTGTTTTCTTATTACTGTGATAAAAATCACATAGTACTAATAACAAAACGAGTACTAGACTTGTTTTTGGTGATAGCTGGTAGTACAGTGCATAAGTAGTTATGTACATATGTACATACACGTACTTATGCATATGTGTCAGGTGTAACAGACCTAGTTACACTGGAGGTTCAGTACTCACCCGTTAAAAAATGTGGTGGCGTTTCAATTGGGTTTAAAATATGGAGGGTAGAGGTACCTTTACCCTCCATAGTTTAAAAATGTGCTCGTTTAATCAAATGGACGACTTATTTTCTAAATATAAATATATATAAAGTCTTCAATAACCTTTAATCTTTTCGTGGTTACAAATTATTTTATTAAAAAATAAAATAGTTTGTTCTTTTTTTTATTTACCGATCAAAACCCGGGAGAGTTTCAATTCATATGAAAATAATATAAACCATATGACTTGCGGGAAAATTTAAACGAAATTCAATATTGAAATTAATTTTACATGCAGCTAGCGTGAACACTATTTTTATGAAAATTAATGTAGCAGATATTTGATAATTTTAATAATTTTATAAAAATAAATTATGGCAAAAAAATAAGAAAAAAAATTGACATTTAGAAATTTAAAAAAATAAAAATGCAATTTTTTAAAAACAATTTTTGGAACAAATTTTTTTGTTAAATAAAATTAAAAAATTGTCAAGTGACAGCTTACTTGAATGTCATCTATTTTTTATATTTTTCTTGATAATAATTTATTTGCTATGAACATCTTAACAATTGTTGGAGATCTACTGACTTCGGTATCTTACTTTTACTGAAAAATAATTAATATTGAAATAATAATTAATACAATTATTTTTTCTTCAAAAATAATTGTAATTTTTAGATAGTATATAATATTTATAATCAAGTCAAAAGTACTTTTAATCACGTGCTACAAAATTTAATAGTTATTATTAACTGTAATTAAGGGGTTTTGAGACCGAAATGAGGGTTATTACCAAAGGTTTAAAATGTCATGTGTATCAATTAATGAGTGCTGAATACGTCTTTTACTGAAATTTAAATTCAATTGTTTGAAAGATATATGAGAAATTAATTATTAAACTTGCATCTTATACATGTAAAGATGTAAAGATATAGAAAGCTGATTAAGTTAGTATGAAATCTTTGTTACTGCTCCATTCTCACACGCTTCACCCGGTAAAAGTCAGCATTATTGCCCTTTCGGATAATACTCATCTCATTTCGAAAAATCGGGTGATTTATCAAAGATCCATCAGGTCATGACCACCGATACTCTAAGCCTTTAAGTGTCCAGCATGATATGACTTACTGGATTGGCCACACTTCATTACGATGTAAAATATTGTATATACAATGTTATATTGAAGCTACCTAGTTGATGAAAACATAAAAGAATTTTTTTGATGTAAAGTTATCTAGGCAATTATTGTATAAATGTATTAACAAAAAAGTAAATTTTGATTATTTTTTAATTTTGTGGTATGGAAATCGATAATTAAAAAAAATTGAAAAGTTATTGATTTCACCACAAATTTCTAAAATCGAATTCTCTTCAGATCTTAAAGTACTTACTATGAATACATTAAGAAAAGTTTCTTGCTGATTTCCTTGATATAATCTATTAAACATTTTTTAATAAAGGAACAAGACGGAGTGAAAAAGGGCACATGCGTAATAAAATTATGTTAGTGAAACTTTTGATTAGCTAAAAAAAAGTTTCATACAGACAATCATTTTGACGGGAAAAATCATTTGTATTTTAAATTACTAAAATCTATTTTAGTCAATGTTATCAATTATAAACCTTACGCAATGGCAAATTTTAGAATGCAAGTTTTCAAAAATTGGAAGTTATCTGCTGTCTAGTTGTCCATAAAAATTCTTGATTAGTCTTTTTATTTATCAATTAACTTACTTTAAGCATACTGTTTACTTTAATATTACAAACAACTATTACATAATATTTTGAGTTATTTTTCAATCATTTTTGTCTTAATTTTTACTTATTTATGAATAAAATGTTACCCTATATATTTATTTAATTATCATTGTAGTGAAGTATTTTACAATTTACTGATATTTAGTGTCATTTTTACAATTGAAAGTATGATTTATAATTTATAAAAATAAAATATAACAAAACAATTTTTTTAAATTTTAAATTAAAACTCTGGAAATGGCAATTTAAATATTAATCTTAAGGTTATAATGTTAAATTAAGGTTTGAAATACATTTAATAGAAGATCAAAATACTCTTTGTAGACGTTTCAAGTTGGAAGTACACCAACGTTGGGAGTGGTGGTGTTGGAATTAATAGTAAGCTCAGAAGAAATATTTTTTAAATATCTGTTGCGGGTTGAGCATGAAATATTTGTATCTTCTGTATTATTGCTATCACTAATAGTCATCGATTTTTTACTGATTTTATGCTCAACATTGCGTAGAGTACATTGATGTTTCGCGGAGTCATCACTGTCAGAACAACTGCAACTACTATTACTATCACTATCGCTTTCACTGTCAATACTTGAAATGGAACTTTTTCTTCTTTTTCCTCGGAGCGCTTCAATATCTCTTCTCAGCTGATCATTTTGCTGTATTAAATCATCTATTCTTTGTTGGCATATTTTTAGTTTTTTCGCCATTTCAAACTCTGAAGTTTCTGCTGTTAAAGAAGCACTTTTTTTGTTATCTAATTCTCTTTCTTCGGTCTGTTGAAAAGTCCTATTACGTAATCGTTTGGACAGAATATCGAGTTTTGCTTCTAGTTGAATGTATTCTTGAATTAATTCAGATTTAGACAAGGCACTCAGTCTTTCAGCATGAAGGTCTTCGTACGCACTTGAAAATTCTTTTGTTAAAAATTCTTCTTCATCTTCAGGAGATGAGTAGAAATACTCTTCATCAGAATCAACGCTGAAACTCGAATCTCTTGTTCGTGATATTACCGGTTTCTGAATAATTTTTTGAACTTCGGTATTAGAGCCTGCTAATTTTTGTTCTAAATTTGGCAGATCATTATGATCATCCATTAGAAATTGTGTAGTATTATAAGGAGCAGGTGGTTGAGTTCGTTTTTTTATAACACGACTTGAATTTGAGCGGATTCGGACTTTGTGATTGTAAGATTGCTGTTTTGTGTAAGGCTTAAGTTTTCGATGTTTTGGTTTACCACGACGAGTTTTTCGTTTTTTTGCCGAAATGTCTGTGCCATCATCTAAATGGCTTAATTCATGATCACCACTTCCACTGCCACTTTCAAATTTTTGACAACTCATATCTGAAGATTTGGTTGCCTGAAATAAAGATACAAAGAAATTTGAATGATTTAAAATTTTAAGGTAAGATAAAAGACCCCATTAAAGGCAACTTTAACCCCTATTAGTGGCATTTTTTTTTCAATGAAAAAATGTTCTACTTGGAATAAAAATTAAAAATTTTTTTGATCTAAAGGTCTTAAAGATTAGAAATAATATATTTATGATAGAAATTAATGATTTCATTAATTGAATAAGTACCAAAATCAAAGAAAGTGTTAGTAATAGGGTCCCCGCCACTAATGGGGTCTTTTACCCTAGAACGTATGTAAAAAAAATATTTCAAGAAAATTATAAAATTTTTTTTATCGAAAGATAAATATATTAATAATTCATCACCAAAATTTCAAATCATTTCACCGCACCGTTCTGGAGTAATTGATTTTCGAAAATGCATCTTTTACACGTAGAGGTACAGAGAGATGGTAAAGTTAGTATGAAATCTATTTGCATCACTCCAGTGGTACAGAAGATTTCATACTAATTCTACCATATTCATACTAATCTTTATTAAGATTTCATGCAACTTTATCTCAGTTCATACAATTTTGTAATTATATTGTTTATTATATGTCTAAGTATATAAACTAAAAAAATTGGTAAGAAAAAATAAGTAGTTTTGCAGTTTGTCTATTTAATTCTTGTTGGTTTCTAAATGAACGTACGAAAAATGCAAGGCAGTTTTAGTTTATCAGATATTAAGAGTATACGGTACTAAATATTTATTCAAAAATTTTATTTTTCTAATTACTTTTGAAGAAATTTGATAATGATATATAACAAAGTTTTCGCAATAGTGAGTGGCATGTTCTCTTTGGGAAAGTTTATTTTATCAGATTTTAAAATTTATTTAAAACGGAATTAGAAAAATAAAATTTTTAAAACATTCAGTATCATTCAGTTAATTTAAACCGGGCAGATTGAAAAAAAAAAAAGGTGGCGGCTAAGTAATTATAGCAAGTGTATAATTGTCATGAATACTGAACTCTCCTCTCCGCTGGTTTTATTTATTATTTACTAAAGCTAAGGGACTCCAATATTTGTAGATAACAATTAGTGTACCGTGCCTTAATAAGCATGTGTAGTAGTCAATGTAATGTCTAAAATTTTATTTCTCTTATAATTTGTTTAACTAACTAGTGGAATCTAATACCTGTAGAAAATTCAAATAGGTATACTTACATTTTTTTCGCAGCTAACGTTGTCTAGTCTGTCACCATCGTCCATTTCTTCTACACCAGATGGCGCGGATGTTGTTTCCTCCATTACTATTGTAGGCGTTGCATCTGTTCATTTATTGTTTAAAACAGATCCTATTTTAATATTATTTAACCTACTTTTTTAATATATGAAAGAAAATATATTTATAAAACAAAAATAATTACCTGATTGTTATGAATTACACAAATGCTCAATAGTGTCATTAAAAAAAACGATTCTTCAGCTAATATTAGTCGATTACTTCTCATAAACAGCGTTCTAGCACTATAACCAGCAACTAAATTGCCATACTTGAGTAACCCATAACTTTATCCGACATAGCAGCGCTTTACCATTCTATAGTTATCACTGTAGTGGGGATAGAACCACTAATCGTGGCGGGTTAATATAAATAGTTTTTTTCATTCTCGCTTTTATAATCTCCCCTTATTTAATATATTTATCGCTTTTATAATTTAATTAATTTTCTGTTATTTACATTCTTTACTTTTTTCATCAATATCACAAATTAAGAATTTTTTGAATGATTTCAAATCAATACCTACTAGGGTATGTTTTTAAAATAATATTTTACAATTTTATACGGCAAATTAAAAAAATTTGGCTCATTGTTAAAAACAGAAGCATAGTTCTTTTAAAATAAAAATGAAAACTCTTTTAAAAGCCTATTGGTCAAAAATGAAAATATATACTTTTTTATATTTTGAATGTAGTACCGAAAAATAAAAAATAATATCAAAAAATGATTTTGAGTTATCTTAAAATTTTTTTTCAATATTAAATTTTTATATGATTACCACTTTTGATTTTTTTAGTTCTACTTTCTTAATTCAGGCCTTTTAAACGCCGTCAAAAAATTCTAAAATGGTATTTTGAGAAATAAACTGTTGAAAAAAAAAAAAAAAAAATCATATAATCTGAAAAAATATCCCGTACAATTTGAATTATACTCAGTAGAATTTTAGATTATATCATTTTTTCGAAAATTGTGATATTCCACTTTTTTGTTTTTTAATTTATAAATTTATAAATTTTTTTGATTTGTGAAAATTGTGATAATCAATTTTCACAAATTCCCTGCACTGCAAAAATTAGAAAATTTACAAAAATTGTCAAAATTTGATGAAAAGTAAAAAATTTTTGATATGGTAATTTTCGAGAAATATGTGTGAAAATGCATTTAAAAATTTTAATTAAAAAAAAAAAGTAAAATTAAAAAAACAAAAAAGTTGATTACTCAGTTTTTGAAAAAATTATAGATATTTGATAACAAAAAAGCGCCATTCGGCCAAGCCCGACATGGAAAGGTAGATTATTTAACAAATATATAACGAAATAAATTAAAAAAATCATCAATCCAAGAGAAAAAAGAGCTTAAATTCATGATAAAGACTGAACTTCAAGATAAATTTGATAGAATCGAGCTATGAATCACAGCAAAAAAGTGTTTTAGTAAAAGTGACAAAATACGTATATCATACATTTTTCAAACTTTTAAAACCACTAAAGAAATTCTAAAAAAGTTAAAAAATCAACGAATTATAGCTTAAATTAAAGATAGTTGAATAAATTAATTTAATAGATTTTAGCAATTTCATACGGCTGAAAACTTATAAGAAGATGAAAGATAGCAAGAAACATGTTCATTGATGAATTTAAAAAAATTTTTCGAGTTATGAAATAAATAGAGAAATCATAAAAACTCGATAAATTATAGCTTAAATTAAAGATAATTAAGTGACTTTTGAGATGAAGTCGATACATTTAAACTAGCTTTAACGGTAAAAATATTATTTCAACGAAATTGATGAAACTAAAAATTTTTCGAAAATGATAAAAATTTTCAAATACCCACAACTTCGAAACTAACTCGCCGATTTTGTTCATCTTCGAACTTGATCTCGGTATTGATTCATAGAATAAGCCCACAAACTTTATAAAGATCGGTTGAAAATTGTAGGAGCAATCCTGCTGACAAGGCGCGTTACACACATAAATACATAAATGAAATTTTAAGCCAATACTATTTTTCGGCATAATTTGACAAAATAAAACATATTATTACAAAATTTCTTTTAAATTCCGACATGAAATGGGTTATAAATAAATCTACCTAAAAAGGCGTTTTTGAGAAAAATTCGCATTTTTATCTTAGTGGGCTAAAAAATTTTGCAATGATCGTTTCTTTGACAGTAATGACAATTGTTGAATTACTGTTAAGAATTTGATGAAATTTGGTATATTAATAAATGATACTCAGTTAATATAGTAATTTTACTAAATTTTGAAACAATTACACCAGCCGATGAAAAAGTTTTTATCTAATCATGCATAATGATCTATATATGATTGGATCCAGAAATTGGTCAGGTCTAATTATATTTAATCATATATAACAATATTTAATTATGTATTATTACTTCTTATTAATTATTTTGCTTAATTATATGGATATAGTACTTGATAGAGTCATACGCAATTCTCTATAATAAATAAAAATGAAAAAAAAAATGATTACATGTAATTTTACGACCATACCACCGGCAGTCACCCATCCACCTACTAACTATGTTCAATGCTGCTTAACTTTAGTAATCTCCATGCGCCTTGAAGTTCCCGTCTGCTGTGCTGCTATTTTATGTGACAATAATTCTATGAAGTATATAACGTATCAAATCAGTTTATCATAAGTATAATACAAAAATTGATTGTGTAATATATTTTGATAGTCTTAATTTATTTATTTTACCGAATCTCATTATTACATCACATTTACTCAAATAATGAAGTAAATAATGATTTTACTGTTAGGCAGCAGCAGAGCAGACCACAAAATCCCATAGGAAATGTAACAATTTTTTTATTTCAGAATTATTTAAGCGTAGTGGTAAACACCATTTTGCACTTTTCGTGATTACCAGAAAAAAAAATTTTTTTTTTTTTTTTAAATTTTGATAACATCTGACTATGCAAGTCTGATCAAATTTAATTATATATAGATCTATATATTATCAGATCTGATCATATATGGACATATATGATTATATATGGGGTTACAACAGCCCAGTATAATTATATCTAATTATATATAGACTCATATATAATCAGATCTGATAATATATAGACTTATATATGATTATATATGGAGTTATGACAGGTATCAGGTATGATGATCATATCTAATTATTTATAGACTCATATATAATGAGATCTGATTATACTTAGACTTATATGTGATCATATACATGATTATATATAATTAGACAAAAACTTTTTTTATCGGGCAGTAAATAGACATTAAATTGTTTGCATTTAATATTCTCATAAGAAATCACCGTTTTGTTTCATTTATAAAAATTACTATTCAGATTTCAATAAAAATTGAGGCAATGACGGAAAATCATATTTTACGTATTTTTCATAATTGAAAGTACAAATTTAGAGCATGTTATAGTAATAATTAATTTAAAAAAAAAAGAAAAGAAAAAAACTAAAAGATGTATCCTCCTTTTTCTGCAACGCAATGGATGCATAGGTAAATCTACTACGTAAATCATATAAGAATTTGTTTGTGACATGTGACTCTAGCTGCATCAACAGTACTACCTGGAGAGTAGGATAAAAAATTTTCAGTTCAATCGAAAAGAGTCACCAGGTTAAAAAATTTTCGATTTTCCGTAAATCCTGACGTTTAGGTAACGCGTTTTTGGCGCGAGACACTACCAGTGTCTCCATGTATATACATTTTTTTGAAACTACTTGACTCACGGCTTCTGTACAAATCGCAAAATTTCTGGAAACTTTTGTCAGAAGACCAAACACAATAGTTAGATTTCTAAATAACTCAATCGAAAAAATCTTTTTTGAATTTATCTTATGTTTTTTTATTTTCAGCCAATAAAATGAGGCAGAGTTAATCATTATAGTTTAATTATAGAACGCAAATAATTCCTAGTAGCAAAAAAAGTATGGGCGCGTTCAGATTTATTTTGTCAAATAGTACAGAGCTTAGACACTAACGTTTATTTTACGTAAAATACGTAAGAAACTGTCCGTTACGTGAGCTACCTATCTTCGGTCAATTTCACTCTATAGAACAGCTGTAACAGCTGTAGTAGGAATAATATGTACCGGCTGCATTTGTCTAACTGAAAAGAACTGTAAATACCTGAAGCTTTTACGTCAAATCTAGTGCACTCATAAAAAACGCAACGTGAATTTTTAAGTAGTTCACATTTATTTATTTTAGTTTTAATCAGTTAGACCATTTTTTTTTATTATGGATTGTAATAGAAAAAAAACGTAATCAATAAAATAAAAATAAACAAAATGAAGAAAAAAAATGTAAATAATTATAAACGATGAAAGGAACGTGCGAACCATGAACTGGTCCAGTATTGTCGACAAGAGAGGGCTTACATAGACGAGAATTTAACGAAGTTTCGTGTGTTGTATTTTTTTTTATACTTTACAGATTTAAAAAAATGGTGGCCTTAATATTAAATTATAACTTGAGCATTTAGAAAAGATTATATCGGCGATGTAGTAAACGATCGATAATTATGTGATGAAAATAGAAATCAAGGCATGATCTTTCCACCAAATAATATTTACTTATGAGATCTTGAGGCTACAAAAAATTTTTAAATTATTTTTTATGATCTATGGTATGAAGTATTGTTTTCTTAAAAATATTAACGCATTGTAAACTTACAAGCAAATAAGCAATACCACATATTAATATAACATTCCATTTGTGAGTGTGTTGATGACATTTTCACTCGTACAATAAGACGCCTTTGGGGTTGAAATGTAGATCATTATAGAATGTGCCAATGCGTAGGTGTTTAAATTCATCTAAAATGGTTATGTATTTTAATAGTGAATTTTTATTATTTTATATACGATGTCATATACATTTAAAATTTCTACAGTGTTTTCAAAAATGTCCGGGTTTTCAATCCAGGATTGCATAGTAGTTGTGAAATAATATGACCTTAAAATTCTCGAAATATTTAAAATATAATTAAAATGAGTGATTACAGTTCATCAAAGCTTACTATTATATTGAAAAATATTTGTATACACATTAAGTATCTAATCAAGGTATAGATTGAAAATATTTATTGAAGTGACTTGTTGAAATGTCACGGTGGTTAACTCATAATAAAAAAAGACATTTTTAAGAAATAAAAAGGTACTTAGTAGTATCATTATTATGTTGATTAATAGAACTTTAATAAAAAAGATAGTGATGATTTTATACATTATTACCATAAAGGATTAAACTGGCAGGATGGATCCCGGTGGGATTTCATTATGCGAGAAAAGTCATCAAAATGTCGCACTCACTTGAATTATGTGAGGGGCACAACAGAAATGTGCTCACGTGATCCTCCTGTCCTCCACCCTGCCCTTACTAAGGCTAATGGTAAAAGTTCCAGTCCCCAATCAAGTTTTCTTGGTGAATCTCGAAGTGAAGGTGGTTTACTTCCAACTCCTGGTGGTAGACTTAAATTTTTCAAAGACGGAAAGTTTATTTTAGAACTATCCCATCGGCGTGATGGAGAAAGAACTACATGGTTTCCAGTTCCTAAGAAGACGTTTTGGCCTCCAGCTAGCACAACACCCATCAAGCAAGAGATCAATTTTCTCAGTGGTATGATCCATAACTAAAATTTTTTTTTTTATAATTTATTATTATTATTATTATTATTTCATCTTAGATGATAATTCTTCCATACAATCGAGCCCATGGCAAAGAGACCATTGTTGGAAACAAAGTTGTCCCAGGAGATCTACCTCTACAGAGTTTGATTTTTACTACAGGCGAGATCCTCGAATTCATTTGCTTAGATCGTCTCATTTCCTTGTTCGGAAATATCGACGTCCCTTGGATCTAACGCCGTTGCAGTTTACTTTACAAGTAAATGCAACTCATACGAAATCTATCAAAATAAAGAATACTGATGCGACTGGAAAATCTCTAAGTTTTATTATCGATAAATTGTCTCGTTTGGATCCAAATGTAGTTTCACCTAGAAAACGAATTTTGCGAGAACTAGAAAAAGTTACTCTAGAAGATCTAGCTTCTAAAAGACGTGCGAAGCCACAGCCAATTACATTATCAACTACAATAATTCCTACGACGACAAATGCGAATATACCTTCATCTAAGCAACTTTCATCGTATAGTATAACAAGTATTCTAGGAGAAAATAAGCCAAATCCTGAATCGGGGTTTTTAAGAAATTTACTCAAGTTAGATGATGGGCATACTTTTAATTACATAACAACTAATTTTCACCCTCGAACTAGAGTTGATCCATTGAGTGGATCTGCAAATACATCAGTTCATCATCCGTTGTATGGAGTTCCAGTGCTTCCTCCTGGTACATACAGGGCACCAGGACTATGGATGCATTATCCCCCGCCCGTACATTATTCACCTCGAATTCACCCCACATATTTGCCACCACCACTTCATTCATCTTCCCCTCCTGTTCATCATTATAAAGAATACAGAGAACAAACACTTACATCTCCATCAGGTAGGTAAACTTTACTATATATTCATGTTTCATCTATAATTTTTTAAAATTTAGTGTCTTTATTTCTTTCTTTTTTATTTTGATTCTTAGATATGCCCTTAAATTTATCAAAGCATGCAGGTTAAAACTCAGGATCCTAAAAAATCGGTGCCTTAGTGATGAGCTAACTTAGATGTGTATACACTGCCAGAACAGCAACAGTACGATTGTAATATTTTTAATTTGAGGACATGTGTATAAATACAATGTTCACAGTGACACCCTCCCCCCATATATATACATATAATTTTTACTTTGCTTTTATACGTCTAGTTGAAAAATAATTTTTGTCTTCGAATCCTTGTATAAATTATAATAATCTTCGTTAAATAAAATAAAAAAAAAGTAATGTAAATAAATATTTCATTTTTAAGTCTGTTTCAATGAATATAGGAATAGTAGATTTATAGAATATTGTTTTTAAAAATTTGCAATTCAGATTTATATAAATTTAATATTCCACAAACTATTGTAGACATTTAAACTATAAATAAGTTAAATAATTTCTAGTATCATAAACTAATTGCTATGACATTCAATAAATATCTTTAAATTTGAAATAATAAATTAACTGTACATTTTTTAATCCAAAAGGCAGGATATAGAAACTATGCAAATGTTTTCGCAAAATAGTATGTTTTAAATAATTTGGTTACTCATATAATTAGAAAAATAAAAGTTTTATTCTATTTAAGTTTTGGATTGCTGGAAATTAATAACTTTTTATTTAAGTATTGTCAACATCAAAAGCGTTATGAACCAAAAGATTGAATGAAAATAAAAGAAATCTTGTATTTGCATATATGTGTATGGGTGGATGATTATATAAATACGCGTGATTTTGTGAGTGTATGTGTGAGTAAGGGCTGTAACTCATTTGTTTTAAAAAAATGATCGGTTTCAATTTTTAAGTTAGATTAATTTATTAGATTGGTTAACCTCAATTAACTTGTGAGTAATTTTTAGTGAGAATTTCTCGTGCATTTTGAAGTCATAAATTAACGATTTAGCATTATTTAACACGCTATTAAGAGTAATATTCAGAGAGAAAAAGTATCGCTTCCATCACTAATAGACATCGTGAACATTACAATACTCCTATAATTTATGCTTGGAGAGTGTTAACCTACTGTATCACAATTATCAAATATTGTATCACCAATCTCGCTCCTCTATATGATATTTATCTATTACTTTATCCATGTGATTTGAAGTTGATGCATAAATTAATTCTTACAAAAAATTTTCAAGTCAATTGATTAGGTATTTTTAAATCTGAAATTTACAATTATACATTTGTATTAACACACGAAGAAATATTTATTTAATATCAATATACTTACAATTATGAAATATATGTACATAATACATAATAAACATAAATGATTACATTTTTTAATGTAAAGATAAGACATGCATTTACTCGATTATATGTGGTTGAAAATTTTTGTACTTTTCAAAAATAATGATCATAAAAATTTTTTTTTTTATATTGGGTATTTTTGTTCTCGCCTATGAGTCATCTAATATATGTTGATCAAGTACTGTCGATGAAGTAACTCCAAAAAAAAAAAAAAAAAAAAAAAAAAAGAAGAAATTAACGTTTTGAATAACTACGAAAAATGATAAAGTTTTATTGACAGTACTCGACCAATATATAACTAGACAATTTATAGCCGAGAATACTTATACTATACAACAATACTTAATATAAACATGAATCAGTCGGATAAAATATTTAAGAAAAATTAAATTTTAATAATATTTATAAATTTCAATTGTTGAATACACTGCCTATATTTTATTACTTTCTAAATAACCATGTTTCGTCTATG
This sequence comes from Cotesia typhae, assembly GCF_013202065.1. Classification (NCBI taxonomy): domain Eukaryota; kingdom Metazoa; phylum Arthropoda; class Insecta; order Hymenoptera; family Braconidae; genus Cotesia; species Cotesia typhae. Next base: position 715,140 of record NW_027423757.1, on the reverse strand, counting down.
AATTAAAGAAAAATCATTTTGACAGCTTTTCTTTGAGTGGTGGTGCTTAAAGTGCGGATATCAATTAACATATTCAGTTTTGCTGAAACATTTGCTAAACATTAGCCGGCTATTGCTATTAACGATAACATATTCACGATACTTTTAAACGACGATAACAGGTATTTTATGTTCATTTATAATTATATATAGAACCAATTGAAACACTACGTTTGCGATCCATTATATAGTTGCGAGAGCGATACTTTTTTTCTATATAAGTATTTTTTTTTAATTTCATCATATCCATGTTACTTCGATTTAATAAAAAAAAATCTAAAAGTTCATATGGTACTTGATTAAGACTTTTTTTTTTTTTTTTTAAATAGTTACGATCATTATTCAATTGCTTCTTATTTGCGAAGACATTTTTCAATATATTTTGTTATGAGAATGATGTGAAAATAAAAATTTTGATAGAAGTAAAAGAAAATAATAATTATACATGTAATGAAAAATCTTTACCTACGCCAAATTTGAAGAGCCTGAAGATATATGTAAATATAATGTATAAACTGATCGCATTAATAGGCTCTCAAAAGCTTGAAGAGTATTATAATTAAAAAAAGAAATGTTTATAAATAAAGATAAAGGAACTATTGAAAGCTAAGTGCAATAAGTGACGTGACATCGAATGTAAAACTCTTAATTTATATTACATAACATAATTAACTTTTGATTCATACGAAATAAATTTCCTCATCGCTGAATATTTGTTAGATTATGATTTATATAAATAATTCAATCAAAATTGAATAGAAAGTTTATTTTATAAACGATGCGAGTTTTACGATTTATAATGAATATTCACTTTGTCTGCAAATATGTGTCTTGGCGATTACGATAGTAGTGAAAATAAATATGGGGCGTTTTTCACCTTTTCGTATCTATATTATATTCAACATTTGAAAGTTATTAACTAAAAAAGTATAAATAAAGAAAACATTTTTTTCGAATTCACACTGGTTTTTACCTCAGGTAATGTTACTGTTTAAAAAAAATACTTTTTGTCATTTATACTTTTTTCGTTTAAATTCTTTCACTTTTGTTATAACTTTATTAAAGAAAAAAAAATGTCATTTCTGTCATGATGGATAAGAAAACAACATAGTATAAAACTTCTTTGTACAGATTAGATGATACATTAGAACATGAGTATATTTATAGAACTTGGGTTAATAATAATAATAATAATAATAATAATAATAATAATAATAATAATAATAATAATAATAATAATAATAATAATAATAATAATAATAATAATATTATTATTATTATTATTATTATTATTATTATGATTATTATTATTATTATTATTATTATTATTATTATTATTATTATTATTATTACTATGATTTTTTATTTTATAATTATTACATTAAATTGTAGAGTATTAGTGTTTGTTGTATATCCCTTGATAATCGAATAATAGTAATTTACAATTTACAATTTACAAATACAATTTCAGAGTCAATATGTATCGCTGAATATTGTGACTGACTGATTTAACGAGTTTAAAGTCGTGCCTTAAAACCTGTCAAAACATATTTAAAAAGAAATATATTTATAAAAGTATTATAGAAAATTTTAGTAACATATGTTTCTACCATAGTATGACTCCTATAAATTCTCATCTAAAAGGGTGAGATTCAGAATTTACGAGATAAACCAATAAATTAAACGAAAAAAAGTTTCTTTCTCTTTCTTTCTCTTGAAGGTGAATTAAAATGATTCGAATTTATAGAAGTTCTGCTGAAAATCCATATTCCTGGACACAATTTTTTATTGAACTAATTAATACATAGTATTTTGTGTCAAATTAGTTTTAAAAATTAACTTCAACATGCAAGCAATATCTTGAGTCGTTTATTACTACATATTAAACAAGAAAAATTATGTGATTTTACTCAAACTTTAATAAGTTTTATAAAACTATGAATGACATTAATAAATTTAATAATTTGTAATACAAAAATGTATAATTAACAGAAAAATAATTGTATAGAATCACTAACTTCATGAATAAAAATTTTTAATAATATATTCAATTTTTTAATATTACATATTACGACAATTTCTATTGATATTTATAAATAGCTAAGTTAATTAATAGGTCTATGAGACTTTATAAAGGAGATTCTATACATGTATTTGCCTAAAATTTATAATATTTTTTCGATAGAATCTAAAGCTTTAAAATCTCAAATTTAAATAAAAATCTTAAATTTTTAACTTAAAATAATATCTTAATGGGTATCAAAATATTTAGGTAATTTTCGACAGCTGTCTTTGCGTAAAAAATTTAAGGTTTTTCGCTCCGATGAACCGTCTGAATTACATTCTACGACTTTATAACACAATTTTTTTTTGTCGAATTGGATAAAATAACTATGTGAATCCTAGAAAATTTGCAATTTTTTTAACAAAAAGTTGAACATGTTCTTTCTTTTATCTTCCTAATATTTAACTATTAACATGAGAATATATCTAACGTATGCATTAAAGATACGATCATTTTTTATAAAATCACAGTTTCTCAAAAGCAACGTATTTTAATTCATTTTGTAATATGGTAATGCAACTCACAGACTTTCATTCGGATCCATAATTCAATACGGTACGATTGTCTCGGGAAATTTAAAGAGTATCAAAAAGTTAATAAAATTAATTTTTTTTTTAGTTTTATACTATTAAATTAAAAAATTATCAATCCGTTCATAGAAATTAACAAAAAAATTTGAGTATGTTGTCAATTGTGAGATAGATGAAATATTAACAGCACAGTAAAGGAATTGAATTTTATGATTATTTATTCGATGAAAATTTTGATCTATCTATGAATTAATTTTTAGTTATAAGTTATTAATTTCATGACACTGAAGTTGACAGATATAAAAATTTTTTTAGATATTTACAGCAATGAAGTTATTATAAAAAAAATTAAATTAAAAAGTTTCACATGTAAAAATTAATAAATATTACAAGTGAAAATTTTTAGAAGCATTTTTTTATTATAATTGATTTATTAAAATAATTTTTTTATTGAATTTTTAATTTTCATAAAAGATCAATTTTTTATACATTAATAATTGACACTTATTATTTATATTTTGATGAGTTGTGATAGCTGCTTTATTGCGAATCTCAACTAAAGCCTCTGTAGCAATAGACCGGAAAGAACCGTTACGTCGCAATGTTGCTTATACATTTATGCATGTGTTTTGTACGAATCTTGATTGCAATGACCAACAATTATTCCTGATTAAAAGTCTGTTTGATTAGTGATAATAGTATTTTTCGTTTATTATATTTTTCTCTTAATAGGTTTTCTAGTTCAAAAATTCGAAAATTATTCATTTCACTAAGTAGGTAAGCATTTCAATAATTTCACAATCAACAAAACGTATCATTTTGATTAATAGGGTACACAGAAACAATTTTTTGTTCTTCTACAGTAAATTTTTTGAAAGTATCCTAGTTATATATTGATTCAATAATATATTTCTGTTGAATATATACATTTTTATAGAGCTGTGAAACATAGTATTTTAATATTTTGATATTCCAAATTCTATTTTAAGTTCTACAATGTCTTTGATAATTTTCAGCTGATTATAAAAGTTGTTTACATTTGTTCAAAAATATCGTATAAATATATATCTAACATAATTTTTTAATCTGCTAGAAAAGGAAATTATTTTCAAAATTTGTGGAAAAAAAATGAAGAAAATCATATTTTTCATTGAGAGCGAAACTTAGCTTAAAGCTGATTCACTACTCGTTAACTCTGGGGCAAGTCTGAAATCGAAGTTTAATAATCACGAAATTTCGATAAGTAAACTCTCGTGAGCTTTCTAACAAAGTTATTGATCTTGAGAATATTAACTGTTGTACAGAAGATCGTTGCTTTTAAATTATAATCTTTTTTTAGTTGGATCCTCTGGCTTTGTATCCTCCAACGTATGTTCTTTAGCATAAATCCTTACGCATTTCCTTTAAAATATTCTTAGTTTCTCCATCAGTAATGCATTGATATTCTCTTTTAAGGAGGCTGCATAGGTCAAGATCGGTCTCTTTGGCTTTTTTATTTATCTATTTTGCGTAGAATAAACTGTCGTTTCTTTTTTGAAAGCTGCTTCTGTCGTATTTGGTTGTATATCTAAACGTGGCTGAGAAGCAAATCAAATTGCTCGAACAGGGACTTGAACTTTGGACCCTCAGATTAAAAGTTTGACGCTTTTTTGTTTTTTTTTTCTTTTTTAAGAAGTTTATTAAATAGCCAGTGCATAAAATGAAAATTACAGATGAAAAAAATTAAAAAAAAGTTTGGAAAATCCAAATGAGCATGCCTTAAGCGCTCGTATTATTTCTTAATTGATCAAAGTAGATAAAATATTAATTACAAAAAGAAAAATAAATTGATTGAAAGTAAAAGTATAAATTAACTCAAGTTAATTTAAATTTTTCCGCGTAAATCGGAGAAAAAAAAGTTTGAGACTACATTACCGTCATTCAGTATTATGCTGTAGTATGGATAGTCTAAGCTGCCTTTAAGCTTTATTTAGAAAAAAAAAAATATATATATATATATATATATCTCTACAATAAAAATACATGAGAGTGTTTAGTTAGTCAATAGTCGAAACTCGTAAAAAATAGGACTTGATTTCTTATTGGTGGAAATTAAGGCACGCACGTAGCGCGCTATTTAAATTTCTAGTAGCTGCTAAAAGACAACAAAATTTCTCTCGAGACCAACTAAAAAAAATTTATTGTATTTAGACGAAACAGTTTTAAGCTATAGTCTTGTATTCCTTGTGTTTGCAAATAAATAATGAATTAATTAATTAAAAAAAAAAGAGTGTAAAAATGGATTTTTATTAAAGTTATAGTGTTTACCTCGACAGTAATTTGTAAAAATGTAAACTACGAGCTCTTAAAAAACACTTTTTTATATAATTATGAAAAATAGTTATTAAAAAAAATTTTCAAATGATCAGTGATTATTTTTTTATCTGACAGTGTACGTTTTGTAGAATTTATGTGCATATTATATCTGTCAAATACAAATTATTGTAACGAAACACGGGATCTTGAATTTTAGGCGAGAGTAGAGGATACTTACGCTCACGGTTAAGGCATGCAAAAATTAGGAAAACGGTTGACCTTGAAGGCCACCCCTGCAACTTCCCGCTAATTCTATACCTAGGCGTTTAAAATTGTACTTATGACGTTTTTGAACTCTACAAGCTTAAAAATACAATTTATGTGTTATTTTGAGCTCTCCGAGCTCAAAGAGATAGATTTTTTGTGCTTTTGAGCTCTTCGAACTGAAAAGTCTGATAGAAGTTTGATAAAATACAATTTTTGAATTTTCAAATAACAAAAAAATGTTTTTTTCAGTTTTTTCGAGGTTTCTCAAAATCTATCAAATGTAATCAAAATTTCATTTAACTGTCCATTAGTTATTATAACTTTTTATTACATAAATATAAAATTTTAAAAAAGAGATGAAAAATAGGGTTTTAAAAACCGTCATATGAATATTTAGAGCTTTTTTTTCTGGATGTTTCCTGAGTTTTTAGATAGTCAACAGTATCTTTTGCTGAGCCTACTGGGATCCAATCAATCTCTGTCAGGCAGGGCTTATGAGTAGATAAAATTAGCTCCCATTAAGATATCAGTTTAGTTATAAAGAATTCTTTTATCTGTTTAGTGTCTCCTTCGGTGGTAAGTTAGTGGAGTGTCAATTATCGTATTCAGTTAACAACATTTGTGCCATGACAGAACAAATGAATACGACCGATTAGAGTCGAAAATAATAAAACTAGAAACACAACCGATATTTATGGAATTTTTAATTTACGGGTTGTAATAACACCGATAAGAATATTTTAATAACTCTAGTGAATATTATTGAGTTTTTCTTTAATCATATATTATCTCAAGATATCAAGTAGATACATTTATATAAAATATTTGACAAAAAAAATTTTTTTGACGGAAACTTGACTAATAAACAAATATTTTCAAGAAAAAATAAAAAAAATTGAACCAGATCAATTTATTTTGTGACTATTCAACCGGAATGCCGAAGCAATAAGCTACGTAAACCTAATACTATACATAAGAAGTCATTTTGATAGGTTTGAATTAATATTAACTTCATTCACCTCGCTAAAACTAGACGGTAAATTTCTTTTTTTGCTCGACGGGCAGAAAGCGTCAAATTTCGGCCCGCTGTGCTAAACGAAATTGCCACTTTCTGCCTTCGTCGAGCAAAAAAATAGCATACACTCCTCGGGAAGTAAGTAAGAAAGCCTCAGATCACATGTTTGTTGACCTCGGCTTCGCCTCGGCCAACAATTACATGTGATCTGAGACATTTCTTACTTTACTTCCCTCGGTGTGTAATATACTATTTCATGTAACCTGCATTGAAAATGAGTTTCAATGCTTGTTGAGCCAACCGAAACTAGTCAATTTCAGACCAATACAACTGTTGCTGGGCAGGAATCAATCATTTTAATCACTTTCTTCCCGGCGGGCAGAAAATGACGATTTTCTGCCCACGAGATGAAGTTACAGCTTTATTTTCAATCCTATTAGAGAATCGTTTGTTTATTTTATACCTTTATAGTTGTCATTCTAATCGTTAATTGTACTGACATATTATAATTCTGTGACTAAGCATATAAATAAGAATGACAAAAGAAAACTATTCAGTTTACGAATAATGTTTAATAAATATATAAACCATTACTTTCTTGAATTGTAGTTTTTAATTTTCTTAATAAGTTTTATAATAAAATATCAGAACTATCTAGTTCTGGTTGACTCCAGACATTGAAACTAGCATTTTTAATGCAACTTATATGAAAAATACAATGTATAACGCGGGATGAAACACGATTTCAGACCGAGTGATGCCAGCCCTCGTTTCACTTGGGTAGGCAACTTCATTCTGGTTTGAAATCGTTTTGTTTCATCCCTAGTCATACAATATACTATTGATTTAACAGCCGATCCCCTCTTTTTCTCGCGTCGCACTCACTGCAAGAAACGGTACTATCCTTTTGCACTTATGATTATAAAGCTATTACAGTTTTGTGTTTTTCTTTTAAACAAATGAGAATTTCGAAAAAAAACGCTCTGCTATGAAATGGATAATTAAAAAATCTATTACGTAGCAGAGCGTTTTTTTCTAAATTCTTCTTTGTTTAGAAGGAAAATATAAAGCTGCAATCGTAGAGACCGACTGTTGAAGAAATTAAAAAAAGAAAAATTTCTTGTCTGAGCTTTATGCTAAGATCAACTAAAATTTTGCATATACCATGTATAAATCACTTTTTATACAATCAGTTGAAAATTTTATAGAAGTAATATAATAATTCTAATTAATGGAAAAAAAAATCTTCGTTTTTTTTCCAGAATATTTATAGAAAAAAAAAATTGTACGGAATATTGTTAATACTAACAAGCAGATCAACGAAAACGTTAATACAATGGGAGCTTTAAAGTGTATGACTATTAATTTACTATGGATTTGTATATTTCTTATGGCAATAACATTTTTGCCTGGGCTGCCGCCACACATCGAGTTTACATCATATACGTAAAATAATAATATTAGTAATAAAAGAGATTATTAGTCTCTTTAATTTTTAATATTCAGAAGATTAATATTGATTTTTATATTATAGTTTTGAATTACCAAATTATCCGCACTTATCTCCAGTTAGTAATTTAAGTAAAGCTGAAAAAATCTTTAAAGGAAAAATTGTAGGACCTGAAAGTTTTGATGCTTATGATGAAATATTGTATATCTCAATGTACGGAGGAACAGTCTCTAGACTCATTGACAATAATCTTGAACAGCTAGTAAAATTTGGAAAAAGTTGCGGTAAGTGTTTTCGCTTGTTTTGTATTGATCACATTAAGTAATATTAATTTCTATATAAGTAATAAAATTATAAGATACCCAGTAGTTAAACATGTTTTAAATTGAAACGTATTAAGGTAGTACGGTTATGAAAATAATCCTCTTCTAAAAATCCTCTTATAAAAAATTGATGTCCGGATGGCGTATCGTTTTACGTCACTTCTGTGACTATTTTATTTGGTTGTTTATATTCAAAAAATTGAATATAATTTAAAAATTTTAAGATATTTGGTTTTTTGTGAATATTTTGTTTTTTTAATTAGAATAAAATTGCAAGTGTCAAACAACTAGGCCAGTGTCAATAACTGAGTCTTTTATTTTACATATGCTGTTAAAATTTGAAGACGATTTACCTCACCTAACATGAGATAATTGCAATTGAAAATGACATTTTTTGTATATGTAACGTAGGATAAGTGTGGAAAAATTACAATTTTTTTTATTTTTTTCATCGAAGGAATTTCACTACTCTATCGAAAAATTAGTAGATTGAAGAATAAGATAATTCAAATATTAAAAAAAAAAAATAGAATAGTATATTACACCTCTTGGGAAAGAAAATAAGAAAAGCCTCAGATTACATGTGATCTGAGAGATTTCTTACTTTACTTCCCTAGGTGTATAATATACTAACTAATAAATATAAATTAAAAATAGTGTAAATAAGAAAATAGTATATTACACTCCACGGGAAGTAAATAAGAAAGCCTCAGATCACATGTTTGTTGACCTCGGCTTCGCCTCGGCCAACAATTACATGTGATCTGAGGCTTTTCTTATTTTCCTTCCCAAGGGGTGTAATATACTATTAATGATATCGAAGATCATTTATACAGAACTCATAGATAATATTTAAGATAAATCAAAAATACATAATACGTTCATTGAAAATATCAAAAACATTTTTATTTTTATATTCTGTTTAATAATAGAATTTTTATGTATTCAATACTTATTTAGCATTTTAAATTAAAGATAGACTGATATAAGGGAAGATAAATTTAAAATTTGAAGACTATAAAAATCTAATTTAGTTAAGGTAGTGGCCTAGAATGCTTTTTGGAGAAAAAATATAATGTATTCACGATTAACACATATGATTCTCTAGCGATATATTTACCCTTCAAACACGCTTATCAAATAACACACAAATTTTTAGTTTTTTTGTCTACCAATTCAACTGTATTTCGACTAAATTTTATCAAAATTAAAGGTGAAATTGATCAGTGTAAAATTAATTTTTAGATCAATCATGGGAAGAAGACATTTGTGGTAGACCTCTAGGGCTAAAATTTGATATAAATGGAAATCTTTATGTTGTCGACACATATTATGGTATTTTTAAAGTTAATATTACTACGAAGAGTTATGAAAAAATTGTAGACATCACAATACCTATTGACGGAAAAGTACCCATGACACCTAACAGTATAGATGTTAGTAAGAATGGTGATCTTTATTGGACTGATTCAAGTTCAGATTATAAACTTTACGACGGAATATTTTCGATGTTGAGCAATCCAAGTGGGCGGTAGGTACTCACTCATATTAAAAATTTATAACACTAGTAACTTTTTTTTTTTTTTTTTTTTATTATATTTAGATTGATACACTTCAGCGCAAAAACTAAAAAAAATACAGTTTTGTTAGAAAATCTTGGGTTTGCAAATGGCATAAAACTTAGTGATGACGAAAGCTTTATATTTGTCGCTGAAACACTTACGTCTCGAATAATTAAATATCATTTAAAAGGACTAAAAGCTGGAAAAAGTGAAATTATTATTGAAGGCTTACCAGGACTTCCTGATAATATTCATTCAGATAATCATGGTAATTTCTTCGTTAGTCTTATTGTTACTGCAGATGAAGAAAATCCTCAGCTTCTACAGTCTTTATCTCCTCATCCTTATATTCGCAAATTATTTATTCGTCTTTTAACATTACTGGAACTTCCGTTTAAATTTTTTTACAAAATTTATCCTGATAATTGTTTCAAAAAAGTTTATCTTTGGATTGGACACTTTCAAAGTTTTTCATTTTTAATACCACGCTCTGCAATTGTTCTCAGGATTAATGAACATGGGAAAATTCTCGACATACTAGAATCGAGAAGCGGTGACATTTCGGACATCAGTTCTGCTTTTATCTTGAATGATTATCTGTGGCTTGGTAGTCCATTTAACGACTATCTTGGCAGAATTTCTATGAATCAAATATTACCAACACTTGAAAAACAAAATATCAAATTTGATGAGAAAATATTGCTTGATAATAATACGAAAAAAAATAAATCTATCAACGATTAAACTACATAAAATTAACACCAGAAATATTTAACATTGAAAACTTGAATTGAAGTTAATTTAGTTCATAGGGTTCAGATACTATGGAATTGAATAGATAAAATTAGACATTGAAACCAAATTTTTTTTTTAATAAAAATTTTAAGAAATTTAAAAATTTGACTTGATTATTTTCGATTTATTAAAATTATTAGGTAGTTATAAAAGATAAAAGTTCTACGGATTTGTGATATACAACACTTGTGATATACTAGTGTTCTATAGAAAACCGTTAACATTTTTTTTTAAAGAAATTAGTTCTGTAGAATTTCATGAAATTCCATAAGCTTATATTCTCTGCATCAATGACTAATAATCAAATACAACAAACTGTAATATGATTGTATACAATGTATCCCTGTTTGAGGAAACAAATTAAACAGCATTAATAAATTTCTAATTCTGCTTAATTTTTGTCATTCTAAAAAGTATTACATATTTAAAAGAATTGTAAATGATCAGAAATTTTCAGAAATAATAGAGCGTTCTTCAATTGATCAATTGAAGTCTATTGATCAATTTTTTGAATCTGGAAGACAAGATATTAAAGTTTGGATGGCAGTATGTAATAATTTGTCAGAGTATACATACTTACATTTATTCATTAATAATTTACAAAATGTATAAAATGAAAATATTACAAATATATAACTTTTATAAATGTTATAGTCGTTCTAAACATTATTTTTGTTAATTCAATACCTAAAAATCTATAGATAAAATTAAGTAAGTCTCGACTAAATAAGGTCACTTTTTTTGTCTTATTATCTCATATTTAAACTAATCAAAGTATTTTTATATCTAATAATTACTTATCCGTGATAAAATGATTTATTAAGCGTTTTGTATGAAAAGTAAAAAAATAAAGTTTTAAACATTAAGAGTTCGTGTTCTTATCTAACATTATATAATAAAATTAAAGTTAATATAAGTAATCAGTATCCTGCATTGATAGCTGTCATTTCTTCTCCCCAATCAATATCGTCAGTAGTATTTTGTACATTATTGCAACAATTGCATGTTTTACTTAAAAGAAACAATACCCTTTTTTGTTCGAATATACATACATAGACTACGAAAAGTGCTTGAAGAATATTCACTATAATATGACAGTAAATCAAAGAATCATATTTTAAATGCGAAATTATAAAAGATAGCCACCCTAAACTTAAGATTCCAAATAATAACGTGAACATTCGAAAACTATATTTTATTTTGTGGTGAATCCTTCCGTAAGTACGAGTTTGTTTAATTGTATTGATAGTCATTACAATAAAACAAATATTGACAATTATCGTTAATGCTATAGAAGCAAAAATTACAGACATTGCTAACCATCCAACACTTTCCTGAGCATAATTGATTCCATCACTGACAATTACTTTATTGGTCTCCAGTGTAAAGTGCGCAAATATTGCAGTTCCAAATATTGTTGCAGTAGAACCCCAAACATAAGAAGAATAATAGCAATATTTTTGGCCATCAGAAACACGTAAAAAGATATTACGTGACCTAAATGTGCTCCAAACAAAGTACCCAAATGAATTAAGCCAGAAAAATGTTGCTAGTAGAGATATGTAGGCCACTGAATCTATGGAAGAAAAACATATATAATTAAATATATATTAATTAAAAAAAAGTAAGTTAATGACAATTATGAAACGCACCGGCAATAAAGAAGCTTACGTGACTGGCGTTTGCTGTTATTATTTTAACAGTAGATGCAGTTTGATATACTACAAGGCACATGGTCATACTTGTAATTATATTTCCAACAAGATCGCGTAGCTGTGGCAAAACAAAATATACAACAGCGACAAGTAAATAACAGCTAATTGCAAATGCTCGAGTTATTGGATCCACTATTCGTTGAATGAGATATTTTGAGTCAGTCCAAGCAACTGCAGGAACACATATCATCGCATAAGTTGTAATAAGAGAATTTTTACTAAGAACTGCTTTGTCTGCACAATAATGCCCAAATGAGTAATCAAAGTAAAGAGACTCTACTGTTATACTATCATCATCAATTTCATAATTATGAAGCTCATTTCTTTGATTTTGAGTATTATTCCAGCGATCATGCAATATATGCCTTAGACTCCCAGATGGTAAAATTGCAAGGAGATCTTGACTTTGATTGTAAGGATTATAGTAAACATGCCATTGATGTTCAGTATTACGACAATTTGGTAACCCAATTTTAAATTGAAAATTTAGATATTGCTTTTTACGGACAGGAAAATTATCATCGATAAAATCAGGTTCCCAGATCGTTGTTTCATTTGTCTCGGTTAATAATGCACACTTATCATCAAGAATAATTTCATTCATGTCACAACATTTTCCAATATTTATTAATTCGTTAATATTTTGTGGCTTGATAGTAGAACTACCGTTTACAAAATTATATAAGCACTCAAAAAAATAAATGAGTAATAAAAAATACATTATTTAATTGTAATTAGAACTTAAATAATAAATTAAATTTTCATGTTTTTACTCATCCCTAATAATTATTTTAACTTATCATAACGTATAATTAATAATAATTTTCTTATTCGTTGTTTCCTGATGCGATAATGACATGAGTCATTTCATTTTTATACCAAAATAATTTTGTTTTACATTTTTACTAAAAATTATTAATAAGTTGAATAAAAATTAGACGATGATTAGAGTTAAAACATGTATATGCAGCCATAATTTATCATATGGTTTTATGGTTTGTTATTATTATAATCAGTGCCGTCATTCTTACAACTTAAATTTATTTTTATGAAATTTTTCTAGATTTACAACAGGGTTACAAACAGTAAATACATGTAAAATACTCGGGAAGTTACTTGATAAGATTCCTATAAGACGTATTCAACGCTTTATTTCAGATATTTTACCGTTTCCTATTTTCTTTTTTTTTGATTATTTGTCGCCCTTTATGGCATCTGGAACGCGATATGTGTTGCAGATTAATTATCATTTTGGTTTATTAATTAATTAATATGATGTATTGTCCTTTTAATTAAATATTAACTATTATTTAATTATTAAACGTAACTTCAATAGTTTGTTAGTTATTTATTTAACAAATAGTATTATTGTTGGCTTGATTCTATGGTCTTATTCTATTATATAATTTACGGCCTCTTGAGAATGTTTAACGAAAATGTATATTTAACTAATAAATCCATGAAGGACATTAAACAAATGGCTTTTCTTTTATTAATTTTTACAAAGGTTTAGTTGTCGACTAACACGAGCAAATTTGTTCGAGTGCTTTTATAGTTCTGGGAAATGTTGACAAAGTTAGTATTGTTCATTGTTTGTTTAAAGATATTACTATACTTTAATTTATTTTCTACAACAATGACAACAATTTTTGAGCTCTATATAGCAAAATGTATTATCTATAATTTATTATGAATTAAATTAAATAATCCAAATTATAGTGAATTTGCCGCGTAATGCATCAAAGACGACACCTATTCTATCATCGGATATAACAAACAAATATTATGAAAATGAAGTTAGCCGACATTTCAAAATTTTTAGAAATTTTTTATTAAAAAAATTTCAATTTAACAATTAAAAAAAATTTTTTACCTGTAAAAAACTTGAAAAACTATAAGTACAATTATTTAGAAATATCTTTTTAGTTGTAATTTAATTAATAAAAATAATCAAAAATTTTCACCCGTCTGCTAATTTCAGTGTCATCAAATATTGATAAATTTTTTTTTTGCCAACATCAGAGTCATAAAGTCGTGATCAATATCCAATTGTAAATCAACCTTTACTTTCTACAGATACGTATCCATAGGGGTTTCGCTGTGGTCTCCCCATATCACTGTTCCAAGAGCCTAGGAAGAGGTAAGGAATAGGGCGAATGCAGGACAGGAAGCACAAGTCGATCCACAGTCACAGTTTTAAAATTAGTGGAAAACAATCAAAGCGAATAAAACCATAAATTAAAAAATGGGATGAATTAGGAGAAAAATATAGGAATAAAATGGGAAGTGCTAAAATCCAACAAGAAGTGAAAACAATTTGAAAGTAACCATCAGACTTGTAAAAACCAAGACGGTATACAAGTAAAACGTATAAAAAAAAAAAAAAAATTAGGAAAACGGTTGACACTAAGGGCCGTCCCTGCAACTTCCCACTTTTTCAATATTTAAGCTTTCGAAATTTCACTTCTTACGTTTTTAAACTCTCCAAGTTCTAAGATATAATTTTCGAGTCATTTTAAGCTCTCCAAGCTCAAAAATCTAACAGAAGCATGATAAAACACGATATTTTGAATTTTCAAACCGCAATAACTTTTGAATAAATGAACCGATTTTCACGTAGTTAGCGACATTCGACGCAGTTTTCGAAGCTTCATGGAAATTGAACTAGAAATTTCGGAGTGATTCCGAAAAAACACTTTTTTTCCCCTCCGGGTGTAAAGCGTCAACTTTAGCCCCGCTGCGCTAAACAAAGTTTCCGCTTTACACCTTCGTCAGGGAAAAAAATAGTATACACTCCTCGGGAAGTAAATAAGAAAGCCTCAGATCACATGTTTGTTGACCTCGGCTTCGCCTCGGCCAACAATTACATGTGATCTGAGACATTTCTTACTTTACTTCCCTCGGTGTGTAATATACTATTTTCGATTTTCTTTCGACAACGATAACTCACGAACGAATCAACCAATTTTGATCAGGCTGGCAGCGATCGACGTAGTTTTTTATGTTAAGGAAGTACGAGCACCAAAGCAATTTTGAATAAAAGGCTTGAATTTTTTTTTATATACAGTTGAACTAAATCCAAACCGATCCTAAAATTTTTAGGGGGGGTTGCCTGATTATTTAAATAAATAAATGACTTTAAAAATAGGCATATTTAACATTGGCTTTATGGCAAAACGGTAGACGGTTGATACGTTTTCGTAAATATCTCCGAAACTAGTCGATAGATATAAAAAAAAAAACTATTTAAATTAAAGTTAAAACCTTCATAAATAATTGAAAAAAAAAAAAAAAACCGTTTTGCCCGACTAATTAAAAAGATGAACTTTTTCAGTAAATTCGGTAGCGTCGATTATCTTTGGTACTAACCGGCAACACTGTAGACCATGAAAAAGAGATAAAATATATTAGAAAGAGATAGAAGCAAAGTAATAATCATAACAGTAAAGTAACCTAACCTACAACTGTCAAATTTAAGATATACTAGAATTCAAATTTGCGCGCGCAAGCGCCCGCCTTACTATAGCGTTTGCATATATTTTCATGCTTATGATATATTCAACCAATCACGTTACGAATAGTTTGCGGACACATATATTTACATATTTTTTCATCTAAATTAAAGAATAGATTTATTCACAGTGATATTTTTTAAAATTTTTCTAATAAACAATTTCAATATGCAAATAATAAAAATAGTAAATAATATTAATGATTAATATCAATAAATCAATAAATTAATAATAATGATCAATGTTAATAATTTTAAGAAATATCAATAAGTGAATATAATTGTAGGTATAGAATTAATAATAAATAAAAAAAGTAAACATTTTTAAAATTTTTCTAGTAAAAAAATAGTAAATAATATTAATGATTAATATCAATAAATTAATAAATTAATGTTAATTATTAATGTTATTTTTTTTTAAAGAATGTCAATAAGTGAATACAGTTGTAGGTATAGAATTAATAATATTTAAAAAAAAGTAAACATTTTTAAAATTATTTATCTTTTTTATTAAATTCAGTATCATTATTTTTAATAATTTCACTAATTTTAGTACATAATTTTTTAATCATAGCTGATGATTTGGTCACTCGAGGTTTACCACCAACATCTTGACCTAGCAAAATAGATATGCCTTGAGAACCATTTTTTCGGAACGATTCTAAAATTTGCTCTTTACTTATTCCAGCTTCTGCTATTTTATTAATCATTGTGATTGAAATGCCACTGCAAACTTTTTTTGCTTCTGCTGAATCTTTATTCTGAAGAAAACATAATAAGGATGGCTTCTTTACTCATAAAAATTTTTCTTTAAATTTTGACATTTTTTAAATGTCAATACTAACCTAAGTTTAATAATCTTAGTGAACTGTCATCACCATCAACTTTTTTTTTCAAGATATTTTCTACATGTTTATGTTCTATTTCTAATTTTCTTTTAGTTGTAAACTTACCAAACTTATCTCGATAATAAGTTTTCTTATTTTCACTTTCCATAATTTTCTTAAATTGACACTTGTAACAGTGTGGCCAGATCGTGCGATTTTTTTACCCCCACTTTGTACCGCTTTCAATGTAGTCAGATGAGAGTGTCCTATAAAGTGGGGGTAAGAAAAGAGCACGTTCTGGCCACACTGACTTGTAAACACGCAATGTTTATTTTGAATTAACAAATAACAGAAAAAATAATAATCATAGTAATCACAGTGTTGCCATACGTATTGCCGCGGTCACGTGAGCATCATCACCCCTTCACCGCGCGCTCAGAGCTGCCTATCCCCACCATGCCTGTCGCTCGTACTTCCTTAAGAGCTGATTAGTTTTTAGAATTGGTCAGTAGATCTGTTTAGAAAGTTATTCCAAAAAAACCACATTTGAAAAAATTTTTTTTGGTAGTTTTTTTGAGATTTCTCAAAATCTACCCATCCGAATCGATTTAAAGCGTATTCAAAATCTAAGTTTATTTAAACCCTTTCGAATGGTGCTAATTACGATGGAATCTGTAGCGCCATTCATCTTTCAATGATAGCAATATCTTTGGAAGATTTTTTTCGCTTCTCTATAAACACACACACACACACGCGGACAATCGCAACAACATTCGGGGAAGCTTAATTCCTAGGACCCTAAAACGTCGAGATCAAATGAAAACTCGATTTCAGAAAAACGGGGTAAAACCAATGACTTTCGGATTTTTGAAAATTTTCAAGTTTCTCAGCGAGAAGTTAAAAAAATTTTAACTTTTTTTTTCATTTTTTGGACGTAATTTTCGAGTCAGGCTTAACGCATAATATAATTCGTTATTTGTCGTTTTTTTACTTTCTTTAAAGTTGTTGATGTCACTTATCGTCTTATTAACGTTGAAATGATTTGAAATTTGAGATTGTTGTCTTATTTTTTTAACGCATGATACATTTTGTCTATTTCTTTACTTCAATTACAGTTTTTAACACCAAATAACTCAAACGAGTATTAGAAATTAAACGTCATTTTTAAAGTTTTCAAAAATTCAAAATTTGGCATTTTTCAAGATTTTTTTCCAAAATTTTTTTTTTCAATAGCCCCAAGTGTCTCTTCCAAACAAATGAAAGGCCATTTCTGTATCTATAATAGCGTTTGAGATATTACAAAAACAAAATTGAAAAATTTGAAAAATCGCGAAATTTTGAATTTGCATGTCTTTTAAAAAATATTTTTTTAGTTTTTTTCCTTTGGCAGAGCTTCGTTATATGATAGAAGAAAACTTCTAACCAAAATTGATCCAAATTTACTCTAATATTAATAGTTATCATAGCACCCCCGTAACCGATTTTGGGATTTAAACTTCATTTAATACATTCTTATTTGCTCTCAACAAAGCCCAAGAATTTTCTCTTTCAATTTCATGTTTAGAAGAGTTAAAATTCAAAATTTAGTTTTTTATGATTTTTTCTAACCCATATTCAACACTGATAAAAAAAAGTTAGCTTACCCATCAAGTCAATGTATTCCCTACATGGATGCAAAATTTCCATTCAATCGGATGTACAGTTTAATATTTTTAACGAAACAACCGTAAAAAACTCTACAGATTTATATATCAATATAGATATGAACATACATCCATCAGTTCATCATCGTGAAAATGGTCAAAATAGCTTCTTAAGATTTCAAAACGTTTAGATCTAACGTCGACTCCATTTTCGAAAATCATTGTAAAATCAATAATTTGTTAAAAATATGTGGTTATTCAAAGAAAATGGTAAATGTAATTCTTATCCATTAGTTGAAATATCGTCGATTCTTTTTTCAAATAATCCCCCATACTTCTAGCAATGGCGAAAAGTATCTATTTTCAAAAACAATAACTTTACAATTATTTGGAAATTTATCTAAATAGATGTTAAATATTGTATCCCGTAAGTACTTGAAGACTAAAAAAAAAAAATTAGGAAAACGCTTGACCCTGAAGGCAATTCCTGCAACTTCCCGCTACTTTCGTAATTAAGCGCTCGAAATTGCACTTATTATGTTTTTGAGCTCTTGGAGCTCAAAAATACAATTTTCGTGTAGTTTTGAGCTCTCCGAGGAGTTTAATAAATCACTATTTTTTTAATTTTCAAACCGCAATAACTTTTGAATGAATGAACCGATTTTTACGCGGTTAGCGGCATTCGACGCAGTTTTTGAAACTTTATGATATACTCTGAAACACAAATTAATTAGACCGAAAATTTCGGTGTAATCCGAAAAAAACACTTTTTTCGGTTTTCTTTCGACAACGATAACTCACGAACGAATCAACCAATTTTGATCGGGCTGGCAGCGATCGACGTAGTTTTTTATGTTAAGAGCTAATTAGTTTTTGGAATTGATAGGTCAAGCCGTTTAAAAGTTACTAAAAAAAACCACATTTGAAAAAATTTTTTTTGTAGTTTTTTTGAGATTTCTCAAAATCTACCGGTCCGAATCGGTCCAAACCATATTCAAAATCTAAGTTCAGTCAAACCCTTTCGATTGGCGTCAACTGCGATAGAATCGGTCAAGCCGTTCAGAAGATTAAATTTATTTCGTTAATCGATTAAAGAACTCTCTACTTGTTGACATTCAAAGAATGAAGTCCTTTTAGAAATCAGAAAAAAGTGGAATTTTTATTTTTTTTTATATTTAGAAATCATAATGTATCAAGAGTAAGCTGGCAAGAGGAAAAATTAAAATAATAAGTATTCAGTATAATCGCACATTTTTAATAATATATAAAAAAAACATACTGAAACTTTAAATACGATTTTCCGAAAACTGTATTTGCAAAAACTGCTCGTGTTGTACTCAACAAGTCATTGCATAATTTAACTTAAATTTTGTGAGGCACTTTTATATATCATTTCAAATCTTTTTTTCGGTTATTTTAAAAATTGTAGGAACTATTCTATTGTAGCATAACATCAAAATCCATCTAATAACTTTTAATTTTCAATCGATGGACTATTTCCTATATTTGAAATTTTAACCCCCACATAGTTTCTAATCAGTCTCGCTAGGTGACACAAAAATCGTAGTTATTTACCGTCATCAAAGGAAGTATTGAGATTTATTCATGTATTTTAAGTATTTTACACGTAAAATAACGTAACAAAATGACTACCACACAGTCACTCGTATTTAAGTATGTATGTAACCTCGCTGATAGAGGAGATACGAGTCACACATAAAGTTATATTAATTATATTTACACCGTTTCGAGTACAAACAGCATGTAAATAATTTTATCTAATGCTATTTTATTTACAAAAAATTAGTATTGTATGCTTATAAACTCATTGTAAAGTTGTTGATCTTGGTATTGTTATTTTTATATCGTAAAATTTTAACTTTATTTTTAGTGTCTTTTGTGTTATTAATCGTGATTTATGAAAAAATTGAGACTTAACTACGAAACTTTATCGAAGATTCACTGTGTTGTGTTTTGAATAGTCAGAATATTAAGTAAGTTAATTTAATTTTGCTATAAAAAATAGTATCTACAAAAATCACGGTTATTGAGATATTTTTTTTTTCCAGAATTTATTAATTCATGATCCAACTTCGAAAAAACATTGATGTCTTCGAATTTAACAAAAAATACATTGGGTCCAAATATATTCAGAAGTGCAAGTGGCCGCCAAATCGTGTTAACTGAGAAAAATGATACGAAAAATGCCGAGTTTCAAAATCAGATCTTAGAGTTTCAATTATACAATGATCACAAATTTGTCAATATTTGGCTGGATATTCCCATATTGTTGTTGAGTGTATTTTTTATTAGTATCCATTATTCATGTTATTCGGCTCTATTATTTACAATTCTAATTATTGTTTTGAAATGTAAATTAATTGCTTTAGCTGTAGATAATGGTAAGTAACTTTTATCAATTGTTATTGATTAATCCATCATGGATAATACGTTCATTAATAAAAATTTTTTAGATACATTATTGATAGTTGAATCAGTTGGAATACAAATTATCAAGAAACGAGTTTTAAATTGTTTTGAATCGAACATTTTCTTGCCCTGGAACACAGTTAAGGACGTATTTATTCATGAAGTTATAACTGGTGTAAGAAAACTCAATTAATAATTTATCCACATAATTCTGATACTTCATAATTTTCTAATAATTTCAGTATAAAGTCTTGTACTACTTGACCATTACTGTAAAAGATTCATCGAATGAACTACACGGAATAAAATTAATTACACTTTTTCGTCAACTTGAGCCTGAAAAAAAATGCCTGGAATACATGTACGGACGCCTGATAAATTTGATTGGTTCTATCGAGAAAAAGAACCAATTCTAACTATACCAGGATCTTATTGGTTATGCCACAAAAAAAGTATTTATAAATTTACTTTTAAATACCATCGTCAATCAAAAGATAATAAACAATTCAATTATGGTAAAGATCTTATGAAAGTAATTCGTCGTATTATAAAATCCCAACCACGTCAAGGTCAACAATTTGGTACGCAGCATCTTTTAGTTACTTATAATCATTCATCGTGGACTCGTCAAGATAAAATGTTTGCCATGTTGAAGTTTCGCGAGAAAACAAGTGCTACGGCATTTTCTCGTGCCTTCATACTTACTGTAAAAATTGTTTCTACTAATTTAAATTATAAAAATGAAACAAAGCTTGATGATGACCTAGTAGAGTATAATACAGATGAAAAATTAAACAAATGGTCTGAAATAATTAAAAAACAAAATTCTGAAGAATCCATCACGGCATCTATTATTAATACATCACAAAATATGCAATCTGCATCAATAACTCTCAAAGAAGAGGATATGTGCAATAATTCTACAAAATGTCAAATTTCAAACTTTAATGACATTTCAGATAATGTGAAAAAGCCTTTTTCCGTAAATATTAATTCGTGTATAGAAAAATCTTCCGTTTCATTTCTTTCAGAACTTAAAGAATCGCCTTTCATAGAAGAATGTACTTCAAAACAACAAGATCCTTCAAAGACTGACCATACCATCAATGATAAGGCAGAAAGTTTTAATGAAGTCCAAGAGTCTGTAGATATGCCATATCAATATTTGATAGAGAGAGAAATTGAGCGAAAAAATCTCAAGGGCACTGGTAATCTGAATGTACAATCATTTACTCCAAAAAATGTGCCGGAAAAGCCAACACGAGATTCACGTAATGAGTCTGCAGTATTTCGAGCTAAGTCTGTTTCAACTTCTAATATAATCGATAATGCAACTGCTCGTTCAGCTAATATCACAGATCTTGTTATGGAAGGCCTTATGTTTACAATTACTCAAAATCAAGATAGTATTAAAGTTTTTGAACAGAAAACAAAATCGGAGCCAGATGAAGTTTTAGAAAATTCCGAAAAAGCTGAAACACTTGAAGGGAGTAAACACCTAATTAATTCTAGTTTATTTAAACTAGAAAATTTAATAACAAAAATTGAAATGTCAAACAGTTCTCAAGTACAATCTGAACATGAAAAAGATAATAAAACTACATTCCTATCAAGTATTTTTCATAAAAATGATTTGAGAAAGCAAGAAAGAGCTAAGAAATCATATATTGAAGTAAATTGTAATAACGATAAAGATAATACAGGTATTGTTTTGTTATCTAATAAAAATAAGGAAAAACCTACAGAAAAAATACTTGAATCGAAGCCTTATCCATTATCGATTGATTCCTCAAGAACGGAAGATCCGAAAATTCCTCTGGATGAATATTCAAGTGATAGCACGGAAAATATTCATAATAATATACTCAAACAATTTAAGAATAAAAATTCTTCAGATTCAAAATCAATAATAAAAAAAAATATTTTACCAGAACATATTAGCAAAAATGTTTCTATAGAACCATCAAAAAATAAAAGTGAAAAAGACAAAAATGTAAATTGTAATTTTAATATTTATAATAATAACGTCAATACTAATGTGGACGATTGGAATACGAATGACGACGAAGAAGAAATCATACCAGAAGCTCTTCAAAACCATCAATCTATTTGTTCCGAAATCCATAATAATAATGCATCATCAACTCAAGTCCATGAGAGTCATTTATTAATGGACGATATCGAATCAGAAAGAGGATCTTATTCACTTAATAATAGCAAATTTATAAATAAATTACATGTACCACGAGTCATATCTAATGAAGCAGTTAAATATGATTTATCATCACTACGTACACCAATAGTTCCAGAATTAAATTTGAATGCAAGTACTCCAATTGTGAATACTGAAATACAGTATCAGGACAGATTGGAATCTTGTCTTCATCAAAATGAGCATCAAACATGTGAAAAAGTCATCAATTCTACAAGAAAAAAACTTATTGCTAGACGCCGACTTTACACTGAAAAATCGGATACTGACAAAAAAGAAACGGCAATAGAAATGTGGAAATTCTTACAAGATATTACACATGGTGTTAAAATAGTCTTACAACGATTAAGTTATTAAAACAGCCACTATAGAGAACACTTTAGCGGATCAACATTCAATGTAAAATGTGTAAGGTACACCTACATGAAGATTCAATGTCGAATATATATTTAATGATAAATTATGACTCAATTATATGTGAAAGGTAGTAAATTCGTTCTCATTATTATTATGGGATAAAACTGTGATGATTTTTTTTTTTATTCAAATATCGAATAGTAATAAAATTTAATCGACTTCAGCAAAATGAACCAGCGAAAAAAAGGCACTATCTCTCATCGTAATAGACAAATAATATCTTACATTGTACATATTAAAAAATTTAATAATTATGACTAGCATAATTTATCTCCATTACTAGTATCATTTTACCGAGCATCTACCGTCGTATTAAATTGCATACTATAAGTGGTCAATAAGTAATTTATGTTTATTTTTAATTATTGTATTTAACAATCGAATGTGAAAAATATAGATATTTATCAGATAAAATAGATTATTATAGTCAAACTTACAATCAACGAGTCTAAAAATCTTTTGATATTATTGGGTTTTATCAGTAATGCTATTGTTGAAAGTAATTTTGATGACAGATAATGATTTATATAAACTAACTAATAACTTGAAATTTATATAATAAAAAATCTGTAATAAATGAAAGTAGAATAAATGTTCATTTTTAAATTATTTTTAAACACACACACACGCATTCACGAG
This sequence comes from Cotesia typhae, assembly GCF_013202065.1. NCBI lineage: Eukaryota > Metazoa > Arthropoda > Insecta > Hymenoptera > Braconidae > Cotesia > Cotesia typhae. The sequence goes on along the minus strand of NW_027423757.1, from coordinate 691,405 downwards.
TAAATTTCGTGAATTTAAAACAAATGATTTCCAGAACACGTTGCAACTAAAAATTAAATAGAGTCGTAGATTATCATCAAGCAATTTACATTGTTATATTTATCAAAGTTTCAATTAAATCCAGCATCAAAGTAAATTTCAAAGCTGAATTTGTATTTTCCCGCGAGCGTTGTTTATTTTCCGCAAAATGAACACTAGTGCATTCCGACGGACAAATTATCAACAAATATTTCTAACAACCTATTTTCTACCAAGCGTCTATGGTATTTACAAGACTGTCATTACTTTTACTTCTCCGAAAATCAACGAACGTAAAGTATTCTTTATTGTAATGAATAAAACACTTAAATTTGTTTTAGAATTTTACTTTAATTTTTGGAAAAAAAAAAAAAAACATACTTGAATCATAATGTAATTCTGATGTTACTTCTTAATATAAATAATGTAAATCAGGTTTTTTGTATTTTTTTTAAGATAATATGTTTCTACATTTGGTGACAATGAAGTAAATATTTTTTGTTCATAAGAGATATCATTTAAAACGGATGGTACCCCGCAAGTCAAACTAGAATCTAAATTTTTAAATTTCCGCTAAAAAAATTCACAATATTTCAAAAATCGGGAAGTTATTGATTTTACCCCTTTTTGAAAATCGATTTTCATCAGATCTCGATGTTTTGAGGTCCTAGGAAGCTTCCTGAATGATTTTGCGATTATGTCCGTATGTATGAATGTATATATATATATATATATATATATATATATATATATATATATATATATATATATATATATATATATATATATATATATATATATATATATATATATATATATATATATATATATATATATATATATATATATATATATATATATATATATATATATATATATATATATATATATATATATATATATATATATATATATATATATATATATATATATATATATATATATATATATATATATATATATATATATATATATATATATATATATATATATATATATATATATATATATATATATATATATATATATATATATATATATATATATATATATATATATATATATATATATATATATATATATATATATATATATATATATATATATATATATATATATATATATATATATATATATATATATATATATATATATATATATATATATATATATATATATATATATATATATATATATATATATATATATATATATATATATATATATATATATATATATATATATATATATATATATATATATATATATATATATATATATATATATATATATATATATATATATATATATATATATATATATATATATATATATATATATATATATATATATATATATATATATATATATATATATATATATATATGTGTGTGTGTGTGTGTGTGTGTGTGTGTGTGTGTGTGTGTGTGTGTGTGTGTGTGTGTGTGTGTGTGTGTGTGACTCTCTTATATAACTTTTGAACGGTTGACAGATTCCACCGCGGTTGGTGCCAGTCGAAAAGGCTTGAGTAAACTTAGATTTTGAATACACTTTGAATCGATTCGGATCAGTATATTTTGAGAAATCTCAAAAAAAGTATCAAAAAAAATTTTTTCAAATGTTGTTTTTTTGGAATAACTTTCTAAACAGATCTACTGACCAATTCTAAAAACTAATCAGCTCTTAACATAAAAAAAACTACGTCATTCGCTGCCAGCCCGATCAAAATTGGTTGATTCGTTCGTGAGTTATCGTTGTCGAAAGAAAACCGAAAAAAGTATTTTTTCGGAATCACTCCGAAATTTCTAGTTCAATTTCCATGAAGCTTCGAAAACTGCGTCGAATGTCGCTAACTACGTGAAAATCGGTTCATTTATTCAAAAGTTATTGCGGTTTGAAAATTCAAAATAGTGTTTCATCAAGCTTCTATTAGATTTTTGAGCTTAGATGGCCTTTAGGATCAACTGTTTTCCTAATTTTTTTTTTATTAAAATGAAAATTTTAATATGAAAATTCATTACTATAATTAAACTGTTAAAATTACCTAACATAATTATTAATTGTAACCATTAACAAAATAATTAACAATAATTAACAAAAACAATAAACAGTAAACGTTTGACTGAAATGTTTTTTCACAAAACGTGGACTTGGCAACATCGCGCTTAATAGTTGTTTATATTTATCTCGCTCTGTAGTTTAAGTTGAAAAACATAACCCATAAAAATACACAGGAGTTATTAAAATTCAAAATTGGCGCTTTCTATTCTATGCAACGTTGCCTTACTGCGCTGAATCACGTGGTTTATTTACTTTTAATATTTTTCAATATGTCGGACTGATATTTTCGTGAATTTTTCATCTTTTGCATTAAAATATCTTTAAAAGCCTTCGGCATATAATTTTCATTTTATTAACGTATTTTTACGTCAGATTTATTCCAAAAAATTAATTTAGACTATGAGATAGTAATTCATAACATATCAAAAAATTAGCTTTTGATCTTGAAAAAAGTGCATTAGTGTCCGAACAACCTTAATGCACACGTCTGATGTACTTTAGTGTTAAAGATCACATCTTTAACTCTGATAAACGCCTTTAGACGGCAATCTAATCCTAATCTACGCGCCATTCTGTTCTCTATGATAAGCCAGACTACATTACTAACCTTATTTCATAAATTTTATTTATTTGTTAACTATCTAATTGATACTCCAGAGTGTGTTTTATCTTCTAACTAAAAATAGTATAAGATACGATTTCACTGCATTTCAAATTATTTCGTAGAAAAATTTATGTATAAATTTGAAGAAAAAAAAATTCCGAAATTTCTTGAATCTTGTTATCTGTCAAAACAAAACTGAAAATGAACCACAAAAACGGTAAATATTAATGTTTGGTTTTTTTTTTGTTATAATCAATTTATATTTAACTTTTTGAAATTTATTAAAAATGAAATATTTCTAGTTATCAACTATAATGGGATTTTTTTTTTTCCAGATCATACAAATGAAGAATCTGAACATGTTTTGGCTCAATTATGTTATCTACGAGAACGATACCCGATAAAATGTTCCAATAATTTTGAAGAATGTTTAATTATAAAAAATCGTATATCTGTAAGTAGAAAAAATATATTTATATATTTTTTTGCGTAAAAATAATTGAACTTTTTATTTACTGTTTAGATGACACCATTACATTCGCCAATCAGGAAAACGACTCGATGTGCATCGTTAGCAGAACAACATGCAATGCTAATAGAAAAGATCCCCTCGACACATAAAGAGAAAAAAAAAATAATTAATGCAAAAGCATTGAATTTGAAAATTGACAATTTAATAGTATTAATGAACCAAATGAAAACTTTAAAACCAAAATGATATTTTATTTAGTATGTTTTATTGTAAATAAATCATAACTCATTGAAATATAATTCATAGCCAAATTTGTTATTAAAGACAAATTTGAGAACTGGGGAAATAAAGGATAAAGGCAAAGGAGGGACCTTACTCAGTAGGAATTTTTCAGTAACCGAATGAGTTGAAAGTTTCAATTTGATAAAAAGTTAGATAAAAACCGGACACATACTTGATCCGTTAGGATTCGATTTTCATATATGTAATTATTGTTTCTCGAGTTCAAAGGCCACCTTTTTGAAGTGGTAAATAATTTAAATATAGAGAAATTTCGACAAAAATGAAAAAATTGGTTTTATTTAGCCATCAGCATTGTGGCTTACACCCAGTGTGGACTCAAGTTCATGCAAATTTTGACTCAAAATTATATTAAAAGATCATCATCAACTAACATAATTCTTTAGCAGAGATTTTTTTAATAACTTTAGAGTTAAGAACTTCTGGTGACTTTATGTAAATTAAAAAGTTGATGTCAAATTTAAAACAGTTAAGGTGATTATATTTATGATTCAAATATTAATAAAATGATTACAATGCTTACTTAGATGATTACATCTGTCAAGTTATATAAAGTTTGAATTTTCTTGTTAGCAACTTTTTGTAACATAAAATTCTACTAGTCAACTAAATGAAATATATTCTGATTACTCAAGACTGTAAAATTTGAATTTACTTCTTAATATATTAAAATAGATGTATACCTGAGTGAAAATCATTGGATATAATCATCTTAGAAAGATGGATGTATAAAAAGCATTTTTCACAAATTAAATTAAATTATCTATTATATTCCTGAGTCTAAAATCATTCAACTAAAAATTATAAGTTTGATGTACTATTTTTGTAATGTTTCTAATCTGAATAAAATAATGCAACGTTGTAATGCAGAAAGTTTTTTACTTTCTTACTTAGAAAATAGATTTTGAGCCTTGTAACAAAATTCTAAAATAAATTATACCATTTTAAAATTAAATGATTAAAATAACTATTTCAATAATTAACTCTTAAGTTTCAGAACTTATTGTCAATGTATGATATTTAAAATCATCTAATATTTCAGAAATCAGCTCTAGTGATAAATTCAGACATTCACTATACTCATAGATTCAAATTTACTTTCAAATTATTCGAACCATCGGTAAAAAAAAAAGGTATATCATTCTAAATAAAAAAAATTGTACCACGCAATGAAATAGTCTTTTCTAAATATTACATATTTTTTGCAAAGACATAAACTATGATTTTTACATTAAATTTTAGCGTCTAACTATACCTCCAAATTTTCAAAGCGGTACCCAGAACTTGCTAAGGCCGTATAATTTTAACAACACTCTAATCTCTAATAGGTTTATAGACTAGTGATCAGAACATTGTGATTTGTATTAATTACTACAAATTAAATAAGTTTTATAGCTAAAAATTAGTGTAGTTAAAAATTATTGAATGTTTTGAATTGAGTTTTTTTTTATTTATAATTGAAAATTTGCTTTGTCATTCATAAAACATCTAATTAAAAAATTAAATACAAATATTTCTCATTTTTAAATGAACATATTAAATAATCACAGCATTACGTTTAATATTATTCATTAATATGTTATAAATCTTTGAATGCTTCAATAAAGCGTTGATAAGTCTATCTTAAAAACTATGTCAAAATATAAATATTCATTTATCTGCGTTATTTTACGCTTCAATCAATTCAAAATTGTTTATATTTTCATAAAAATCACTAATTTGAACTAAGAATTATATCTTTATATATTAAACGTAGGGTCAAATACGTTTTATTTTGAAGCCTGTTCAACTATTGGTACTTTACCTTATATAGATCTTGTTCATCTAAGCAAATGTCAATTTTATTGCTACATCAAGGATAAGTTGAAACAAATATTATTACAGTCATTTTATTTTCATTTTCTGAATACTCTTATATTTTCGGGTTTCTATAGTTAAAATACTAATTTGTCTCAATAAATATACCAAGCAACGAAATTTATATTCTATTTTATTTTTTAACTCCAAGAGAAAAAATTTCTGATGATCTGAAGTCTGTATACAAATATATATCAATAAATAAAAGAATAGGTTTAAAATGTTTTTACGGAACACTTTTCAAAACAGAAAAATAACTTCCTTATATTCTATAAATTTAACATTAACCGAAAACCCATTTTTAAGGCCAGATATAGGAAAAATGTTATCGCATTGAAAATATTTAATTACTTAGCAACAAAATAAAAAAAATTTATTTTCAAGTTCACAAATTATTGTAACGAAGAAATTTCACTTTCTTTGTTAACATATTTTCAGTTTATGTACTTTAAAAATTGTACGAAGTATTACTTATAGATAAAAATAAATACAGATATCAATCATCTGATCCTGCCATTCTTTTCACTTTTCGTAACTTCGGGCTTTGTTTGGGTGTTCTAGGCGACTTATCTGAAAAAAAAAAAAAAAAAAAAGAAAAAAAAAAGTAAACCGAGATCCGTTTAAAAATTTGTAAAATTATTTTTTATAACTACTTACTTAATCTATTAAGAGTTTCTTTTGGTAACCAATCATAATCAACGTTGTTTGGATTACTGGTACCCACTTCAATAATTTGTTTTCGGGGCGATCTTGATCTTTTACCAAAAGATGATAACAGTTGCTGACCACCGACAAGGGTTAAAATAACACATGCTCCTAGAAAAACGTATAAAAATACAGTTTCACCATCGAGACCTTCATCCAATTCTACAATTTGAACAGTTTCGTTGTATATAGCCTCATTGAAGTAACCGCCGTTCTAAAAAATAATATTTGAGTTAATAAAATAAAAAAATGGTAGGATATTTGCAAATGCTAATAAATTTGATTAAATTACCATATCTCTATAATTGAGATTCACGTTAAGCCCAAAAGGACGTCCAGCAAAAGTTTCAGATGGTATGAAGGAGTAAGATATAGTTGCTTCGTGGTTGGGCTTGACAACCTTTTCAATGGCTAAATTGGTAAAGTTTTGGATGTAAAATTTGAAGTCCATCGGGTATCGAAGAGAGGTTTCCAATGTGTCAAGAACGAAATCTGTTTTTCCTTTATTCGTAAATCCCACGAGGAATTCCACTACATGACCTCCAGGCAACTCTAAAAAATAATAAAATATTTATTTATTAATTAAAATACTAAAACATAATATATATGATAGGAATGATTAAAAAAATTGACAATTATTTTTCTCAAATTTTCAAAAGTTGTACTTGTGTAAAAGATGAAAACAGAAGAATTAAAATAAATATTAATATTAAACTAAATTTCAAAACAAAAATCTGAAAAACTATTGACTTTGCAGGCCATCCCTGGAACTTTCCGCCATGTACAAAACGCTTGAGAAATTATCTATTCCGAAGTTTTGAGTTCTTTGAGCTCAAAAACACAACCTTTATTCTTTTTCGAGCTGAAAATTCTAGTGGTTGTTGAGAACATACTTTTTTGAAAATTTTTAACGGGGATACCTTCCGAACGAATCTATCGTTTTTTATGGGACTTGCAACATTCGATCCAGTTTTTTAACTACAAAAAAATTACTTATTACCTACCAAACGATTCAACGTAAAATTTTTAAATTACATTAAAAAAATACTTTTATGGATTTTAAAAAAATTAAACATCTCACGAACGAATTGACCGATTTTGACGAGATTGGTGGCGTTTGATGTAGATTTTTGAGCACTTGTAGTGATTTTTTACACCGAAAACGATTCGAGAAGAAATTTCAAGGTTATATAAGTAAAATACTTTTTTCTAAATTTTTCGTCTGAAAATTTTATTTTTGAGATTTCTCAAAATTACCGGTTCAAATCGGTTGAAATGGTATCGATAATCTAAGTTTGATGAAACTCTTTCGAACGCTACCAAGTTCGTTCAAATCGGTCAACTCATCAAAAGTTATGAAAGAGTTACATACATATACACACATACATTAATACATACAGAAATAGCGTCATCCTCTTAGGAATAGTCAGAATAACTTCCTAGTACCTCAAAATACGGAGATCTAATGAAAACTCGATTTTCGAAAACTAGGGTGTAACCAATAGCTTCCTGATTTTTTGAACACCATTGATTTTTATAGCGGGAAGTTGAAAAATAAATTCTCCCACAACTTAATGGTATTAAATCAATTAGGAGTTATATAATTTAAAAAAATGTATAACTGAATAATAAAGACTAAAAATTTACCAGTAAACTTTTTATAATATGCACAAAAACGTCAAAAAAATATCTAACTTGAAAAATATGGATTTTAAAACTAGAAGAATAAGTATATAATTACCTATTGAGCCAGTTATTTTAACGACAATGACTAATAAATAACATTAAAATAAAATATCTAGCAGAAAAACTTGTCTGAGAAATGATCAGAATTGAAAGACTGCTGTACGGCCAAAAAAGTTACTTTTTTTGTTTTTTTTTTTTTTTTTTTTTTTTTAGGTGAAAGAAAAGTTAATAATTTCTTGACAGAATAATTTTTACGTTGATTGGAATTGTTTGGGCTAACAAAAAATTTTATAGACGAGACTACTTCTTTTAAAATTGAATCAGTTAACACATTATTTTTATCATTTCACGTTAAAAATGATAATTATGCGAAAATTCTTAAAATTATAAGCTTTTCCAACTATTTATAAGATTTACTGATTAAAATACTATTTACGATATTTAAACATTTCACGTAATTGAAGATTGCTATCAATTGATATCTACAAATAGATTTTGAAAAATTTTTAAAACTAAATTTTCCTAAAAGTTCTTATAAAAATATTACTGCTAAAAATTTTTTTAAAATTTGTTACGTCAAAATAACGGTTTCTTAGCCGATCGTTATTTAATATTGATTTTATCATTTCAATCTCATAGCTATCCATATGGTATTATTTTCGTATAGTTGAATAACAAATATATCTGTGTATTTCTGAGCTTAAAGGAATTATTAACATGGTGACAAGAGTATTTTCAGATTTGAAAATAGTGACAAGTTGTAAAGATGGTCTGTAGAGAGAATAATTAATCATAAGCTTTTCAAAATGATGAATAAAAGTTAACATATTTCAATCTGCGGTAAAATACTAAACATTATATTTACCAAGAGTTGATAGAGAGTTAGTAACAGTCGGCTTTATAAATAAGATTGTCGTATCAGCATCAACAGAAGAAGTTGGAACTTCTCCTTCTGTCTCATCCTCCACTAATGAATTTGTCTCTTCAGTATCAACATCAACCATTGGATCATCGACGGTATCATCTTCTTGAGCATAGGCACTGTAAGTTCCTAAAAAAAGAATATTTATTATGTAATGATATAGATCAAAACTTATTTTCGGCGATAAATAACTGGGATATGAACAGTATGCTTAAAAAATCATCTCGTCTTGGTTGAAACGAATCAGATAGAAAGCTGTCATCGTTATGTTCAACTATTTTTATCGATTATTTTATTACTTAAAGTCTACTTGAAATTGATTTTTTTTAGTTTTAAACACTCAAATAAGCACAAAATTATAAAAATTGATATTTCAAAATCAAGACGAAAATGATCATAGTTAAAAACAAAAATATAAGCTATGTATAACTAAACATATCTAACCATATACATTTATAATTATAGCTATATATATTTACCGGCGTTGAACAATGATATTAATGCTAAAAAGCAAAAGAAACCAAAAACATAAAATTTGCTCATGTTGACTGAAAATAACAAAAAATTAATACTCGAACGTAACACCTCACACGTTAACAATGAAATCACTAAGTTCTTATAGTTAACGTCAGATTTATATATTACACTGTTATTACGACGTGGAAGTATTGAGATATCGTCATCAGTTTATACCAACTAACTTGCCCACGTGGAACATAGATGGATGATTATGGATAGAAAACCCATGCCAGTACAGTTCGGCTACCAGAGCGACCTGAGCGACCCCCGGCGGTTATTGTTGAAAGTATTCTAATGTTGTATTGGCAAGGTGCGTAGTATATGGTGGGGAGAGGGCTGGCACTGATTACCACTTTTACGTGTAAATCTTATGGAAACAGCATGATTTTATGCGAGTGGCGGCCACTGTAACTAAATTACTCCGTTTGATTTAACATATTGAGTTCTCTTAACTCGCCTGTTGGAACGCGGTAGGGCGTTCAACTCGCAGTAAATAGATAAGGGTGGGAGAGTAGGTTTAAATTTGAATAATTTAAATGAATAATATATGTTTAATAAATTTAAAACACTCAGATTATATTAGTTAAATTTAGATTTACCTTCCGCGTAAATCTATTATTTATTATTTAATAGGTTACAAAATAAACACTACCGACAATCATTTCGAAAGGAAAATATTCGCGTGGCGTATTGAAGTCTTACTTTTTGGTAAGGGCTCTTCTTGTTCTTTGATCTTCTTCTCCCCTGGTTGATATGTTCGTGTTTTTGGAGTGGAAGAGTCCCAGAGGGTAGTGAAAGTAGTTGCGCGCGCCTCTGTAACTCTCGTCTTCAGCTAGTATCTCTTCTCGAGTTGGTAAAATGGGACCATGCTGAAATGACGTCACGATGACCCTTGATGTTCCTCGGTAATTTGCAGCCCGTCTGGATGTCTGGTTTTCATGACCTAGTCTTGGTTACTCAAGTGATCCACTTTTTACTGAACTTTTTGGAAAATAAGCTTCTTAAATATTATGAATGAAAATTAATAAATATTCTGGATTTTTTCCAGTTTCGTAAGGAATATTCCAAAACGTTGGGTATATTATTCTAAATGACCACTACAATTACTGGCGTAAGTTGATTTTGACAAAGAAATGTTTCTCAGGATGTCTAATATCATATCTTTAATTTATATAAATTTATCTAGTTATTGTATATATTTTAGACAGTCCCGGTCTGGGCTGTCCGAATTACTTTTTCGGTTACCGAAAATTCTTACTGAGTAAAGGTCCTCCCCTTCCCCCTTGCCCTTTATTTCCCTAATTCCCAAATTTGTCTTTAATGACAAATTTAGCTATTATATATGGCAACTAGACTAATTGCACGGCACTAAAAGTTTTTATAGGTTTTTCTTTGGGATTTCACGGTAATTATAGATTCGTCTAATATCCTAAAATTAACGATAGAAAAATTTCCATTTCTAACAATAGAGATTAACATAGAAAAGCTTACAGCATTTTAAGGATTCAATTTTTTTCTTGCTCATGCTATTACAAATAAAAATACATGTGTTTTAAATTTTACTGGGTTTTTCCCGCTCTTAATATTTGCAGCCATCTGCTTTGTGATGCACCTATGCATCCAGCAGGTGACGCTACCTGTTATTGGAGCGCTATCTATCATAAGAGCGCGAATTCAAATGAAATATTAAAATACTAAATATTATATGATTAAAATTAATTAAATTTTATATTCGAAGTAAATATTTAAATCATTTATGCTTTTACTCATACTAGTTTTAATAAATATATTTTAGTTAACTCTGTTTTATTTATAAAAAGAAATAAAATAAAAATTTATATTTCGGTACAAAAGGACATTGTAACCGAGTTTTCAGAACCCATAAAAAGTACTTGAGTAATTCTAGGATTATTTCTTGCCACATGAAACTTGAAACTCTATGAAGAAAAGTCGTAAAAGACATGTGTGAAATTCAATAGACTCTTGTTCTAAAGTAACAAAAAATAGTACAAGTCATATGTAAGTAAACAAAAATAAGATTGTTAAATAACATTTATTATTAAATCTGATTTTACATAATATTGTAGTTAAGCAAAATTAAGTCAAAATAATTAATAATTATTATACTGTATTGAAATTATAATTAACTGATAATTAGTTATAATAAAATGAATAAGATTTTAGAAAAATAATATTATTGAATGATAATACCTTTTCTTTTATACACATAAGTAATTAAACTGATTTAAAATTTTATTAGAAAATTCGATTATAGATTGATAGAAATAATATTTAATTTAAGTTAATTAGTCAAACTCAAACATTAATCCAACATATTATAAATAATATATATGTAAATTTTAAAAGGGCCTGTTAAATTATTAAAAATAGTTAAATAAACATAATGACTATTGCTAAAAGTATATATATATTAGGGTGGGTCAAAAAAATCGAATAATTTATTTTTGATTTTATACTCTGAAAAATAGGTTCGTAGACACCTAAAAAGAATTCTCTCCAAGTATAAGCTCTTAATTATAACGGGAAGGTCCTCCGCTTTGCGGGTTTCTATTTTTTTCGAATAATCAGATAAAAAAATTTATATCTCGCTTCCAACTGCTTGGAAAAATATTCCGTGGCATAGATTTTGTGAGAAATTGAATGCTTTACAAAAAAGGTCTCTTATGACTTTTTCAAAAACTCAACCGATTAAAAGATATTCATAGTTGAAGTTTGGCTATTTTAAGGAAAATATTCGTTTTTATTATGAATTTTATAAGTCGATGAAAAAAATTATTTCGGATTGTGGAACTCCTGATTTTGTAGGAAATTTACTGCTCTACAAAAATGGTCTCTTATGATTTTTTGATTAAGTGAAGCCGTTACGAGATATTCATCGTCAAACATTAACGAATATCAATATTTCCAGTTTTTGATCAATAATTCGATAAATTTTAATTTAAACTATGAGTTTCAGGAAAATTTACATAAATTTGAGTTTCGATCGATAAAGAAATGTTATAATAAGTTAGATAAAGAATTATTGGAATTATCATTGATTTTCCTTGGAGAAATGCCTCAAGAAAAGATTTCTTTCAAACGTCCTGGTGCTGTTCATCATGCTAGATGGATGGCTAAGGCCATTTATAGTTTGAAAATGTATCTATTCAGAGATGAATTCAAACTCTCTCAGAAAGAATTGCATGGTCTTCGTCATTTCTGTATTTTTATAGTCACATTGTATTTAAAAGCTTGGTTTTCATCAACTTCTGCAACAACTGCTGCTTATCATGACTTGCAGTTTATGAAAAATTTATTGGGGTACAAACATATCAATCCTTTGATTTCTTCAGCTACGTGTGAAAAAATGATTTCGCACTTATGGTATTTGAGCGATGAACTTGCCATTTTATCACTGTTTGACGATGGCGTTCCATTAGAAGTAAAAAAGTATTGTTGAAGCTGTTAATACTCGTGAAGGTACAGAGTCTAAAGCTAAAAGATTTGTAATTGCTAAAAAGATTTGAATTCATTGGCGCAGAGAACTCTGAGTGACTTTGTGTCTAAAAAGTCATTAAATCTTTTCAAAATCTTCGATCTACCGTATGACTTTCTTGATGTCGATGTTGAATTATGGCCTACTAATGAGAGTTATCTCGAAAATAAAGAATACTTTCAACAACTAAAAGTTGTCAATGATTCAGCAGAGCGAGCTGTTGCATTAGTCAGTGAATATAATCAATGCTTGACAAAAATGAAGAACAATTCCAGTACTTATTGCAAGTTGTCAAAGAACATCAAAAAACATTCCCAAATTGTAATAAAAGAAATTATTTATAGTAATAGCGTACTGTTATGTTAAAAATATAGACAATTATATTGCAATTGATAATTCAATAAAAAATTTATCTATAAAAAAGTTAAATACTGGTTGTTTCTCACTTGATTCAATACTTTTCATATTAAATTTGACAAAGAAATATGTCATTCACTTCAAATTAAACTAATCATTGGCTATATGTCGAAAAAATGCTCTAATTTCTTGTTTTAATGCAATCAAACAAGCTCAAGACTGAAAACAATATTAAAAAATTGTTTATAACATTTCTTTATCGATCGAAACTCAAATTTATGTAAATTTTCCTGAAACTCATAGTTTAAATTAAAATTTATCGAATTATTGATCAAAAACTGGAAATATTGATATTCGTTAATGTTTGACGATGAATATCTCGTAACGGCTTCACTTAATCAAAAATCATAAGAGACCATTTTTGTAGAGCAGTAAATTTCCTACAAAATCATGAGTTCCGCAATCCGAAATAATTTTTTTCATCGACTTATAAAATTCATAATAAAAACGAATATTTTCCTTAAAATAGCCAAACTTCAACTATGAATATCTTTTAATCGGTTGAGTTTTTGAAAAGTCATAAGAGACCTTTTTGTAAAGCATTCAATTTCTCACAAAATCTATGCCACGGAATATTTTTCCAAGCAGTTGGAAGCGAGATATAAATTTTTTTATCTGATTATTCGAAAAAATAGAAACCCACAAAGCGGAGGACCTTCCCGTTATAATTAAGAGCTTATACTTGGAGAGAATTCTTTTTAGGTGTCTACGAACCTATTTTTCAGAGTATAAAGTCAAAAATAAATTATTCGATTTTTTTGACCCACCCTAATATATATATATATATATATATATATATATATATATATATATATATATATATATATATATATATATATATATATATATATGAAGTCCGATTAGGCTGAAATAAATATATTTAGATATATAGAAAATACATGTTAGTGTATGAGGATCATTTATATGTAGTAGAAAATATGTGTACTTATGCATTCTTGAAGTGGATGTATGTATGGGAGTTATGGTGGGAGACGAACGGAGTTTGAAGCTCATCGGAAAAACTGTGTAATGACACTTCCCATCAAGAGCTTACATTATGAAGATCACGTCATTGTAAACCTCAATTTTACGTTTTGAGGCCATTTGATATTTTTGTCAACTTGAATGATAAATTGAAACCAATTAAATAATTTTGATCAAAATGAAATAAAGTCTAAATAGAACTCTTTTATTTAAAAAATTCCTTTCCCGCGTTGAAGCCGAGTATTTTAATAATCCCGGGCGAAATATGGAACTCCAATAAGTAAAGCTTTCAATAAATAAAAACAATATCCACTAGATGGAAGCATATCAGCTTATATGTGATTCTATATTAGTGTACAGAGAGTGTTGTGATCAATCCTTTCCGATTCACATAACGACTGTCGGAGCTCGAATCCTCACCTCCCGACACGATGTGCGAGCGGACTAGAAAGATTAACCCGCTTGGCCGTCGTGTCGTTTTTAAAAAAGTTGAAATTAATTTATTATTTCATATTTACAAGTCGCGCATTTAAGTTTTTAATGTTCGAAATTACAATGATATGTATCCGGATAACTTTACCTTATTTAGAAGTTGCAAAAAACAAAAAAAAAAAATTTTTTTTTGAAATGTATGAATTCATATTTTTAAAAAAAAGAAAAAAAAACACGGTTCTAAAAATTTCAGGATCTTTAATGATCAGTACAAGATATTGTACAACAATAAATGAGCTAAAATTTTAATTTCGACTGTCATTTTTGACGATTTTCAAAAATTCAAAATTTGGCATTTTTCAAAATTTGTTTCCATAAAATTTTTTGTACGTCTCAACGCAAAGCGTTTGAATAATGGTTTAATCTCACATTCTCAAGGTCAAACAATTATCTCGGCTTTTACATGGGCTGATAATAAACCGTAAAATCACGAATACAATTAAAATTAAATTAAATTTCTTAATTAAATTCACATTTTTTTAGTCCTGGCAAATTACTTCCCCGAGGCTTGGTCCGAGCGCTGGGCCATTTGTTTCCCAAGACTCGGCTCAAACCTAATTTCCCTAGGCTTGGCTCGAGCCTTGTTTTTTGGTTTTCCAAGGCTTGGGACATGGTCATCATCGAACGCTTGGCCCACTGGTTATTCAAGGCTGGACCTAAGCATTGGTAGCATTAGCAGACGACGGGATCAAGGCTTGGTCCACCTCTTAGCTAATAGTTCCTTCTTATCTGGACAGTAGATACTTTGAAAAAACACTATTTTTTTTTGATAATATAAAAAAATGTTTTGAAAAAATATTTCGGTGGACGTCGGGTTGTCTGTGTGTGCAGATGATGTATGTGGTCACAATAACTTCCAAAAAACTTTACTTATTTTTTTCATTTACTTCAGTATCATTTTGAGTAATAGCCTATTGAAAATTACCGTCTAATTCAATGTAATTTAATTAAAAAATAAATAAATTCGTTAACAGTGAATAGTTTTTTTTTTGTATATCTGTATATATCTATCTATCTATCTATATAAATAAAAATAAAATGCCGCATGTATGTCCACGCATCACTTGAGAACGGCTGGACCGATTGAGCTAAATGTTTTTTTGTTGTTTTCAGAATTTTTAGGAGAAGGTTTATATGTAATAAAATTTTTAAAAAATCCTCCCTCAAAGGGAATCGCGGGGGCGTTAACAATGAAAAATTCCCGTTTGTAAACTATAGCTCCTATAGCTCCCAAATTTGGTAGAAATATTCCGTAAGAGATATATTAATAATCTATGAAGGAATTTTACGATAGCTCGCTCCACGGTGGGTTGCGTGGGTGGATATCAACAATGAAAATTTTTAACTTTCAAATTGTAGATCCTATAGACAGTAAATTTAGGTGGAGTCTTCTATATGTGATGCGGAAATGATTTAAGAGCGGATTTTACAACAACCCACCCCCATTAAGGATTGCGGGGGTGGGCGTTCGAATGTTAAATTTCCATTTCCACACTGTAACTTCTAATACAGACTTGAAGTTTGGTAGGAATCTTTTATTTGACGATGAAAATGCAAAATTTATTACTTATGATTTTATTAATTTTAGTTATTGCTCTAGATTAATTATTATTGTATTGAACTTATTGTTCGAACTTAAAAATTAATTGATCATTATAACAAAATAAAAAGTTATAACAAAAAATTTAGTCATTGTGACTGAGGCTCAGCGAAGCGGACCGGGTCGCTAGTAAAAATATAAAAAAAAACCTGAAAAACGGTTGACTCAAGGCCATCCATGCAACTTCCCGCTAATTCCATATCTAAGCGCTTAAAATTGTACTTTTATGACGTTTTTGAGCTCTTCGAACTCAAAAGTCTGATAAACGTTTGATAAAACACTATTATTTGAATTTTCAAACTGCAATAACTTTTGAATGAATGAACCGATTTTCCAGCGGTTGGCGGCATTCAACGCAGTTTTTAAAACACACACACACACACACACACACACACACACACACACACATACCGTGTCGGGCTGCTGGGACTCGCATCGGGTACCTCTCTAGGTGGCGGATAGGAGAATGCCCGGCAGAAATGTCAGGTGCCGAGGATTAAAATACTCGGGTCGGACCAAAACCCAGCAAAAAACAATATGGAAATGTCACAGAACTTTCAAACATCGTTTACTGCACAGGGGAGGAATATCTCAGTGCTGGCGAGGGAAGGCGTGCAAACAGGCTTGAACTCGTCGTTATCAAGCGATCATTATTTGGACAGAGGGGTGGATCCCATGGCTCTGCTATCTGGAAATGTTACAGGGAGCACGAAAACAGCCCAGATGGAAGGGAATGGACAAAAAGTGGAGGACCTTTTGCTCCGGTCATGCTTTTCGAGAAAGGATTAGCTTTCGATCGACCGTCACTGGCCAACAATCGCCAATAGAACGGCTCGGTAGCTAGATCGAAGAGTTAGCTGATTTCATCATGGACAAAAAAAAATCTCCATCATGAAATCAGAAAATTGGTTACGTCTATTGGTACGGCATATAGGCAGGCCAACAAATCACCAATGATGTCGGCGACAACCACTCAAACATCTTCATGGATGACCACAAAACCACAGCCACTTTTGGTCACTCCTGAGAAACTGCCACATTACGGGAAGGACAACAACAAGAAGAGGCAGCTTACCACGCTCAGCCCTTCCTCAGCAAGGGACAATCTAGCACAGAAAAAGACTGCCCGAGAGGACACCTGGATTAAAGTGACTTGGCAACAGAAAAAGAAAAAGGAAGAACACGAAATAGTGGCTCTCTCTACTAAAGCTCAAAAACAACCAAGTTAGGGTGGCTTTAAGAAACCGAAGAGACGGAAGACGAGAACTAAGGCTGTTTTGGTCCAACCAGTAGAAGGACGAACATATGCCGATCTCCTAAAAGAAATCATAACCAAGGTAAACAATGTCGAGACGGGCGTGGACATAAAGTCTACAAAACGAACGGAGCACGGATGCATTCTCCTCGAAATGGCCCGAAAGATCAGAGATAGCAGTGTTTTTACCTAAACGGTAAAGTCAGCGACTGCTAATATCGGTACGGTCAAAATGCTATCACCAATAACAATGATTGAGATCCTCTACTTAGATGAAATCTCTACTGAGGGAGACGTCCGTGAAGCACTTAAACGTGAATTCGCTAACAGTCTGGAGATCAAACGGGTGAATTTGACAAAACCTACTAAACGAGGCAATCGAGCAGCCTTCTGCGAGATAGACGAGGCCAGAACGATTGAGGCCCTTGACAAGGCCTATATAAAGATCGACTGGGTTAACTGGCGTATTCGCCCAGTTGCAAAAGTAACCCGCTTTTCTAAATGTCTTGATTTTAGACACAAAACACGTCAGTGTGCGGGACCAGACAGAAGCAGGTGCTGCTACAAATGTGGCGGAGAACACCACAAGGTCGTAAACTACAAGGTGAAGCCAAAATGCTTCCTTTGCACTCTGGTCAAAGATGCCCAGGATGACTTATGCCATATTTCTGGCACCGGAGCTTGCAAGGCATTCCGCACAGCACTTGACGAAGCCACGAAAAAGCAGAAATGACACGCATACTACAAGGCAACTTGAATAGGTGTGATTTGGCGCAAAATCTGCTGCGCCAGCGCGTCTTTCAAGATAAAATCGACATCTGTCTTATCTGTGAACAATATTCAAACATTGAAGGAAAAACATGGTTCCCAGATAAGTCCGGCACAGCAGTGATCTGGAGAGCAAACACGAAAAAGGTCACTATCGACAACGGAAGCGGAGCAGGCTTCGTCTGGATTGAGACTCTCACGGTCAACTCGATGAGTGTCTACCTTTCACCCAACGAAGAGATTAGTGTGTTTCGCCAGAAGTTGGCAAACATAGAGGACATCATCGGCAAGCTTGACGGCGATGTCATCGTAGCTGCTGATTTCAACGCCAAATCGGCTGAATGGGGTGCTGACTTCTCTGACATCAGAGGAAACGAAGTAGCAGACTTCGCAGCAAGACTTGACCTGATAGTGCTAAACACTGGAATCGCTACAACCTTTAGAACACCGGGTACAATGAATCCATCCTAGACATTTCGCTGGCAACCCCATTGATAGCCAACACGATTGAAGACTGGACTGTATCCGAAGAATACAGTGGCAGTGATCACCAGTATGTGACATTCAGAGTTGGAATGGCACCTGCTCCAGCTCCACAACGAGTTTTTCAACAGCGGAAGTAGAACGCTAAAAGGCTTGATCTAGAGGCATTGCGAGAGTCACTTGCACGGAGCTCGTCTACCCTATAGAACAATCCAACTCCGGATACCTGTAATGAGACGGAAAAGGCAGTGCTCAAAGTGATGAAGGAATTTGTTGCTGCATGTGACGCCTCTATGCCGCGACTGAAAAATAGGAGTTTTCACAGGCCGGCATACTGGTGGACTACAGACATAGCAGAATTTCGCAGAAGATACCATTAGCTACGTCGCCGGGCAACGAGAGCCGCGAAACGCTCTCCAAGCCAGGACTTATATTCAAACGAGTACAAGCAGGCCAAAAAGACGCTGAACCGAGCCATCAAAGCAAGTAAAGCAAGGTTGTGGAAAGAGATCTGTAACGATCTCGACAAGGACATCTGGGGTAAAGCCTACCAAATTGTCGCCAAACGAGGAATTACAAGACGCGGTTAAGTCTCTCAAGACAGGAAAGGCACCTGGCCCTGATGGCATCCCGGCATCGGTGATCAAGACTGTAGCCCTGGAATATCCAGACATACTCTTGAACACCTACAATGTATGCTTGGTAACTGGCACGTTTCCCGCGGTCTGGAAGCGGTAGAGATTGGTTCTCTTAGAAAAAGGTAAGGGAACCCCCTAACACCTTCGTCGTTTAGACCACTCTGCATGCTGGACATTGCTGGAAAACTGCTCGAGAAGCTTATATACGGAAGACTTCGTAACGACATGGAACGTACCGAAGGCTTTGCCACCAACCAACATGGCTTCCGGAAAGGCCGTTCTACAGTCGGAGCGATCGAGAAAGTCATAAATACAGCAAAGCAAGCATGGTCTAGTAGCCTCAAAGCTCGTGAAATATGTCTTCTCCTCACACTAGACGTTAAAAACGCCTTTAACAGCGCAAATTGGGGAGATATTTTAGATGCACTGGAGCACAAATTTGATGCGGAGCCAGAGAATCTGTCATTAGTCGACAGCTACCTTAATGAAAGCTCATAGCGGAAACAACAGAAGGCCCACAAGAATACACTATAACAACTGGCGTAACGCAAGGCTCAATAATGGGGCCTGATCTATGGAACACGGACTATGACGAGCTCCTAGAAATTCCGTTGCCAAAGCAAGTAGAACTAACGGACTTTGCAGACGACGTTGCGGCCACGATAATACTAGACAGCATAGAAGCGGCTGAACTACTTATTAGGGAAACCATTGACGCCGTCGAGACTTGGCTTGACAAACACCACCTGAAACTCGCCAAGCACAAAACCGAGATGGTCGTTCTGACACGTTAGAAATGGTTCCCAAAACCATTTGCTGTGGACACGGGAGGAACAACACTGACGTCAACAAGGGCGCTACACTATCTAGGGGTAATGATAGATGAGAAACTATCTTTCCGCGAATACTTAGACAGTACATGCAGGAAAGCCAGTAAAACAGTGTCTAGCCTAGCAAGAATTATGGCCAACACTATGGAACCAAGAGCCAAAAAAAAGAACAGTCCTTCTGGAAGCAGTCCATTCGGTACTGTTTTACGGAGCGGAGATATGGGCGGACATATTAAAACAGAAGACCTACCGGCGAAAAATGGCAGCAGTACAACGGCGAGGTGACAAAACATGAAGGACGCAAGAGCGAGGATAAAGGCGGAAACGCAGCAAAAGTGGCAGGACAGATGGACATCGGGAGAGACAGGTAGATGGAGGGCGCGACTGATCCCGAATATCAGCATCTGGCTTTCTCGGAAGCACGGGGACACGGACTTCTTTCTCACACAGCTATTGACAGGACACGGTCAGTTTAACGTCTAACTTTTTAAGATGGGGCTGCACCGTACGCCGACGTGCAAATACTGCCCGGACGAAATCGACGACGCCGAACACACTTTCTTCGAGTGTGTACGGTGGAAGGACTACAGAAGTAGCACCGGAGAAATTATAGGCACCACATTCTCGCCTGAGAGCTTGATAACCTGCATGCTCAGAAGAGAAGATAACTGGTCAGCTGTCGCAGCCTACGCGCAGCGCTTTCTAAAAGAAAAAACCGCAGAAAGAGACCAGTAACCAGGAGTAAGCATCTTGAGACGCAACATAGACTGGATTGAAGTAATGCTAACGCGGTTCCGATCCAGTCATCTCCGTACTATCTACGAGGAAGGAGAGAGGAGTTTTTTTTTAGTGGGTAAGAATCCCACACTACCGACCACCATCTTTCAATGATAGCGATGTCTTTGGAAGATTTTTTTCGCTTCTCTATGAAAAAACACACACACATACACACAGACGTCGGTACATCATCGTGAAAACATTCAGGGAAGCTTCCAGTGACCTTCAAACGTCGAGATCTGATAGAAATTCGATTTTTGCAAAACGGGGTAAAACCAATAACTTCCTGATTCTTGAAAATTTTCAATTTTCTTAGCGGGAAGTTAAAATACGGTTTTTTTGCAATCGTACTTCTTTTTATTATGATTTGTTATAATTATTTAAACATCTATTTCACGTTTATAAATTTATTTATTTGTATTATAATGAAATGTATACTATTTACGATAAAATATAATTTTTATTATAAATGGAAATTTTTATTGAATTTCATTATTTACCGTGTGACAAATGAAAAAATATCAAAGTAATAGGTTCAGATTATATTTTACAGAACTCGAAATCCTTCTAGATATTGTTCTCAACGCTCTAAAATACCAAAATAAATTAAAGATCAATTGAAAAAACATTATTTTTATTTCTTTTTTTAATTTAACGATTTTTTTTGGCATCAGAATACATGCCATTACACATATTCTGAACACTTCATTAAAAAAGAAAGAAAAAACAAAACAAAGCAAAAAACCATTAATATCAATTTTTTACTTCTAAGACATAGATACAAATCATATATCGCATATGTTCTAGTGTAAAAAAAATATTTGAGAATGGAAAATGAACAAAGAATATTATATATTTTGTAATAAGGTTGTAAGATATCTTTAAAATAACGAAAATAATTATCTATTATTATTATTACAAATAAACTAAAAATAAAGAAGCCTGCAATCCTTATTTTTTAATCAATACATGTAAGTTTCTTTGCTATTATACATGATTATTAAGTTTATATTTTTATTCAGTATTAATAATTATTGAATTTAGTTAAATCTGTATCGCACATTTAATTTGATAGAATTGAAAATATTAATTCGAAGTTAATGCAACGAAGAAGAAAAAATTATACATCCATTGTTGTTTTTCGTTATTATCCAATTTTTTTTTTGCTTTAATGTACCTTTTATTATTTTCAACAGAATTGTAAAAATTTGAGTTTTAATGAATTTTGTTACTTTTACAAATGATAGTTTAAAAAAAGTGATGAAAAGATGTTTTCTGCCGGTCATTTAGAATTCTGATTCTCTCATTTTAAACTTGTAACTCCTCCAATTTTTCTTCGTCGTATCAACCATTATCATTATGCACTCCTCTTGAATTAATTTTAATGTGCATCATATTTTTAGTGCTTAACGATGTTATTCTAAAATATAAAAAAATTAAAATTTTCATAAATATCATAAAATATAACTTTAATCAGCTACATAGGATTGGATTCAATTGATATTCTATGTACGAAAAATAGTTCCAAAAATATCATCACAAATACAGTACAGTCTGATGATAAGTTATGTTTTTTTCTCTCTTTTGCTTACATGAAATACTTCATATATAAATATAACTGCTGGGAGAGCGAGTAGATCGTCCGATGTAACTTATAGATAGGTTGTACTGTAATTTAATTTAAAAAAACTAAGAGTGATTTGTTAATATTATAAATATGAGTTGACTAATCAGTTAATTGAATTAATGCCATCGCAATGTACCCAATGCTCTGCCGAATAAGCTATAATAAATCGAGCTTAGGCCGGGTTTAATTTATTGATTTTCATTTATTTATGAGGAATTCACGCTTAATTTTTGATTGATTGTACGTGCCACAGAGAAATTAACATCTGTTTTAGCGCAGTAAAGAAAAATTTCTAACTGTTTTAAGGATACTAATGCGTTGTACAATATGATTCATGTTGCAGCAGGCAACAGCCCGTGCAACATAATGTACATAAACACAGAAAGGTCAAAACATAAAATACTTTATTGTAAAATCTGTCAAGAAATTTCTCTTGATATACAGTTGATGACATGATTAAAAAAACGGTGTTGCCAAATTTATAAAAATAATGGAAATAAAGCTAAGCTAATGATTAATTTATGTTTACTGATATTTTATAATGTCTAAAAAAAATGTAGGATATACATATTCAAAATTTATAAAATATCGCAAAATCATTGATGTATTTCAATATTTCTTTCCAGTTCTGGATAAATTTCATAAAAAGATAGTATTCATTCGACTCTAACCCACCTGATGAACGTCCATAAGAATCAGTTTTTTTAATCTGGGATAAAAATAAAATGATTGTTGTCAATATATTTATAGAATAAATTTCAGCATTGAATAGAATTTTATTCTGGATAGAAAAACTGGCTTTAAATGTACATAATAATTAATTTGAAAAATACAAAAAGCATTTAAAAATATTGAAAATCGTGATCGGTTGACCTATTGCAAGCTATATATCTTTATAGAACAATATATATAAAGACAATTAATAAATTATTTATCTAAGAAAAATTTTATTTGTTTAGTAATATTTATTAAAGTTTTTATTATTTTTTTTTTCCTCCTAGTTTCAAATAACCCTATTCAATTCGGAATTGGTCCACCGTCCTTGATATTTGTTTTGATATTTCACTTACGCACTTAGTAGTTCTAAATTGAGTAAATGTTTGGGGTGTCACGACATTATCATGCTCATAGCGCGGCGACAGAAGGTTAAAAAGATTTGACCACTGCGCATGAGTAAAATGAATCATTGTAATGATTATAGCTATTAATGATAATAACTATTGATGACATTATAGAAATATAGTAATCAATCTCACAAAGAAATTTTTTCATTTTGCCTTGATATACTTTTTTACTAAGTTTTCACAACAGGCTAGGTACGAAAATCGATCGGGTCTGCTCTTACTCGGATATATCAAAAATATATATAAGCATATCTAACAATATATACGGCATTTTATACCAAATTACTAGGGTTTTAACGCAACACTTCTTGAATTTGTCTAGTTTTGGATATATTTTATAACATATTGTATCAAGCAACTTGTAAACGAATTTTTAGTTTTATATCTTAAACTGTTATTGGTTTTTTAATAGATTTCAGAGAAATCCAACGGTTGCATTGCCCTCATGGCTGAACTTTCAAAAAATTTTGCTATTTTCTGACTTAGTTCGTCGAGCTGATTCAGAAAATACATACAGTTCAAAAGTTTATAAACGTATATATATATATATATATATATATATATATATATATATATATATATATATATATATATATATATATATATCAGGGTGATCCATAAAAATCGACTATTTTTTTTTTTTGAGTCTCGAATGAAAAAATTATAGTTTTTGATGTTTTAAGAGCCCTCTCCAAAGGACAGCTTATAGATTATTTTTTATTTTTCTTTATTATTCTGTGAAGTATTAGCTTCATGGTATTTCAATTTTTTTTTCTTTTATTGCATTCTATTTTTCAACCATTAAGGACCAGTTTTTCAATCCGAGATAAAATTTTATCCGATGCCAATATATATTTATATATTTCATGTTTATAGATATACTGGCAATAATAATTTTATCCTGGATAAAATTTTATTCCAAATTGAAAAACTGGCCCTAAGAACCGAATATTTATATTTGTTGAATTTTTTGATAACCTAAAAAGTTTTTTACACAATTGTTCGAATAATGATTAAATATAAACGTTCGGTGTCCAACAGGTGAAGAATATAGTGTAATTCGTTATTCTGCTGAAGCTGATTAGCCGATTAATATTTTTTTTTTTATCAATTTTGAAATATTACGCTTTCTTAATGAAAGTTACAATAAATAGACAGGGAAATAACAATAAATCAACTTAATAACTAATCTAGAAGTTATAAATCATTTGAGGGTTTACGAACATCTACATAAATATAATTTGATATACTCAAATCTATGAAAAGAATAAAAAAAAACTTTTCTTGACTATACAATATAGATAGATCAACATTCATTTAAGTGAATGCACTTGATTTATAATTTCAATTTCCTTATATCTACACGCATACAGCCAATAAGTGACAAATTAGATACTTGCAGATCTACAGAGATTTGAAAAAATTTTACTGATAGACAACTATGAAACATTACACATGAAAAATGAGGTAAGAACTCTTTTATTTTTATTTCAATTCAGAGTAGAAGAAGTAAAAGTATCAATTCAAAAATATTGATTTCCGAAAATTTTTACTATACATCAGACCAGATCTCACATCTGTTACATGCCGATTCACCCCCTCAAAATTTGTCCCCGGACATTTTACCCTCTGAAATTTACCCGTCATTTCAACCTCTAGTTTTTTCTCCCTTAAAAATGAGCTTTTCGGTGATTATGTCCTTAAAAATTCATTCTTCAGTCATTTAGTCTTCTACAAAAATTCTCACTTAGAAATTTCTTGACTTAAAAAATTCTCACAGAACAAAAAATTATCATTCAAAAATTTCTTAAAGTAATGTAGATATATATAAATTATTTTTTACATTGTACAACAGTATCAGAACTGCTTTATTACAATTTTATCACTTTACTGCGTTCAAACTTTATCCTGCATTCAAATTTTTATAATAAATGCGTATCTTTTGCGGCTGTGGACCGACTTGTGCTTCCTGTCCTGCATTTACCCTGTTCCTCACCTCTTTCTAATGGCTGTTGGAATAGTGACATGGGGAAACCACAGAGAAAACCCAAGCCAGTACAAGTCAGCTACCGGAGCGACCCCCGACGGTTGGCGTTGGAACTATTCTGTCAACCGTCGGGGCTCGAACCCTCGCCTCACGACATGATGTGCGAACGAACTAATAATATAATGACTTAGCCCGCTCGGCCATCCTGCCGCAAAATTTCTCAAAGTATATTAACCGAATTTTAAATTTTTCAACAAGGTGTTAAAATCATGGATTTTGTGTGTTTTTATTCGATATTAGACCAATATATAAGCTTGTTATCGTGTTATTGCCGATGGTCAATTTCGAAGGATGAAATAGCCATTGTTAAAGGTTGAGTTTACAAGGGTGAAATGATCCGGGGGGGGGGGGGGTGTAAATAACCAAGGTTGGTTTTTCAGGGTAAAATGACCGGGGTAAAAATTCATGGGGATGAAACGCTCGGTCACTGTCACATCTACCTGATCAAAAAATTTTTGCACAACGAATACATAAGAATTTTAAAACACATATGCTTAACACAAATCATATGTAGCTATATCAAAAAATTACATATAGACACATCAGATTATATCAGATATGACAGGTGCACATTAATTTATCGACAATTTTCGATACAACCATATCAAATTAAATCTAAAAGTTTTTCTCATGTTCGAAAATTTATAATGACATGTGATTTGCAGTTCTTAAGGTATGAATGATTAAACTTGAGAACTGTTCTCATGTTTTTTTCTACTAATACTCATAGAAAGAAACCATACTATCTTTGTTGCACTTGTATGGTAAATATCAACTTATAAATCAAAATTTTAGTTATCGAACGAAAATTTTCAAAAAATTGCTCTGCTAGGAGGTGGACTTATAAATAATCCATCAAATATCAGATCGTTTTTATTTATTAAGAAGAAACTTATAAAATTGCAATGGCAAAAACGGTTCTTTAGAATGTTATAAAAAGTTATCATAAATACTAGTTTTATTTATTATAAATTTGAAAATACTTTAATACTAGTAATAATATTAAAATCAAATCTCCATTGTTACATAAATAAAAAATTTAAGTCTTTCAAATGTCTAACAAAAGGTTAAAAATCGCTAGATTAAGCTATCAAGTACTTGTGGCATCACCGTGATTTTGAAGTAAATTGCTGATATATGACGTGACCTTGATAATTTTTAAATATAAAAATAAGAAGATCCTAAACCGTAATATTTCTCATAAATGAAGTTATTATGATGTTTGTAAAAAAATCTTGAATTTCAGTAAAAATAATTTGAATTTATAGAAATACAATGATTGTTTATTTCTTCAAAACTATAAAGGAGACAAGAGAATGAGAAAATTGTTTAATTATCCAATCCTATGGACATATTTCGAATGGA
Organism: Cotesia typhae; assembly: GCF_013202065.1. Classification (NCBI taxonomy): domain Eukaryota; kingdom Metazoa; phylum Arthropoda; class Insecta; order Hymenoptera; family Braconidae; genus Cotesia; species Cotesia typhae. The sequence goes on along the minus strand of NW_027423757.1, from coordinate 664,358 downwards.
GTGGATTGACAAGAGTACTTACGCAGTCAATTAAATGGAATTAATAGGTAGAAATTTCAGCAACATCCTGATTTAGGCGCATCAACATCGCGACCTTGATTTATCTTCACTTTATGAGCTGGATCAGCATCTGTACCTGATGGTGGACCAACTCGTGCTTTTATTTCTGCTGCCATAGTCATGAAAGCTTGTTCTACATTCATAGCATTTTTTGCTGAAGTCTCAAGAAATGGTATAGTTAATTGATCAGCGTATTCCTATAATAATAATAATAATAATAATAATAATAATAATGATAAAAAATTGGTAAATATTTAATTCTCAAAGACGATCAAATTTTCATAAATTTCCGTACCTTCGCAGTAGCGTAATCAACGACTTTTTTGACATTTAAATCACACTTATTGCCGACCAACAACTTGTTAACATTATCAGAAGCGTAGCGGTCGATTTCTTCTAACCACTGTTTAACATTATTAAATGAGTCTTGATCTGTGCAATCATAAACTATGATGATCCCGTGTGCTCCTCTGTAATAAGAACTTGTAATAGTTCGGAAACGTTCTTGTCCAGCAGTATCCCATATTTGAAGTTTTATCGTTTTACCATCAAGATCAATAGTTCTTATCTTGAAATCAACACCAATGGTACTAATGTAACTCTCCGTATAAGTATCATCAGCAAAACGTAGTAGCAAACATGATTTTCCTACTCCAGAGTCTCCAATAAGGAGAAGTTTAAAAAGATAATCACTGAAAAAATCCAATCAAATTTTTGGTAATAAGATACATGTCATTGTTTATCATAAAAAGTAGGATGCATAAATATCATGTAGAAGTTATTACGTTGTAGTTCAGCAAAAAAATGCAAAACACGATACTCCATTATTGAAGAGAATCAGATAATTAACTAAAGATCATAACTTAAAAGAAAATTCTAATTGAAAACAGCTGTTTGTAAATATTGACTTTAAAAACGGTATTTAAATATAAAAATAATAGATTAATTGTCGACTTGCACTAAAAGATTTAATTGAAGATACAAAAATTAAAAAAAAAAAACAAATCGTTAGAAAATCGAAAAAAATTTTTATATTAATAAATAGAATTCATTATTAAAAATATGAGACCAGGTATATTATAAAAAAGTTGATAAATAAAACAAAATCAACTTAGGATAACATGATGCACTTATTCCATTTGACACGAAACTAGGAAGAGTAACTAAAAAACTTATAATCTTGCGAATGCTTTTAACACTGAATTAACTTTTCGATTGCACTGACTCGACTCAAGCTTAACACAAAAGAAAAACTAACATTTCCGAATATATAATGAAAAAATTTGCAATTTACATTATTTAAAGTATAAAGTAATAAATAAAACGTAAAAAAATGAAAAGCAAAAAATAATTAGATCGTATTTACTTACTACTCGGGATTCATTGTAGACATGCTACGTTGGCGAAGGCGTTTTTCTCAATTCTTTATCTGTTCGTCACGATTGTCAAATCGGAACTTATATATATACTAAAGTTATTTCTGCCTTAACCTTCAAGTTTTTTGTATAGTATATGAATTGATGGTTCTTTGACGTCTTCACAAGTCAATTTTTATGCATTGAAATCGTTAGAAAATGTCCAAACAATGGCGGTCAGGCACACAAAGTATCTTTTTTTTTTTATATATATCAAGTAAACGTAGGCAAACCTTTTTAATCGTTTTTCTCTATAGAATGATTGTATGCATGAAAAGCTTTGAGGGATGTGTTGAGAATTATCTCTTAGAGATAAGCATAACAGATTGTTTTGGAAACAAGAAAAAAGGCTGATAGGCACACGTCTGGATGAGAGTACAGAGTCAGTGGTCGAGTTTAGACGATTAAAATCTTGGTAATTTATTAACTTTGTCTATACACAACCATCGTCGTTATAAAACCCCCAGTAGGGATGAACGATGTTAGCAAAAAAATCGACATCGAACCATCGATGTTTTCACAAAAACATTGAAACATCGATTGTAGATATCGATGTTGAAAATGCGCGCGAAAGTTAAAAAAAGTTACAATTATAAGCAAATTGGGCGTAAAAAAAAAAATAATTTTAAATTATTGCGAATCATAATCTAATCATTAATAATTACTAACCATAAAAATATATCATCATAAAAGTTGAATTAATTATTTATATATCAGTCAATAATTTACTACTAAGTACAAATTTATTATTAAATTCAATAACAACGCATAAAGTCTTATATTTCATCACAACAATAGTATCATGATGACTAAGTTCGAGAATTATCTAAATACTTACAATAAAAATACATGAGTGTGAAGTTAGTCAATAGTCGAAACTCGCAAAAAATGGGACCTGATTCCTTATTGGTCAAAATTGAGGCGCGCGCGTGGCGCGCTATTTAAATTTCTAGAATTTATTATAATTATTATTATTTATTATAATTATTAAAACAGAAAGATGGTAAAGTTAATATGAAATCGTTGATACAACTTGAGTGATGCAAACATATTTCATACTAACTTTACCATCTCTCTATTCCTCAACGTGTAAAAAATGCAATTTCGAAAATTAATTACTCGAAAACGGTGTGGTGAGTTGATCTGAAATTTTGGTGGTGAATTATTAATATATTTATCTTTTGATAAAAAAAATCTCATGATTTTCTTGAAATATGTCTTTCACGACGCAATTACCTTGAAATCCTCAAAATAAACATGCAACGAAACTTGAAGTCAGTCAATAGTCGAAACTTGCAAAAAAAATGGTACACAATTGGTATTGCGCTATTAAAATTTCCAGTAGAAATTTATTTCGATGTCAATGGTTCATTATTTCACATCGACCATCGATGTTTCGATTCCAAAAAAAATCAATGTTTCTCGAAAAAAACATCGATGTCGAAACATCGATGCATTTCGCCCATCCCTAACTCCCAGTTTCTTTTTTTCACTGCCGGATACGTCTTTTTTACATTGTTGTCATTTTTTTTCTTGTATTATTTTCATTATTTTTTCCACTAAAAATTTATTGAAATCTTTTAATTCGCCCAATGAAACGCGGTAGGGCGTTCAACTCGCAGCAAATAAATGAAGGCGGGAGAGTAGATTTAAATTTAAATTATTCAAAATGAATAGTATATATAATATAAATCAAAACACTCAGATTATGTTAGTTAAATTTAGATTTGTTTTGCGCGCAAATTTATTATTTTATTATTCAGTAGGTTACAAGATAAAAGTACCGACAATAATTTTGAAGAGAAAAATATCCGTGTGGTGTACTGGAATCTTGCTTTTCGATGATTGTCTTCGGGTTCCTTGAACTCGAAGAGCTCAAAAACAAAATAAATGAAATGTTGAGCGCTTAAGTATGGAATTAGCGGGAAGTTGCAGGGATGGTCTTTATGGTTAACCGTTTTCCTAATTTTTTTCGTATGATAAATTTTGTACATGATAAATTTTTTTATTTTTTGCGTTATATGAAAAAAACGATTATTTAGAAATTCTTAAACAGTTATAACTTTTGAATGCGTTGTTCGATTTGGATGTAATTGGTGACATTCAACGCATTTTTTCAAGTTAGGGGTCTACTTAATTTTTTAAATTGTGTGGAATAGTTGCCTGTATAATACAAAAGATCGGAATATCGATTGTTAAAGTTTTCAATTGTCAGATGTCAGCTGAATTCACACTCATGTTTATCAATATTTATTGTCAGAATCTCATAAGGGTAGGTTACAGTAAATACATTTGACACTACCTACCCATGAATTTTATGTGAAAATCTTTTAGGAATTTTCATGAGGTTTCATAGAAATTTAACTATGTATTCATAGCGCGGTGACTACAAAAAACCTTCATTGAAATATTTTTTCTCAGCTTGTCGAGCTGAGTTAGAAAATACAATTAGTTCAAAAACTCATATATACATTAGCGTATGCCAAAATTCCGCGTATACCAAATTTCCGTGAAGAACCTCTTAAAATTGGAATTTTGAGCGTCGCTTTTAACGGGAGCTGTATTTGGGCATTTTCTGATCTATTTTTGGTTGAGATGTCTGCCTGGGAATAAGTGATCAGACCTGATGATGCCTGTTCATGTATGATCAGGCCGGAAATTAGGCATGATTATGCCTAGAAAAGTTAATTAAATTTACCCTACAGTAGGTTTTTAATGATAATCAAAATACTTGTATTTATTGAATAATAAAATATACCGTTTATTGATAATTTCCAAATTTATAAATTGAAATTAATATATATAGACTGAACATATTCAAAAATTTTTTCTTAGCATATTTGGTCCTTAGCATGAGCAGGCATGGACAGGTATGATCGGGCCTAAGCGTATTTAACGCTTGAGACATGAACAGGCATGACCATGTCTAATTTCAGGCTTTATCATACATGAACAGGCATAGTCAGGTCTGATCATTTTGTTCCGGGTAGATCTGATCAGACTTGCATAGTCAGAGATGTGATAAACATTTTTTCTTTGACGAAAAAAATTTTTTTGGTCACCACAAAATGTGCAAAGTTATTTTTTCATTACGTTTAAATAATTTTTAAATAAAAAATTCGTTACATTTTCTATGGGACATTTCGGTCTGCTCTGCTCCTGCCTAATATTAAAATCATTACTTATTTTATTATTTAAATAAATGTAATGTTATAATGAGATTCGGTTAAATAAACAAATTAGGATTATCAAAATATATTGTAAAATCAATTTTTATATTATATTTATGATAAACTTATTTGATACGTTATGCACTTCATAGAATCCCCATGAAGAAAGTTTTTGTCTAATTATATATGATTATATATAATCATGTATATAGTCATACATAATTATATATAACCATACATGATTATACATGGGATTATATACATTTATATATAAGTCTATACATGATTAGATCTGATCATACCTGGCTGTTATAACCCCATATATTCATACATAAGTCTATATATGATCAGATATGATTATATATGAGTCTATATATAATTAGATATTATCATACCTACACAGTAAAAATTTTTGCGTCATTTCTAACACAAAAATGTGTCAAAAAAAATTTAACATAAATTTTGTGTCATTTTAACATAAATGTTTTATGTTAAAAAAATAACACATTTTTGTGTTAAATGTTACATAAACTTATGTCAAAATAATCCATGGTTCATCCGAAGATTTTTGACACGTGTAACTGTCGAATATTTACACAATAAAATGTTAAGAAGTGATCTCCCTAGATTGACGTAACGATAATGCTTAATCTCAATTATTTTCAATGAAAAACATTCAAGTTATTAAATATGTGGAACTTTTGTATCAATAAAGGGATTAATTGATAATTCGATAAAATAAACATTGTAGCAACAGGACATTTTTTATGGTTTTATTATAAAATAGTAAAATAATTATTTACATGAAATAATCGCAATTAAAATAAATTCTTTTTCGTAAGTTTCATAAATTTTCCAGATAGATATCTGCCAATTTCAATATCATCTAAACAATATTGTAAAATAATTATATTAATTAAAAAACTGATATATATTTTGAAGAAAGTAAACGTTCAACAAAAAATATATAGGCTTTGGAGGTTAATTATTTTATTAAAAACATTTCACACTAAATTAAATTGACACTTACGTTTGATACACTCAAATCACTTTCCACTATTAAATTTAAATTTAAATTTAAATAATTAAATTTAAATTTAAAACATTTAATTTAACAATCACTTTTGAGTATTTTTAAAATATACTTAAAAAAAAAAAATTTTGTAAAACAAAATTTTTTCGATGTTTATATATATGAGATAAGATGTGGAATGTACAAGATGGCGGCGTTTATCTCGCCTAAAAAAGTAGAGAGCAGTTTCTGACACATGTTTATGTAAAATCAACACAACTTAAATGTTGATTTTATAATGACATTTTTGAAATGTTACTTTTTTATAAGATAACACTTTTTTTGTGTTGGAAAAAAGCGAACTAACAACACAATTGTATTATGTTAAATTGACACAAAAAAGTGTCAGATATTTGACACGGAGAATTTTTGACGCAATGACGGAAAATATTTTACTGTGTAGCGGTCCTAACGCCATCGATAATCATATATAAGTCCATATATAATCAGATCTGATTATATATGAGTCTATCTATAATTAGATATGATGATACTTGGCTGATATAACTCTATACAGAATCATATATAATTCTATAGATAATCAGATCTGATCTAATTAGACTTGCATAGTCAGATGTTATCAAAATTTTTCCTTTGAAAAAAAAAAAAAAAAAAATTACACGCTTTTTATTAGCTTATGAATTCACTAGTATGTTTGTATGTTTGTATGTAAACGACTTCTTTGGGCGCAATTTTGACCCACTTTAAACGGCCAGATTTCGTTCAAACTTTGTAGATTTATCAAGGACCGATGACAATACACTAATTTGATAAAATTATTCCATTTTTCAATTTGCACAATAAGATTTTTGTGTTAATTTATATAATTTTTATCTATAGTCGATAGAGCACAAATTTAAATTTTTTATACTTTTTCTCTATGGTCGATAAGGCAGGAATTTTAATTTTCAACCAATATTTTTAGTCGATTTATCTAATATTAATAAATTTTTGAACACCAAAGAGAATTTTTAATTTAACAAAACAAATAATAGTTAAAAAAAAAACTAAAACATCCCGCTTTTATAAATAAACCAAACTAAAAAGTAAAATATAAATGATAGTTTTAAAAAATTAAAAAACACGCTTTCTATAGAAAATCAAACTAAAAAATAGAAAATAAATTTAAATTAAGAATAGTGTTAAAAATTTTAAGAAATATAAATTAATAATAGTGTGAATAAAATAAAAATGATTTCATTTAAAAAAAACGCGTGGGGTGCATGGTGTCAATACACGGAAAGAAAACTGTATGAAAAATTACGGTAAAAACATAGTAATTTTTAGTATAGAATATTGTAATGTCGGACCTAAACTCAAACATCGTAATTTTTACGATGCAGTATCGTAAATTTCTATTACTTAAGGAAGTACGAGCGGCAGGCATGGTGGGGATATGCTGCTCTGAGCGCGCGGTGAAGGGGTGATGATGATCACGTGACCGCGGCAATACGTATGGCAACACTGTGATTACTATGATTATTATTTTTTCTGTTATTTGTTAATTCAAAATAAACATTGCGTGTTTACAAGTGTCAATTTAAGAAAATTATGGAAAGTGAAAATAAGAAAACTTATTATCGAGATAAGTTTGGTAAGTTTACAACTAAAAGAAAATTAGAAATAGAACATAAACGTGTAGAAAATATCTTGAAAAAAAAAAATTGATGGTGATGACAGTTCACTAAGATTATTAAACTTAGGTTAGTATTGACATTTAAAAAATGTCAAAATTTAAAGAAAAATTTTTATGAGTAAAGAAGCCATCCTTATTATGTTTTCTTCAGAATAAAGATTCAGCAGAAGCAAAAAAAGTTTGCAGTGGCATTTCAATCACAATGATTAATAAAATAGCAGAAGCTGGAATAAGTAAAGAGCAAATTTTAGAATCGTTCCGAAAAAATGGTTCTCAAGGCATATCTATTTTGCTAGGTCAAGATGTTGGTGGTAAACCTCGAGTGACCAAATCATCAGCTATGATTAAAAAATTATGTACTAAAATTAGTGAAATTATTAAAAATAATGATACTGAATTTAATAAAAAAGATAAATAATTTTAAAAATGTTTACTTTTTTTTAATTATTATTAATTCTATACCTACAACTGTATTCACTTATTGACATTCTTTAAAAAAAAATAACATTGTTATATCCGGCATACCGTATATAATACAGGGCCTCCTATTCCCGCCGAAAAGTGCAGCGCTTGCATATTTAGGGAACCACAACCAGGACTGCGCGACAACTCTCTCGTGGCTGAAGAATACACATTATCGCGCATTGTCACCTCATCAAAAGAACCAATTGTTTAATTAGTAGCCCCTCTTTCAAATCGCGACCGAGGTGATAAAAACCGCGAACACCATAATTCACGAGCTTATTTACAAGGTAACAGTTCTGCCTTAAAGCCCGGGTGAGTCCTATACCCCGACACGTATAGGCAGACTTCAATTATTAAATTAATTAGTCATCTTTTCCCTAATTATTCATTTCGATTCCCTCAACGGTATTTCCGAGCTCTGTGATAGTGATTCTTCGAGCCACGATTCGTCTTTACGATAATCGAGATTCCCGCAGTTCCGGTGACCTGGTCCCACTCTCAAATTATCTTTTCTTTTGTGAATTATAATCGGCGAACTTTTGTTTGCCGGAGTCGTTACTCCGGTTACGAACTCATATAAACCTTCAACTTGTTTTTATATTGTTATTAGTTAATAAGCGATAAGTGTAAATTAAGACGTGTTTGCCCATAGGGCCAGTTTATTAGAATATATAAACTAAAAACCCGAATCGAAGTGTATCATCATTCCTAAATTAAGAACCTTCAACCTTCGATCTCCAGTCAGCAGGAGGAAGAGAGGAGCCAAGCAGTGGAACTCAAAGGTACAAAATCCAATCAAAGACCGAATCATCGTTGGAATTAACATTCGCAATAGTAAGTGGAGGATATTATCACTATTTCCAAGGTCGATTGTCTATTTCAAGGGGCCCTCTCCGGGGTTCTCACCTTCGCGAACCCATAAATTAAAAACCTAACGATCTTTTCGTTAGGGAAATTCATCTGTTATCCGAACCTCCGATAGTCCAGCTACCCAAATTCTAAGGTTATATTTTTCGGACATAACAACATTAATAACTAATATTAATTAATTAATTTATTAATATTAATCATTCATATTATTTACTATTTTTGTTATTTACATATTGAAATTTTGTATTAGAAAAATTTTAAAAATGTTTACTTTTTTTATTTATTATTAATTCTATACCTACAATTGTATTCACTTATTGACATTTTTTAAAATTATTAACATTGATAATTAACATTAATTTATTAATTTATTGATATTAATCATTAATATTATTTACTATTTTTTTACTAGAAAAATTTTAAAAATGTTTACTTTTTTTATTTATTATTAATTCTATACCTACAATTATATTCACTTATTGATATTTCTTAAAATTATTAACATTGATAATTATTATTAATTTATTGATTTATTGATATTAATCATTAATATTATTTACTATTTTTATTATTTGCATATTGAAATTGTTTATTAGAAAAATTTTAAAAAATATCACTGTGAATAAATCTATTCTTTAATTTAGATGAAAAATATGTAAATATGTGTCCGCAAACTATTCGTAACGTGATTGGTTGAATATATCATAAGCATGAAAATATATGCAAACGCTATAGTAAGGCGGACGCTTGCGCGCGCAAATTTGAATTCTAGTATATCTTAAATTTGACAGTTGTAGGTTAGGTTACTTTACTGTTATGATTATTACTTTGCTTCTATCTCTTTCTAATATATTTTATCTCTTTTTCATGGTCTACAGTGTCGCCGGTTAGTACCAAAGATAATCGACGCTACCGAATTTACTGAAAAAGTTCATCTTTTTAATTAAATATCTTTTTAATTAGTCGGGCAAAACGGTTTTTTTTTTTTTTTTCAATTATTTATGAAGGTTATAACTTTAATTTAAATAGTTTTTTTTTTTTTATATCTATCGACTAGTTTCGGAGATATTTACGAAAACGTATCATCCGTCTACCGTTTTGCCATAAAGCCAATGTTAAATATGCCTATTTTTGAAGTCATTTATTTATTTAAATAATCGGGCAACCCCCCCTAAAATTTTTAGGATCGGTTTGGATTTAGTTCAACTGCATATAAAAAAAAATTCAAGCCTTTTATTCAAAATTGCTCTGGTGCTCGTACTTCCTTAATTTAAATTAAAAAGAAGCTTAGGTTACCGAAAAAAACAATTCTGCATCACCGAGGAATCGAACCCGGAGACCTCTCCGCCACAAATCCAAGGTTTATCACCTCACGCTATCAGAGGCATATCTAAATTTCATGTTCAGTCATATAGGGTATGTTCCGATATGCACTGCGACCACTGTACAGTGTGACGTCAATTTAGTATACTGTAAAGGCGTTCCTTTTTAGTCAGTTATACTGGCTGCTATTTAAAACGGAACGCAATCCGGTATAGTATGAGTCGTATTTTTGACGCACCATTCAAATGAGTGAATTAAAATTTTGTAGTTTATTAAAAAAACTGTTGTTGGAGTACTGTTAAATTTAAAATATTTTAATTAATATTAACTGTACATTAATATTATAGTATAATAAAAGTAAGTAGTTTTTCCTTAAAAATAATTTTTTTTCTATTACTTAACTTAAGTTAACTTCGCGTATAGGTTAATGTACAGAGGTTATGGAGGATGAAATTTTGGAGTTTTATTTTACATTATTTTTGATTACTATCCACGAAAAAAATTACAGGTAATGGAATATGCAGTAGTAGGAATAGTACTTGTTGGTGCAGTTCGGAATTTATTGGAATCTTCAGATGAAGATGATTCTAGCGATGATGAAGATCTTATTTATTGCTTTGGAAATCGTGCAGAACAAGGTATTATTCCAAGAACCCAAAATTATATCGAAGATACTGTTTTTCGAATGACAGATGAAACTTTTAAAAGTCATTTTCGGTAAGACATATATTTTTACTTTACAAGCTGATGATAATTATTTTTCTGAGCTTAATATCTTGAATTATTGTTCATTTTTAATATTGCATCCTTATTTCTAAATCAATTGTAGTATGAGACGCGATACTTTCGAGTTTCTTATAAATTTACTCGGACCCGACTTACAAAAACAATCTGTTCATTTTGGCCGACATCCTATTGCTGTAGAAAAACAGCTTCTTCTGAGTATTTGGACCATGGCAACACCAGATTCTTACAGGTACATTATTCACATTCCTTTATTTCTATTCTCGAAATCTTTAAAAAATTAAAAATTGATATTCAATAGAATAAGGTAAAAAACCCAATACCGGATCATGTACCAGTTCCGAAACACTCAATGTATTTGTATATCTATATTCACAAATATAGATATACAAATGCATGGAATGTTCCGGTACTGGTACGTGGTCCAGTATAGGGTCTTTTATCTTAGCTTACTATTTTATTAATTTCACAGATCGGTATGTGATCGTTTCGATGTCGGAAAAGCAACAGCTTGGAGAACTGTTTGGAAAGTAGTTAAATCAATATATAATTATCTACCTGTCTACATAAAATGGCCTACACGTGAAGAAGCCAGGATAACATCTAATCATATATTTCGAAAGTACGGATTTCCGAATGTATTGGGAGCGATTGATGGAACACACATAAGAATCGCTCAGCCCAAAGAGTACCATGCTAGCTATATTAACCGCAAAGGATTTCATTCTATTCAAACTCAGGTTTTTAAAACATTGAATTTTATATTGATGAACTTAATATTTATTAAATTCATTGAAACAAACTTTATGTTATAATTACAGCTAGTATGTGATCATAAATTAAAAATTATTCATGCGTACTGTGGTCAGGCAGGCTCAGTTCATGACGCTCGTGTTTTTCGACTGTCAAATTTACAAAATTATTGCACACCTGAATTTTTTCCTGACGATACTCATTTGTTAGGAGACAAGGCTTACAGTATTCAACCTTGTATAATGGTACCTTACCGAAATAATGGAAACTTCCACGAAGATTTGTTGCAATACAACAAAAAACATTCAAGTGCTCGTATGATGATAGAACGAGCAAACGCATCATTGAAAGGAAGATTTCGTAGTTTGTTGGATAAACTGCCATTTACAAGAACGGATTTAATACCCTACTACGTAATTGCTTATTGTATTTTGCACAACATTTGCATCATGAGAGATGATTTGATCGACATTCCAATACTTGTAAATCATGAAATTCCAGTGATGGATGTAGATATAGAACTAAACAATGACATGAAAGTTGCTGGAATGGAGAAAAGAGAAAGGTTAAAGAATTTTATAAACAATAATCTATAAATTTAAAACTTTACTCATACATGCATTCCAGTAAAATAAAAATAAAACTTTGCACATCGATGTAAAGAAGCAAAGTTTGAAATCGACTTATATGAAAAAAAAAATTGTACATTTTACAGCTAATTTGTCGTTTCTTTCAATATCTGCACAATACAGTGAATTCTGCTAATTTATTAAAAAAAAATAAATGAGGAAAAGTAATAATATCTTTTTAAATTTCATCAGGCTTATATTTTTTTATTTCAACTTACAATATATTTTAATATACTTTTTATAATATATGTAGTGTTACTTTTTTAATAAATCTTTAAAAATGAGAAAAATATTAACCTATTTAGTTACACTTTTTTCGGTTTAGTCTAATTAACATCAACATAGATATATATATTTTAATTAAAAAATAATAAAATCAAGACTTACAAGTACATTTGAAATATTTATACTTGACTTGAACTTTTCTTGCAAATACTTTCTTAAAGATAATAAACTTTTTTTTTCTTAATAATAAAACGTAAAAACATATATTTTTCATACTTAAAAATAAGTTTAGTCTTTGACGTTCTCTCAAGGATTTTTTAATACTGAAGAAAAAAAACGTAGTTTATCTAAGAATCATAAATCTCAATATCTCTTTGTTATATGATCCACAAGCTTATTAAGAGCACCAGATAATTGAGCTATTGATGCGATTTTCTCACGATGTTGTTGTTGGCGAATTTCACTATTTTCCTTTTTAGCTAAAAGTAATTCTTCACAGTAGCTAGTTAGAGTTTTTTGCCGCTTTCGTGGTGGGCTGATAACATCAGCATCTAAAAATCATACAAAATATTTTTATAAATAATGTTAACAGTTTAAGGAATATGAGGGGAGTAAATTATAATTAATTTCCTCGGAATATTATATCAGTAAAAATTATTTCACAAAATCAAATTTTGTAAATACCCATTTCGTTGGTAGTATTTGATCCAGCAGTAGACAAGGGTTTTACCTACGGCTGCTCGCCAAACACTTCTTCCATTTCCTTAAAATTAACATGAGTAAAATATTTGTAAAAATTCGAAAAAGCATGAAAAAATAATTAGTCTTCCCTATTACATCGTAGAAATTCCAAGTTATAGGTGCATTCCCAGAGCTTTTTTGACTATCTTTTAAACTTTTATAACGGCGCTTCAGTGTTTCCCATTTAATTTTACATTTTTCCGCAGCAATAGGCGGCTAATTCTGCTGACTGAGGGTTTCGTTGATTTTCGTTGCAATTTTGACCCAAACATCGCCATTGGTAACATTTACATCAAGAAATTCAAGCTGGTGTTCCTTATATACCGCAATAAGGAGTAGAACTTCATTTTTACTCCAATTCTTGACATCTTAAATTTGATGATAATTATACAAAAATTTTATGAGATTAATGTTGATACATTTTAAAAATATAATTGTTCAGCTTTCATAATTGCTTACCTGGACATTTCTTATTGTCATCTATGTCATTTCTCTGTTTACCCGATGACTTTGTAGCTTTCGGTTTATTAAGAGTTTTTCCAGCCGTTGACTTCGTCTGAGAAGTATCAAAAGATGTTGAAGGTCTGTCGGTAAATGTTGCTGTGCCTGACGAGCCGGCTTCTGACGGAAGTTTATTTTCTTTTCCTATTTCTTTTGAATCATACATTTGGTAGTATGTCGGTATGGGACTATCAAATACAAAACAATCTGTAGATCGATTAATTACAATATTAAAAAATTATTCCATAGAAAATATACCGGATTTGTAAATACATTAGAGATATTGACATTGATTATACATGATAATCATTAGTAAATTATCATTCAGTAATATTCTAATAAATTTCATATTTTTACCTTCATTTTTACAAAATTCCAAAAGTTTAGTAGCAAACATCGTATCTGCAAAATAATAACGAAAAATTAAAATGAAAAAAAAATAAGGTTATGTTACGCTTAAAATATTGATAGATACGATGACAAATTTACCTGTCTTTGCACGATCAAAAATTTCCTGAGTAACTTTCAGCTCGTATTGAGTATTTTCAATACAGTCTAATAAAGTTAATTTTAGCAATTCTTCCATTGTTTCGTTTATCAATCCAAATTAATTACAAAACTCTGTGATTTAACTGCTGGTATTGTTTATAAAACGTTAGGCACTTTAAATAGTTTTGACTGATCACGTGATCAAACTACTGCGAGTACCTTCCCTTGTGGAAATAATTCTCTGAAAAAACTCTTGACAAGTCTTTATAACTCTGAATAAGACTTTTCGAAATTCTTCACATCCCTAACTAAGTGAAGGAAAGACTTAATAAGTCTTCAAAACTCTGCAATACTCTTCAAAAGTCAAATTTTCCCTGCAATTTCGGAATTTCTCAAAGAGTTATTAAGACTTGATAAGACTTGTTCAGTTTTACAGGAAAAGAAGAAAATATTTCTTTTCAAAAAAATTACGTATCAGAATTAAATAAAACTATAAAAAAGAATTAATGCATGTTTTAAAAAAATTTTTTAAATAATATTTTCATCACGAAAATACTTTGATGGGCATCGAATCACTCATAGTTGAGCAAGTCAAAACATCAACAGCAAATGAAGTGCACTTGCTGTTGGAAACAGATATTACTCAAAGAGTAAATCCAATCGGTATTTAATTTGGACTATCAAATATTAAAGTCAACTTTCTAGGTAGGAAAGAATTTTCTAACCACATGCCACCTATTAGAAACTAAGAACACTCAAAGATTCTAACTGTAAATTCGTAAACTAAAATATGTTAGGTATCAATTAATTCCAGCAGATAGCGTGTGGATAGAAAATTCTTTCCTACCTAGAAAGTTGACTTTAATATATGATAGTCCAAATTAAATACCGATTGGATTTACTCTTTGAGTAGTATCTGTTTCAACATCAAGTGCACTTCATTTGCTGTTGATGTTTTGACTTGCTCAACTATGAGTGATTCGATGCCCATCAAAGTATTTTCGTGATGAAAATATTATTTAAAAAAATTTTTTAAAACATGCATTAATTCTTTTTATAGTTTTATTTAATTCTGATAAGCAATTTTTTTAAAAGAAATATTTTCTTCTTTTCCTGTAAAACTGAATAAGTCTTATCAAGTCTTAATAACTCTTTGAGAAATTCCGAAATTGCAGGGAAAATTTGACTTTTGAAGAGTATTGCAGAGTTTTGAAGACTTATTAAGTCTTTCCTTCACTTAGTTAGGGATGTGAAGAATTTCGAAAAGTCTTATTCAGAGTTATAAAGACTTGTCAAGAGTTTTTTCAGAGAATTATTTCCACAAGGGTTACCTCAAAAAAGCCAGTACTCGCAGCAGAATATGGCGGCGATTTATGACGTCATATATTTCCCTAGGATACTGCGGCAGTATACTGGCAGTCAATTACGGAACGAATTTTTCTATAGTAATAGCACTGTGCAGTGCTCGCAGTACATATCGGAACATACCCTTGGTCTGCTCCGGTACTGCCTGACAGTAAAATCATTATTTACTTTATGATTGAGGTAGATGTGATGTAATAATGAGATTCGATAAAATAAACAAATTAAGACTATCAAAATATATTATACGATCAATTTCTATGTCTTATTTATGATAAACTGATTTGATACGTTATATACTTCATAGAATTATTGTCACCAAAGATAGCAGCACAGCAGTCGGGAACTTCAAGGCGCACGGAGATCACTAAAGTTAAGCAGCATTGAGCATTGTTAGTAGATGGATGGGTGACTGCCGGTGGTACAACCGTAAAATTATATGCAATCATTTTTTTTTTATTTTTATTCATTATAGAGAACTGCGTATGACTCTATCAAGTACTATATCCATAAAATTAAGCAAAATAATTAATTAAAAGCAACAATGTCTAATCAGGCCTGATCAGGTCTGATGATTTTCCCCGGGCGTATTTGATTTTCATAGAATTTTTAACAATAGTTTTGTTTGGGCATTTCCGCTGTGGAGATATCTCACGGCCGGATAATTTTTTTTTTGTTTGCTAATGACCTTTTAAACAGGCTTTAGAATAAGCCACCATTATAGATTTCTTAATGATTAGCAACATTATTTTCGGTTGCTTATTTAATTAAAAAAAAATTATTTTCTGAAAAATTTGAAAAACATGATTATTTATAGTTTTTCAGAAAATCAACGATTTACTCACAAATATTGATGAAATGAATAATTTTAATACGAATTGTATAACAAAATATTCACATTAATCAATAAAGTTTCAGTTAAATCTATTTATAGACGATTTTTTTTATTTTAAATAATCAAAAAATCTACGTTTTCCTTCACTACCTTCTAGAAAAATTGTTATTATTACCATTATTTTAAAACAACTAGGATATAAAAATAATTCTGGGATCTTTATTTTATTTTTCTTTATTATTAATTAGCTTTATAATTGATTCGATTATCATCCAAACATGTATAAAAGTTTATATTAAGTTGTTTATTAACATATTCATCATTTTGAAAGTCATAAAACCTAATAAAAATAGTATTTTAAACAAGTATATTTTAGATTATAATTTATAAAAACTATAGTAATAAAATTGAATTCAAGACAGTAAATCAATTGCTAAAATGCAGTTATCTTATACATCACGAAGAAATATTGCAAGCTTGTTTACATTAGACGTCATGATATTTCAGTGATCTTCAGTTATGTTGATGGATAACAGTATTCGCAGTTTTTCTTCTAACAGTGTAGGCAGGTCCACATAAATTTTCTGCTCGGCAAATAAAAAAAATTAAAAAGATGTTAGAGAATATACTTGGAAAAATGATAAAAGCAGTGGGAAAAATGTAAGCATTAAAAAAGTGGCAATTATTATATAATAAAATTATGTATACCTATAAAGTTAAATTTAAAGACAAAAATATTGTTAAAATACTAAACTAATCTTACTAAACTATATTCAATGTATAGATATAGTGTTCCTTCTCTGTATATAATTATACAAAAATTACAAACATTATTGTATATAACTATATGAAATTATATGATTACATAAAATTGTATATGATTGTCTACAATTGAACAAAAATCACAGAAAAAAATTAAATATGATTATAAAAAATTATCTATAATAATATATAATTATACGGAAATCATATATAATCACATGTAATTGTATATAATTTTTTTTGTGGGTAATTTGTGATTATTACAAAACATTCTCTTTTTTTTTTTATCTAAGAGTTTGTTACTCCAATGATTAATAATCTTTCAATCTATAGTATTTTAGAGATGAAATAATAGGAACAGTATCAACTTATAAAAAAATAGAATTTCACAAAAAATAATAGTTTTGTCAAGTTTAAAAATTGGTACCCAGGCTCTCCAGCAATATATAGTTCCATATAATAAGCAAAGAATTCCATCAAAATTTGAGCTTTTAATTCTGATTCTACTTCTATAATTTTTTGAATTTATAAGTAATTATTAGTTCTAATGCAACGGAGCACTTTCAAAATTTCGTAGAATCATTTTTGCGATTTCATGTATACATCGATAATTTTATAAATCAAAGATATATATTGATTATTAATAATTTATAAATTTGATTTATTTCTATGGAAATAATTATATATAATTCTATGTAGTTATATTTAATTCTATATAATCATATATTTACATCGGGCCATTTTTCATACATAATCTTTATGTATATATTTCTTCTGTGTGATTGTTTATCACTGCACTCCTCCTAAACGATTGGACCGATTTTAATGAAATTAAAATTTTTGTGTGTCTTCAGGTGGATTTGATAATGGTTTAGATTCATAATTCAGTCCATGTCAAAATGCTTAGTCAATTTTGAAGAAAAACTTCTTTAGGCGAGAGAGAGTATATATATATATAATTTATATATGTATAAATTATATATATATATATATATAATTTATATATATATAAAATATATATAATTTATATACAGGGAATATTTTATATATATAAATATTTTATATATAAGGAATAAGGAAGACACGCAAAATCGTGAAGCGTTCCAACATTCACGTAACAGGATATTTTTGTGGGAAAGGTTTTGAGAAAGGATTAGGGAGAGGAACTTCTTAATGTGAGTGTATAGAATATGCGAGAAAAAATTCGAATAGTTTGGACTGGGATTCGAACCCAGAACCTTCCGATGACATGTCGGCTACTCTACCATTTGAGCTATCCGGTCTATACTAAATTTTACTTTCGCTTATTCTATATACATTAAGCCACACCGTCCATCTTACGGTTAGCATTTTTCAAATTCGAAAATAATGCTATATTTATATAAAAATAAAGAATAATATAATACAATTAATATATTATAATATAAATATAAATATATTAATTAAGACAGCAAATTTATAATTATATTTATATTCAAGAATATAAATATAAAAATAATATTAATTTTCAACAGTTTTATGATTTCAATTGTAATTAAATTAATTAAATTCCCAACATATCTTATTTCCCCTCACTCTGAGTCTCGGAAATCTAAAGCTTAAAAGAAAATAAATATTAACGAGATTTAAAAATTAGCTTGCCAAAGAAGTTTCATTTCTGACATGTGTACTTAGTACGCACGCACTTTTTTTATTTATAAAATGTTGTTGATCAAATTCAAGAAACTTTTGTGTTATTGTGGTAAAATCAATTATATGCTCATTTAAATATTACATTGTAATAACGTTTTAATAATAATTTCCATCGAAACGGTCCAAACTGTAACATCTCATTCGAGTAAGCTTAAAATTTTTTAATTTAAGATATGTATACAGGACAACGTCTGTCGGGTCCGCTAGTTATACATAAGAATAAACAATAAAAATTAAGATTTTTTAAACTAGTTTTTCAGATGTAGCTGAGTACTATTTGGTGTATAATAATTAAAAAAATTGGATCAAAATGCTATTTTAGAAATTTTTGAACAGCAGCAATATATGAACGCATCATTCGATTTCAGTATGCTTGGCAGCGTTTGACACTATTTTTCAGGTTGTCAAAATTGAACGACACGTTTAAAAGCTACGTCTGCGTCGGAATATGAGAAGCAAATTGGATGTTTTTAACGTTTAAAACATAAATTGAAGACATTGAACGTTAAAAAAGTGGGTTTATTA
This sequence comes from Cotesia typhae, assembly GCF_013202065.1. Lineage (NCBI taxonomy): Eukaryota > Metazoa > Arthropoda > Insecta > Hymenoptera > Braconidae > Cotesia > Cotesia typhae. Next base: position 645,089 of record NW_027423757.1, on the reverse strand, counting down.
ATTTTAATGTCTCCAAAATGTAACTTCGTGTTACGAATATAAAAAAATGTTAAGGGGGATAATTACTGTGAAATTAAAAAAAAATTTTTTTTTTATTAAATCAAAGTTTTTTGTAACCGCGCATCAACTAATGGTTTGAATCCAAAAAAAAAATGAAAGAAAAAAAAAACACGAAAAAATTTTTAATATGTCGCCATTCTTTTTTTAATTCCAATTTTCAAAATGCCCTACGTGAAACGATAACCACATCCATACAGATTACAACGTGGTTTGGTTTTTTTGTTTCAGATAATCCGTTTTCGAGTTGGAGATGAGACCGTGGTGAGGGAAATTTTTTTAGTGCTCCACAAAAATGCCTATAATTTTGTAACAACATGATATTTCTTAATAAACATTTTGGAGAATGATCTTCAATGGATACTTTATAAAACAAAAGAATCTCGATCCCCAAATTCCTTTATTATCTCAATCAAAAAAATTCTAAAAAATCACTTATTTTTTTTATCCTTTCAGTGACTATCGCCCTTAAGGGAACCGATCTACACTTGAAGTTAAGAAATATAAAGACTATTTATATGTAACAAGATACTCTGAGGCGAAAATATGTCGTATTGCATCACAATTTACCAGAATTTTTTTTTTTAACTTCTCCCTTTAAAAATTAATAATTTTTAGCGTACATTCCTAAATGCGCTACAAGTAACTCCAGCACAGTAAAAACTAATGGGCTATAGCCGCTGGTAGTGCAGTTATGACATTTGGTACAGAGGTATATGGCATTTCGTCCAGTTGGATATGGAATGTCTTATATCCCTACACACATATACTTGTTTACATATGAACTTAATCATAAGTAGCCTCCATACATTTGGATTCACTTAAATTTGATAAATGTAAGTTCACATTATTAATGCTTTCAAGTTTAATATTAATAAACACTTTCAATTTCATTTTTTTTTAAACATAGATGAATTATAGTTGATATTCTCAATCCCGGTTGGCTCAAATTTATTTTTCTTCCTCATTGAAAAAAATTTTTACAGTTTTCTCACTATTAAATTATTATATTGTAAATTCTTTCTTCAAGTTAATAAAATGGTCAAGTTTTTACCAAAAAATGCTTATAATAAAGCTGTTATTGATTTAGGTGATCGTTTTCAAAAATTAAATAAAACCCTTAACAGAAACTCAGTAACAACATATTATAGTTTCAGATAGAGACAGATTCAGAAGAAGACTTTCAAACACTTAAAGCTTCAAAATCAGAATTTTAATGTCAAATCACATAAATTTTTAGAATCTTTAAATATCAAATGTCTTTCAAATTTACTTTCAATTGAATTAACGACAATTAAAGGATTATTTTAAATACATAAAAATTATATACATTAAAAAATAGATCTGTTTGGAAATCGGTCATTACTTTTGATGGATGTTGCTTTTAAAAATTTTTTTTTTTTTTTCTAAATTTATTAATTCAATAACTTTTCATTTCAATTCTACTACCCTATGCAATATTCGTCTTTATTTGGTCATAGTTACTGTACTAGGAATGTTCGTGGACATTGTTGATTACAGGTATATCAAGAAAAACAATTGATTTTGAATCCCCAGTGATTTTCATTTAGTTTACGTAAACTTCGCGTCAAACTTTAAATTTGTAAGTGTTGTACAATATAATTTCAACTTACTACGTAAGTAGGTGTCGAACTACTGCCGGAATTAGAGAGAGAGAGTGCTCACATAGTTGCACTCAAGTTAACGGTAAGTCCACGTTAACTCATTTATAAATACAACTACAGTGCTCAAATTGATATCTGAATTCGGCCGTAGCTGTAGATTACTTTTTCTATCCGTATGGTTAACTGGAGATCAAGTGGTCAGTATTGTGAAAATAGATCAAATTTTATTGTTAGTGAAATGCTGAGAAAGAAGAGCCTAGCTTATCACAGATGACATTATTTTAATAAAGTTCATAACAATCGGAATAGCATACTCATTGTTATTTGTGATGGGTCGTATGCTCGTCATAAAAAAAGTTTTAACAGTAATTATCTGAGAAAGTCACATTTTGGACAAGAAAATCTACAAATTGTGAAAATAAGGAGCTTTTTATTGTATAATTTGAGTAAAATATAATTATGAATTGTATTCTATAATAGTAAATCAATTTCTCTATATCTATGAAGTTCGGGTTCCCAACTTTTTATTAATCTAAAATTATAATTTCTTTTTATTATATGGGAAGGAAATGTTGAGTTTTTTTCCGTTCTCTTAGTCGTTACTTTGCAATAAATAGATTTGTTTCAAACAAAAAGTTTAGCTTCTCATTTTTAAATAAGGAAATTAACTTGCAAAAAGCATATGTTTTCTTAGATTTATTAACATCTTCTAATTAAATAAAAAATTGATAACTTTATTTAATTATAAGATATCTGTAAATTTAAGCAGATACGTGAATAATAATTTTAATCTAATTCCTCGAATTTTCGACTATTTTCGTTCATCGACAATAAGGTGAGTTATATGTACTTAGATCTAAGTAGATGAATGTAAAAAATTTTTTTTTGGGTAGATAAGATTAGTTTGTAACAAATCTTATGATACAATAGGCCATAAGCCATGATCGTATGAAATAAAATTAACACTTATGTTAGTTTCGATTCGTTGTTTAAAAAAAGCGAAAAAAAAAAATGTTAGACATAGTCAAGCCTTAACAAGCTTATCCATATCGATTAGTAAAATGAATCTGCTCTGTTCAAACAGAATTCTTAACATCTTTTGACACATTAGATTTATTTGAAGAAATCTAAATACGATATTTACCGTGGCTTACCATGTTGTAGAATTAATTTTTACGAGATGTTTTCAACATAGTTTATCCAAAAAATTTCTCAAATAGTTGTTTGACTTCATTTTTAATAAAAAAAAAACATTGAATTTTTTCAATTTTCTCTCTGAATTTTGAATTATTCAATCTAAATTATAACGTTAAAATTTTAACGTGAATTTAAAAATACGTTTTTGGATGAGTTATATAATGTATTTTCATTTTTTTACCACTCGATTATTACGATCAGTATAAGTTGCATTGCTTGAATGATTTATGATTTTGTCATGAATAAATCATTTATCGAAATTTTGGTGATATGAAAAATATATAATGGTCTAGTTAAATTTTTACAGTTTACTTAATATGCTAAGATAGTAACTACCGTTACTTCAGATTCTCATTTTTTTAGTGAAAGATTTTTAATTTCTTTATAAAACACGAAAAATTATATACTCATGATTAAACTTACATTCAAACGTCGAGATACTCAGTATTATAATATTTATATTTTGCAAAATATTTATCAAAAAAAGTACATAAAAAAATGGGGAGACTAGAACGGTTGGATAAAGCGCGAGCAATAGAAATTCTTTATTAAATATCACAAAAAAAAAGCGAGAATAATTATAAAAAGGTGAAAATAAAGAAATTAAATAATTGAGAAATAAAAAAAACGGGAAAAAAAGTGAAATCAGATAGTGAAAATAAAAGAAAAAAAGTGCGAACAGAAAATTTTGAGGTTAGAAAAAATGGGAAGCAAAATGGAAATAGGGAAATACAATACGAGGAGCAAAAGCCAGTCGGACATAAGGCGATTCGGTTTAACAGAGAACAATTTAAATGCAGAGGAGATAAAAACAGGTAAAAATGACAAGTCAATTGACAAAAATGAATCAGGTGAAATAAATGATATGGATGAAACAATAAAGGAAGTAGTGGCATTAGTTCATAAAGACGCGCAGGGAGACAAAGATGGCGAAGAGGAGGGAAAAATAAATGGCGGGAAAGACAGCGAAAACATGACAAGCAAGAAGGATGAAAAAACTCAGAGCAACCAAACACCAAGTAGCTTAGACGGATGGATAAGTGATGGCGCTGCGGAAAAAATAAGAGGCGCGGAACCAGAAAAAATTGCAGAATGCATACTAGAGAGAGTAAGTGTCGAAAACAGAAGAAAGGAACTGGAATGGGAACTAATGCTCAGTAACACGCTAAACGACATTGTTGAAACAAACATACGAGGAAACAACATGATAATAAAAAAGATGGAAGAAATGCAAATAAAATGTGAAAAAAAAAACAGAAAACTGCAAAAATTGCGAATACCAAAAGAAAATGAAAGAAAAATCAGAGACGAGATGAAAGCAGAAAAAAGAAAGTGGGACGAGGAGAGAGAAAAATTGTCAGAAAGATGCCTGAAAGCGGAAAAAAAAGTGAGGGAGCTAGAATATAAAATAAGCAGGGAGAGCGAAGTATACGAAGAAAGACAACCTGAGCAAAATAAAAAGAGAAAATACTGCAACGCGGATTACGTACTCGATTGCTATAATAAAATAATATTGCAAGATGAGGAACTGAAAAAGGATCAAGATAAAAGAAAAAGATGGAGCATGGTGACTAGCACCCCGCGAGGAAATGAAAAAGATGAGAGAATGAAAAATGGAGAGATTAAAAAGCAAGAGAGGGAAAATGAATCCAGGCTATTAACAGAGAGCGAATACCAAGAAGAAATAATAAGAAGAAACAAAAAATGGCTGATAATAAGAATTACGCATAAATACAAGAGTAACAATGAAGCAATAAGAGTAATAGAAGAAAAACTTGAACAGAGAATAAAATGGTATACGGTTGGACGAAGCGAAGAAGGTTTAATCATATTAAGTTTAAATACATGGGAAGAAAAAGGTATTATAATGAGAAACAAGTGGAAACTAAGAGGAACGGAAGTGTATTTGGAGAATGAATTGACAGAAAGAGAGAGGGAAGTAAAAAAAATGGTTGAAAGAAATTGAAAAGACAGATCGAGCGAAAGGAGTAATGGCCAAAACAGGATACATGAAAATTTGTGTAAATTACAACTGGTGGTACTGGGATGATAAGAGGGGACTAATAAGAAAAATAAAAAAAAGTGAATGAAATAAAGAAAACATCTTAATCAGGGAGAAAGAAAAGAAAAAAAGAGGTGAAAAAAAATCAGTAAATACAAGTAAAGAGTGCAAAAACAAGAGAAATAGAGAGGTCAAAAATGAAGTGAATAAAATGAATAAAAAAAAGATAAGGATAAAAAAAAATAACAATAAGTTCAACAAAAAAAGAGAGCGTAAAGACAATAAAAAGAGAAGCAAGGAAAAAAAAGATAGTGATAGTGAAGAAAAAAATTGTAAAGTGATGTGCTGGAATATTGCAGGCACAAAAGATTACAGTGAGATTAATAAACTAGTAGAAAAATATGACGTAGATCCCTGATTGAGACATGGGTTGAGGAGAAAGACATAGAGAAAGTGAAATGTAGACTGAGTAACGAAATAAAGTGGTGGGGTAAACCAGCAGTCAGAAAAGGGTGTAAAAGAGGTAGAGCGAGCAGCGGGCATATAATAGGTATTAAAAAACTATATGAGAAAGAGTGGGAAATAGAGGAATGGAAACATGGGTTTGTGATAAAAAACAATGCGAAGAGTGAAATAATAATAACCGTGTACAACAATGTGGGAATAAATAAAATAGAAAAAGAGATAAAAAACTTAGTAAGAAAGTATGAGTGCAGTCATGAAAAAATAATAGTACTAGGGGGACATGAACGCGAGAATAGGAAAATTTACGGTGTCGAGTGTAAATGAGAGTGGTGAGAGTCAAAGAAAATCAAAAGACAAGAAATTAAATGTGGAGGGTAAAAAACTATTAAAGATGTGCGATGAATTAGGACTAAAAATATTAAATGGCGCGACTAATGGCGATAGAAAAGGTGAAGTGACCTTTATAGGTGGTAAAAACGAGGACTGCTGCTCAGTATTAGATCTAGCTCTAATATTAGATAGAGGAGAAAATGAAAGTATAAAGGAATTTAGAGTTGTAAAAAGAATTGAGTCAGACCATCTACCAATTCATGTAATAATAAGAAAAAAAAGCGTAGAAGAAAGCGAAAACGATGTAAATATACAAAGAGGACTGACGAAAATCACAGAAGCAAGATTAAAATGGAAAAAAGATAAAGCAACAGAATATATGGAGCAGGCATACAACAAATGGAGCGAGAAAAAAGAGGCAAAAGAAGAACTAGAGTGGACAGATGTGAAAGAAATAATATATGAAGCAGCAAAAACAACAAAAATGTGCATAAAATCAAGAAATGGAAAAGGATGGAGCAATAAAAGGGAATGGTTTAACGAAGAATGTAAAACAAAAAGAGAAAAAGTATGGAAAAAATTAAAGAAGATGCTTAAAGAAAATTAAAATATTGAGATAAAAAAAGAATATTCAGAAGCAAAGAGAGAGTACAAAAAAACAATCAAAGAAGCGAAAGAAAATTGGTGACAGGAGAAAAAGAAAGAAATAGACAAAGCAAAAGATATGAGCAAATGGTGGGGGGCGGTGAACAAATTCAGAAAGAAGAGAGAAAAAAAAGAAATGGGAGAAAAAATAAACGGCGACAGATGGGTAAAACACTTCTCGGAGCTATTAAATAATAAAGAAGAGAAAAGCAATGAAAACACAGACAAAAACGTAGATGCAGAAGAAGAAATTGGTATTGATGATGAAGATATCAACACAGAGTTCAGCCGAAGAGAATTAATGAGAGCTATAAAAAAACTTGGAAACAACAAAGCACCTGGAGAGGATGGAATAGCGGCGGAATTTATAAAAAACCTACCAAGAGAAATAAACGAGGACATAAGAATAATAATAAATAAAATGTGGAATGAAAGTAACATACAAGCAGGATGGGAAAAAGCAAGAATTGTTACAATACATAAAGCAGGAGATGTAAATGTAACAGATAATTATAGAGGAATCTCACTTTTGGACATAGGGTATAAAATATTAACAGCAATGATGGCAGAAAGGATAATGAATTGGACGGATAGAGAGGGAAAAATGAAGGAAAGCCAAGCAGGATTTCGTAAACGAAGAGGAACAAGAGATCACATATTTACACTAAATGTACTAATAAACAATAAGTTAAAAAGTAAGAAGAAACTGTATGCGTGTTTTATAGACCTAAGACAAGCATTTGATACGGTAGATAGAGAGATATTAATGAAGAAATTAAAAAATATAGGAATTGGAGGAAAAATGTACAAGATGATAAATGTGATATATGGAAAAACAACATGTGAAGTAACAATAAATGGAGCGAAAACAAAAGAATTCGAAGTAAAACAGGGAGTGAGACAAGGATGTGCATTAAGCGCAGTGCTATTCAATATTTTCATAGACGATATGGAGGACGGAATGATAAAAAAAAATATTGGAGGTACAGTGATGGGAAAAACAAAAATCTTTATATTAAAATATGCGGATGATGGAGTAATAGTAGCGGACAATCCTGAAGATCTGAGCGAAATGATAAGGGAAATAGAAAAATACGTGGATAAAAACAAATTAAAAGTAAATGCAAAAAAGACAAAAATAATGGTGTTTAGAAATGGTGGAAGGGGAGTGTACAAAAAGTGGTGCTATAAAGGAGAAAAGTTGGAAGTGGTGAGCAGTTTCAAATACCTGGGATATACATTTACTACAAAAAACAGTCACAGTAGACACATGGAAATGATGAAAAATAAAACAAACAAGGTAGCAAACGCTACATGGGGAGTAATAAAAAGAACAGAGAGAAACAATATTAAAGATAGGATGTATATATACAATACGTTAGTAAGAGCAGGGTGCTTATATGGAGTCGAAATATGGGGAAGTGAAAAAATAAACAGAATGACAATAATGCAAAACAAGTTATTGAGAATGGCTTTAGGAGTGAAAAGAAACACACCAGGATACATAGTGCAAAAAGAAACTAGTAGTGAAAAAATAGAAGTAATAGTGAAAGAAAGGTTGTGGAGATACATAACTGAAATAATAAGAATGGATGAGAACCGATGGCCAAAAATATGTTTAAGAGAAGAAATAAGATGTATGATAAACAAATGTCCAACTAGATGGGGAAAACAGATAAGAAAACTAACGAAAGAAATGAAATGCGAAAATGTAATAAAAATAATATACGACAATGAAGAAGTGGAAGTGATAGAAGAAGTGATAAAAAAAGAGTTGAGTGAATATAAAAATCAAATTGAGGTGGAGACAATGGAAAAAATAAAAATATCAAGCTACAACAATATCTACAAGGACATAATAACAGAGGAGGAAAATAAGGAGTATTGGAATGACAAAGAGGTGAAAGGTGAAGATAAAGAAATTTGGGCGAGAGTGAGATGTGGAAATATCACGCGAGCAGGAAAAAAAGGGATAAGTGATTGGTCTTGTAGGGTATGTAAAGAGAGTGAAGAAACAATAGAACATATATTGACGTGTGATAAGATAAAAATAAAACTAAGTAGTGAGAGTAAAGAAATGATGACAGAGTGGGATGAGCATAAAGGTAGTGAAAAACCAATGGAAAAAAAAACAGTGGAAAAATTAAAAGGAAAGTTATGTAAGAATTTTTGTAAAATACTAAAAGAAATAGAAATAATACAGAGGGAATGTGAAAAGAGCGAAAGTGATAAAACAGAGATAAAAAAAAAGGGACTGTGGGCGAAGAACAGGTGATATAGTGAGCATGCGCACGAAAGAGTTAGAATAATTAAGAAAAAAAAAATTTTATCTAATGTATAGGTATAAAAAAAAAAAAAAAAAAAAGTATGGACACAGTGATATCTTTGGTGCACAGAAATAGCATAATTAAAAATTATAGTATAATCTAAATGACAAAAGAGAAAAAGTGTACCAAAAAAGAAGCAGAAAAAATTAAATATAAGATATTATATGTAAAAATTTTGTAAAACACAATATTAAGTGATACAAATAAAACCTATTATTATTATTATTACATAAAAAAATGTGAAATTTCCCGGAAAAAAAAACATAAATCTATTTATTTACAAAGTTACGACTATCAAAAAAATATCAATCTATTGAAAATGGCTTTATTACGAAATTGGAAAAATTTACAAAAATTGATTGGTTTTATTTTTTTTTCCTAATATGAACATAAAATTTCATTTACGCACATTTAAAAAATCTGTGGTAATAAATAAATAACCTAATTATATAACACGGTAAGCGATATTTATAATTTTGAAGTAAAATTTCCCAACAACGGCAGACGCATTTTTTTTAATCGTTCGCAATAAATCATTTAAATTGTACATCAACCCAAGTATAAATAAATACTATCTCTTTGTTTTTTACTTACATATAAGTACTTAAAAGATTTTCATTCAATATTTTATGGTTTTAAATTTATTGAAGAAAATCATCTTGCATATCTACTATTCATTTACTAGTAATTACTTTAGATGCAGATTTTGGTTTAACAAAACAAACATAGCCTGCACTCACATCGCAACCAGAAATAAGGAGGTTCATTAGAACGCTATTGGATTGATGATCTTGTAGATTTTCATCGTCACCATCAGCATCACCCACTAGATTGATCGTGTCCAAATGTTCTGCACGATTAACCACATCGTTTAAATTGGAAGATTTGGTCGTAGTTGACAGTTCATGATCTTCTATAAGTTGTTGCAACAAACGAATTTTATTTGCTTTAGTATCAGCAAGATTGTTATCATTGATTCGGATATTTTTTTGATTTATACCGTCTACACTTATCGTGTATTCAACTGTATGAAATAAGTCTGTTTCTGATGATTTTTTGGCAGCGAATAATGTATTTTTATCTATCATCTGATATTTCATACGCTTATTCACTTCTTCGGTGTTCAACGACGATGTTTCATGCAGACGTTTATTAGATCTCTTGTTTACTCCTAAGAAAGGAAATTAATAATAAAATCAAGAATTAACGTTTTTTGTTTACATAAAAAAATGAACCCACCTATTTTAAGAGTTTGATCACGTTCTTCAATTAAATTCACCGTAGAAATAGAATCGTATTCATTTTTATTGTTCTTCAATAATTTTGCTAGGCTAGATTCTTTATAGTAATTAGAACTATCTCTTTTTGAGTCCCTATAGAAATATTAATGCTTTGATGTAGAACGGTAAAGTATAACAAGCTCAATAATGTTTTACAATTAAGTAGGCATATTTGCTTACCAATCAGATCTATCAGGAGGTTGTGTCGGTCCCCACATAACCATATTGTCGCTGATAAGCATCTGTAAAGCTTCATCTTGATCCGACATAGGAATATAAGGAGCGCGCAATGCAAGTTCATCGTCAGCAATAACTTCATCTATATTTAACATGAGTAATTCATCTTCTGAAATTCCAGAATCGGTTGCAATGTTACTTGTATCAGAACTATGTAGTAAATCTATACTAAATAATTCGGGGCTTTTAGTTGGGGTATTCGTAAGATTATTCGTAGTGGATTGAGATGAATCGAGATTTGAGCATAGATTTGTATAGAAAAACGGATCACTATCAAGAGTTTCTCCAAAATTATCATTTTTTTGAATTGTATCTTCCATGAGTCCAGAATTAGAATCGGGAAGTTCTGTTGGTATCATTGGACTTAACAATGTACAATAGTTTTCATTACTTAACATGAATTCGTCAAGCATATCTGAGAGAAATGGTGTGTCTTCAAGCGGAACGCATACATCTCCTGGCGTTGGTGCCAAATGAGTTAAATCTTCCGGTTCATCTTTAAGCACTAAATTGATAAAAAACAAATTAATCATGATGAATAGGACTTAAAATTTTTCAAAATACATACTTGTTAATCCTGGTTGATCGTCACTGAAAGTGAGGAAACCTTTATTCATATCCTCCGTTCGTGGAGCGAAAATACTTGCAGTGGCTGTTTGTGGTGATGAACGGTTTGTAATTGATAACAGAGTATCTTGATCAGGTGTTGTACCAATGGAAGAATCACCAAATATTTTTTTTGTAACTGATTGAGATGGATCGTTACAAGATCGAGTAGAGTTGTAATCAATCACAGGTTTATTCTAGAAATATATTAATAAATTACGATAGTAAGAATAGAAACTATAGACTGTGCATAGATCAGTTTAAGTGCAGCAGATAAATTTGGTCTGTATCCTAAGAAAGCATTTTTTCCTACCAAAAATGTAATAACCTGAATTCCGGAAAAATGCATAGTTTCTGAGGTATAATTCTTCGAAAATCAAGTGGGGTCAATTTGACTACGTGTGTAATCTAAAGTTCTCTTCGGAGGTGTGTACTCTGAGGGTTAAAAAAAAATTATATTTACCTGGAATAGGAATTCTGTATTTGAATCTTTCTTCTTATTCGTTATTACTGAAGCTCCAATATCACGGTGAGGAGATATTATAGGCATAGATGAATCACTTTTAGGTATGTGACAAATTGGTGAATAAGTTACTTCTCGTATAGATTTTGATAAATCATTATTATTTTGTATTATTTTAGTATCTATTTTTCCTTCATCAACCTTTTTGATTTTTTTCAAATCATTGCAAGAATTTCGAGCTTCCAATTGACATATGCTGTACACCTCATCTCCAAATTCAATACCACTGAAACAGAAAAACATTTTATCGTAAGTTACTGTTTAAATATTTTATTTAAAAAAAAAAAAAAAAAAAAAAAAAAAAAAAAAAAAATAAGATCCTCAAGTTTTTTTCTATTTGTCATGAGTACTGATATTTTCGAGTGGTCAACCTTCGAAAAAAGATTTTTGTGTTTATTTAAAAACTTATCGATATTAATTAGAAACTTGTTTGTAGTGATTCATTAAAGTTATTTAAGATGAAATATAATTATTACTAATTATTATGATACTTAATTAGAAAAATTTAGCTCAAATGTAGCTCAATGAGGTAGAAAATATTATTTTATTGTTTATAGCTAAAACTCTATCAAGTATACTAATTATGTTTAGACTCGTAAAAGCGCAAAAAACCTTTTTTATTTAAATCTAATGGCTACAACTTATAGAGAAAACTTCACAGATTATAAATTTCTACACTAGTTTTCTGTGTAATTATATTTACTAAAATAAATAATCAGTAAAGTTATAAATATCTCTTTCGGTTTGATCGATGATAATTTTGTAACATATCATCGTAGAGAGCTTAAAATTAGTTAACATTAAGAAGCATCAATTCATCCCAAAAAGCTTTATAATAAAATTATTGGAAAAAATAAATGCAGCCTGCAGACAAAAAAAAATAGTTAAAATGGACATAAATTTTAAAGTAAAACTTTTGGTGCAAAAGTAAATCAAAAATTTTGTAAACAAAAAGATCCAAGAAATGAAATAGCATCGTATGAGGGAAAATATTAAAAAAAAAGTACAGGACAAAATAAGGAAAAAACTTGGAGTAACAACTCTTATAGTCAACTGAAGTGGTAATAGTCAGAAGGCAGAGCAAATATAATGTCGAGTATGTAGTGTAAATATGCACATGTGGTGTACACAGTATGGAATGTGTACGTTTATACGCTTTCAACTTCTTTTTGTCCAATGGATACTTATAATATAACGGCAATAATTTTTAGAATATGTATCTTACTATAATAATGATTTCAAAACCATAAAATTGAATTTCTTGTTTATTGGTTGCGGATTTTGAATCAAAATCACTTTTTAAAAATTAAAAATTTTTCGAATGTCGAGAAGTTATCGTTTCGAGTTATATATTCGAAAATATAGATTTTATTAAATGTTCACACGCGTGAACACTTAAATATTTTTTCAGCGAATCGACTGACTGTAATACGGTTTGTGAGATTTAGAAAGGCTAAACTTAAATTTTCTAAAAATTTGAGATTAGTTGGATCGTCAGATTTCGAGAACTAAAATAAATCAAATTTAAGAAGAAAATTTTTGCATAAATAACTTTATGACATGCAGATTGATTAATTTTTAATTCAATAATTTTCTTTTATTATGAGAAGGCATTGAACGTCGCCAATTCGATTGAAATCAGCGTATTTAGAAAGAAAATGTAGTGAACGAAAAATATCTAAGTATGTATTTTGTCAAATAATCACTAAAGTTTCGAGCTCGAAAAGTCGAGAAAATTTTCAAATATTGTATCCGTTTTTAGAACCTCAAGAAGCTTAAATTTAAAAAGTATTGAAAAATGAATTTTTGAGCTCGAAGAGAAATACTAGTAATAAGCAAACTTGAACTCTAAAATAGCAGGAGTTTCCAAAGATACCCTGCTGAGTATAGTCGAATCTTGTTATGAACCCGCTTACAGGGATGTAGGGGAACATGATTCTAAGAATTCCCATTCCCTCACTCTTCCTCAGAGGTCGACTGCTGTCAATTCAGCTTTCTCTACTTTTCAAGTGTATAAGTGTATGGATGATGATTGGAGGGGGAAGGCTTTTCGTGAAAATATGAGTCGATGAACCCATAAGAAGCGAACTTGTAGCGAAATTTAACTTTAAAAGGTTTTTCATTCAAAATTGTTAGTAAATTTTCTTCTGGTTGTGAACAGTAATGATTTCTTCGATTCTCTATGTCCCAATATGGACAAAAAAATGTATTTGGTTTTTAGAAATTATGAGCATTAAAAATCGAGTAGGTACTTTTCCAGATTTGTCAATTTTTTTTTTACAAGTTGTAAAAAATTGTTATTAACAGCTTACATCATTTTAAAGTTATCATTTATTTTTTTATCATTTTGGCAGTGTGTTAATTCATTGTAATATGATTTACTTTCGAATATACGTTTTAATTAATACAAATTAAGTTTAATGATTAATATATTTAAGTACTGAGCAAGTAATTAGAATTTTCAATAGAATAAAAGATTTTTAATCTTCTTTTAAAAAAATTTGAGAAAAATATGATGAAAATAATTGGAAAAAAAATCAAATATAATATAAAATTTTTGACGAAATAGACGATTATTTTACGATTACTTTGTTTATTATTTATAATTCAAGTTTACTGTTAATCTTATTGACATGATCGATGCATATAGAGGTGAAGGCAGATTAAATATATAGTGGATATTATTAAAAATAAAATGACGGACACAGTACAGCTGGCAATGATTGCGTAATCAAACACGTGTAAATGTCAATAACAAAAAATATGAAAAACATAATATTTTTAAAAATGTTTCGACATAGACATCATTATGAAATTATCTATAATTTTTAATGTTGCCGTAGAATAAACGATTAAAAATTTAATTCTAAATCTGAAATGACCTGTAATGAGTAAAAAAAAGAAATAAAAGAGATATTTCTTTTCGAAGAATGATATAATTGGAATAATACATATTTCATAATAAAATTATAAATGAAAATAAAACGCAAAAATTAGTCATTCAGGTCAAACATATAAGTTTATCGAGTAGTTCGAATATTTTTCTCACCTCTTTTATAAGAAAAAAAATCGCAGTGCAGAATTATGGTATACTTGCAAACAAAATTTCAGAAAAACGCAGTAACTTTCACTATGAAATTTATTTTATTCGAATAAATAAGTGAACAAATTGTAATCTATTATTCGTGTTCACAAGAGTTACACAATATTTTTTCACTTGTCACTGTTCTTTTAGTTTCTCCTACTCTTACTCTAAAGAACCTCTGTTTTTCTTGCTCTTCTTCTCTCCCTGATATCGTCACGACGATGACCAAGTTGGTCGTTGATATTTATATGTCGACGTATGCGTATAAGATAGGCAAAAAGTGGTCGTTAAATCTATTTCAAATATACTCGATAAAAATTTGTAAGTTCAATCAAATGATGAGAGAATGGAAATACTTTTTTTATAACAATAAGAAAAAAATGTATGAATTCAATGTAGAGATAAAATTGGAATGTTAAGTATTTAAATCAACCAATTGAAAATTATAAATGAAAAATAATTATTTTAATAGTTTCGCTTCATTAAAGATAATTTATTATACACATATGGGAATTTAATTTTTAAAGCTGAAGTTTATTGGTTAAAGTTAAATGAATGCTTTTAACTTGATATTATATTAAAGTATGTTAAGCGTATCTACGAGCTAGTTGTTTAATAAGTTAGGTCCCAACTCTAAAAAATAATAAAAAAAATTTAGTAAAACAGTTGACCCTACAGGCCAACCTTGCAACTTCCCGCTAATTTCAAATGCAAATCGTTCTAAATTTCATTTATTACGACGTTTTTGAGCTCTTTGAGGTAAAAACATGGTTTTACATCTATTTTGAGCTTTTCAAGCGTCAAGATAGAACTGTTATGCACTTTTGAGCTCAAAAGTTTAATTTGTGTTCAGTAAAACAACTTTTCATGAATTACGTTTTTTTTTATTTTATAAAAACTTAAGATCTAACGAAAGAATCAACCAATTTAGATAAGCTTGGCGGCGTTCGATACAGTTTTTGAAACACAGGAAGATTATTCCACAGAAAAAAAATGTGGTAAGGACAACTGAACATGGAATACAATTTATCACAGAATAGACTAAAGTAAATATACACTATATTTTTTTACAAGTGATTTTCAAGGATTAGTAAATCTAACTTTGTATGTTTTTGTCCTTACAACACTTTATTTTCCGTGTTCTTAATCGTTCAACAATTCGAGAAGAAATTTCGAAGTTAGGTAAAAAAAATACATTTTAGATATTTTTCAGCGACGATATTCCTTGAACAAATATACCGATTT
The DNA here is from genome assembly GCF_013202065.1 of Cotesia typhae. NCBI lineage: Eukaryota > Metazoa > Arthropoda > Insecta > Hymenoptera > Braconidae > Cotesia > Cotesia typhae. Next base: position 629,465 of record NW_027423757.1, on the reverse strand, counting down.
TGATGCAGTTAGAGATAGTTGATTTTTAATTCCCGGTTAAGAAAATTAAAAATTTTCGAAAATTGGGAAGCTATTGTTTTTACCCCGTTTTGGTAGGAATCTTCTGTAAGAGATGTAGAAATAATCTATAAACGAATTTTACGATTTGCGAAGGTGGATGTTAACATTAAAAATTTTTAATTTCCAAGCTATAGCTCCTATAGACTCCAAATTCTCATTTCAAATTTTTTTCTTCGTATCAATTGTTATTCATTTTTGAAAAAAAAAGCCACGCAAACATTATAATGATTGCACATTGTAAGTTACAATGAATATTAGCTGTTAAAACAATACTCTAATTAAATTTCAAGTTTAGACCTAAAAATACAATTCTATAAAATGTCCAGCGAAGCGGGCGGGTAACAGCTAGTTATTTTATAATATCTTTGAAAAAGTCGGATTCTTTCTCATTTGAAATTTTGTCAACAGCTTTGAAAAAGTCTAATTCAGTCTTCTTGCAGAGCCCGAAATTTATGTCAAATAATAACCTAAAACTACAATATTTGCTTTTATCTAACTTATCGACTCTTATTGTAACATTTTCAGAGAGATTCAGACTAGTGGCATTCTGATTCAGAGTTCCACTAATGGGCATTAATCATTGCCATCATACTATCAAACAGTTAATAACAATATATTACGTTTAATAGCCTTAATCCTCATTCGCTTGTTCCAAGCTGTATAATTACACAGTGCATTTATTTCGAAACTCATTGATTGTATCCGCAGATGTTATCTCAAAAGGTAATGAGTTCCAGAAATTCCAACTCGCGCGCGCGCGCGCGCGCGTGTGTGTGTGTGTGTGTGTGTGTAATTAAATTATATTATTGCCGTACGGTTACGTAAAACGAATGAACCGATTGAATTATACGACGTCGTTCGAAGGGGTTCATGAAAACGTGGATTTGATGAGATTTAAGAGTTAATTCATCGAGCCGTTCCAAAGAAATTAAAAAAAAAAAAAACAAAAAAAAAATTTCAATTTTTATGTTTTTTAAAATAACTTTAAAGCGTCCGGAAAAATCATAATAAAACCATGTTTATGTTTCTTCTGCTTAAAAAACTGCGTCGAATGCTTCTTTAAAATGAAAATCGATAACGCATTTAAAAGTTAAAGCTGTTTACTGAATATATTTTGAGCTCGAAGAGCCACGTCGATTGCTGCCAATCCGGTTAAAATCGGTTGATTTGTTCGAGAGATATCGTTAACGAAAGAAAACTGAAAAAAGTGTTTTTTCGGAATTACTCCGAAATTTTTCGTTCAATAAATTTATACCTAGGGATTTTTCATGAGGCTTAAAAAACGGCGTCGAATACTCCCAACTGCATAAAAATCGGTTTATTAATTCAAAAGTTATTGTAGTTTGAAAATTCAAAAAATTGTGTTTTATTGAGAACCCCTTCGTCAAAATTAAACTTCTCGAAGATCTCAAAAGCATAGAAAAGCTATCTCTTTGAACTCGGAGATCTGGTAGATGGCTCTAGTAACAATCAAACAGATGATTGAGTGGGGATATCTACTATAGCATTACAGGATTATTCTGAGAATGATATTTTTGAAATATCGAGTCGTTTAAATTCTCTGTCTTAATTTTGAATTTTCTTGTAACGAACTTACCATCATATTGGGGAAATAAAAAGAATTTATCAATGTATTGAAGAAATATTAATTAATAAATAAGAGTATACGGGAAAAAATCAGCAAGCGTGATCAGTACACGGAAAAAAATTTTCTTTCAAAATTACTGTTCAATTCACTGTAATCGTGGGACATAATGCGGCCCATTTCATTCATTACTATTTTTGAAATAAAAATTGCGAAAATCTAATAAAATTTAGGGTAGACTATGGTAAAATTTGTTGAAAAAAGTAGGAAAACGGTTGAATCTACAGGCCATCTTTGCAACTTCTCGCTAATTTTACACTTAAGAGCTCAAAAACATAATTTTCATGTCATTTTAAGCTCTCCGGGCTTTAAAGTCTGATAGGACTTTAATAAAACACTATTTTTTGAATTTTCAAACCGCAATAACTTTCGAATAAATGAACCGATTTGCATCCGGTTGGCAGCATTCGATACAGTTTTTTAAGCTCCATAAAGAATATTCAACTTTGAATTGATTGAACTCGGAATTTTGGAGTAATCCCGAAAAAACACTTTTTTCAGTTGTTCTTCGACAATGATAACTCACAAATAAATCGGCCGATTTTCACGCGGTTAGCAGCATTCGACGCAGTTTCTTGAATTCTATGATATACTTTTAGATACAAATTGATCAGACCGAAAATTTCGGTGTAATTCGAAAAAAACACTTTTTTCGATTTTTTTCGTCAACGATAACTGACGAACGAATCAAACGATTTTGATCGGCTTGGCGGCGATTGACGTGGTTTTTTGAAGTTAAGAGCTGATTAGTTTTTGGAATTGATCGGTAGAGCTGGTTAAAAGTTATTCCAAAAAAGCCATATTTGAAAAAATTTTTTTTCGTAGTTTTTTTTTTAGATTTCTCAAAATCTACTGGTCCGAATTGGTCCAAATCATATTCACAATCTAAGTTTAGTTAAGCCTTTTCAAATGGCGTCAACCGCGATAGAATCATTTAAGCTGTTCAAAAGTTATGAGAGGCTTACATACATCCACACACACACACACACGCGCGCGCACGCGCGCGCGGGTTGTAATTTGTGGAACTCATTACCTTTTGAGATAACGTCTGCGAATACAATCAATGAGTCTACCCTGAATAAAGAAAAGTATCCAAATGGAGTTCAAAAGAATTGGCTTTATGCAGCGATTTTTTCAAAATTTCGATCAATACTTTTCTAACCAGGAAATGTATAATACAAATATATTCATACTTGTTCATGAGTGATCATTCAAGAACAGTCTTCAATAGCTTCGATTGAGTATAACCTTGCGAAAAAAACACTAATCACCAGGATTGATTCTCAAAAGTTCTGAAGCTCTATATACTTATTCTAATCTTTATGATTGTTAACCCATCAAAATGAACATCTCTCAATAAAAATCAATGCTTGTAATTTCACATGCAAGATCATGATGAAATATTCGTAATTCGTACATTGATTAGAGTTAATAAAAAACCGACTTTCTGTGAATTCTTATATTCTCGTTATACGTCTCTATCGTGCGTGTTGCGATAAAGAGTGAGATTTCAAGCTCAATTCGAAAAGAGTTAATAATCATACATGATTATTAAAATTCTATGTTATTTTACTTCTCAAGCCGTACATCCGTAGTAGTCATCCCAATCTTACGTTCAATGCGTTACGTGTAAAAGCAAGAAATCTGAATTGGAGAAACTCACTTCTGAGGTTTTATGTTTACATCCAGAAGTGAAGTTCAAAACGTAAAATGAAGCGAACCAAAATTTTTTACTTATTACATAGATATCAAAAATAAGTGTTCTATTTAAAAGGAAATCAATGCAATCCTGTCTATTTATACTTCTAGAATTCTTCAATTCGTTCATATCTTGATTTATCATATTAGATTTTAAGAATTTATCTTACCTTAGTATATAATTCACACAAACAATTGACAATGGTTTACGTCTCTTCGTACAGTGAATAACAGTAGCTTGAGTTACAACCCAAGCATAACCTCCTGTTCTGCCAAGAAATCGATAAGCGACAGTTTCACATTGGCCTTTGCTAAATACTGAAAATAACAAAAAATGTTTATTAAAAATGCATTTGTTCGTGAGATATGTCAAAGCTGAAATATGTCTTTTCTTCAGGCTAGACGTCAAAAACGCCTTTAACAGCGCAAATTAGGGAGATATTTTAGACGATCTGGAGCATAAATTTGATGTGGAGCTAGAGAATCTAGCCCTATTAGACAACTACCTGGACGAAAGAATGCCAATAGCGGAAACTACGGAAGGCCCACAAGAATACGCCATAACGGCTGGCATGCCGCAAGGTTCAATCATGGGGCCCGACCTATGGAACGCGGACTATGTCGAACTCCTGGAAATCCCGCTGCCAAAACAAGTGCAACTCACGGGCTTCGCGGATGACGTCGCAGCTACGATAGTAGTAGATAGTGCCGAGGAGGCGGAACTACTGGTTCGGGAAACCGTTGATGCCATTGAAAATTGGCTTAAAAAACATCATCTAAAACTCGCCAAGCAGAAAATCAAAATGGTCGTTTTGACACAACAAAAATGGTTTCAAAAACCTTTCAACATGGGCGGGACAACACTGACATCTACAAGGGCACTGCGTTATTTAGGAGTAGTGATCGACGAAAAGCTGTCTTTTCGAGAACACCTCGAAAACGCTTGCGCCAAAGCTAACAAGACAGTATCAAACCTGTCGAGGATCATGACCAACACGGTGGAACCACAAACCAGAAAAAGCAGGGTGCTTCTAGAAGTAGTCCACTCGATATTACTCTACGGAGCGAAAATATGGGTGGATATTCTTAAACAGAAGACTTACTGGCACAAGATAGAGGCAATGCGACCACGAGGAGCGCTCAGAGTCACCTGCGCCTATCGCACGATTTCAAAAACAGCCGTATTGATCATAGCAGAAGCCGCGTCAATCGACTTACTAGCATTCGAGAAGGCGACAATCTACGACGCCAAAATAAATGGTGACAACTCTAAGGAGGCAAGAGCAGCGATAAACACGGAAACGCTACATGAGTGACAGGACTGATGGACAACCGGGGAAACAGGTAGATGGACGGAACGCCTGACTTCCTCGGAAGCACGGAGAAACGGACTTCTTCCTGACCCAGCTATTAACGGGACATGGGCAGTTCAATGCCTATCTTTTCAAGATGGGTGTGCACAGCACACCAACGTGCAAATACTGCCCAGACCAAATTGATAACGCCGAGCACACGTTCTTCGAGTGTGCTCGGTGGAAGGACTACAGAAACAATACCGATAAAACTATTGGCACCACGCTCTCCCCCGAAAGCTTGATAGCCTGCATGCTTAGAAAGGAAGATAATTAGTCAGCTGTTCCATCCTACGCGCAGGACCTTCTAAAAGCAAAAACCGCATAAATGGGCCGGCAACCAGCAGTAGTCGTCGTGAGACGCCACATGGACTGGATTGAAGTAATGCTTACGCGAATCCGATTCAGTCATCTCCGTACCATCCACGGGGGAAGAGAGTTTTTTTTTTTTTAGTGGGTAAAAACCTCACACTACCGACCATCATCTTTCAATGATAGCGGTGTCTTTGGAAGATTTTTTTTGCTTTTTTATAAAAAAAAATAACATACAGACACACAATCCCGTGCATTAATTCGGGTAGGTTTCTATAATTACAGTTTTTTCACTACGTCTAAAATTGGCCGTTGCTAAACTCTATAAAACACAAAGAATAACGCGGAGCAAGCTTAAAGATGACAAAAAAAAATAATTTCGCCAATCGTGTAGGAGCTATAGATTGAAAACTAAAATTTTTTTAATTTTCAACGCCCGCGCACCACACTTCTGTGGGTGGAATTTCGTAAAATCCATCCACGGGTTCAAGATGACAACAGTAATAATTTTGCCGAATTTTAATCCTGTAGAAGCTGTAGAATAAAAGCTTCAATTTTTTGGATTTTCAACGCCCCCGCCCCACCCTCTGTCGATGAAAGTTTGTAAAATTCATTTTTAGTTAGGTTCAAGAAGACAAAAAGTAATAATTTTGCCAAATTTTAATTCTGTTGAAGCTGTAGATAAAAAGTTTAATTTTTAACGTCCGTTCAATTTTTAATACTAATAATAATAGACTTATTCCATAAATTCTGAGGTTTATAGATGATAATTTTTATGATCGCAAGATTCAGAAATGGCGAGTTTTTAGAATCCTGAGGTTTACAAACGGCTAATTTTATTAATTTTCATGTTTAGAATCGGTTAAATTCACGTGGCGAGGTTTTCAATCGGCTAAATTTAATATTCTCCAATTTTTGAATTTTCGGTTTTTAAATATTTCTTTTTTTTTTTTCAACTGTTTACATTTTAATTAGAAAGAATTTTAATGGTTCTACTTTTTTTGTTTGGCTATTTTAAAGCTAGCGTTATTTTAATAATTCCAAGTTTTTAACTCGCTTATTTTACCAACGGCTTTATTTAGGAATTTTCTTCTTTTTACATTCTTTTGTCATATTTTATTATAGGCATAAATTATTTTTGAAATCTATATATATATATATATATATATATATATATATATATATATATATATAATTATTAAAATATTATATATAATATTAAATTATTATATATAATATCCTCCAAAGTAGGCTACGCGTGTACAATAAGAGACAATAATTTATGCCTGCTCGTGTTGCTTTGGTATCGATGAAAGTTTGGATTTATGAAAATTTGTCTAAATAAATATGAAAGTTTGTAAAATTGCTGATGAATATAAATGAATAAAAGCACAGAAAAATTTACGTATAATTGTATATAAATAAAAATGATTCTATGCAAACTAGATCATCTGTTCAATTTTACAGTTGTTCAAATGACCAACTGAACAAATAAAATTCCCTATTTTTAAAAATACGTACAACTAATAATATGTTTATTTGATTTTAATTCCAAAAGTATAAATGGAAAAATGAACATAACTATAAATGAAAATTTATAAATTTACTAGTTAATAAAAAATATGATTTGAATAAATGATTAATAATACAAGTGTATAAAAAAATAAATGAAACATTCACTTAATGAACTTATGTATTTAAAAAGATAGATCCTTATGTAAAAAAACTATTATAATAATTTGAACAAATGAAATTGCGGATAAATAATGGTAATGAATAAATGTAGAAATGATTTTATGAATAAATGACATTATGATCATTAGTATTTTTGAGGTTGTGTATAAATAAACATTTGTAAATATGATGATCGGTACAAATGAAAGTTGTCCGAATGGATATTTGAATAAATGAAATTCTATCAAAATAAATCAATAAAAATGAACATCTGCATTAAAGTTAATCAGTAAAAATGAATATTTGTCCAGAAGTTAAACTGTAAAAATGAATATTTGTCAAGAAGTTAAACTGTAAAAATGAATATTTGTCCAGAAGTTAAACTGTCAAAATGAATATCGGTTAAAAAAAAGATTTCCACGAAATGTCTTATAATTTTATAAGCATGTTGCAATCTATTAAGAACGAACTTTATAACATTTCACCCTCAAAGGGCTGTATGTGGATGTTAAAAATTAAGAAAACTTAAAACTTTTAATGTATAATTTTTATAGGTTTAAAACGGATTTTATGAGTATAAATTTTACTCACTGAGAACAGTGCAAGGGCGTTAAATATTAAAAAAAATTAGGAAACCGGTTGACCCTAAAAGCCATCCCTGCAACTTCCCGCTAATTCCATACCCAAGCGCTTAAAATTGCATTTATGATGTTTTTCAGCTCTCCAAGCTCAAAAGTCTGATAGACGTTTAATAAAACACCATTTTTTGAATTTTCAAACTGCAATAACTTTTGAATGAATGAAGCGATTGTTACGCGGTTGGCGGCATTCGACGCACTTTTTAAAGCTTTTCCAAAGAATCTTCAAGTCTAAATCGATCGAGCCAGAAATTTTGAAGTAATTTCGAAAAAACACTTTATTCGGTTTTCTTTCGACAACGATAACTCACGAACGGATGAATCGATTGTGACCGGGCTTGCGGTGATCGACTTAGTTTTTTTTTATCTTAATACACACACACACACACACACCTCTGGAGCACAAGTTTGACGCGGAGCCAAAGAATCTGGCACTAGTCGACAACTACCATGAGGATAGAAAGCTAATAGTGGAAACTACTGAAGGCCCAGAAGAATACGCCATAACGGCTGGAGTGCCGCAAGGGTCAATAATGGGGCCCGATCTATGGAACGCAGACTACTGAGTAAAGGTCCTCCCCTTCCCCCTTTATCCTTTATTTTCCCCAGTTCCCAAAAAATTTGTCTTTAATGACAAATTTAGCTATTATATATGGCTAAATTTATTACCGTAAGATGGTAATTATTAGGTCCATCGATGGTAGTTATTAGGAAAACGAGACACTGAAAAACATCATAAATGCAATTTTAAGCGCTTGGGTATGGAATTAGCGGGAAGTTGCAGGGATGGCTTTTAGGGTCAACCGGTTTCCTAATTTTTTTTAATATTTAACGCCCTTGCACTGTTCTCAGTGAGTAAAATTTATACTCATAAAATCCGTTTTAAACCTATAAAAATTATACATTAAAAGTTTTAAGTTTTCTTAATTTTTAACATCCACATACAGCCCTTTGAGGGTGAAATGTTATAAAGTTCGTTCTTAATAGATTGCAACATGCTTATAAAATTATAAGACATTTCGTGGAAATCTTTTTTTTAACCGATATTCATTTTGACAGTTTAACTTCTGGACAAATATTCATTTTTACAGTTTAACTTCTTGACAAATATTCATTTTTACAGTTTAACTTCTGGACAAATATTCATTTTTACTGATTAACTTTAATGCAGATGTTCATTTTTATTGATTTATTTTGATAGAATTTCATTTATTCAAATATCCATTCGGACAACTTTCATTTGTACCGATCATCATATTTACAAATGTTTATTTATACACAACCTCAAAAATACTAATGATCATAATGTCATTTATTCATAAAATCATTTCTACATTTATTCATTACCATTATTTATCCGCAATTTCATTTGTTCAAATTATTATAATAGTTTTTTTACATAAGGATCTATCTTTTTAAATACATAAGTTCATTAAGTGAATGTTTCATTTATTTTTTTATACACTTGTATTATTAATCATTTATTCAAATCATATTTTTATTAACTAGTAAATTTATAAATTTTCATTTATAGTTATGTTCATTTTTCCATTTATACTTTTGGAATTAAAATCAAATAAACATATTATTAGTTGTACGTATTTTTAAAAATAGGGAATTTTATTTGTTCAGTTGGTCATTTGAACAACTGTAAAATTGAACAGATGATCTAGTTTGCATAGAATCATTTTTATTTATATACAATTATACGTAAATTTTTCTGTGCTTTTATTCATTTATATTCATCAGCAATTTTACAAACTTTCATATTTATTTAGACAAATTTTCATAAATCCAAACTTTCATCGATACCAAAGCAACACGAGCAGGCATAAATTATTGTCTCTTATTGTACAACATGTATACAAAATTAGCCTACCTTGAGTAGTTACAAATTAAACCGCTAGTTGGCGTATCACAGTTCTAAGTTTCAAAATAAGACCTAGAGACTTGAAATTTAGCAGGAATGTTTCTTTAGCCGAGTAGAGCTCAGCTAAGAATGGATTGTACGAAATTCCACCCACAAGGGGGGTTGCGGAGGCGTTAACAATGAAAAATTCCCGTTTTCAAACTATAACTCCTATAGACTCTAAATTCTCATTTCAAATTTTTTTCTTCGTGTCAATTATTGTTCATTCTTGGAAAAAAGTCACGCAAACATTATAATGATTGCACATTGAAAGTCACAATGAATAATTACATGGATAAAAGGTATGTGCTAATTCGATGAAATTTGTAATTTGTGCAAGTCAAATTAATATTCTAATTAAATTTCAATTTTAGATCTAAAAATACAATTCTATAAAATGCCCAGCAAAGCGGGCGGGTAACAGCTAGTTATTTATATTTTTTTCATTTTAGTGATATTGTTTTTTACATTTCGTTGCAATTACAAACGGCTAAATTGACAGATTTCAAAGTTTAGAGTTTAGAAACGAACAAATTTTAGAAGTGGCGAAAAAACTTTAAACATAGAAACCTCCCCGAATGAATGCACGCGATTGTCCATACACACATACATACATACATACATACGTACGTACATACATACATACATACATACATACATACATAGTGACACCCTCGCGGAGGTAGTCAGGTAAGCTTCCTGTGATCTTAGAATGTCGAGATGTGATGAGAATTTGATGTTTGCAAAACGGGGTAAAATCAATAACTTCTCGATTTTCAGAGGATGGTGGCGTTTTGAGGTCCTATAAAGCTTCCCCGAATGTTTCTATGATGATGTCCGTATATTTGTATGTATGTATGTATGTATGTATATATATAAGTAAACCTCTCATAATTTTTGAACGGCTTGGCCAATTTGATCGTGGTTGGTGTCATCTGAAAGGGCTTGACTAAACTTAGATTTTGAATACAATTTGGACCGATGCAAATCGGTAGATTTTGAGAAATCTCAAGAAAACTACAAAAAAAAACTTTTTCAAATGTGGTTTTTTCGGAATAACTTTTAAACGGCTCTACTGATCGATCTAAAAAACTAATCAGCTCTTAACATTAAAAAACCACGTCGATCGCCACCAAGCCGACCAAAATCGGTTGATTCGTTCATGAGTTATCGTTGGCGAAAGAAATCGAATAAAAGCGTTTTTTCCGAATTACACCGAAACTTCCGGTCTTATCAACTTTTGTTTACAAATGTATCATAGAATTTGAAAAACTGCGTCGAATGCCGCCAACCGCGTGAAAATCGGTTGATTCATTCAAAAGTTATTGCGGTTTGAAAATTAAAAAAATAGTGTTTTATTAAACTTCTATCAGACTTTTGAGCCCGGAGAGCTCAAAACTACATGAAAATTACATTTTTTAGCTCTTCCAGTTCCAATTGAGCGCTTAATTACGAAAGTAGCGGGAAGTTGCAAAGATGGCCTTCAGGGTCAACCGTTTTTAAAATTTTTTTCTCAATTTATTACTCTCATTTTTTGTTGTTATTACAAGTAAAGAAGGTTAGGAATAAAATACATTCCGAGATGTATTTTTCATGAGATCGCTACTGGTTGTCGCAGCGATTTATCGCTGAATTTTTTTAAGCTGCGGGAATTTTAAAATACTGTCACGTGACTGATTTTGTCGCTGGAAACGAGCGACTAGCGACTGTATGAGGCCGCACCTTTAGGCTCATATCGCAACATCGACGTTGTCGAGAAAATCGTGCCATTGTGGCCTGATGACTTACATAACCATTACTCTCTTATTTTGTGAGAAGTGTAGTTAACCTATTATTTTAATAACTATCTGTTAAGAAATGTCACAGTTAATTGAGAAACACATTTTTTTCGGAATTTTTCGTCAACGATATCTCACAAACGAATGAATCGATTATAATTTTTTAAACAGCATTGGACGTTATTTTTTCGGCTTAAAAGCTGATTAGGTTGAAGAATTGATCGATACAACAGCTTAAAAGTTATTTTGAAAAAACATTTTGAATATTTTTTTCCGTTTTTTTTTTTAGTTTTGGAAGTTAAAAAAAATCTTGAAGAAATGACTTTTTTTTGGTTTCAGTTAATTTCATTTGATTTAAGAACTTTTCTACTTGATTCTACATAATAAAATACTTTGAATTGAATTTTTTTGTTTAAGATTCTGACTGTTAAATTAAATTAATTATTTTATTAGTAAATAACCAATTTACTGAGATAATTTGCCAACAAATGAAATGGCTCTATTCCGGAACGTGCAATAATCAAATATTCAAACTGTTATACATTCCAAGAAATTAGCTCAGATATTCAAAATTATTGTCAAATAATCCATTTGTTATAATTTATAAACAACAATATTCAGTTTATCGAATAATTATAGAGAATTGATATTTTATACTTACGACATTTGAAAGATTTATCGAGAGCATCGTTATCAAGAGCATGATGAAGCTCAAAAACTGATTTGCCAATTAACTCATCATTATCCCAGCCAAAAAATTCAGCCAATCTATAACAATAAAGATGATAGATAATTGCAATTATAAGCATGAAGTATAATCTTATAGAAAAGGCTAAGTGAAAGAATATTAAAGGGGAAAAGGGGGTATGTATGAATTTCTCTCAATATTAATATTGAATTTCACTCAAATATTCATAAACAAGCCAGTGACAGGGCATTTCCTAGAGCGCTTTTCGAAAAGGTCTCATCACTGTGTTAACTATATCTCAGCTAAAAATTATTTAAATTTATAAACTATTTAAATTTAGTCTAAGGATTAATAAATACTCCTCCTACAGTGCCCCCATTGTTTGTTTTTCACCTTAAAATTTTTTCGGCTATTTAAAGTAAAACGTGCTATTTTTTTCAAAAAATTCTGCCATTTTGTGAGTAAAATATCCTCGAAAAAAACAGAAAATCCTCAAACTCGCCATTGGAGAGGGGGGGGGGGTATTTTATGTGCAAAATATGTGTACCAATTTTGCAGTAAATCGGTCGAGTAGTTTCAAAATAGTAGTAGACACGGACTTTGAAAAAGTGGTTTTGAGAAAATCTCTGTCACCGGCTTGTTTGTGAATGTTTTTGCATTAAAATTTTACAGAACATTTTTAAAACCATACTTAACAATGTACAAAAAGTTTCAACAAATTTACTCTGACCATTTTTCCAAAAACAATTCGTAAAAAAAAGAGTATTTTTAAATGTAAAGTATTTTAAAATGAAATTAATAATTGTAATTATGTTTTTGATTTATAATTTATTTTATGAATATTATCAATTTTATAAATAAGAGATCATCATACGATTCAATAATGGCAATTTTTGGTATTTTGAGCGTCTCACAACGCGAAGAAGTTGAGGTAGTCTTTTACTCTCAGCTAGTCAAAGTTAAATAAGTTTGTAACGCGTTAAATGAATATCTTAAACCGTCCATGGGATGAAAATAAGTTAATTAAGGTAGTTCCAACGTAAAACATATTTTTCACACACTTCGTCCATTTTCAACTTCCCGCTAAAAAAATCGAAGATTTAAAAAAATCGGGAAGTTATTGGTTTTACTCCGTTTTTCAAAAATCGAGTTCTCATCAGATTTCGATGTTTGAAGGTCACAGGAAACTTCTCTGACTACTCCCGCGACGGTGCCACTATGTCTGTATATATATATATATATTGTAACATGGGGAATTTCATTCCCCTTGTTTAATTTTGATTAATTTTTAATTTGTTTAATTTGAAAAATTTCGTTGTTTTTGTTGATTCGCCGCGACCGTGTCGCCCTCGCCGGATACTGAAACAGTATTCAGAAGTCCGCAGCTAGAGAGCGCGACAATTTAAATTTAGATTTAAGATTTAATTGTAAGTTAATTTTAAGTCTAAACTGTCCCTGACGCATGCCACGAGCCCGAGAAGATCATCGAGAGCATCGTCGAGCATCGTCACCGCCGCCATAGAGAGTATCAATTGCCTGTCAACATCGATCACTTGTATTATTGCCGCCATCTTTGGGCCCGAAACCGTCAATAGAGTAAGGAAGAACGGGACAAAGAGAAGAAGAAGAAGCCGACCATTAGTTTGTGAAACAAACTGTCTTCTGGATACTGTCTTGGTCGGAATCGCACGCGTTTTGGAGTCTAGCTCAAAACACTTATTCGCTTATTGTATCGCTGATTTGTTTGTTAATTAATACGCCGAGTATTAACGCTGTTTATTGCTAATTGATTGTTTAATTGAATTTCGAATTGTTCGTTAAAGTTGAAACTGCTGTGTAAACTGTTGACGCAATTATTTGTGAAAGAATTGTTATAATCGCTGACCACGTGCTGGTCATAATTAAATTTATTCGACGCGATCCGACCAAGCCTTCGCCGAGGCTCGACACGACCCGATACGACGACTGTTCGACTACTTGGACCTGGACCACCAGCCCTCGACGAGGATACCAGGGTAAGTGGCTTGCGTCAGGATAGATAACTCGTGGGACACGAGTATTGTTTGATTGTGCTTGTAACTGAGAAGTTCAGTTGGTGAGTTGCTCGGTGAACAACCAGCACTACCCCGTAGACGACGTCCCACGAGGTACCTAGAGTACCGTTTTCCCTGTAAAATAGTGCAGTGTGAAAGTTTTGTTATTGAGTTTTATATTCCGTTTCGTTCTCGAGCTCGGGTTGCTATACTCGTATCGCTTGAGCGTCGCATTCTTAAGCGGATTATCGCTTCTTCTGTTTCGTCGTCGACGATAAAATTGTTTGATCCGATTGTGAATTGTTTAATCGATGAATCATGTCGCCGAGACATGTTTAGTTAGTTGGAATTAACTAAATATTATTTTAGAAATAATAACTCTGCGGAGCGATTATTATAAGTACGTTTTGGTTGTTATTGATACGATTATTATTTTAATTTGTTTGCGAGTATTATTTTGATGTTGTTTACGAGTAATACGTTGATTTTGTTATTGATTATTATCTGAAGTGATTACGAATATTATTTTGGTTTTGTTTAATGAACTGATTGTTCGCCGAACCGATTATTATTATTTGATTGAATAAATGGTTATTTTTGTTTCGGATTTCTTCGTTTGTTTTTTTTTCCTTTAGGAACCCGCCGCCCTGAGTAGAGCTAATTTATTGTTAAGTTTTCGATCTAGTTTGTTTGAGGATTGGAACATCCTGAACTGTTCCTGGCGCCCAAATAACCCCGACGAACAGGTAAGCCAATTATTTTGGACCCGTTGGCTCAACGACGAGGACTGAGCAAATCGGCCACATTATAATATATATATATATATATATATATATATATATATATATATATATATATATATATATATATATATATATATATATATATATATATATATATATATATATATATGCGCGCGTGTGTGTGTGTGTGTGTGTGTGTGTGTGTGAACCGCTTATAACTTTTGAACGGTATGACCGATTTCATCGCGGTTAGTGCCATTCAAAAGGGCTTGGCCACACTTAGATTTTGAATATAATTTGGACTGATTCGGACTGGTGGATTTTGAAAAATCTCAAAAAAACCACGAAAAAAAAATTTTTTCAAATGTGGTTTGTTTGGAATAACTTTTAAACAACTCGACCGATCGATTTAAAAAATAAATCAACTTTTAACATAAAATAACCACGTCGATCGCCGCCAAGCCGGTCAAAATCGGTTGATTCGTTCGAGCTTAAAAATATGGTGGAAGTTTCGTAGAACACAGTTTTTTAAATTTTCAAACCGCAATAACTCAAATGAATTAATCAATTGATTTTCTTGCGGCTTACATCAATTAATGCAGTTTTTAGAGCTCTTTTAAGAATTTTAGAACGCGAACTCGTCAGACTAAAAATTTCATAAAAATCCTGAAAAAAAAATTTTTTTCAATTTTTTTGACGATATCTCATGAACGAATCAACCGATTTTGACCGCATTGATGGCAAACGACGTAGTTTTGGAAGGTTAAAACAAATTAGTTTTTGAAATTGATCGGTTCACCCGTTAGTTAATAAAAAAAAAACCATGTTTTGAAAATTGCATTTTTGAGATCTCTCAAAATTTAGGGAACTAAATCGATTCAAATTTTCACGAAATTTAATGGCTATAATGCTCTTTGAATCGCCACCTATCTCGATCCGATCGGTGAAGCCGTTTAAAAGTTATCAAAGGTTTACACGCACACACACACACATTCAGACAGGCAGATACCATCGCGCGAATAGTCAGGGAAGCTTCCTAGGGCCTCAAAACATCGAGATCTGATGAAAACTCGATTTTTGAAAAACGGGGTAGAATTAATAACTTCCCGATTTTCGAAAAATTTTAATTTTCTGAGCGGAAAGTTAAAAAAAAGATTTTGACTAAAAACTTGTCACGGGAATTTTTATTACCCGTGTACGTGAGTTTCTGCATCTAGATTTGGCAACAGGTCGACATTCGGTGTGTCTCTAATTTTTATTATATTTTGTTAATTTATTCATTCTATTGAATTTATTATAATTTATATTTTAGAATTATTATATTATTGTTATTGTTTTTTAACTCATTAACCTCATTCATTTCAGACGTTTATATTAAACTGTGTATAATTATGTATTATTATTGTATGTATATATTGCCATAAGTTTTTGCCATATTGTATTTAATCATACTATAAGCTTCTTCAGCATTTAAAGTTCAAGGTCTAATGATAGATATCGGGACAGGTAACGAAAGAAATGTTAAAGCATAATATTGATAATCGACATCGTTTGAAAGAGTTTTACTATTTTGCTATTAGATTTTATGGGAGTTTGGGTTAAACGAGGACGGTAAATTCTGACGTGTCTCAAAAATGAAATAAAAAAAAACTGTTTTTTTGGAATAACACTCACACTAAACTGTCAATGGACTTCTAATCAGCTTTAAACCTCAAAGAATGAATTTCGATTTTTTTCAAGCCGTATCAGATATAACGCGGCTGGTGACGACAATTTCGCACGTTTTCATCCCCCAGCAAAACATCCTACAGACAATATATTCCCTGATAAATTATACAAAATGGCGTCAACAACAACAGACGTGTGTTTCGAATGTGAAAAAAGAATAAAAGGTAATGGTGCTAGTATCGGTTGTAATAATTGTAAAAAATGGTTTCATAAAAAATGCAACCAAATTAGTGATCAATTGTTTAAAAAACTTGCAACTGAACACAAAAAAAAAAGGATCATATGATTGGAAATATCAATCTTGCAAGTTTGAGGTTAGCACCATTGACTCTGACGACGACAACGAGGAGGATGACTATACTAATATTTCACCAAGTGTTACTAAAAGCATAGAAGAACTTTTCAAAAAATACCTGGCTCCTTTTTCTAATAAAGTCAGTGCACTGGAGTCTAGCATCCAAGGTATTAGATCAGACATGAATACGTTGTCTGAGAGCAGTAAATCGAATAGTAAACAGTTTGTACAACTGGATTAACGGATTACCGACATGGAACAAAAAACTCATCACCGAAAGGCAGTCACTATCATCTGATCACATTATTGTCGAAATTATGAAACAACAAATAAATGAAACCGAGGTCGTGGTTCTGAATGTGCCAGAGTCAGCAAAACCAGTCGGAATTGATCGTTTGAATGATGATCGCAAACAAATAGTTCCGTTACTACCGGGGGAGCTAAGTACTGCAGTACCAAAGTTCAAACTACGTCGTCTCGGAAAAACAGCCACAGGAAAAACTCGACCGCTCGACCGCTCCTTGTAGAAACAACAACTTCTCAGGAGGCGAGATTGATACTACGATTGCAACCACCAGAAGGATCAGGGATTATTTTTAAACATTACCCAACACCAGATCAGCAAAAACAACTTAGAGATGTAAGATCTGAACTACATAATATAATTGATAGTGGTGATGATAATAAAACAATTAAATACATCAACGGAGCACTTTGTTTTCATCAAACAAAGACAAAAGAGAAGCCTAAAGACGCATAATCTTCATATATTTTACCAAAATGTCAGAGGTCTAACAACAAAACTCATAAAATTCTTAACCTCGATTACTAGTGATAGTGATGTGATTTACTGAATAAGCGAAAGTTGCTTAAATTCAATAATTTCAGGTGGTGAAGTAGTACAAGATACTTTTAATTTGATTAGGAAAGATAGAGACAGTCAGACTAGTAAACTCGCACGTGGTGGTGGTTTATTGATAGCAGTACATCGCAATGTCACTGCTGAACTGATATAACCTAATGAACACAATATAGAGCAAGTTTTTATTAAAATTAAAGGTTCAAACGTTAAGTTATTATTATTGTCTGTGTGTATTTACCACCCCAGCCAATGGTGGAGATCTTTAAGGAACATCTGGACACAATTCATTACATAAATAACATTTATCCAAGTGCGAAAATCATAATAATAGGTGACTATAATATTCCAAATAGTTACCCACCCGCTGTATGTGAAGATTTGATCTTTAAAGAGATGATTCTACTGGATTGTAACCAAATGAATAACATCTCTAACGGTAAGCAATTTATTTGCTTCATATTTCAAAAGTATATACATAGGGACACATGACAGCTCGGTAAATCAGATAAAAAAGCTGCTTACTAATTATGAAGCAAATCTATTTCAGTTGGAAGTACACTATTATGAGGTGCTTTAAGTTATAAAGAATCTTAATGATAAAAAAGGGGCTGGCCCAGATGGAATACCTAACTTATTTCTCAAGAATTGTGCAATTGGAGTTTGTGAACCAATCACTCATATTTTTCACAAATCTGTCAAAGAAGGAGTCTTCCCACGGGAATGGAAATTGTCATATATTTCCTCAATATAAAAATCTGGATCCAAGTTCAGCATCACTAACTACCGTCCAGTCTGTATGCAATCATCTTTGGCAAAACTCTTCGAGAAACTTATACTCCCAAAATTAATATCTGCATTCAAGTGGTAGGTTCGTAACAACAAATCTTTACATGTATATTGATTACATTTATAACGCTCTGGACCATGGATTCAACGTACACGCACTCTATACTGATTTCAGTAAAGTGTTTGATACAGTCAATCACGATATTCTGGTAGAGAAAATTGAAATGTTACGGGGTAACTGGTAAAGCCTTGAACTGGTTCCAATCTTATTTAACTGGAAGGAGTCTCCAAGTGAGGGTCAATAGCTACTACTCTAAGGAATATGAGGTCAACTCTGGAGTTCCACAAGACTCGCATCTAAGTCCGGTTCTCTTTAATATATATATACTAGCAGACCCGACAGACGTTGTCCTGTACACACGTCGTTAATTCGAAAATTTCAAACATTCTTCAATAAGCTGTAACAATCTGGACTGTTATGATGAAAATTATTATCGTTTTTTAGGCACACTTCAAAACTCTTCATACATCAATTTCTATTCGTAGTTAATATTTTAATTAGCACACGACTTGAACGAACACAATAATAACACAAAATTTCAAATATTTTTCTCAATTTGATCGCAGCACTAACTGTCGGGACAAACTGAAATTAAAATAGAATAATATTTAATATTTCATACTGCGATGGTAGCGCAGTCTACCGGATCCACTGTAAAACATTCCAAAATAAACAACTATTTATAAATGAAAAATTAGTTAAATAAAAATTTTCCAGTGGACCAAATTGTAAATCTAAACCATCCTCGAATCCCCTTGAACTCACACAAAAAATTTCATCAAAATCGGTCCAGCCGTCTAGGAGGAGTTCAGTGACATACACACGCACACAAGAAATATATATATAAAGATATATAAACGATATTACAGATAATTTAAAATCTGAACGTCTTTTGTATGCGGACGACATGAAGATATATCGAAAAATAGCGGCTGAGGATGATATAAGAGCACTACAGCAAGATCTAGATAAGCTCTACCAATGGTGCCTAGAAAATAAGTTAAGGTTAAGCATCGATAAATGTGCTGTAATGATGTTTAATAAATCTCAAGGAATCTTTCCGGTCGACTACAATATAAATAGCCAGCCGTTACCCAAACCTCCTGTCATGAAAGACTTAGGCTGATTCATACCAAGTTAAACTTCAATGAGTACGTAGACAAAACAGTATCAAAGGCATATAAAACTCTAGATTACATAATTAGATTGGGTAAAGACTTCAAAAACGGAAGAACATCAATACTACTATTTAATATCCTTGTTAGACCGATTTTAGAATATTGCACTGTAATCTGGTCGCCAAGTACGATACAAGCTACCAACAGACTAGGAAGGACACAATACAAACTCAACATCCTTTTTTTGTAGACGATAAATTTTATACTCTCACTACTTCTTCTTCATAGAATTTTTGAATGCATCGAGATACTCAATTTCTGTAGAATGCATCTGAAAACTGAGACATTAAGCTCTAATTTACATGTTTATATATTTTTCTGAATCAAAAAATATCGATCTTAGGATGATTTTTAAGAAATTTTACTTTCGCAGTTGTATTGTCTACAGAAATAAAATAAAATTAAATCTACGTCTATTTCGGATGCCGAATGGTCATTTTTTTTTTGAAGTTATACTTCTTTTGGCGCGTTGGAGAAAATTGATGAGGGTGAATTTTTACGATGCGCGCGCACACCGACTCCCAAATTTAACAGTATGAAATTAGTTCTAGGTGGCATGAAAGTCGATAGCTATGTTCAAGTTGTATATTCTAGTATTTTTGTACTTAGAAGTTCTAAGTTAAAATAGGGATGCACGATTCCAAAAGAAAAATCGATCTCGAGAATCGCGATAAATTTTATCGAAAGAATTGATCCTTGATAAAATCGAGTGTGAAAGAATCGATCCACTGATAATCGATCGTTTGAATGAAGGCGTAATTTTCAAGTTTAAAGAATTCCATATCATTATAATGAACTAATTTAAAAATTAATTTGGCTTATACTAATGCATTTTCAATTATTAAAATAGATATTTCTTCTAGATTGAAAATAATATTTTATTGCACTTAATAACAGTGAATTATAATTTTTTTACTAAATGCTTTCTAATATTTAAATGAGTTAATTAATTATTAATTAAATATTAATACTGCTATTAAACATTAATCAAATAAAAAGTATTATTAGTTAAATGTATATTTTAATAAAAAAATAAATATTTTTTTCTAGTTTCAAAAAGAATAATAAAATTATTAAAAGAAAGTAAAATTAAGTTTTTCTTATTAGAAATACCATTCCGCTGTTGGTAGGGATTTAAGGAACAATATTTGCTGTAAATGGTCAGCACTTAATCGATTTCTGATAGCATTTCCAATATGACTAGCAATAGAAAAAAGTCTTTCACACGGGACAGAAGTTGCAGGAATCGTGAGGTGTTCTAAGGGTATCGATGATAAAACTGGTGCAGATTTTTTTTTCTCGGTTCAAAACTCAATTGCGTTTTCATCTTCTTGAGAAGGACTATCGATAAATTTTTTTTTCTAATACGATTATAAAAATTTTCAATGACACAGAATTTATTAGATATTTCACCATATTTGTATTTTATTTATATAGTACATGAGTTAAAAAATTACACTTGTTGATTTGAATAATTTCTATAAGTGGGATTTTTTCTCATTTTAACTGCTACAATTAATTTGTCATAATATTTAAAAAAAATTTTATCTCAATTTTAGAATCAAGTTTTTAAATTACTTAAAAAATACTTTCTTTCAAAATTCCCGGTCATCGTCGCCATTTTATTTTTAGACGATCGATTCCGACTCTGAAGAATCGATATGTCGATTCAACTTGCTTTGAAGAATCGATCTAAATAATCGAATCGACAACAGGAAAAGATCGATTCTAGTAAGAATCGATTTTGAATCGTGCATCCCTAAGTTAGAACACGTGTTTCGTTACAGTATAATCAAACAGTGTGAATAAATAAACGTTATTTTGGTGCTTTTATTAAATCAATTTTATACACGACGGTGATAGTATATATACTAATAATTTATTAGTATACATACATATATATATATATATATATATATATATATATATATATATATATATATATATATATATATATATATATATATATATTGGGATCCGTGAGAGGGGCGTGGCTTAAAATTTGACCGTCTGGTAGAAAACCTAACTAGCGATTGTAGGATTATAGTATCAGCTGATCCGTTAAAGTACACGTTGATGTGAATAAAAAGTAATTAATTGAGAAATAAAAATGCGTGTGTCTATCCAAGAAATATGTAAATTTGGTTCTTCTACCCCCAATAGTAGAAACTTTATTGGTGGCGAAAATATAATTGATCGTGGTCATATATTAAATTGTGGTATCGTAAATAATAATAGTGAGAGTGATGTTTTCCACCTTCTCGCATTTTGTTTACAAATAACAAGTTTAAAAAATTAACCTCACGAAATAAATGGCCAAATTTCAAAAGATGGCAAAATAATTGGTATGGAATGTTCATGTAAAGCTGGATTAGGAGGTACTTGCAAGCATATTGTGGGAGTGCTTTTGTTCTGTAACCGGTAATTATGACTTTTGATTTTTAAGTATTAAAATAAGTTCTTTCATAATTATTAAAAGAATGGCCTTATACATTATTTATGTAATAATTTTATCTTTTTGCTCTTTCAGAAATGATCTGGAGAGTTTAAAAAATATCACTTGCACAGATAAAAAATGTGTTTGGAGTGCTCCACATAAATCAGCCCTTGAAAAATACGATATGAAGCCTTTACTGGAGCACAATTGTTTTGATGTAAAAAAAAAAAAAAGTGTTGAGGGAAAATTAAAAAAAAATAAACTGCAATTAGAGAACTCTGAAACTACGACACCTACAAAAGAAGCTGATGATATGTCTTTGGCTTTAAATACTTCTAATCAACTTGATGGAACTGATGATGATTATGAAGAAAATTTTCGTAAGATAATGGTTGAAGATAACCCTTTATCAGCGTTAGCAAAACATATGTAAATAATTTTTCATCTTAATTAAGTTGAAAAAATTTTTTTATTGATTTTTTTTTGTAAATAGTTTACACTATGAATTTAATATTTTATGTTGGAATTAAGTTACAGTGAGATTATCATTATTCACTCGATCTATTGAACTTGTTGTTTATCTTTTAGTGAATGAGAATTTGACTAATTAAATGTTGTTTCCCTCTTTTTTTTTTTTTTAATATTAACTTGCAGGTTTGGAAGACATGCAACTTTGCAAGAAATTAATCATGATGACAATAATAATTTACTTTTACGCCCGGAAAACATTGGAGCAATTATTATTAATCAGAAGACATCACAATTACTTACAGATGTGAAAAATTTTCATAAAATTGATCCCATTAACACTTGTTGTTCCGCAGTTTTTAATCGATTGTCTGCCGATGCGATAACGATTTGTTCTAAAAGTACAGAGTTTTACTCTGTATGGCTAAGTGAACGAGAACATCGTATAACTGCCAGCAGAGCTTACTCATTATATACTTACTTTTTTAATAAAAAACCAGATTGGAGAAAAAAATCTACTGATTACTTCTATAGCTCATCATTCAGTAATGAAAATACAAAATACGGGTTAGAACAAGAAACTTATGCACGCGAAGCTTATGAAAGTTGTATGTCAATGGAAGTCGTCCAATGCGGTCTAGTTATTTCGGAGTTAAATCCTTGGTTGGGATGTTCACCTGATGGGATTGTTTTTGAAAATAATAAACCATGGAAACTTATTGAAATTAAGTGTCCCAAAGAAGGTAAAAAAAAAATATTGACGACACCGTAAAATCAATCAAGTGGCTAACTAACGAACATGGTGCTTTAACTTAAAAAAAAAAAAACATATGTATTTTGCGCAAGTTCAAATAAGTATGGCAATACTTAATTTACCCTCTACGGATTTTATCATATATTCTTCTTTTGATAAGAATATAAAAATAATACCTGTTCGTTTTGATGAAAAATTTACAAAAAATTTATTGATAACTTTGAAAAAAATTTATTTTAATAAGATGATACATAATATATGTCTGAGAGAAAAAGAAAAAGATGAAAACCAAAAAGAAAATCAATAAAATGTTATTTTTTCATTATTTATAAACTTTATTTTTATTTTATATTTTTATAAAATAAGTTAACAATCAATAAAACATTTATATAAAACTATTTTGTTGTTTTAATCCTGAATGAATTTTTCATCTTTCAGAATAGGTTGACTTAAATTTACAATGGCACAAATTATAGTAAAAATTTCTTCAATTTTATGCACAAGACCAATAGGCATTTTCGACGATAGTATTTCAAAAATTTTGATCCGTTGGTTACTCCGTTCCACATGTACACGAGCTTTTGCTATTTTGCGACCGTTCATGGCTTCCATTTTCGAAAATTGTTTTTTATCCTTAAGAAAAGGCGGTGAAATAAGTTTCACGTCATTTTTTTGGCATAAATTATCACCAGTAAAACCCCGATCAGTCATCACAGCATCCTTTTTGTCAAATTTTTTAATTATTTCACTTTGCTCAAACACAGCATTATCAGAAGCCCGACCACCGTAAGGCTTACTAATAAAAGAAATTAATCCAGCAGGCGTGACAGCAGTCATAAATTTAACAGTGTAACAACTTTTGTAACGAGAATAAGTTACAATTTGGCAGCATAAATTTTTGGTCTTTGAATTGGAATTTCTGTGCAATCAATCACAGCACGAACATTCTCAAATCCTACAAAATCAAGAGGAATATTTTTAAGAATATTCTCTTTGCTAGGCCATAATATTGCTGGCTTTAAACATTTGTATAAAATATCAATCATATGAAAAATTCGATCTTTACAAGTCTCTGGAGTATACGACTTAAACAAAATAGCTAGAAGAGCATATGACATATTTTGTTTTAACTTCATAAACGTCATTATGATAACTTCCAATGAATCTAATTTTGCATAAGAATGTGATGTTGGAGGTCTTTGTTTATCTACTAATTTTTTTATCGTATACAATAAAAAAAAATTTGGAATTCCTGTTAAAGTACTAAGTTCATGATCATTTGAAATAAATTCTGAAAATTTTGGAATAAAATTATCTATACGCACTTGAGTTCCAACATCGTTAAACTTTTTTACACTCATTTCAATATTACGTTTTGTACACAATTCAAACTTTTCTATCACCTTAATCAATGTTAAATTATTTTCAGTTACTGTTTTTTTTCTAGGCGAGCAGAGAGAGTTGTTTTCTGAATTTTCAGTTAAAATAACTGAAGATAGTCGAGGAAAAATGATTTTATCACCAATATTTATACCAATTTCGCTCAGATTTTGTACAATTTTGTCGATAACGGACTGAATACCACAGTCAAAAGTTTTCACTGCTTGTTCTATGCCAGATAATTGATCATTTTGGAGACCCAAGTCTTCTTCTTTTTCTTCTTCTGCTGTTACTTTTTCTCTTGATTTTTCTTTATCACTTCTTTGCTCAGTTACATTATTTGAGTCCTCAAAGCTTTGTAGATTATCATTATAATGGTTATCACTAGATATTGTTGCTGTTTGCTCATTTGCGTTGATATTTTTTTTATGTTTCAAAGATGATCTTCTTATTTGTCTCTCTTCTCGCTGAGACGATAGAGTATGATTAAGCTTATCTGAGCAATCAACAGAGCTCTTAGGCAGATTAATTGATGGTACAGCTGTTTTCTTCAAATAATGCTGCTGTTTGACTGGAAAATGAATAAAGTTATAATATTAATCCAATCCAATCCAATGAGAATCGAGATTTAAAAATTATTAGATTATAAGTTACAGTTTATACATACCAGAAGGAATATAATCATGTTCAGTAAAATGACGTGAACATACTCGCATAGACGGTGACACTTTTTTTCCCATTCTAAGAACTTTTATCCAAGCATCTCTTCTGTCGATTAACTCTTCAGCATTAAAAATATTTAAAATTTTCACAAAACTGTCATTTTTTTTAGGAAATACATGAAACCGAACTGTTTCATGCTTAGAAGCATGACTTTTACACCCATAAACACAACAGTATACATTACTTTTATTTTTATGAGGAGAAAATTCCATACTTACGAAAATAATAATATACGTATATAAATTTTTTTTAAATCAAGTTCAATATTTATTTATTTAAAATTTAACTTAAAGCTTATGTCCCTTGAAAATATTAAATTTTAAATAAAAAAAAGATTGTTGTCATAGAAATGACAGTTATCATTTGGTTAAGTATCCTACAATCGTTAGTACAAAATTTGACCACCAGATAGCGTATTTAAATGCTCAGTTTCCCAATAAAAGCCATATATAATAGCTAAATTTGTCATTAAAGACAAATTTTTGGGAACTGAGGGAAGTAAAGGATAAAGGGGGAAGGGGAGGACCTTTACTCAGTAGGAATTTTCGGTAACTGAAAAAGTAATTCGGACAGTCCAGACCGGGAATCGAACCCGGATCGTTTGGTTACGCGCCAAAGGCTCTATAATTTGTTATACATTTATTATATAAATAAAACACATAAAACATATTAAAATGACCAACAAGTTTCATTTAATAACTTAATACCAACTTAACCGTCTACAATACGACCAGTGTTAATTGTTGACAAAAATAAATTAGAGTTTACAGGTTAAAAATCACAAATCAAAATTTGTAAAAAAAAAAATTTTTGTAGGTGATACGAAGTTCACCGGGTCAGCGAGTCAACTTATAAAAAATATTATAAATAATTTTCTATACGAATTCATATCTATCTACCTATGATCTTTTGCAGGTTTCTCTGAAACTAATAGTACTACATCGTTAAATTTCAATTTCTGTTTAAGTTTCCGAGATGTCTGAAGATATTACTCAAAAAAAATGCACAATACTGTAAAAAATATTATGCACGAAAAAAATCTGCAAATCAGGGGGTAGTAAAAAAAAAACTAACTCTGAAAAGTGTCGACAGTATAGACAACAACAAAAATTGCTCAAACAACAATTCCAATCTGAGAACGACGTTATTCATACTCCATCAACATCAAGTTTGCAAATGACGTTTGAACCTCAGCCTATCGGCACAGGTAAAAATTTAAATAATTGGAAAATCAGAGTTATAATTAGACATATATAATGAGATTATATAGTTTTATTTAATTAGTTAATTAAAATTAAATTATTTATTTAAATTATTATTTAAATTATCGTTAACTATGAAATAATTTAATCTTTATAAAATAAAATTTTAATTAAATTATTCAATTCTAAGTTTCTGGATTTAGTTCAATTATGTTACATTTAATTATTCAATAAAATAATTAAATTTAACATAATATTGATGATTAAAAATATTACGATACAATGCAACTTATAATGTTGATAAGTACATTAATCATAATTTTCACTCACTTCCAGATTCAATTTCGTCCACTTCAGTACACAACACTCACAACTTCTTAGAATCACGTTTTGTAACTATTCAAGAAGCTGAAACTAAATGTCCACATGGGATCCGATTATTTAATACAAATGAAGCTGTAACAAGATATAATAGTAAAATTTTAAATCTTGCACAAGAAAAGACAATCTCAATAGCGAAAGATGTATTCACTGGTTGTACTTCGGCAGAGCAAACTACTTCCTTCCGTCAAAAACTACACAAAATGTCATTAATTGATACTGGAGGATTACCTTACGAAACTGTATTTGTGGTAAACGTCTTCTACATGATAACAACAAATATAGACGTGTCTAATGGCTTAGCAAATGGGGCTGTTGGTAGACTAGTTCATATAGAATATAATGGTGATAGAGACGTAAATGTTGCGTGGCTTGAGTTCCCAAACTCATTGAAGATTGGTCAAAAAATTCGAAGAAAAGTCGCTGGACATGTAGCTGCGCATCAAATTAGTAAAACAGCAGTACCTATCACGAGAAGATCTTCGACTATTTCTCTAAATAACAGTAAAACGATTAATGTTAAACGTTCGCATTTACCTTTAGTTTGTGCCTGGCAACAACTATTCATAAGTCGCAAGGGAGTACATACCCTGAAATTGTCTATGAATATGATAAAACACATCCCTTATCATTAGTTTATGTCGCTTTATCACGCGTTACAAATGTCGATGGGTTATACATCACTACAAGAGATAATGATAAAACATTTTTTCATGGACGAAGACCTTCAACTGCAGTCGCTAATCTGCGAACTGAATTTCAACGACTCTCGAATAATCGTTTGATTACTATCAAGGACGATATCTTAAATTTCATTAGCCAAAGAAAAGGATTGACAGTGTATACTTTCAACTGTCAAAGTTTACGCGCTCACTCCATTGACTTAAATGATTCAGTTATACAAAAATCACAGATTTTGATGTTAAATGAAACTTGGCTGGATGACACTGAATCAGTTAGCATACCACATTTTAATTGCATCGTTCAATATAAACGATCAAATCATCGAGCTGGAGGAGTTGCTATTTATCACAATGCAAACGATACTACAAATATTATTACTCCTTGCATTGATATGACAGTCAGACAGTCCGAATTTGTAAGTTCATCAAAGTCGACCGTAGGTGCATTTTGTGTAGCGGAGTGTGTAATGGAAGATGGTCATAAAATTGTTTTAGTTGCAATTTATATTTCTCTACATCAAAAAATTGAAGACATTATTTATTTTTTGAAAAGAACATTATTTCCATTTACAACAATTGGAGCATCTTATATGGGTAAAAATGAGGATAAGTTACCTATGATTTTGAGTGGAGACTTTAATATAAACTTTAATTCAAAGACTTCTGAGCCACTGATAAAATTTTTTAATGACGATTTAAATCTATCAATTAATAATGACACTTCAGTTTCAACAACACGGCATGGCACCACTATTGATGGTGTATTTACAAGGTACTTATCTACAGTTTCAACAAGACTATTTATATCATATTTTAGCTACCACAAACCTCTTGTTACTCACGTCCCTATTCAGTCACTACGATTAGAATCTACAAGTATAAAATAGTTTATTTAAAATATTTATAAATATATTTAATTCATAGTCATAATGATTGTATATTTTTACTATGTAGTCATATTTTCACGTAAATAAAACGTTTTTCATTTAAATGTAATCTTTTTAATTAATTTTAGTATAATATTTATCGTTAATCACCACTGAATTTTAGTTATTTTTTTTCTATACGCTAAAGAAGTATAACTTCTAACGCGTGTACATGAGTACACACACTCTTTTTTTTTTTTTAATTTGGACTGATAATGAGTTTAGTCAAATAAAATAATTCAACTGTAGCTAATACAATTCCTATGATCGTCAAATAACTTATGCATATAATTTTCAAACCAATAGAAAACTTGGATATCATACAGAATGGTGGTCATAACGATACTCGCATAGTAATGTTCGCAAAATATTTCTTACCGTACATAGATTGGAAAACCTTTCAATTTGAATAATATTGTTTATTTAAATGAAAGATTGAAATTATTAATACAGCTACAGAATAAAGAGTTATCAGTTATTATCATAGACAATATTCGTATACTAGACATGCCATGCTTGAAATAAAGATTGTATAACACAAACCTTTCATCGACATATGTAAATTTCATGCTAAGATTATGTTTAGACAAAAATGTTTGACGACCCAAAGGAATCTCAATGTTGCTTGGATGAGGTATTGGGCATCCAACCATGACTAACGCAGTACCGATAGATCCATGTGTACTTTCTGTTCCGATTTCGCTTTGATCTTTTGATCTTGAACTGGACAAGGATTCGTCGATATCGTTACCCATTTTCTTATCATTCACTTCAGGACCCCCACTTATCATTGGACGACCAGTGCAATGAATTACCTGTAAAAACATATTAAAATTAAGTTTCCAACAGTAAAAATTAATTAAATATTCGCTGAGTGAACATACAATTATATATTATATGACTGAGTCGTGTTCTGCACCAGACTTAGTCTGGTGTAAACTAATTTTTCTTCCATTTTTTCTTGCACACGACTAAGTCTGGTGCAGAACACGAACCAGTCGGGTTATAATCTTTCCGTGCAGGCATTTGGCGATGATCGTGGTTGGGTGATTAGTAGCAACATATTCTATTAAAGAGCATCAACGAAATCAATCTCACTAGAGCATTTTGTACCTGGTACCAAGAAATCTCGACCGATACAGACATAAGTCTTGTACGAACATGTTTTAAAAATCCCAAAACTGCATTATAGATCAGTGGGCTGATAAAATTTTCAAAAAGAGCAATATTAAGAATGTTCCACGAAAGTGCGAAGCATTAAAAATCTTGAATACTATTATACCAGGAGTTCGATCAGAAACCGCTGCTGCAGGTAGCAGCCAGAAAAGGTAAACTACATTTATCTAATAATAATCGTATTAATTTCTTTTTTTCCCCTCCGGGCGTAAATCGTCAACTTTAGCCCCGCTGCGCTAAACGAAGTTTCCGCTTGACGCCTTCGTCGGGGAAAAAAATAGTATACACTCCTCGGGAAGTAAATAAGAAAGCCTCAGATCGCATGTTTGTTGACCTCGGCTTCGCCTTGGCCAACAATTGCATGTGCTCTGAGACATTTCTAACTTTCCTTCCCTAGGGGTGTAATATACTATTATAACGCATGTTGCATGTTTTAAAATTCATTCTTTTGCTGATAAGTACAAGTTTGTCGCCAAATAAACATATGCATCAACGAAAGGAATATAAAATTTACTTATTTTTAATACGAGTTCCATTATTATAATTATTCAAGCAGTAGAATAGGTTTTTCGAGGCCGAAGTCAGCGAGAATCTAACATCCTTGCAAATTTCTGCATCCAATTTATATCTGACGCCAGAAATAGTGTTGTATATGAACCGCTCTACATACCAACATTAAAAATTTGTAACGTCAACGTTTTCAAATAAATAAAGTAATTAATCCCCGGTTCGAAATTTGCTCGCCGTTGTCCGAGGTTTTAAACGGGGATCACGTCAAAAATAACAAATCATAAACAAAAAACTTCATTTTAATTAATAAATCAAAGAAAAGAAACCCTCTTTATTGGCCTGATCATGTTAATAAACAATACAAGCAAAATAAACCATATAAGCAATATAAACGATAAATTAGAGCACTTTTTTCACAAATATACAATATTCGCGGTTCAGAATCAAAAACGCGGTTTAAAATTAATAAACAATATAAACAATGTACACAATATAAGCAAGTTAAACAATATAAACAATGTAAAAAATATAAACTAATGCAATAGAACACTCTTTCCATACAGATGCGATGGTATTCGCGGTTCAACATAAAAAAAAACGCGGTCCAAGCACACGCTGGTTCCCTAGTAAACTTATGATCACCGACCGTACCTTAACTGAAGGCCTTGGCACGGGGAGTTGCATTTTCACCAGGTCGGTCTACGATACTTACCTGAGTCGTGGTCAGACTCCAGGTAGAGTATCATCCTCTAGAATTACTTGGGGAAGAGTATTCAGCCGAGTAATTCTCCCGAGAAATAATTGCTCATTTAAATTTATTTTCAAAACGGTACTTAACACATTTTCGAACCATACTACAAAAGAGAAATCTTTACCCTCTATCGAAGCCCGCGCAAGCTCAACAATCGTCGAAAATTTCTAAGTTTTTATTTTCCGTAAAATAAATTAGTCGAGTCACTCATAACTATTATTTATTTTAATCGTCATTCTTTCATTATCTATCTATTCCGTTGGCCAAAATACTAAGTATTCATTCTTTAAGATAATTTCTTTTTTATACTAAATCGGCTTGGGACAGAATAATTTCCCATTCTTTTGAATTCTTTTACAATCATTTCCTTTTACTAATTAAACTCGCTCGGCTTCAAAATAATTTCTCACACTTCAAGTTTCTACTTTAATCAAACCTTCAGTACCAATAATATAATGATATTATATTATCATTGTCGCCGAAAAACCTTCTGTTACAAATAGTTGAGTACCTGTTCTCACGTATTCTTGCGAATGGACCACGTTAAGCGCCCGCTAGAGCAACCGTACTCGGGCCCACACAAAGTCACATCCCTGCAAATTCCCGCTAGTTTTATGCTCAAAATTGCACTTATTACGTTTTTGAGCGCTTCGAGCTCAAAAATGTAATGTTCGTGTCATTTTGAGCTCTCCAAGC
Source organism: Cotesia typhae (assembly GCF_013202065.1). Taxonomy (NCBI): domain Eukaryota; kingdom Metazoa; phylum Arthropoda; class Insecta; order Hymenoptera; family Braconidae; genus Cotesia; species Cotesia typhae. The sequence goes on along the minus strand of NW_027423757.1, from coordinate 597,938 downwards.
TCAAAAGTCTGATAAAACTTTCATAAAACACTATTTTTTGAATATTCAAACCGCAATAACTTTTTAATGAATATTAAATTTTGACTGTGCTGACAGCGATCAACGTGGTTTTCTGAGTTTAAAAGCAGATTAATTTTTAAAATTTATCGGTGGAGCCGTTTAAAAGTTATACTAAAAAAACCACATTTGAAAAAATTTTTTTGGTAGATTTTTTGAGATTTTTCAAAATCTACCTGGTCGAATTGGTACCAAGTCGGAATCGGTCCAAATTGTATTTAAAATCTAAGTTCGGTCAAGCCCTTTCGTATGGCACCAATCGCGATTAAATCGGTCAAGTCGCTCAAAAGTTATAAGCGGTTCACACACACACACACACACACACACACACACACACACACACACACACACACACACACACACACACACAGAGAGAGAGAGAGAAATTAAGAAATTTCACTTTTGCAGTTGTTTCGTTTACAGAAATCAAATAAAACAAAATCTACTTTTATTCCGAATGGCCATTGTTTTTTAACTTCCCGCTAAGAAAATCGAAGATTTTCGAAAAATCGGGAAGTTATTGTTTTTACCCCGTTTTGCAAAAATCGAGTTTTCATCAGATGTCGACGTTTTGAGGCCTTAGAAATCTTTCCTGATCCTTCCCGCGATGGTGTATGTATGTATGTATGTATGTGTCGCGCGTGTATCTTTGTGTGTGTGTGTGGATGTATGTAAACCTATCATAACTTGTGAACGGCTTGACCGATGCGCGCGCGCGCGCGCGCGTGTATGTGTGTGTGTGTGGATGTTAGCCTCTCATAACTTTTGAACGGCTTAAACGATTCTATTGCGGTTGACGCCATTTGAAAAGGCTTGACTAAACTTAGATTGTGAATACGATTTGGGCCGATTCGGACCAGTAGATTTTGAGAAATCTAAAAAAAAACTACAAAAAAAATTTTTTTCAAATGTGGCTTTTTTGGAATAACTTTTAACCAGCCCTACCGATCAATTCCAAAAACTAATCAGCTTTTAACTTCAAAAAACCACGTCAATCGCCACTAAGCCGGTCCAAATCGGTTGATTCGTTCGTGAGTTATCGTTGACGAAAAAAATCGACAAAAAGTGTTTTTTTCGGATTACACCGAAATTTCCGGTCTAATCAATTTTAATTCCAAAAGTATATTATAGAATTTCAAAACTACGTCGAATGCCGCTAACCGCATGGAAATCGGTTTATTCATTCAAAAGTTATTGCGGTTTGAAAATTAAAAAAATAGTGATTTATTAAACTTCTATCAAACTTTTGAGCTCGGAGAACTACACGAAAATTAGATTTTTGAGTTCGAAGAGCTCAAAAACATATTAAGTGCAATTTCGAGCGCTTAATTACGAAAGTAGCAGGTAGTTGCAGGGATGGCCTTCAGGGTCAACCATTTTCCTAATTTTTTATTTCATAGAGAAAGTATAAGAAATATGAAGATTGTTGATGTATCATTGAAGTATCGTTAAGAGCGAAAAAGAACAATTGCGATGTGTTTTTATGCTCTTTAAATCGTTGTATCAATATTTCTTAAATATCAAAAACGGCACTTAGCGTAATTAAAACCGGACAAAAGAAATTATCAGAAGTTATACCTTAAAGTTACTTAGTTTGAATACATTATTTATATACTTACTTTGTAGGAAGCACTCTTGAGATTAACTTTTTTTCCTTTGTTAGTTAATGTACATTTGAACCGAATAAAGAAATTACAAGAACACATTTCGTTAACGCTGTTTGATTCCATTAATAAATATTCCTTGATTTCTTCATGGTCACAAGGATGACTATAATCGTAAACACTTTGACCAATCATATCCAGCTGAGAAATTCCTAGATAATCACTAACATTTTCAGAAAGATAAACCATATCTCCATTACTGGCAATTACTAACATGAATCCATCCAAAGCCTGAGGGAAAAATTCATCTGTTTCGATTGTCGATTCAATTTTTGTAAATGGTTTCTTTAAAGCATGGGCAACACTACGAATTTTTAAATAGGCTGTTGCAAGTCTCATCACGCTTGCTTTGTCTAAATGTATTACTTCATCGGGAGAAATAGGTAGTGCTGCTGCCATATTTAGAAAAATATCTGTCTCACGACTTCTTCGACATCTCGCTGCATCTCGTGATTTTTCTTTTCTTTTATCATTGCTCCTGTAATTGAAAAAAAATATGTGTAACCTTTCGCCACACGCGCTAAAAATTCTGACGTCATAACACGAGTCGCGAGAAATCACCACAATGCTTTGTAGCTTGAAAGGGTTACCGAATTCGTTTTAAGCGTACAAAATCTTACTTTTAAAATCTTAAATTAATTACAAAAAACATTAATTACTAATTTTATTGAATACTTGAAAAATTTTTGAGTCTCATCAAACTTGTTGTTGGATCGTTCCATGTCAAATCGACCAATAGTTGGAACCGACCCCTTCTGATTTAGATGAAATTTGGTCACAAGTTGGTTTTTATCATAAAACAAAGTTGTGCCAAAGGAAAAAATTAAAAACATTTTTTTCGAAAAGTTAAGCAAAATTCAAAATTTTACCATTTTCAAGTTTTTTAAATTTATTTTTGTAATATCTCGAAAACTATTATAGTTACAGACATGGGCCAAAGTTCATTTTAAAGAGGATACTTAGGACTATGAAAAAAAAAAAATTTTTGTTGGGTAAAATTTTTGAAAAATCAAAAAGAGGGTAAATTTTGAAATTAAAAAAATCGTAAAAATCAAAGCCCGCTATGAAATTTTTGGCTCATTTTTTTTACAGAGTACCTCTTACTAATCTTAAAATATCTTGAAATTTTCAAAAAGGTTTTTTTTTTTCAAAGATATAAATTTTTGAATTTGGGAAAAGAAATTTTTTTTTTTAAACTTTGGATGATAGTAAGTTAAATAATAATTTAATTTTGCTGTTCTTAATAATAAAAAATAAAATTCACGATATGATAATGAAAAAATAATTACAAAATTGAAATTGTTTTTTTATTGTTCGTAGTAAATTTCAAAAATAAATCAGTAGAGAAGTAGCACACTCTGCTATCTATGTATATACTCCTAAAGTTTTTTCTACTTTATAATTACCATGACAGATTTCACTAGCGGCCTCTCTTTCCCATGAAAAGATACCTCTAAAGATCAGTGAATTTATTGTTTACTACAATAAAAAGTGACAATAATTTTCAAGTACTGCTGTGATTAATATTGTTTGTCTTATGAGGTTTAAAATTTTGTGTTTTGTTACAAAGTCAATCATGGAAAAAAATAAGTGTTCAATTGGTTTAGTTGCGTTTCAGCAAAAATACCTATTTGATGAAGTAGGTTTTTCGAAATATGCGAGTTTAAGACCACCTGAATGTATTCTTGCTGGTGCATCTGGTACTCATGTAATATGCGTTTGCCTTATTCAAGAAAATTTTAAACTTTTATTTGATGGTGCAAAACTTAGAAAATTGAAACTCGAAAATGAAAGCCAATCGTTATGTTCATATCGGGATTGTATAAAAATGTTTATCTGTCAACCAACAACAAATGACTGCTACTTTGGCAAAGGTAACAAATGTCCTGGCTCAACAAAATTGAGGAATACAGTAGAAAATCTTCTCAGTGAGAATTTTTTAGATGGAACTAAATGTAAATAATGGACTCAAGATCAGTGTTCCTTAAAGACAATTATTAAATCAAGTGACGATTTTGTAGATGTTTTAATACTTTATAAGTGCTTTTTCAATCTGCTCGACGCTGGCGTAGAGCGTCAAATAAGTTCACGTGGTATAATTTTGACTGAAACGCCATCTTAAATTATTGCAACGTCAAAGCTAAACATTGTTTAGCTTTCTAAAATTTTTTAAATTTTATTTTTTTTTTTTTCGGCGTTTTGAAGCTGGACACTCTAATATTTGACGCTACATTAATTTAAGATGGCGTTCCAGTCGAAATTATACCACGTGATCTCATTTGACGCTCTAAGCCAGCGTCGAGCGTCAGCATGAAAAAGCACGTATAGAATCTATTCCAAAATTAGTTAAGCATGACTTCGTACCTTAACAATGGGCAAAATCTTTTCAGCTTACAAAATTAAGTAATTATTTAACTTAACATCATCCAAAGATGAAAAAAAAAAATTAGGAAAACGGTTGACCTTGAAGGCCATCCCCTTGAAGGACTTCCCGCTAATTCCATACCTCGACGGTTAAAAATACAATTTATGTGTTATTTTGAGCTCTCCGAGCTCAGAAAGATAGCTTTTCTATACTTTTGAACTCTACGAGCTTAAAAAACTGATAGAAGTTTGATAAAACACTATTTTTTGAATTTGCAAACGGCAATAACTTTTGGATGAATCAGTCGATTTTCACTCGGTTGGCAGCATTCAACGCAGTTTTTTAAGCCTCATGAGGAATCTTGGAGTTCAAATTTATCAAACTAGAAATTTCGGAGTAATTCCAAAAAAAAAAAAAATTTTTTGGTTTTCTTTCATTTACGATATCTCTCGAACGAATCAACCGATTTTGACCGGCTTAGCGGTGATCGACGTGGTTTTTTGATGTTAACAGCTGATTAGTTTTTTAAATCGATCGGTAGAGTTGTTTATAGTTATTCCAAGAAAACCACATTTCAAAAAGATTTTTGTTCGTGGTTTTTTTTAGATTCCTTAAAATCTACCGGTCCGAATCGGTCCAAATTATGTTAAAAATCTAAGTTCGGTTAAGCCCTTTTGAATGGCACCAATCGCGATGAAATCGGTCGAGACGTTTAAAAGTGATAAGAGGGTCACATACTTACACACACACACACACACACACACACACACACACACACACACACACACACACACACACACACACACACACACACACACACACACACACACACACATACGCATATATATATATATATATATATATATATATATATATATATATATATATATATATATATATATATATATATATATATATATATATATATATATATATATATATATATATATATATATATATATATATATATATATATATATATATATATATAGGCTTAGTGACACCTTCATGAGGGAAGTATAAAAAAATTTATTTTCCCAAATTCAAAAATTTATATTTTTGAAAAAAAACACCCTCTGGAAAATTTCAGGATATTTTAAATTTAGTAAGAGGTACTCTGTAAAAAAATGAGCCAAAAATTTCATAGAGCGCTTTGATTTTTACAATTTTTCAAATTTTAGAATTTTCCTCCTTTTTGATTTTTCAAAATTTTACCCAACAAAAATTTTTTTTTATAGTACTCAGTATCCCCTTTAAAATGAACTCCGGCCCATGTCTGTAACTATAATAGTTTTAGAGATATTACAAAAATAAATTTGAAAAACCTGAAAATGGTGAAATTTTGAATTTGGCATCACTTTATGAAAAAAATTTTTTCCTTTGACACAACTTTGTTTCATGATGAAAGCAAACTTGTGACCCAATTTCATCCAAATCGGATGGGCTCAATTCCAACTATTGGTCGATTTGACATAGAATGACCCATTAACAAATAACAAAAATATTCAAGTGTTTCCGAAAAATCTTATAACTTTGCAAGTGAAACTGATATAATAAGAATACACGCGCAGAATAAATTGAAAATTCAGGACTGATAATATTTTTGAAGTAATAATAAATTCTTAATTAATTAGCACGAATTATTTTGATAATTTTTATAATGTTTCAAATAAAAGTCAATATGCGGAGATTTCCTTAGTAGCGAGAGTAACGAAAGGTTAAGTAACATGTATTCAAAATTTTATATTTCATTCAATATTGAATCGCTTTTATCATCCGCTGAAAAATATCCTAAACGTCGGATACGACATTTTAGAACATGGATATCTATATGAATTTTAACTTATCTTTGGAACTTAACTTACTTGGAAAAATAAGTTCAAATAACATAATTAACATTATAAATAAAATTAATTGACTACTAATCAACTAAAATACTGATGTTTACTAGTAGCAGAAATTAGATTTAGAAAAAATTCTCGAGTGTTATGTGATTTTTGAAGGGTTGCAACTTGAATGTATGACCCAGATATCGGAAAAAGGGTCTAGAGTAGGGGAGTGGGACTGAGTCGGAGAGAGAGGGCCGATGGCTAGTACAGGACAGCTGAGGAGTAGGGCGCGGAAGAAGGGACAAGGAGGGAAACGACGGCAGTTACCTACTCTTCGTTATTCATGTTCGCCTGATACTTCGACGGGCGTATTTTCTCGAGAAATTATTATTTAACGTTGTAAATAATCCGGTTTCTTTATTTAAGTTATTGTTTATGAGTGCAGTATTATTATTCTAATTATTAATAATGATAATTTACGATATTGAGAGTATTATTCACTAAAAACTTGTGAAAATATTATTTATCTAATTTAGATTTGATTATAAATATCTAAAACCATTTTTTGTTTAGTTAATATCGTTTGTTTAAAACAATTAAGGTTTAATAGTTTAGTTACCAATGTTGAATATCTAGACGGGTTAATAATTAGTTAGTTATAAAAGTATTATTTTGTTTACGACGATTATTTATTGTGATTATATTTCTTTAGTTTATTGAAAGAAAAATAATGTAATTAATTTTGGAAACAAATTATTGTAAATTTCCAATTTATAAAAGAAATTATTCTAAGTCCCAAGCCGATTTAGTATGGGAAAGCGGCAAATGGATATAAAATGAAAGAAATGACGATTATTATTTAAAAGAAAAATATCTTATAAAAGGAATTTTCTAAGTCCCGAGCAAATTTTAGTATGGGAATGTATTCTGTTGAATTTGTATATAATCTGTTGATATTTGATTGTCGATGTGAAAAGTAAAACTCAGAATTTGACGAACCGAATGGTTATAGAATGAAGAAATGCCAATTAATTTGATAGTTTGTAAATACCGTATAGATGGCAAAAACGATCATTCTGGTTCGTTGTAAGTGAGTTTTTGGGAAAATGATAAAGCCCAAAAATTTTGCACGGAAGAGCGAGTCTTGTGACAGAGTGTTATTGAGGGAATATTCTTCCACCAATAACAGCTGGAGGGACATTACCTTGGTTCGTCTAGAACACTGGTAAGTACCTTTTGAACTCTCAACAAGATTTGACTTCCCCGGATTTTTGACCCTCTGTCGAAAATCCGGTAGGTAATCACAAGCCGTGTAGGTGGGAGCGGAGAGGATACTCTCCATCCGCTCTCGGGGTAGAGATTTAGGCCCAGGGTGACGGCTAGTCTCCTGGGGAACGGGTAACCAGTTTTTGAGTTCTAGTTCGCGATTTTGACGCTCACGAGAGTGAGAATGAGTGAGAGTTTGTTTTGTACAGACCAGTTTTGATCGGGCCGTGATACGCGTGCGTTGACCGACGTCATGAAGTCATTTTTTTTGTATTATTGTCGTTAGATTTAGTCGTTGAGGTTTGATAACCAAAAATTGTACTACGAGAGTTTTGTATTTTTTTTATTGTAACCTTTTTCGTTAACCTATTGAATTGATTTTGATAATTAAATGAATATTTTGTTTCTCTATCATAACCTGTTGACATTTTGAGTTTATTTATTTAGACGTAGTTATTTATAGTTTATTTATAAGTAACTGAGTTCTGCTGGTTTTATTTCGGATCGTATATTGTTGTTTAATCCCCCTTTTACCCTGGACTCCGGCGAGCTTCAGATTCGAGCGAGGGGGCGTTTTGTGTCGCAGTATCGTACATAGTCGTTCAGCGTTTATTCCTCAAAAGAATAAACACTCAAAAATTACCCGTTACAAATGAAAACAGTCGTATTAAATAGAACAGAGAGAAGAAATTGAAATTTCAACTTCGTAGTTTTAACAATTTTAGTTCCTAAGTTTATAGTTAGTTCATTCAAAACTCCAAAGATCTTAATGTATGTTTCAAAATAATTCAATCTCTATCGATTTGAACTATTTTTGGATTTCACAAGATGACTTCTTCTTGAGTTATCTCTCTGAGCTAAGTCAAAAAGTAAGACTTTAGATAATAGTTTATCACTGTACAAATAGTAACCATACAGAAAATCATCGTAATACTTAAAAGTTGCTAGAGTTTGTGCATGTACACATAACATATGGTAATGTGACACCCAAAAAATTAGACTCAATAATATGATTGAGCTAAAAACATGTTCCGCACTCTTTTTTACGCAGCTTTTCAATACAGAAAGTATTTAGCTGGACTGAAACTAATCGACTGAAAAAATTTCGGTTGAAATTTACAAAAAAAAAAAAAAAAAAAAAAAAAACTTTCTAAAAACTATTCGACATCAATGTTTCGAATTAATTAACCGATTCTAATCTTGATTGCAATATTTGATGCAGGTTTTTGAGTATCAATAATTCTACAAAGCTTCTTGAGTATATAGAAATAGAGATTCGAAAGTTATTATGAAAACTTTTATTTTAAATTTTTTTACCAATATCTCTTGAACTATAATTTATGTATGTTATAAAAATCGATTCAATTCGATCTGCTGAACACTTGATTTCTCCAAATCGGATTGAAACGGGAAATTAGATAGACGTAGATGTAAAAAATTTGTATTCAGGCACGTAAAGCGTGTTTAAGTATAACTTATTGACTTTCACCTATCGATGATATGTACGTATGTACATCATTTTTAATTCTTTTCAATCAATATTGTTCAACAGGGGTTCTTTTTTTAATGACATATTTATGATGAGACTGAATATAAATATTTATTCCAATTTTAACCGAAAACATATGCTAAAAATTTTTTTTTCTTTTTGGTAATTTTAAGTTAAGGCATATAAATGTAATTTTTCATGAATATTTTGGAATACAAATTAAAGTATAATATCCAATACTTAATAAATCTACAACAGATTTTTAAAATGAATATTAATACAAAATCGGGATACTTATTCTAAGTAATATCGATATTTTAACATTATTTGCTGAGTTAGTAACTAATTTTTAAAAGGTTTAAAAATCTTGAATCGATATAATTATATTTTGGTTAATTTAAAAGTTGATAATTTACGAATAGCCAATCGATGCTACTTTTACCATGAAAATGATACTAAACTTTCAAACAGTATAAAAAAAAAAAAACGGTATGTAATCATTTTTAGTAATAAAAATGTACCAATAAATGAAGTAGTATTTTTTAACTATTTTATATTTTTTATAAAGCTAAGAAATATGATTTCAATATTAATTGAATATTATATATTATACAATGTATCCTTGTATACTTTATCAGTCAAATTCTTAAACCTAAAAAAAAAAAAAATAATAATTTGTAGGAAATTCCAATTCCAAGTGATAAAAAAAGACAAATAATTATAAAAGTCTGTAATGCTATAGATCATTGGAGAAAATTTATTGTTAAACAAGAAACTGTTAAAATTTGAATGTTATAAGTGATTTGTGACTTAGAAATAATAATTATAATAGCAGCATATTTTTCTTTATTATAAGTCGGGTTGAATACGTTTTACTTTGAAAACTGTTTAACCGCTGGGTATTTTACCTTATTACAATGTACTTGAAGTTTCGAACGTTCAACTGAACGAATTATATAAATTGTAAATTACGCATAAAAAGCGCTGAGCATTAGAAAGAAAATACTTTTAACGAGGCATACAAAGATAAAAAAATTAGAAAAACGGTTGACCCTAAAGGGCATCTCTGCAACTTCCCGCTAATTTTATATCTAAGCGCTCAACATATCATTTTGTTTTTGAGCTCTTTGAGCTGAAATAGACAGCTGCTCTATGCTTTTGAGCTCAAAAGTTTGATAGAAGTTTCATAAAACACTATTTTTTGAATTTTCAAACCGCAATAACTTTTGAATGAATCAATCGATTTTTTTGCGGTTTAAGGCATTACACGCAGTTTTTTGAGCTCTTTAAAAAATCTTGAAGCGGGAACTAGTCAAACTTAAGTTTTCATAGAAATTCTGAAACACACACAGACATGATGACAACACCGCAGGAATGGTCAGAGAAGCTTTCTAAGACCTCAAATCGTCGAGATCTGATAAAAACTCGATTTTCGAAAAATGAGATGAAACCAATTACATTCTGATTTTTGAAAATTTTCAATTTTCTTAGCGGGAAGTTAATAATTAATTTGAATCAAGTAAATAATTTTGAACAACTTCATCTTCTTGATTTGACAAGAAAAATTCTTAAACTAAAAATTTTTCTTGGTTTAGGTAAATTAACTTGATTCAATAATTTTTTGTCTTGATTCAATACGATAAAACGCTTTCAAATTATTTTCTTGGTTCAAGAAATTTTCTCTTGATTTCAAGTTAATTTTTTTTCAGTGTAAGATCTTTATTTTTATGATTTTTCCTAATGTATCATAACGCCATAATTATACGTTTTGATTGTCTGTGGTGAACTTTTCGATTGAAAAATTAATAATCTTCAAAAAATAGGAAGTTATGAATAGGTAGTTTTGTTTTATAGGATGGAGATAGATTTATCAATTTATGAGCTGCTTTTTTCAGTTTTCTTGGGTAAAAGTACAGCCTGGATGTTGGGCAAGACACCTCCTTGAGCGATGGTGACTCCAGAGAGAAGTTTGTTTAATTCTTCATCGTTACGGATGGCCAATTGAAGATGACGTGGGATGATTCTAGTCTTTTTGTTGTCACGAGCGGCGTTACCAGCCAACTCCAAGACTTCAGCAGCCAAGTATTCCATAACGGCTGCGAGATATACTAGAGCACCAGCTCCGACACGTTCTGCGTAGTTACCTTTACGCAACATACGGTGAATACGATCCACTGGGAATTGAAGACCAGCACGGCTTGAGCGAGTCTTTGACTTTCCCTGTACTTTGCCTCCTTTACCGCGACCAGACATGATTATTAAGTTTGAGGTAAGACTGAACGACACAAAGTTGTCAGAGCGAACTCTAGCAAGTTATTGATTTCAGTCCGATTTGGAGAATGCAACTTTTGATCAGATTTCTACGTTTCGAAGTTCTAAGAAGCCGTCTCGACTATTTCCAGATGGACGTGTGTGTGTGTGTGTGTGTGTGTGTGTGTGTGTGTGTGTGTGTGTATGGATAAAATTTTGTCGGACAAAAATATCTTCAGAACGATTCAACTGATCAAGATGAGTAACGTAGCGTTTGAAAGTGTTAATTGAGAATTAGATCTAATAAGAAGTCGATCGGTCAAGCGGTTTGAAATATATGCAAAAAAATAAAAACAAATAAAAAAAACTTTCTTTCAATTTTTTTTTTTAGATATTTTTAAAATTCTTCAAGGAATGGACTCAAGATCTCCAAAAACACTTTTTTTTGCTTAAAACTGCGCCGTATACTTCCAAGAAAATTAAAATCGAATGACGCGTTTAAGAGACGTTTATTAATTTAAAACAATTCCTTTTCGAGTTCAAAAATCAACTGTTTGGAAAATATTCGAGCGATTTGAGATTGAAACGAGCGGGAAGTTTCAGGGATGCCCTCCACTATTAACCCTTTTTCTGATGTTGATTTTCTGTACGTTTTAATCTCTACCAAATGAAAATTTTTTTTAGTTTAAAGAATTGAAATAAGAATTTTTTTATTACGTGCTTTGATAACAATCATTCATGTATCAGCGATTATGTTCTGAAGCTTGCTAAGTTTAAGAAAGATAAATTGTTTTAGTATTGACTTATGGAATCATGTATTATCCGAATTTATTTATAATTTTATTTTGTAAGTTCAATGATATATTATTAGTTTACATTTAATATTAATGAGTTATTTGATAGGAAATTCGCATTTCGTAAGATATTAAAAGTAATGGAAACATGAATCTTTGTTTTTTGACTATAGCAGAAATATATTGAATGAATATCAATAGAAAAATTCTATGTGTCTAATTAATAGTGTCACAATACTGATCATAACCTACCTTCTTTTTTCTTTGGATTTTTTTTTCGATTCCATTATTTAAAATTATTAAAGCACGGTAGAAGTGAAGTTAAAATATTAATATATATATTAAAAGTTTAAAATTTGTGTTGTTATGGAAAGGAAAAAAAATGATCTAAAAAAAAGTGTTATGGAAATTAACCAAATTTCTTGATTTCTTTTCAGTATTCAACATAAATACATTAACAGAATTGCACAAATAATTATCACACTGTAACATGTATATATACACATATATATTCATTACACTTAGTAACGAATAACATTTAGAATATTCGGTAAACAGTTTATTCTAACACACAATCTTTTTAACCATTTTCTTTTAACGAATAAATCTATTGAATTCCATTTTTATGATCATCTTTAATTTTCTAACTAATTAGTAATCTAGGGAATGTTACTAGAAAATAATATTATTTATATGTTAGTTTTTTTGCTGTGATGCCTCTAGAAGCATCCAGCAGGTGACACTACTTATCAACAAAGCGGGAATTTAAACATAATTTAAATTATTTTAAATCATTCATCAATTCATAATTAAAATAGTTTAAACTGCTCCAATTAGAAAGTTTAATGTTGTTAATCTTATGTTGTAAAATATTTATTATATCGAGTATATTTTTGTTTTAAATAAATACATTTTGTGATCGAGTCCAAATGGACATTATAATCGAGTTCCGAGAAATCTTAAGTACTTGAGATTTTGAGGAAAAGTTATAAAAGTCACGTGTGAGAAAAATTCTATAATCCCTTATTTCAACGGCTAAATAATAACAACCAATATGTAACTAAAAATAAAATTGTTAAGCAACATATTTTTATTAAACTTACTTTAATAGAATATTGTAATGAAACAAATCAATTAATCAATAATTCATATTTTGTATCTAATTTAGAATTAATTAATAATTGATTTTGTAAAAATAAAATTTTATGAAATAATACCATTAGATGATATTTTTCTTCTATATAAATAATTAAACTGTTTCACAATTTTGGAGAAAACTTCATAATAGATTGACAGAAATAAAAATAAGTTTAATCTAGTTTGTAAAATACGAATATTAATGCTTTATTAGCATAAATAATTAATTCATATATAGATAATTCAAATCAATTGTCTAGAAAAATATAATATTAAATAGATAGTTAATACACTTGTAACTACCGAATAACCACTAGTATCTATTGTTTCTTATTCCTAACTTGTTGGAAACTTGCTAATGAAATACTTTAATTGTTAATATAATAGATAAATATCATTTAATATTATTTTATAAAATCTTATTCTTTTAACATTAATAATTATTTACAAGTTGGATACAGGATATGAATTGTTAATTAAATTTTTTTCGTTTCATTGCAATATTCTATTAAAGCAAGTTTAACAAAAATATGTTATGTAATGACCTTATCTTTAGTTACATATTGGTTACATTATTATTTAGGCGTTTAAACAAAGGACCATAAAATTTTTTTCACACGTGTTTTTTATGATTTTTCCTCAGAATCTCAAGTACCTAAGATTTCTCGGAATTCAACTATAATGTTCCTTTGTACTCAATATTGAGTAGTATTATATAATAATTTATATTTATTTGAAACAAAATATACTCTATATAATAAATATTCTACAACATAGAACTTAAACTTTCTAATTTTAACATTTTTCACTATTTAAATTACAAATTAATAAAATAATCTAAATTACATTTAAATTCACACTTCGCTGGCTGGTAGCGTTACCTGCTGGATGCATCTAGAGACATCGCACCAAGGTGAACGTTGAAAATGAAGAAAATGACATGACGTCTGGCAGAGAACACGTAAGCGCCCAATCCGAACGATAAATATTACTGGTTTAAGTGATGAACATTTACCTGCTTTACAAGTAGTGCCATCTGAAGGATTTATTAATGCTACAATTTTTGTATTGCTAACGCTGTCTTGGCTCACATTTGTGTAGTGAGCTTATTATATAAATATACGAATGTAATTATTATCAGAAAATAATTACAATTGTAGTTTTTTGTATATTAAGTTTTTGGAAATGGCATTCTTTATTAAGAATAGTTTTAAATTATTAGCTCAATCATCGTGTATTCCAATATCTAAACGTTAGCTAATTTTATTCCTTTTAATGTTATTGATGTGTTATCAATTCTTTAAAATGTTATTAGATATATTATTAATTCTCTAAAATTATGCAGGTTATCTATCAATTTCATCGACACTACGAAATGCCCAAACAACTTCAGAAACGGAAGACGAATCACAACGATCATGTGAGTTGAAACAATAGTTATATTCATGTATAATTATATAGATTTATTTGATTATTTTTAGCCATTGTGCGGAAGTCTTTCCATGACAATCTTGATTCAGTCAGAAGCTTTGGTCAATATGTAGCGGAATGTTTACCCAAATATGTTCAAAAAGTGCAGATGACAGCTCAAGATGAACTTGAAATTCTTATTGCTCCATCAGGAATTCGTCCTACATTATCATTCTTAAGAGATCACCATAATTCTCAGTACACTATTCTAGCCGACTTAACTGCTCTTGATGTTCCTAGTCGACCGTATCGATTTGAAGTTTGTAATTTCGTGTTATTAAAGTATTTATACTGATTGGTACTTAATAAAATGTGTTTCTTTTTTTGCAGCTAGTATACAACTTGTTGTCACTTCGATTTAATAATCGTATAAGAGTAAAATCTTATACAGATGAATTGACTCCAGTAGATTCTGTAGTTTCCATTTTTAAAGCCGCTAATTGGTACGAGAGAGAAGTTTGGGATATGTTTGGTATTTACTTTAGTGATCATCCAGATTTGCGTAGAATTTTGACAGATTATGGTTTTGAAGGGCATCCATTAAGGAAAGATTTCCCACTTAGTGGCTTCATCGAGGTATTTATTTATTTAATCACAAATATTTTGCGAAAATTGTGTTTATTTACATGGTATTCTTCGCCATATTAAATGGTCAGGAAAATTTTAGTTTTTGATTTTACCTATGTTTTGATTATCCATGAAAAAATCTTAGTTTAATATATATATATATATATATATATATATATATATATATACATAGGAGCTTTATTTGGGAATTTTCGCTGAAATTTCAAAATTTGGCCAAAAGTATCCAAACAAAGCTCCTGTAAAATATTCTATGAGAATCAAATAAATCCCTTATGCTCAAAATATGTCAGGAAATGCCCAATCAAAACTCCTGTTAAAAGCGGAACTCAAAATTCCAATTTCAAGAGGTCCATCACGGAAATTACATTTTGGCATACCCTAATGCATACATAAATATATATATAAACTTTTGAGCCAATGCCATTTTTCGACATTACTCGATGAAATGAAACATATTACGACAAAATTTTCTTACCATTACGACATAAGACCGGTTACAATAGATAGATTTCTAATGAAATCTACCTAAACAAAAAAAAAATAATAATCGCTATCTTGATATTCGGCTCATGTCTTCTTCGACAAAACTATTAACTTCGGTCTGAACTCAAACTTATCTTAATTCAATTTTTTTTCGAAACTTGTTTGTTTCTGTGTATCATATGGAAAGAAAAAATAAATTTAGAAATTATATTATACTTATTCTAGAAATGATTTTTATTATTTTTAATTACCATGAATTATGTCTCGTTGAAAGCAAATATGCAAATTTAAAAAAAAATACTATATTAAAACTAAAAATACGGTTAAATAAAATTTTTGGTAGATAACTTACTAGGGATGATACTAATGCAAATTTATTCAGAAAGTTTTGAATTGAGAAATTTCTAAATTAGGAAATGTTGCAATTGAGAGATGTATAAATTAAGATATTTCTTTAATTTCTTGTGTATAATTAGAGATGTTTATTTGTTGTTGTTTCCTATAATTGCATATGTCCATATTTTTCCGTGTCAAATAACTCAATTGTCGTCTATTAATACTGTCTTGAATTAGATTTTTAAATATTCAAAAAAATTAGAATTCCGTCAATTTTGTGGAAATAATTTTCAGACCATGGAAGATAACTTAAATCTATCAGATTTATCTTGTATTTCACGTAATTACCTTTAATATATGCTATTAATTCTCTAATTTTGATTATTTTTCGAATTCATTTTGCTACTTTAAAAATTCAAAAATATTTTCTAATACATGTATTTCGAGCCTTTATCTTCAAATAATTACTTAACCGTAAAATATAGCTTAAATCTATTAAATGAATGTTGAAGTTCACATAATTATCTTCAGATTAAGCTCGTACTTGCCTACTTTTGATAATTTTTTTTAATTTCTTTGGTTGTTCTGAAAATTATAAAAATTTTTCAATATTCATTAGGGTGATTCAAAAAAAAAGAATATTTTTTTTTTCGTTTGGTACTCTGAAAAATAGGTTCCTAGACACCTCTAAGAAAGCCTCTCCAAGCATGAGTTCTTAATTGTAACGGGAAGGTCCTCCTTCTTACAGTTTTCTATTTTTTCTTATTATCAGATAGAAAAATTTATATCTCGCTTCCAACTACTTGAAAAAATATCTTGTTCCTTAGATTTTGTAGGAAATTGAATGCTCTACAAAAAAGGTCTCTTACGATTTTTTCGTAAACCCAACCGTTTAAAAGATATTAACGGTTAAAGTTTGATTATTTTTGGGAAAATTTTTTATTTCTTATGAATTTTATAACTCAATGAAAAAAAATCATTATGAATGATGAAACTCATAGTTTTGTAGGAAATTTACTGCTCTATAAAAATGGTCTCTTATGATTTTTCGATCAAGTTGAGCGTTTACGAGATATTCATCGTCAAACATCAATGCATATCAATTTTTCTAGTTTTTGATCAATAATTCGAAAAATTTCAATTTATTCTGTGAGTTTCAAGGAAATTTAGACAAATTTGAGTTTCTATGAATAGAAATATGTTATGAACTATTTTTTTAATTAGTTTTTTTAGTCTTGGACATGTTTTATTACATTAAAACAAAAAATTAGTGCATTTTTTTAAATATATAATTCAATTTAGTGTGTTTCACTTTTTTATCGAAGAATTTATTTATTTAATTATCAACTGCCATATAATTTTCAATATTTTCAACATAACGGTACACTTTTACTGTAAATAATTTCCTCTATTGCAGTTTGGGTAGTTTTTTCGATGTTCTTTGATAATTTGCAATAAGTATTGGAATTGCTCTTCATTTTTGTCAAGCATTGATTATACTCACTAACTAATGCAACAGCTCGTTCTGCTGAATCATTAACAACTTTCAATTGGTTAAAGTATTCTTTATTTTCAATGTAACTGTCATTAGTAGGCCACGATTCAATATCTTTATCAAGGAAGTCATATGGTAAATCAAAGATTTTAAAGAGATTTAAAGACTTTTTAGAAACAAAGTCACTCAGACTTTTTGTATTAATGAATTCAAATCGTTTTTATCAATTATAAATTTTTAGCTTTAGAATCTGTACCGTTACGAGTATTAACAGCTCCAACAATATTTTTTTACTTCCAATGAAACGGTATCGTCAAATAATGATAAAATAGCAAGTTCATCACTTAAATACCATAAATGCAAAATCATTTTTTCACAAGTTGCTGAAGAAATCAATGAATTGATATTTTTGTACTCGAATAAATTTTTCAAAAACTGCAAGTCATGATTAGCAGCAGTTGTTGCAGAAGTTGATGAAAACCAAGCTTTTAAATACAGTGTAACTATAAATATACAAATTTGCCGAAGACCGTCCAATTCTTTATTAGAAAGTTTAAATTCATTTCTGAATAGAAACATTTTTAAACTGTAAATTGCCTTCGCCATCCACCTAGCATGATGAATTGCACCAGGACGTTTGAAAAAATTTCTTCTTGAGGCATTTCTCCAAGGAAAATCAACGACAATTCCAACAATTCTTTATAGTCATCTCGGGGTTGTAGTAACTATCAAAAACAATTAAAAATTTGTCAGAAACAAGAAAATTTTTTTCTTAAAATCGCAGTTAAATCATACCTGTAAGGATTGTGCAATTAAACTAGATATTTCATTTTTTTATCCAAAATGATATCAGCAACAACAGTATCTTCAATTCCAGATTTATAATTAGTTTTATTTATTTCATCCCATGATTTTTTAAATCTTCCGAACATTGGTACGTTTGGCCCAGATGACACAGGCCAATATACTTCAAATGCACTTCTCAATATGATCTCAAAAATGTGGTGACGACATAGTAACCAGATTAACTCTCTTCCCAAAGTCTTTTCAATTACCTTACATGTACCGTTATGAATTCCTGTATAAAGAAAATAGATAACTATCGTTAAATTTAATATTTTCAACAAATTGTAGATTATATTCAAAATCCAAATGAGTAAATAATTCTCAATAATTTCAAAAGTGAAATTCAGTAAGCAATAAAAATTAAACTAGAACGTTAATAATTAAATATTTTTTAGATTAAATTATCATTGATAAGTTACCTGTATTAACTGCCGTCGTGTCAAAACACATCGCCTTAACATAATTAGTAATACCCCATTCACTCAATGTCGATAAAATGGCTGATGTTTGATTGTCTGCCGTCCCAGAATTCATTTTTGGAACCCCAAGTAATTGTTCGGTACCAAATGCAGTTAAAATAACTGATAGCCGTTCCACAGATTTTGATCCAACAAGGTCATTCAGCATTTTTCCGTCCCAATGCACAACGTATTTATCGTGTGTCTTAAAGTTGTCATTAAGTCCTTTAGCAATGTCTTCTCTTTGAAGCATACGAGCTCGTTGAATTGAACTATAACTGAGCGTTGTATCTTCAATTTTAATACCTACTGCTAGTAAAACCGGAGCAATAATAAACATCGCATTTCTACTGCTGACATTAGCTCGGTCGAGTCCAAAAATGACTTCAGGAGTTAAGACATCAAGTTTTGCTCGTTTTGTTGGAATTGGAGGTTCATACTCTGAATCAGATCCAAAATTTGTAACTCCACTTAATGTATACGTAGAGAACGACTCTGATTTTTCACTTGGAACAATCGCATGACTGGTAGACGGTTGATCTAAGTCTGGAATAAGATCTGTTTTATAAATTAAACGAAGAAAATGTATAGAATTTATTCATTTTGATGACAAATAATTAAGAAAGGACTCCAAAAATTGTCTAGTCAAATGTCATCTAGTCATCTATGAAAAGTTACACTACTACCTGACTTTATAATAATTAAATATCTCAGATACTTACTACTCTCATCTATTCCCATCATAGTTGTGGTTAAGTTTGATACAGGTACATTATTAGAAAGAATCTCTTTATGGGTACCGAATTTTTGATCCAAATACAACTTTCTAATATTATCATCAAGCACTTTTAAGGATTTTTCGCTCACAATGTCGAATAATTGTTCAAGATCAGTCTGAAATTTCATTTCCTTTTGGTTTTGCGCTGAATTCTTTTTATCGAAATTTTTTTGTAATTTTAACCATTGACTGTGATAGCGAAGAAATTTTTGATTGCATTAGGAGCTCCACTAGTTGGAATCTGATTTTTTCTCCACAGTTCAATAACTTGGTCAACTGAATTTTTAGCACTTTGTTTGATTGAATACTTTAAAATTTTAAGTTGGTAGAAAAACACACGCATAACCTCTTTCACTTTTGGTAACTTACGTTCCGAAATTCTTTGTAGAGGTATTCCGATAAAACGTATTTCTTTATTCATTGTAGGTTAATTGATGATAAATAAATTTATGTGATGATTATAAGACTTATTTAAAATGAATTATTTTATTACGTATTCAAGATGATCAGTTTTAGGAACACTGAAAATACGGTATTAAATGGGTAGATACTGAAGATAGTTGAGAGTAAAAAACATAGATGGCGTTAGTTTCAGAAGACAAACAGAAGAAGAAATGGAATTCAAAACAAAAATCCCCTCGAACGAAAATTTTATGTATATTTTGTGAAAAACAATTTAAAAATACGCACTGAACAAATTTCATAATAATAAATGACAACGCAATTAGGATTTTAAATTATTAAAGATAAAATTAAAAAAATATTATTAGAATAAAAACTTTCAAATGAATTTTTGAACAGAAAACATCTATAGGAGTTGCTTTTATAATAAAAACTCAAATTTGTCTAAATTTCCTTGAAACTCACAGAATAAATTGAAATTTTTCGAATTATTGATCAAAAACTAGAAAAATTGATATGCATTGATGTTTGACGATGAATATCTCGTAAACGCTCAACTTGATCGAAAAATCATAAGAGACCATTTTTATAGAGCAGTAAATTTCCTACAAAACTATGAGTTTCATCATTCATAATGATTTTTTTCATTGAGTTATAAAATTCATAAGAAATAAAAAATTTTCCCCAAAAAATCAAACTTTAACCGTTAATATCTTTTAAACGGTTGGGTTTACGAAAAAAATCGTAAGAGACCTTTTTGTAGAGCATTCAATTTCCTACAAAATCTAAGGAACAAGATATTTTTTCAAGTAGTTGGAAGCGAGATATAAATTTTTCTATCTGATAATAAGAAAAAATAGAAAACTGTAAGAAGGAGGACCTTCCCGTTACAATTAAGAACTCATGCTTGGAGAGGCTTTCTTAGAGGTGTCTAGGAACCTATTTTTCAGAGTACCAAACGAAAAAAAAAATATTCTTTTTTTTTGAATCACCCTAATATTCATCCAAAAAATCTAACTATCCATATTGGGTGTGACCAAATGGTGTTTTTAGTAGATTACATAAAAATCTAACGATTGCAGCAGTCCTCATGGCGTAACTTTTAAAAAATTTAGCCATTGTTCGACTCATTTTGTCGAGCTGAGTTAGAAAATGTAGTCCGTTGAAAAGTTTATATATGTATGTATTTATATATTATTAATAATTTATTATTATATATTATGTATTTTTATATATTGATATGATATAACGCGGCTTGTCAGTACGATAGCGTTTTCAATTTATATTTGATTCTTCTCAAACTCAACATGTTTCGTTTATCGATAAAGTCGATGGTTAAGTTCGATAATGAGATTAATCAGACGATTAGTTAAGAAATGACAGGATTTTGAAATTTTGAAAATCGTAAAACTTGATATTTGTACCACTTCAACTTGATTTTATTACTGAACTAGATAAGATATTTAAATTTAGTAAGTTCCATCGTAAAGCTCTTTTATTAAGTTTCAAATTTCGCTCCTTAGAAGTGGTAATAGCCTTTACGTTACTCCCTTTAGAGTTCTTTAAATAAAACAGTTTTACTGTTGCAGCCGTTTTAAAATTATTGGCTGTATCATAGTATAAACATGACGTAAATTCAATAATCGTTATATTGATCAGTCTTTCGTGTAATGTATTCGGGTAAGTCGTCAGTAAATATGTCACAATTATGTTCTAAATATTGATTTCTTCAATTAAAATTTCATACGGTTTCAAAATTTTGATCAACTTAGAAACTGTCATTCCTAAGCAGTCACTTAAAATTTGAACATTGATAAATCAAATCTTCTAATCTTCAAAATTTTTTAATAAATATTTGAGAAAATTTTTACTTTACAAATAATTAACTATATAATTAAACAATAAATTAATAAATAGAAATAGTTATTTAATTAATTAATTATGTGATTAAATAACTAATAATTATTTTTATTGAATTTTTCTGTAATCAATAAATTAAAATATAAGTTATGGTTATTAATATTATTTTATAAAAAACTAGCGACCCGGCCACGCGTTGCTGTGGCTGAGTGATTTAGAAAACGTGCACAACATTGGGAAAATTTGAATTAAAACGTACCGCCATCTATGATATATTTATGTCAGGTTTACGATTAATAACTTACGATTAATAACGATAATCAACATAAGTAATCATTTTATTGTTAATTAATAAATATTGCGACCATGAATTGAAATGAAAACTATCCTATCTCTCGAGTTGGAACAAAACTCACATTTAAAAGAAAAAATAACTGAAATTGGTTAAGTAGTTTAGGAGTCCATCGCGGACAAACATCGTGACAGGAGATTTATATATATTAAGATAAATTTTCTTTATTCAAGAAATCTACTTCCATTTCGGCTGCCGAGTGGTCTTTCTTGTATTTATTTCTAAAAAATACGTGAATAAACAAAAACTTTCAATTTTAGTCATCAATAAAAAGAGAATGGAATTTTGAGAAAAAGATCTCAAAAAAAGCCATATTTTGTTTCAAATTTGACAACTTTAAAACTTGATAGTTAAAAAAAATCAAAATCCACTACAAAAAGTTTTTTGATGAATATTAGGACATAGAATAATTGCAAAACATGAAAACTAAAATTTTTTTAATTGCTTAAAAAAGCTTGGAATATCCAAACACGTATTTTCATCAAATACCTACACCTGCACAGTACTCCGTGAATACATGTAATGTATGTTTTTTTTTTCTTAGGTCCGATATGATGACGAAGTTAAACGCATAGTAGCTGAACCATTGGAATTAACCCAAGAGTTTCGCAGATTTGATTTGTCTACACCATGGGAGCAATTTCCTAATTTTAGAGAAACTCAATCATCAAAAGACATTAAAGATGAAAAAAAATAATTTCTTCAATAGAATAATTTATATCTAATGTAATGAGTTTTAATTAGTCAAATACATTTAAAAATTAGAATCTATATTTACATTTCATGATTTTAATCGATCTGTTCAATTTTTTTCTATATCTTCTCGCTAAAAATGCTGGAAATTTTCAAAACTTCGAGAAGTTATTGGTAATTATTACTAAACAAAAAAAAAAAAGATAATAAATAAACTGTTATCCTGAAACGTTTTTGTAATATATGGATTATTTCACTAAATAAATTTTTTTTGCAGAGTCAAATTAACTATTTTGAATTTTCGATTAAACGGCATAAGGGCATTCCGTTGAATTATCATGGAATGACCTATATATAATAGGGTGGGTCAAAAAAATCGAATAATTTATTTTTGATTTTATACTCTGAAAAATAGGTTCGTAGACACCTAAAAAGAATTCTCTCCAAGTATAAGCTCTTAATTATAACGGGAAGGTCCTCCGCTTTGCGGGTTTCTATTTTTTCCGAATAATCAGATAAAAAAATTTATATCTCGCTTCCAACTGCTTGGAAAAATATTCCGTGGCATAGATTTTGTGAGAAATTGAATGCTTTACAAAAAAGGTCTCTTATGACTTTTTCAAAAACTCAACCGATTAAAAGATATTCATAGTTGAAGTTTGGCTATTTTAAGGAAAATATTCGTTTTTATTATGAATTTTATAAGTCGATGAAAAAAATTATTTCGGATTGCGGAACTCATGATTTTGTAGGAAATTTACTGCTCTACAAAAATGGTCTTTTATGATTTTTGATTAAGTGAAGCCGTTACGAGATATTCATCGTCAAACATTAACGAATATCAATATTTCCAGTTTTTGATCAATAATTCGATAAATTTTAATTTAAACTATGAGTTTCAGGAAAATTTACATAAATTTGAGTTTCGATCGATAAAGAAATGTTATAAACAATTTTTTAATATTGTTTTCAGTCTTGAGCTTGTTTGATTGCATTAAAACAAGAAATTAGAGCATTTTTTTCGACATATAGCCAATGATTAGTTTAATTTGAAGTGAATGACATATTTCTTTGTCAAATTTAATATGAAAAGTATTGAATCAAGTGAGAAACAACCAGTATTTAACTTTTTTATAGATAAATTTTTATTGAATTATCAATTGCAATATAATTGTCTATATTTTTAATATAACAGTACGCTATTACTATAAATAATTTCTTTTATTACAATTTGGGAATGTTTTTGATGTTCTTTGACAACTTGCAATAAGTACTGGAATTGTTCTTCATTTTTGTCAAGCATTGATTATATTCACTGACTAATGCAACAGCTCGCTCTGCTGAATCATTGACAACTTTTAGTTGTTGAAAGTATTCTTTATTTTCGAGATAACTCTCATTAGTAGGCCATAATTCAACATCGACATCAAGAAAGTCATACGGTAGATCGAAGATTTTGAAAAGATTTAATGACTTTTTAGACACAAAGTCACTCAGAGTTCTCTGCGCCAATGAATTCAAATCTTTTTTAGCAATTACAAATCTTTTAGCTTTAGAATCTGTACCTTCACGAGTATTAACAGCTTCAACAATACTTTTTTACTTCTAATGGAACGCCATCGTCAAACAGTGATAAAATGGCAAGTTCATCGCTCAAATACCATAAGTGCGAAATCATTTTTTCACACGTAGCTGAAGAAATCAAAGGATTGATATGTTTGTACTCCAATAAATTTTTCATAAACTGCAAGTCATGATAAGCAGCAGTTGTTGCAGAAGTTGATAAAAACCAAGCTTTTAAATACAATGTGACTATAAAAATACAGAAATGACGAAGACCATGCAATTCTTTCTGGGAGAGTTTGAATTCATCTCTGAATAGATACATTTTCAAACTATAAATGGCCATAGCCATCCATCTAGCATGATGAACAGCACCAGGACGTTTGACAGAAATCTTTTCTTGAGGCATTTCTCCAAGGAAAATCAATGATAATTCCAATAATTCTTTATCTAACTTATTATAACATTTCTTTATCGATCGAAACTCAAATTTATGTAAATTTTCCTGAAACTCATAGTTTAAATTAAAATTTATCGAATTATTGATCAAAAACTGGAAATATTGATATTCGTTAATGTTTGACGATGAATATCTCGTAACGGCTTCACTTAATCAAAAAATCATAAAAGACCATTTTTGTAGAGCAGTAAATTTCCTACAAAATCATGAGTTCCGCAATCCGAAATAATTTTTTTTCATCGACTTATAAAATTCATAATAAAAACGAATATTTTCCTTAAAATAGCCAAACTTCAACTATGAATATCTTTTAATCGGTTGAGTTTTTGAAAAAGTCATAAGAGACCTTTTTTGTAAAGCATTCAATTTCTCACAAAATCTATGCCACGGAATATTTTTCCAAGCAGTTGGAAGCGAGATATAAATTTTTTTATCTGATTATTCGGAAAAAATAGAAACCCGCAAAGCGGAGGACCTTCCCGTTATAATTAAGAGCTTATACTTGGAGAGAATTCTTTTTAGGTGTCTACGAACCTATTTTTCAGAGTATAAAATCAAAAATAAATTATTCGATTTTTTTGACCCACCCTAATATATAATCATATTCAATGATATGAAATTATTCGGTCTTACAACGAAAAAAATTGTGTGAATAACAACGATTGACAAATCGTAGGCCATGACCAATCGTTTAATATTTTTACTTTTATAGTGTAACATTCTAAAAGTTTTTATTTTTGGTCAAATTTTGACATTATACCATCGCAAAATTCGTACGATTTTTTTTACCGTGTTCAGCATGATTGTATAATCATGTTTTTATGTTTTTATACAGCATCATATTGAATCATATATGATTATGTATAAATCTTTCTTTTCGGTATTGAGGTTTTGTGCCCTGGTTGAAAAAGAGAATTAAAAAGAATTAAAAATTGGAGAATTAAATTACTCCTTGGAGAATTAAATAGGATTAAAAAGATTCATGATTATAAGTTTTTTATTCAATTAAATTCTCCATGGAGAATTAAGAAGGATTAAATAACATTTCAAATAAGAAACATTCAAACTTTTGAATTCTCCGCGGAGAATTAGATGGTATTAGAAAGAATTCACATTCAGAAATTTTCTGTACTTTTGAATTCTTCGCCAAGAATTGAATAGTATTAGAAACAATTCGTATTTGGAAATTTTTAATACTTTTTAATTCTCCGTAGAGAATTAAAAAGGTTTTATCATTACAAGCTTTTGATTCTATTTAATCCTTCATGGAGAATTAAGTGGAATTAAATAGCATTTCCCTGATTAAAAAAAGGAATTTGATAGAATTAAAAAGAATTAAAATGTTAACACTTTCAAATTCTGCTGAATACTGTAAATCCTTTTTAAAAATTCACGATTAATCATATTAAATACTTTTTAATACTCAAATAATCGACAGGACTAGTAGAATATAACAGAATTAAACTAGCATTTAAAATTTTTAATTCTGATAAATACTTATCAATTCCAAAATAATATCTGAATTCTAATATTATTTCAGAATATAAAA
Organism: Cotesia typhae; assembly: GCF_013202065.1. Taxonomy (NCBI): domain Eukaryota; kingdom Metazoa; phylum Arthropoda; class Insecta; order Hymenoptera; family Braconidae; genus Cotesia; species Cotesia typhae. The sequence goes on along the minus strand of NW_027423757.1, from coordinate 571,754 downwards.
AAATTAAACTACCATTTGAAATTTCTAATTCTACTGAATACTTTTTAATCCTGAAATAATGTCTTCATTTTATTATCATTTTGAGACATAAAAGAATCCAACCAGCATTTAAAATTTCTGATTCTACTGAATACGTTTTAATCGTGAAATAATGTCTTCATTTGATTATCTTTTTAGGATATCAAAGGATTCAGCCAGTATTTATAATTTCTGTTTTTACTGAATACTTTTTTTATCCTAAAATAATGTCTTCATTTCAAGAATTCAAACTTTTCATACTGTAGAGTCCTATTAAATTCTAAAATATCGTCTCAATTTAATTTTTTTCATAGGATATAAAATGATTCGATTAGGCTTAAAATTTTGCAATTTTGTTAAATTCTCACGAATTTTGAAATAACATCTAAATTTGATTATTTTCTGGTGATTGTGTAATGATTTGAATAGACATTAAAATTGCTAATTTTGTTGATTGTAGATTAAAATAATTTTTAAATTCAATTATTTTCTTCAATTATCAGAGAATCCAACTACACATAAAGGAAAGCCCGTGTACATTTTATGTCCATGGAAAAACCCAACGAATTTTTATGTATTATTTTGGGTCAACGAATATTTGAGTATTATGAATATCGTGTTCAATTTGGTGAAAAATGATGCAAATAATTGTTAATAACAATTTAATTGTTTGAATCGTGACAACTCGAGAACCGTAAGTTTGATGGGAATTTTTGTTTAAAAAAAAAAAAAATTCAAATTGAAAAACCAGTAAACAATGTTCTGATCAATTTTTTGATAAAATTAATATTTTCAGAGATATCCCGAAAAACGACAAATAGCGGTCGGACCTCTGTCGCGCGCACGCATGCCGCGGAAAAAAATTAGGAAAATGGTTGACCCTGAAGGCCATCCCTGAAACTTCCCGCCAATTCCATACCTAAATGTTTGAAATTGCAATTATGACGTTTTTGAGCTCTTTTAGTTCAAAAATAGAATTTGTGTGTTATTTTGAGCTCTCCGAGCTCAACGAAATAGCTTTTGTATGCTTTTGACATGGCAAACCAACACCTTTTACAACGACGGAGCTGTAAGACGCGGCAAAGTCTCTCAAGACGAGGCAACTGGCCCTGATGATATCCCGACGTTGGTGATCTGGACTGGAGCTCGGAATACCCAGACACACTCTTAAATACTTACAATGCATGCTTGGTAACTGGCAAGTTTTCCGCGGTCTGGAAGCGGCAGAGGATGGTTCTCTTAAACAAAGGTAAGGAAACCCCCGCAGCACCTTCGTTGTTTAGACTACTCTGCATGCTGGACATTGCTAGAAAACTACTCGAGAAGCCCATACAAGGAAGACTCGGTAACGACATCGACCGTGCCGGAGTCTTTGCCTCCAACCAACATGGCTTTTGGAAAGGTCGTTCGACAGTCGGTGCGATCGAGAAAGTCACAAAGACAGCAAAACAAGCATGGTCTGATAACCTCAGAGTTCGTGAAGTATGTCTTCTCGTCACGCTGGAGCACAAATTTGACGTGGAGCCAGAGAATCTGGCTCTAGTCGGCAACTACCTGGACGAAAGAATGCCAATAGCGGAAACTACGGAAGGCCCACAAGAATACGCCATAACGGCTGGCGTACCGCAAGGCTCAATAATGGGGCCTGATCTATAAAATGCGGACTACGACGAGCTTTTTGGAATCTCGTTACCAAAGCAAGTAGAGCTAACGGGCTTTGCAGACGACGTTGCGGCCACAATAGTAGTAGACAGCGTAGAAGAGGCCGAATTACTGGTTCGGGAAACCATTGACGCCGTCGAGAACTGGCTTTGATAAACACCACCTGAAACTCGTCAAGCATAAAACCGAGATGGTTGTTCTGATACGTCAAAAATGGTTCCTAAAACCATTCGCTGTGGACATGGGAGAAACAACACTGACGTCAACAAGGGCCCTGCGCTGTTTAGGGATTACGATAGACGAGAAACTATCTTTCCGCGAACACCTCGACAGTGCATGCAAGAAAGCCAGCAAGACGGTGTCTAGCCTAGAAAGAATCATGACGAACAGTATTGGACCAAGAACCAAAAAGAGAAGAGTTCTTCTAGAAGCAGTCCATTCGGTACTGCTTTATGGAGTAGAAATATGGGTAGACATATTGAAGCAGAAGACATATCGGCAAAAGATAGCGACAGTAAATAGAGCCACGCCCATCGACCTACTAGCGTTTGAGAGAGTAAAACTCTATGACGCTAAAAACAGTGACGAAAACATGATAGACGCAAGAACGAGGATAAAGGCGGAAACGCAGCAAAAGTGGCAGGACCGATGGACATCGGGAGGGACGGGCAGATAGACGACGCGTCTTATCGCAAACATAGACGTCTGGCTTTTTCGGAAGTACGGGGACACGGACTTCTTCCTGACCCAGTTATTGACGGGACATGGGTGGTTCAATGCCTATATCTTTTCAAGATGAATTTGCACAGCACACCATCGTGCAAATACTGCTCAGACAAAATTGACGACGCCGAACACACGTTCTTCGAGTGTAATCGGTGGAAGGACTACAAAAGCAACACCAAAAAAACAACTGATACCACGCCCTCCCCTGAAAGCTTGGTAACCTGCATGATCAAAAAAGAAGAAAACTGGTTAGCTCTCGCAGCCTACGCACAGCGCCTTTTGAAAGAAAAAACCTTAGAAAGGGACCAGTAACCAGTAAAAACCAGAAGCAGGCGTCGTGAGACACAACATAGACTTGATTGAAGTAATGCTAACGCGGTTCCGATTCAGTTTCCGCGTAACATCTGTGAGGAAAGGAAAGAGGAAGATATTTAATCGCTTCGCTCGTGCCGCAGATGTAGGGGGTAGGCATCAATTTTTTTCAACACAATTTTTTGCGTATTTTCGACCGAGTAGCAAGAAAACTAGTATACACTACAAGGGCAGAAATTTGAGAGCCCTGAACTGCGCGCTATGATGCCCTCGGCTTTGCCACGGGCATTATGGCGCGTAGTGCAGGAATCTCAACTTTCTGCCCTTGTAGTGTAATATACTATTTTCGATTTTTTTTCGACAACGATATCTCACGAACGCATCAAGCGATTTCGACGCACTTGGTGGTGATCGATGCAGGTTTTCAAGGTTAAGAGCTGAGTAGTTTTTGAGGTTGATCGGTTCAGCCAATTCGGAGATATTTTGAAAAAATGAACAAAAAAAAACAATTTGTTATTAACGATTAAATGTACTATCGACGAGCAAAATAACTTAATTTTTCGTAATCCCCAGCAAAAAATACGTAAATATCAGTTATAAGAACCCGAAGACCTAAAAGTGCATACGGGTTTTCCTCTTTAGTCGAGGGACTATATTCTGAATTTTCAATTATCTTAAATCTTTTCGCATCTTATGTTTAGAACGAAAAATTACTGAATAGTAATTAAAATTTTGAGTCGCCTTGTATCATTATGAATCATATTTTTAGAATTTAAAAGTATTTGATAGTATTCAAAATTTTCAATCATCTTAAATCCTAATTAATCATGTTTTTAGGATTTGCAAGCATTTGATAGTATTTAACAGTTTAAATCATTTCAAATCCGGTTAAATTCTACTTTATTCTTTTGAATTCTTTTTTATTCTTTTGGATTCTCCCCAGGAACAAAATTAAAATATTGTTTAAGAATTAAAATGAATTGGTTAGTATTAAACTTTTTTTAATTCTTTTTTATTTTTTCAAATTCTTTACGAGAACCAAAATTGCTACATTTTTTTAGAATAAGAAAGGTTAAGTTAGAATTAGAAATATTGAACCCTTTTTTATCCTTTTTAATTCTAAAATGATAATAATTGTTTCGTTGGATGAATAAGAATTAAAAAAAATTCTTGAGTTCGACCTTAATTCTCCGAAGAATTGAGAGTATTGAAGAGTATTAAACAGAATTAAGAATAAGTGGTTTTTTAATCCTTTTTAATTCTCTTTTTTAAACAGGGATGTATTGATTATGTATTGCATTATATATTACCATATACAATTATATACATTTATATATAAAGCTATGTATAATCTTGTCTGATTATGTGTAGTATCATATACTGTTTTAAGGGGTTATACATGATTATGTAAGATTATATATATAAATTTTTATCGGGAAAGTAAGCAGACTTTTACTAAGCTATTTTCATTCTTAATATGAATTTTAGAGAAAAAAACGATGTCAATAATTTATTTTTTAAAGGGTTGTCGATTTATAAATTAATTTTTCTAAGTTTCTTCTCATGAGATGAGAAAACAGTAAATAAGATAAATATGTTAATTTTTGACTACGAATCAAGCTATTTTCGTCAAGCAATGTCATGTCACTGATTGATCATTTTTTGGAAGTATTAATAATACATAGTATTAATAATGTTGAAATCGATATCAAAAGTAATTGTTGCTTTTTTTCTATTACGCTTTTTCTCGATTTCAGTCCTATGACAGGCACCTATACAATCACGAAACGTAGGGGAAGTCTACAAGAGTTCCTGCTAATACTACAATAGAGTCATCGATCATTCGTACGAAATGTCCTTGATTGGTATTCTAACTGAAAGAATTATAGGCAGCGGACTCAACTGGATGGGGTATGTAGTAGCTGAAGTAAAATAGAGAAAAAAAGATAAAAAAAAAAATCTACCCTTATAGAATTGAAGAAAATTAAAAAAAAATCCAGATTAAGCAAAATTCGAATCAGAAATTATAGTTTTTCCTTAGTATCATCACATCATAATAGTATATAATAGTATATCTTCTGATGAGGTTAAATTTAACTATTATCTTAAGATATATATTTTAATAAAATCAATAGTTGACGTTTATTTTCGATGTATCCCTAATGAAAAAAAATATCGAAAATAGGAAATTTGTAATCTTTTTTAATTTTCTTGAATAATTTGAATCCTACCCATTTTGAGAAAACTTCGTACACGGAAAGAAATTTTCTTGAAAAATTACCGTTAAATTCACTGTAATCAAGGGATATACCACGGTCCTTTTATTTATTAATGTTTTTGAAATAAAAATTACGAAAAAGTTCATTTATTTTATGGTAGACTTCATAAAATTTACCAAAAACTTAATAAAATTTACCAGAGGATCTTTAAGTTTGAATTGATTGAGCTAGATATTTTGAAGTAATTCTGAAAAAACACTTTTTTCGACAACAATATCTTTCGAATGAATCAACCGATTTTGACCAGGTTATCGACGTGGTTTTTTGATGTTAAAAGCTGATTAATTTTTTAAATCGATTGGTAAAGTTGTTTAAAAGTTATTTCAAACAAACTACATTGCAAAAAATTTTTTTTTCGCAGTTTATTTTTGAGATTTCTCAAAATCTATTGATCCGGATCGGTCCAAATCACATTCAAAATCGAAGTTTGGCCATGCCTTTCCGAATGGCACCACACACACACACACACACACACACACACACACACACACACACACACACACACACACACACACACACACACACACACGAATACACACACACACACACACACACACACACACACACACGCACAATATTTCTGAATAGTTTAAGTCCCTTCCCATGTAGGGACTGCTAGAGGTGAATGACGGGGCCTTACCTGGATCAGTACTGAGCAACCAAGTTTGGCGCACCGATATTGGCCCATGCTTGGGACAAGACTTGGTAATCAGCCTCGGCCGGCCCAATGATTATCCGAGCCTGGGCCAACACTGGTTTGCCATAGAATGGCCGAGGCAAATGAATCCAACCTTGGACCAAGACTGGGCAATCTAACCTTGACCAACTCAATGATTACCTGAGCGTTAACCAAGACTGGAAAGCCTAGCCTTTGAATGGTAACTTGAGCCAGAATTGGGCAACTTAACCTTAGGCAATTAATGGAAAATCCAACTTTAATTAATCATTAATTATCGAATTTGGAGCAGTAAATATTTATTGCTTAACGAATATTTGCTAGCAAATGCTAAAATTGAAAATTTATTGTTTAAACATAACAACTGCATATCGTCAAAATTGATATGATTTAAAAAAAAAATTAAAATATAATAATTTACAATTGAATTTTTAGTATTAATAATTTTAAAGACTAAAATTTATAACAAGATAAAAAATATACATAGACTATATATGTACAAAGTCTAATGTAATACCCTGATTCAGAAAGATGATTTGAAATGATTACCTCCATGTTAATTGTATATCTATATAGTGTTAAAATCAGATGCTTTTAAATCATTTCAAATCATTTCAAATTAGATTTCTTAATCAAGGTATAAGAACTTGACTCTTGCATTTTTTTTTAACTCATAAACATTTGTAAAAAATAGTTAATTTTTATCAAAACACACGATTACATAACATAAATTATATAAATAATAAACCGTTACATTTCGGCACCATATAGATTTAGCTTATAAGAATGATGAGATGTGTATTAACTCACAGTCGTACATCAAAATTAAGATAAAAAATGATACTTAAAAAATTCTTTTTATATCATTTTATATCAAATGGCATGGGCCAGACTTGAAAATTAACTATGGCCCAATTCTGGTAAACAGGCACAGCCCGAGTTTGAAAATTAACTGTGGCCCAATTCTGGTATCCAGGCATGGGCCAGTCGTGATAACAAGGCTTGGGCCAATGTTATCATTTCAGACTTGAACCAAGACGGGGCCAACTCTGCTTTACAAGCCTGGCCTAGAGTTGTACATAGTTGTACATGGTTGGGCCAGATCTAGGCCAAACCTGGGCTCGCCTTACCTTCTTATATGGGCTTTGGCAATGTTTGTAGTTCGAAAATTTGATGTATCAAGCTAGGTTTGTATTAGTTGAAAATGATAATTTTGTGAAATTAAATTTAGGCCGTCGGGCTGAATTTAATTAATTTGTGCTGAATAAATAATGAGTGTTAGTTTTGTAAATTAATAAAGAGTAAAGATCAGGTGTAATTAGTAAGAAATTTTGGTATATAAGTATTAGTAAATTTATGTCTGGTGGATACTTAAAAAATAAGTATATTGAGTCTGCGAATTAGTAGAGAGGTTCTCAACTAAGCAGCATTAAGCGTAATTGAAGAAAATTAAATTGTTAATTTTAAATTGTTTCATGATGAATAAATAATTTTATTGGAGCGCGGCATGATGGCCGAGCGGACTAAGTCATTATCCCGTTAGTTCGGTCGCACATCATGCCGTGAGGCGAGGGTTCGAGCCCCGACGGTTGTTAGAATAGTTCCAACACCAATCGTCGGGGGTCGCTCCGGTAGCCGAACTGTACTGGCATGGGTTTTCTCTGTGGTTTCCCCATCGCCACTATTCCAACAACCGATCGAAAGGGGTGAGGAATAGGGTAAATGCAGTACAGAAAGCACAAGTCGGTCCACAGCCACATCGAGAGTAATGAAAGATATGCGCAAGAATAATATATTGATAACATTAAAAGAGAGTGCAAAAAATGTTGATAATAAAAAAATGGAGAGATAGTGAAATATGTTGATAATAAAAAAAAAAAGTGGAGAATATATTGGAATATGTTGATAATAAAAAGTGGATGAAGGTTGAAAGATTGTGTTGAATATAAAAAAGCGAGGAACATACGATGATAATAGAGAGAATAAACTAAATGTGAAGACGCTGAGACAATCAGCCTTGTAAAAGCCAAAATTGGTATACAAGTAAAACTCATAATAATAATAATTTTATTGGATATTAATATTTTCTCAGTATTATTTTGCAGCTCACCTAAACTTCTTAATACCTTGACTTTCCCTTCTCATGCTTTCTTGGTTCCTGGGACACCGCGTATAACATTTCAGTGGTGCTATTTTCAAGAGGAAAGGGGTGAACGAGAAGGCAATGCTCCAGTTACATAAAAGTATTAAATAAATAGAATATTTCAGAATCGTTCTAAATCTTTCGAGAAAATGTAATTTGCTTATTATTCCACTAGTAAAAAATATTTGGAAAAGTAAGTGTTTTTGAATCATTTCCAATCTTTCCATAAAATAAAATTCGGATATTATTGAGCGATTGGAAAATTTTCATAAACATTCAAAAATGAATGAATGATCCGAATCTTTTCGAATCTTTCGTTAAATCAAAACTTCAAAAAGTATATAATGGTTCGAAAGTGTTTTAAAAATTGAATGATTCTAAATCATCTTAAATCTTCAAAATAACACAGGTTTGAAAATATTTAAAAGGATTTAATGTTCAAAAATTGAGAGGATTTTGACTATTCAGGAGAAGTAAAAACGATTTCAAATTGTTATTTTTAATTTTTTCAAATATTTTTACTCTATGAGTTACGGTGCGATTATAAAGTATTTAGAATAATTAAAAATAACTCATTTTTTAAATGAATTATTTAGTGTATATGAATTTAAAGAATTTAAAGGTGTTAAAAAATAATTAGTATATTACACACCTAGGGAAGTAAAGTAAGAAATGTCTCAGATCACATGTAATTGTTCTTATTTTTCTTCCCAAGGGGTGTAATATGGTATTGAATCGCTCAAAAATTTTTAGAAAAATTCGAAAAAAAGTTTGGAAAATCCGAAAGTTATCGCCTCATAGCGGTCATTTAATTTTTACAAAAAAGATTATGAAAACAGTTGACCCTGAAGACCATCCCTGCAATTTCCTAATAATTCGAAACCTAGGCACTTAAAATTGTACTTATGACGTTTTGAGCTCGTCGAGTTCAAAAATACAATTGATGTGTTATTTTGAGCTTTCCAAACTCAAAGAGATAGCTTTTCTTGGATTCTATGCTTAAGCTCTTCGAACTCAAAAGTCTAATTGAAGTTTGATAAAACACTATTGTTTGAATTTTCAAACCTCAATAACTTTTGAATGAATGAATCGATTTTCACGAGGTTGGCGGCATTCGACGCCGTTTTTAAGCCTCATAATCATGAATAATTTTTAAGTTTGAATAGATTGACCTAGGAATTTCGAAGTAATTCCGAAAAAACACTTTTTTCGATTTTTTTGTCGTTCACAATGTCTCTCGACTGACGTGATTTTTCAAAATTATAAGAGCTGATTAGTTTTTAGAGTTGATCGATAGAGCCTTTTAAAAGTAATTTAAAAAAAAAAAACATTGAAAAAAAATTTGTTTCTCAGTTTTATTGAAATTTCTCCAAATCTATCGATACGAATCGGTTCAAATTCACAGGAGATCTAAGTTTGACGGAACTCTTGGGAACGCCGTTTGGTAGGTTCCGACACACACACACACACACACACACACACATGCGCTTTTTTTTAATTGTGTGATTGAGGAAAACAACTAACAGAACTATTATTTAAGAGGGCAAATAAAAGAATTATGACAGGTAATTTTATATCAAAATTGGATCATATAAATGATTCTACGTTAGACATATACTCGATATACATAACACTATAAATCCCATTAGTACCAAGTAGTGCTAGGCTCTACACGTTTCTCGGCATAATTATAAGCTGTCATGTGAACTTTATAATAATTGTGTCAAAATTATCGACCTTGTTATGGAAATGTGTATTTCTGGGCAGAAAAAAGTGCCATTCGGCAGTCGACATGGAAGTAGATTTTTTATCTGAATAAAATCTATAAATCTAAAAATCTAGAAATATCATTATAATGCTTAAATTAAAGCTTATTCAAATAGCTTTCAGTTGCGATTTACAGAAATTCGATAAGTTGTCGCATTCAAAAGTTATAAAAGAAAGAATGCAAAAAAAATGTATTTTAACGATTTTGAAAATTCTCTAATGCTGTCATTTCTAAATTATTTAATCCATCAAGCCAATTTTTTTTATCTTGACTTCCTTTTTCGTCTGTAAAATAAGTTTGTTGAGTTTGGTAAACATTCGTATTGAATTGTAGAACCGCGGATAGAAAAATTTATGTATAATTGAATATACTATACAGGGTGTCTCTGAAGTGGCGGGAGTAATTGTTGGGGTCGATAGAGAAAAAAATACTGAATCGAAAGTTCCTGAGCCAAAAATTTTTTTGGGCCATAGAATTTGAGTTATGAATTAAAAACGATAGCCAATCAGAAGCGCGCTATTCGAGAAATGAAAATGAGCGGGGAAGTAGAGGAGACGCGAGAGTGAGATGCTGCAATAGCAGCTTACTCGCTCACACAAAGCCGAGCATGAGAGGGGATTGTGACGCTATGAGCCGAGTACGTAAGTGTGAATGAGTGGATGTATGAGGTCGCAAGCGGACGGCTTAATGTATGAGTGTGTGTCCGTGTATCGCAGCATTATTGGAGGCGTTGTAACGCTGAATTAAAGCTAACCGGGTACTCTAAGACAGAGGAAAAAATTTTAATTTTTATTTTTATTCGAAAAAATTTAATAAAAAAAAATAAAAAGGCCCAAGATTTAACCAGACCCACAGAAACGGAGAGTAAATTTTTAATTCTCATTTATTTTGCTGGGGATTATTTTCAAATACAAAAAAAAAAAAAAAAGGCTAAGATTCAACTGGAATCCAAAAAGAGATGGATGAAAAATTTTATTTTTATTTTTAATCAGCAAAATTATTTTTCTTTAAAAAAGAGCCCAATCTCGACTGGAGCAAGAAAAATGATTGAAAAATTTTATTATTAATTTTCAATCAACAAAATTATTATAAAAAAATAAATGGGCCCAAGTCTCAACCGGACCCAAACAAACGGATAAAAATTTTTATTACTTACTTAATTTGGTGGAAATTATTTTTAAAAACGAAGAAAATTCCCAAGACTCGATCGGACCCAAAAAAAAATAATTAAAAGAATTTTTTCCTTATTTTCAATCACCAAAATCATGTTTCTTCAAAAAAGGCCCAATCTCAACCGGACTAGAAGAAACTGATTGAAAAATTTTATTTTTTATTATTAATCGAGAAAATTATTTTGAAAAAAAAAATAGGGCCCAGAATCAACCGGACAAACAATGGACTTGAGTTCAATTTTTTTCTTAATTTATAATTTGACATTCTACCTGTTAATTCACCGATAGATAATTCTAATAAAAATATCAAAATTATTCGGACTTGAGTTCAATTTTTTTCTTAATTTATAATTTGACACTCTACCTGTTAATTCACTGATAGATAATTCTAATAAAAATATCAAAATTATTCGGACTTGAGTTCAATTTTTTCTTAATTTATAATTTGACATTCTACCTGTTAATTCACTGATAGATAATTCTATTAAAAATATCAAAATTATTCGGACTTGAGTTCAATTTTTTTTTTTAATTTATCATTTGACATTTCGCTTGTTGATTAAGTGATTAATAATTTTAATAATAATATCAAAATTATCAGGACTCGAGAGCGATTTTTTTAGTATATTTTTTTACATTTTACCTGTCAATTAACTGATAAATAATTTCAATTAAAATATCAAAATTATTCGGACTTGAGTTCAATTTTTTTTTTTAATTTATTAGTTGACATTTTACCTGTTAATTAACTGATAAATAATTTTAATAAAAATATTAAAATTATCAGGACTCGAGAGCGATTTTTTTCAATTCCTTATTTGACATTTTACCTGTCAATTAATTAAAAAATAATTTTAATTAAAATATCAAAATTATTGGGACTTGAGTTCAATGTTTGTTTTAATTTATTTTTGACATTTTACCTGACGATTAATTGAAAAATTATTTTACAGAATAATTCCCAGCAAAATAAATGAGAAATGAAAGTTTTCCATCCGTTTGGTTGGGTCCGGTTGAGTCTTGGGCAATTCCTTCTGTTTTCAAAAATTATTCCGAGCATAAGAAATAAGTAATAAAAATTTTCTATCTGTTCGTTTTGGTCCGGTTGAGTCTGGGGCCTATTTTCTTTTTTGAAATAATTTTGTCAATTAATAATTGATAATAAATTTTTTCAATCAGTTTTTTATCGTCTTGTCAAGATTAGGCTGATTTTTGTTCAATAAATTTTTGTTTGTTATTGAAAAGAGAAAATAAATTTTTTTGCATTCTTCTATTCTTGGCTCTGGTCGAGTCTTGGGCATTTTTTCGTTTTTAAAAATAATTCCTAGCAAAATGAATGGGAAATAAAAGTTTTCGATCCGTTTGTTTGGGTCCGATTGAGTCTGGGGCCTATTAATTTTTTTTTAAGAATAATGTTGTTAATTAATAATTGATAATAAAATTTTTCAATCAGTTATTCGAAGTCTGTTTGAGATTGGGCCTTTCTTTTCAAGGAAAATTAATCTTGGTGATCAAGTAATAAAAAATTTCTATCCGTTTATTTGGGTCCTGCTGCGTCTTGGGTCTATTTTTTTTTTTTCTTAATAATTTAGTTAATTAATATTTAGAAATAAAATTTTTCGATTTATCTTTTTTTGGGTCCGGTCGAGTCTTGGGCGATTTTCTTCGTTTTTTAAAATAATTCCCATCAAAATAAATAAGTAATTAAAACTATCTATCTGTTTGTTTGGGTCCGGTTGAGTCTGCGGACTATTTTTTTTTTTAAATAATTTTGTTGATTGAAAATTAATAATAAAATTTTTTAATCATTTTTTTGCTCCAGTCGAGATTGGGCCTTTTTTAAAAGAAACAATTTTGCTGATTGAAAATAAGGAAAAATTTTTGTACTGTTATTTTTTTGGATCCGATCGAGTCTTGGGCATTTTTTCGTTTTTAAAGATAATTTCCAGCAAATTAAGTAAGTAATAAAAATTTTTATCCGTTTGTTTGGGTCCGGTTGAGACTTGGGCCCATTTATTTTTTTATAATAATTTTGTTGATTGAAAATTAATAATAAAATTTTTCAATCATTTTTTCTTGCTCCAGTCGAGATTGGGCTCTTTTTTAAAGAAAAATAATTTTGCTGATTAAAAATAAAAAATAAAATTTTTTCATCCATCTCTTTTTGGATTCCAGTTGAATCTTAGCCTTTTTTTTGTATTTGAAAATAATCCCCAGCAAAATAAATGAGAATTAAAAATTTACTCTCCGTTTCTGTGGGTCTGGTTAAATCTTGGGCCTTTTTATTTTTTTTTATTAAATTTTTTTCGAATAAAAATAAAAATTAAAATTTTTTCCTCTGTCTTAGAGTACCCGGTTAGCTTTAATTCAGCGTTACAACGCCTCCAATAATGCTGCGATACACGGACACACACTCATACATTAAGCCGTCCGCTTGCGACCTCATACATCCACTCATTCACACTTACGTACTCGGCTCATAGCGTCACAATCCCCTCTCATGCTCGGCTTTGTGTGAGCGAGTAAGCTGCTATTGCAGCATCTCACTCTCGCGTCTCCTCTACTTCCCCGCTCATTTTCATTTCTCGAATAGCGCGCTTCTGATTGGCTATCGTTTTTAATTCATAACTCAAATTCTATGGCCCAAAAAAATTTTTGGCTCAGGAACTTTCGATTCAGTATTTTTTTCTCTATCGACCCCAACAATTACTCCCGCCACTTCAGAGACACCCTGTATATGATCATATATAAAAAACGACCTTATATAATTATCGATAACTATACTTCTACTAATCAAAAATGCGTCATTTTTTGTTATTTCAGATCAGAAGGAGAGATCAATCGACACGCACCAGTAAGGTCCATTTTTTTTTGGAGAAGGGAACTTCAGCGCCATTTTTCTAATTAAAAATAGTATATTACACACCTATCTCTCTAAAAATGAAATAGTAGATTTTCACTGGTTCACAGTGCATATGCACTGTTTTGCACAGTTATAAGTATACCACTTGGAATCAGTGAATTTTGACTATTTCACCTAGTGAATTCATAATATCACTAATTTATACAGTGAACTCTCCTGTTTAAATTAGTGGTAGAAAATTCTCACAGAATTAGTAAATTTCACTGTAATTATTGATAGTGAAAATTACTGTTTAAACAAGTGAAACTCACTGCAATCATTGGTGATAAGAATTACTAATACAAATAGTAGAAATTACTGAAATTATTGGTACTAATAACTACTCTATTTAAATCAGTGAAACCCACTGCAATGACTAGTGATATAACGTATTTATAGAATTAGTGACAATCACTATAATCATTAGTGATAAAAATACTATTCGAGTCAGTGAAATTCACTGCAATCACTAGTGATAAGAAGTTCTAACAGAATTCGTGAAATTTACTATTTTGCTTCATGAGAATTCTACAAGGTAAATCAGTAAATTTTTTGGAAATAAATAAAATCTAATAAAAGTGGAAGAATAATTAAGTAATCAAAGTTATTACAAAGTAATAATTTATATCATAATAAAACACAATAAAAGATAATTTTGTTTACAAACAGTACATGTCATTACTTATTGAGTAATAAATCAGTAAAAGTGCTACATAAAAAAACTTGTTTAAGTAATTATAATAAGTTCAATAAAAATTCAAAAAGATTTTCTTTTTGATATAAAACTTGTTTTTAAAAACAATAAGAAAGTAAAGTGTAGCAAGAAGTAATAAGTAAAAAGTAGAAATAAGTAATCATAAAAAAAAATTTTTAGTCCGAAACATCATCCTCAGACAAATGCTGACTATCGTTATTTTTGTTACTCTTGTAACTCTTGTCATTAGTGTCGATCTTGAAATTAACAATATTCGTATGTAAAAAGGACACCATACTTTTTGGGTTAACTTTCATTTGGAAAATGTAATAGTCGATGAAATTGTAAAAATTTTTTAATTTTTCGGGATATTCGACATTCAACACATAATATGTTTTGTAGAGAAGATCAAATGAAGTGATAGGTTTACAAGTGATAGCAGGATGGACGCCAATAAACCACCCATCGCCTTGTATAAAAGTTTTGTCTACTGATTGACCCGAATGAGTAATCAAATAAGGCTGTATAGCTTTTTTCGACTGTTGTCGAAGTTGTTTTGCGAAATCTTCAACATTTGTCCCTTCCTAAATGATAAAAATCGCAATTAAAATTAAATCTATATAAATATAAAATATATTCAAATTAAGATTATATGTACATGAAAAAAAACCTACTGATACAAGTTTGACGAGTTCATCATTCGGGAACACTTTTTTCATAATTGGAGTGTCATTTTCTATTTCTTCGTATTTCTAGAAAAATTTTACCATTTATTTAAATGAGACAAACACAGTAATAAGATTAAAAATAAATTAACAAATATTTACGCGTTTTTTTCCTTTTCCTTGTCCGACTTTTTTATTTTTTTCATTTTCTTGGTCATTTTTCTTCTGTTGGTCTTTTTTCACTTCTTCAGCTTTCTTTATTTTTGAAATTTCCGCGTTTGATATGGGCAATAGTTCCGTAAGAATTAATAGTGCTCGAAAATTATCTATAAAAATTAAATCAATAGATATTTAATTAGAAATAGTAATGACTAATACTTCGAAGCAACAAATTACTTACCATCTTTGATGTTATCTGATGTTGCAAATATCTCTGGTCGTAAATTTTCAGCATAAAACAAAATCTTCTGAGTATATAACGTAGGAAATTTTGATATTAAATTATCTTGTGACTTAGGATAAATTGATTGAAATTCTCTGTCAATCTGTTAATAAATTTAGTTGTTAGAATATAGATGAAAAATATGAATTATCAATTAAACAATCGATTTTACCAGTTCACCATGATAATCTAAAAATCGAGAAAACTTTTTAAAAATTTCCGATATCGTTGGACTTTCTTTTTTAATCCAATGGCGTCGATATTCCCTGGTTGCATCCATCAGAAATACAATGTGGTCTTTATTTTGGTCTGTTGGATTTTTCCTTTGTAAAATAGATATTTAAAGTAATAAAAGTTAATGTATTAGTGCATTAAAAATTAAAATTATTGAGATAAATAAATATAATTTTTTTAGTTGATATACCTGATTATTTATTTCTTGGACGTTAAAATTCAGATCACGAGTATTTAGTGGTTCGGATTTAGTCTTCGAGGATTTTTTAATGTCACTTTTCTTGTACTTTTTATCAGAAGGATGTAAATTAGTTCTTAAACATTGCAGACGCCACTCAATGAATCCTTTTTGCCCGTCAAGACTGAAATAATGCTCCTAAAATTTATAAAATAAATACAGTCAATTTTTATGTTATTTAATAAAGTAGTATACAGATATATAGTATAATGGACAATATATTCATAATTACCCAGCCAGTTTGGGAATAATTATCTTTCAGACGCGGAAACTCAGTAATAATTGCTTGAGCAAGAGCACGTTTAGCTGGCTTTGGAGGATAACTGAAAGAAATCAATTATAATTATTAGTGATATTTACAATATTTATAAATACCTATTAATTAATTTTCCTTAAAATCAGAGAACGTATATAACTTAAAAAAATGATTATTCGACTACACCCTACATCAATAAGAAGAATTTTCGACTGAACTCGAAATGAATTAGTCTAAAATAAAGATTATCTCATAAACTTTGATAAAAATTATAAAAGAATAGAAAAATAATTGGCATTTAAAGGTTATTTAAAAAAAAATCTTAAGTTCAAAGTTTGACGGACATTTCTAAACTTTTAGTCATGGAATGAATAGAAAAAATTATAA
Organism: Cotesia typhae; assembly: GCF_013202065.1. NCBI lineage: Eukaryota > Metazoa > Arthropoda > Insecta > Hymenoptera > Braconidae > Cotesia > Cotesia typhae. The sequence goes on along the minus strand of NW_027423757.1, from coordinate 555,180 downwards.
ATCATCAATGGTTACTAACTTCAATTGGAGCTTATTGTGTAGGCCTAAAGATAATTTAATAATAGTTGACCTATGATTTATGGCTAAAGAATTATTTCAATATGAATGACTAAATTTGACTATTTTTTAAATCTTGAAATACCCACTACTTGCAAATTAACCGGCCGATCTTGTTCATTTTTGGTATTAAATAAAATAAATCCACAAAAATTCATAAAAATCTGTTTAAAAATGTGAAAGTAATGCAGGTGACATGAAGCGTTACATCGCTAATATATATAAATATATATTCAGTCTAATAAATATAAAATTACGTACTGGCTTTTCTGAAAACTGACAAGTTCTGCCACAACAAGCCTGACTAGTGATCGCCGGTGATTCTCGTGAAAAAGCTGATTTTCATCTTCTAAAATTTTTAACAGTTTTGAGCCTTGTTTTGTTTTCTCATTCAATAGAAATTTTCGTACTGTTTCATATTGCTAAAACATCAATAATAAAATATTTAATGTTAAAAACAAAGACATAAAAATTAGAAAAATATTTAAAATAAGATATTGAGTGAACATACCGAAAATTTAGCAGGATCAATTGTAGAAAAGTTAACGGTATTACTTCCAGGCTGGGACAAAGTACTCGCTGTGCTAATTTCAGGCTGTGACGTAATGCATGATTGCTGCGATGAATTAATATCAGAATTAACCTGGATTATACCTGTTTCATTAGGAATCGAATTTGGCAATTTTATCGAATTTAATACTTTTAGTATTAATTTCTGGGGACCAATTTTTATTCCCATTGATTGCAGATCTTCTTTTGTTAATTCGATAAATGCCTTTCCATTGATGCGTTGAGCTAAATAAAAAATCAAAAAATTATTAGTCGTCTGGATGAATATTTATCATTATACACAGTCATATCCAAGCAAAAAAAAATAAATTAGAGTTTGAAAAGTCTCACCCAAAAACAATCGGTTAAAAAAAAAGCATTTAGTTAGTCATAAGATGTAATGACGGAGACTTATGTAAAGATTGTCACATTGTGCTTTATTCCAACAAGAAAAAGGTTTGTAATAGGCTAAGTCAGAAAGATTAATGAATAGTTGTGTATTCAAGTCAGCATCAAATTCTATATGATACGCGTGTAACGTAGTATCAAATGAAACTGTTGTATAAACTGAAATCAAGAGATAGACATCAATATCATTCAATAAAATTATTTCATCAATCTTTGCAAATAATGGTAAATTATCAGCACGAAGTCGAGAAGATTCAAGACATACATATAATCCTACGCGAAATTCAACATCATTTACTTTTATAGAATTCGTACGATATACTTCATCATTATTATTGTAATTACGATCAACCAAGAATCGCTGACTCAGAGTGTCTTCGATCGATACGTTTCTTCCCGAAAATTTGCGAAGTTGAAAAAGTGTCACATCTTTTCCACCCCACTTAGCGCTTTGACCACATTGGAAAATTCTAATTAATGTTTTAGGAGGATTTTTAAAATTGTGGACGACTTCAGCACGAACTTGGGCAAAATGATGTTTAGCTTCATAACGCATACATGAATAATTGGCCAGAGGACTAGACCACTGTATACATCTAGGATAGTGTGATAGATGATGAAACTTATTAATTTCACTAACATTTGAAAATAATTTTTGAAATCTCCAGCGAAATTCTCTGATTAAAGCATTAAAATATGGAAGAAGAGAATTTGTTATTTTAGGAGCGAAAACCAATTCCATTATTTGTAATAAATTAAGTACAAGTGTCATATGCTCATCATCGCTATCAATTTCATCAGCAAGTAAAAATGGTAGTGCCCGTGTCAAAGTCCATGTTTGCATAGCGTTCTGACTCAAAGTGTGGTCTTTTTTTCGTAACATGTTATCGGTAAAATTAGATGAAGGTTTATTTTTCATCTCGCAATAACCCCATTGAAAAGAAGAAATCTTGCCATTGAAAATTTTAACGTCAAATTTCTGTTGATCTATGATGTAATGTTTCAAAACCAGTTTCAGAATCATAGGGCAGATGCCACATAGGAAGTCATGCATAGGATCGAAAATTTTGTTGCGTAAAATATGAAAATATTTCGACTCATTTAAACAAGAATCCCCTCGGACACCTGTTTGGGTTTTTACTTCATCAGAATAATTTGATGCCTTTAGAGAATCCTAATGAACTTGAAATAATTCTTCAGATCGTTCTTGACCAAGCTTGAGAGTTCCTACACGTAGATTAGCTCGAGAATACATGCACATGCGGCAAAATTGGTTAGCAGAAGGTCCTAATAAATTAAACACATCATGAACTGCAAGCCCATCGCCACAAAAAGCAGCAATGGAAGCACGAAGTATGAAGTTACCACTTTCCAATTCTGTTAACACTCCATCGTCACTTTCTAATAGCGCTAGGTCATTTAAGAAGGGTCGCAATATTTGACTAAAACCATATTTTTTCACATCGGCATCACAACAAAGTAGAAGCACATGAATAGAATTGAGATCAGAATTGATGTGTGGTGGTAGATTTTGAATAGTATAGTAGAAAGCACCGAGTTTGTGAACGCCTGTCTTAGATCCTAGTGGATTGACAATTTCAAACTCATCATAATAGAGCTGTAGTCTGAGAGCATTCGGATATTGCAAAAAAAATTCATGATTCTGAGCGTGCTCACCATCGAGAAAAGAACCCAATATACCATTTGGAGACTTCTGTTCCGCCAAAATTGCTTCTAATATATCTGGATTGGAAATTACTAATTTTAAAGTGTCAATAACTGGTACGTATTGACAGGTTTCCATCACCAAATCGGGTGTATACGTACCGGAACTCCGATCGAGTTTTTGATCTATTCGATAATCTAGTGGAATTTCCACTGGATGAATATACCCAAAATGAGCCTCCAAAGCAGCTATTTGGTTATCCAACGTCTTGAGTCCAGTAAACATTCCATCGAAATTAAAAGCGCTTAAAATGTTTTTTGCTCGGTCGTTATTGATTAAACCTTCTTCAACGAAAAAATCACTAACTTTTTTTTTCAAGAACTCACTAGTATTGATTAATAGTTCTTCAAATTCATCTAAAACTTCTGTTAACGTTGTGGTCGTCATCGAAGCTTTACACTGAAACCGCGCAACCATTTGAATGATATATTTGCGCATATTAAATTCATTATTATTATTATTTGTTATTAATTGCTCAGGGGGGTTTTCCCCGGAGTCCGACTCTCCGAGGGCCCAGCCTGAGCGCCATCCATTACTGCTGCACCACTCCGCACAACAAGGCGGTTAGTGAGTGCAGCAGGCCAAATTCATTTGCCTAAGTAGACGCAGGGATCCCAAAATGACAGCCTTTTGCATCCGCACTGCTAGAGACACGGCTGCTGAACTGCAAACCGGTATCTTCGCAAGTGAAGACACAAAAGACTGTTTCATCCCTCCAAGGACGCCGACAACCAAAACGACGAGCTTGACACGGTAACCTGGGTAGAGTTTGCCAATTTCAAACAGGAGATCCTGATATATCTGGTGTTTGTGCTCTTCTTTGGCCGAGATATTGTATTCGGCTGGGGCCGAAAACTCAATGACATAAATGTCACGAGTAGCCTTGTCAAAGAGCACAATATCAGGTTTGTTGTGGTCAATCCGCCGGGTTGTTGCGAATGGTATGTTCCAATAAATTTTGGAACTGTCATTCTCAACAACCTGCGGAATATCTCCTGGCAGATAAGGCAGCACTGGTGTCTCATCGATACCGCAGCTATATCTGAGATGATAATAGAGTACTCGCAGGGCAGCATTGTGACGCTGTATGTAGGCACCTCTTGCCAGCACAGGACATGCCGACAAAAGGTGCATCAGCGTCTCCGGATGTTGTTTACACGTCCGACAGGACGTGTCCGGAAGCTGCGCCTGGAGCACCTTGCTACGGTATTTGAGAGTGTTGATAACACCATCTTGGCAGGCAAATATAAACCCTTCGGTCTCGGACATCAGGCCAGCTGACTTCAAGAAGGAGAATGTCAGCTGGGTGGACAAGCCATGGTCACGGACGTGTTTGAAATACACGCTGTGCATGGACTTGTCCATGTGTTCACCGAGGAGTTTTTTTCCTCGGCTATCCTGACGACGCTCTTGAACTCCTTTTTCGGGAGTTCAATGAGAGCGTTTATTTCTCCGAGACCTAAGGTATTTGCCGCGTAGATTGCTGCCTTATACAAGAACGACCCCTTCCGCGCATTTTCATGACTATGAACAAATTGCATCAAGAAGTCGTCCTCGTCTGCTGTGAAATTGGCAACCTCGTATGTTAAACCCAGAACCAAACGATCGTGAAGCCGCTCCAAGCTCTGCAATCCTCTCCCTCCGATGTTCCGGGAGAGGTACATCCTGGCGACTGATGAGTTAGGGTGCATGCTCTGATTCATATTGATGACTTTACGGGTTTTGATGTCGAGATCTTTCAACTCATCGAGATCCCAAAAGAGTAAAGTAGGACCGGGACAGCGAGCATGTTAGTAGCTGAGACTTTGTTTTTGCCGGAAAGTTCTGATGACCAGATCTTCCGGAGTCTCCTAACATACTCGCTGCGAAGAGTTGTTCGGACTTCAGAGACGGCATGCATTTGCCGCTCTTCAATCCCTAGATATCTGTACAACTCTCCGGCGTCTAATTCTCTTAAGACGCTCCCATCCACTAATTCGACATCTCCACCCGTATCAGAGCACTTACCCTTCGTCAGGTGTACGACCGCACACTTGTCCAACCCAAAAGACATTCCGACATCTCGTGTGTACTCTGCTACGATGTTGATGGCCGTTTGTAGATGATCTTTGTTGGTACTGTATATCTTTAGATCATCCATAAACAGTTGGTGAGTGATCGAGTATACTCGATCACTCGGTGGCCCCGCAGAGTACCCACGAGTTTGTCGGAGGGCAACAGATATTGGCAGCAGTGAGATGCAAAACAACAGAGGGCTCAGAGAATCTCCCTGAAAGACGCCTCTCTTGTACTGAACAGTTCCGGTTACGTGCAATGCATTTCCACTTCCTATGTGAAAACGCGTTCGCCAGAGCTGCATCGTACGTTGTATGCATCCCACTGTTTGGCCATTGATTCCGAGGCATTTGAGCAGATAGAGAATCAACTCATGTGAAGTTGAGTCAAATGCCTTACGGTAGTCAATCCAGGCCATAGACAGGTTGCGTTGGTAGTAGATTGCGTCTTGAATGACGCATCTATCTACCAACAAGTTGATCTTGCAACCTGACACGCCCTGTTTACTGCCACGTTGTTCGTATATCTGTTGCCACACAGGCTCTATCTCCTGCAAGATACGGTTATTTAAGATTTTTGTAAAAATCTTGTAAACCGCATTCAAGCAAGTGATAGGCCTGTAGTTCTTCGGGTCGGACAAGTCACCCTTTTTAGGGATGAGTACGGTTCGCCCTTCTACCAGCCAGTCTGGAATTGGTTCGTCGCCCTGAATGTATGATGTAAAAATCCGGGCCAGATGAGCATGTGTAGAAGAAAATTTCTTCCACCAGAAGATGTTTATGCCATCTGGACCCGGGGCAGCCCAGTTCTTGCTGCCATTCAGGGCTTGACGAACCTCTTGCACACTGACTGCAGGGCTCTCTTCGGCGATATCCTGCCGTCGGTGTTCTCGACAGAATGCCTCGAAGTCGTGCAGAGCTGGAGTATCCGGGTTCACGTTTGGTTGATCTCCGTACAATTCACTCCAAAAGGCTTCCACTCGCTCAGAGGATGGATAATTCTCGGGAACAGCGGTCTTAGGTGACAGAAAGCGTGAAGGGTTGGATCGAAACAAAGAGTTGTCGATCAACCGCTTCAGCCTTTTCTCTAGTGACTTTTTGGAAGCCACCAGAGCCCGCAACCTGTTAAGAGACTCTTCTTTGATGACAAGAAGAGTACTCTTGTTCAGTGTGTGATGTCGCCTTCGAAGTTCTGCCGCCAGGCGATGAACTTTTGGCGTGTACGGTCTTTGAGTACTAACATACTCTATCACACACTGAATGCGGGAGACTTGTTTCCGAGAAATGTCAATTTTATGTCCAAGTTGAGCGATGCGCAGCTTCAACTTCGCCTCGAAGGAGAGAGAATCTCTTCTCTCTATCGGCAGAAGCGAAGCCGCGGCACCGTAGACAACTTGGTTGACAGTGAGCAGAGTGGAGTCCTCTTGAAGCTGTGTGGGGAGATCTTCGTTCACCGTGTCGAGCTGTTGTTTTGAATGAGTCATCTTTTTGGAGATGCTCACTTGTCGACCTGTAAAGACGTTGTCGTTGTCCTCGGAGGAACGGTGCCGTTCTTGGTGTAGCGGTGCTGGAAATGAAGGCCGATTAGACTGCCTTCTATTTGGCAGCAGCGATCGTCGATTATGCCGAAGGTATGAGGCGTAATTACGCAGGTGTTTGGGCGTAAAATGTCTGTGCTCCGGATGCATGCCACACCAAAGTGTGTGCATCCGGGCCATATACCCTGATACCTCCGGCTCGCTGTTCTGCCAGCACACCAAGAGATCGGCGCGAAGCTTCTCCGTCCACTTAAACTTAATCCTATAAGCGCCGGGGTCGTCATAAGTCATCGGGTCCGGTGTGCTCCTCCCACCTGATGACTGGTCCTCATCCGAAGAGGACCGGTTGTGGGGAGCACTTCTGAGATTATACTGTTTTGGAACTCAGATATTACGGTGCAACGGGTAGTTGGCCCGTTGCTCCGGTTACGTTGTTAGCCTACAGACCAGATGTTGCGGTCTGCGTTTCCCGCGGTGCGCCACTAGGAGGCCACGTAACAAGCACCGCTTATTATTATTATTATTATTATTATTATTATTATTATTATTATTATTATTATTATTATTATTATTAATATTATTAATATTATTGTCATCATCATCACAATTATTATCATTAATATTGTTATAATTATTATCATTATAAACATTATTGTCGTTGTCTACATTAAAATTATCAACATCAACTTCAAGTTCTTCATCGTTGTCTTGATTACGAAAATGCGTTCTTTTAATATGCTTACGTAAAGAAAAAAAGTTAAAAAATCGAGAATCACACCCATTTTGGCCACATCTAAATCTACCCTCGATCCCCTGAGTTATCGTAAGTCCATGAAAATTGATTAAATGATCTCTTAGTTCATTAAGTTGCTCACCAACATCATCGTGGCATAGAGAGCAAATTAATTGCACCATAGTTAGTAAAAATTTATTACTTTATGGAGTCATAACCAATATAACTCACTATAAAATCAAATTTTTGCCGAGTTGATACAATCAAGTAAACTTACTAGTAAAAATGTTTACTGTCTCATCGTCATCCTTAAGATCCTCAAGTTCATTGATTAGCTCATCAACAGTTAAATTTTTGAACTTGTCCATATTGATTGGTAGACCTAAAATTTATTTTAGTGAATATATTTTAAAAGAAAAACAAAAATTTACGATAAACTAATGCTAATTTAGAAGGAATTAAATGGAAGAATTAAAAAAAAATATATAAATCAATTATTTTATAAATAAACTCAACAACTAGCTTATCACCAGAAAATATCAAAATTTTAAGCAAATCAATTGCACTCCTATTAGTCTGACAGATCAAGGAACTTCAAGGGGCGCTCTTAACAACACGATAAAATATTAAACGAATTTTCACTGGTTTGACAGTGAAGTTTGTCAAAATTCACTGTTTTTTTCGGTAGAAAGAGAATGTTTAAAAATTTTTTTTTTATTCTTCTAATAATATATGTAGCAATAAAAAAAAATAAGATAAATAAATTGTTTTTTACCTCAAGACATTAAAATTGTACCAATTATGTTGAGAATATAAAAAATTCAGAGATAACCAAGACTCATAATTTTTTAAGGTTAGATCAACAATATGAATTTTACTTGATATTGAAAAGCTAAAATATAATAATTAGAACTTAAAATCTTAAGATAACTAATACTTGTTGCCAAAAAATTAACAAATAAAAATATTTTATTGGTTTTTTAACAAAAAATGTAGAAATTTTTAAGGAAATTTATCGCAATTCCACTGACCGATCATGAAACTCCAAGTGGCGCTTTAAACGACACGGCAAAATATTAAACGAACTTTCACTGATTTGGAAGTGAAGTTTGTCAAAAATCACTGTTTTCTTCGGTTAAGTTATTTATAAAATTTTTATCTTTAAAAACAAGTAGTTTTTCATATAAATTTAAACTCGAGAATAGGTTGTTATATAAGTTTTGGTTTAAAATATCAAATGTTTTTTTTCGAATCATATATTGGTAATTATTGTAAGACAATTCATTAAACATATTGCTGACTTATTATTATTATAAATCATATTTACCTGATGTACTGTTAATCTTCATTCAAGACGATTTTTCTTTTTTCTTTATTTACAATTTTTTGCACAGCAACTATACGGTGTGTTATTCAAATGCAACTCAAAAATAACATCACCGATTCACGTGCAGATATTTTATTAATTTACATTGTAGAAGCTACGGAAGTAATTGTAAAATAATTTGTTGTGAGCCTGGCTAATGCTATGTAACTGTTTTAAAGTAAAAACTACCAATAAAACAGTGATTTTTCAAGCTACTAACGTTGTATGTTGAATTTTCACTGCTTAAAATGATAAATTTACTGGTTGTTTAATAGAAGTCATTGCTCAATCAGTGATTTTAAAAGTCACTAATATTATGTATGATGATTTCTCGGAAAAATAGTGAAAATCACTATTAAATCAATGAAAATTTGGATTACCAAACAAATCAGTAAAAAATTTACTGATTGATCCGTTTAAATCACTATTTTTACAGTGAAATATTTTTCATTAAATGAATTAGTGAAAATTTCACTGATTCAAGTTTAGAGAGTAAGGAAGTAAAGTAAGACATGTCTCAGATCACATGTAATTGTCGGCTGAGGCGAAGTCAACAGACATGTGATCTGAGGCTTTCTTATTTACTTCCCGAGGAGTTTATACTATTTTTTTGCTCGAAGCGTCAATTTTTGGCCCACTGTACTAAACGAAAATGCCGCTTTCCGCCTTTGTCGAGGAGATAAATCCCGCGGAAAATGCCAAGAAAAATGGTCGGCTTTGCCTCGGCCAACAATTACATATGATCTAAGACTTTTCTTATTTTCCTTCTTAAGGGGTGTAATATACTATTTTAACTTCCCGTTAAGAAAAAAAAATTTTTTTTAAATCGGGAAGTTATTGGTTTTACCCCGTTTTTCGAAAATTGAGTTTTCATCAGATCTCGACGTTTCGTGGTCCTAGAAAGCTTTCCTGACTAGTTTGCGCTCTAAAATTTCTTAAAAAGTTCAAAAAATGCGTTAAATGCCGCAATTCGTGAGAAAATCGGTTAATTCATTTAAGAGTTATTACGGTTTACAAATTCAAATAATAGTGTTACATGAAACTTCTATCAGACTTTTGAGCTCGAAGAGCTTAAAAGCAAAGAACAGTTATCTTTTTGATATCGGAGAGCTTAAAATAAACCAAAAATTATATATAAACCAAAAACAAAATAAGTGAAATGTTTAACGCTTAGGTATAGAGTTAGCGGAAAGTTACAGGGATGGCCTTTAGGGTCAACCGTTTTCCTAATTGTTTTTTGTTTTGATTTTTATTTTTGGGAAGTTGATGAGTAATAGAATAAGTGTAAGAAATATTTGAAAGCATTACTCACTACCTTCATTTAGAAATACAATTTTTTAAAATAACTTACATTTTAGGCCGCTAGACCACTGGCTCCCCTTAATAAAATCAGTACGTTTTAAATAGATTGTTTATTTTGACTATTGTTAATTTTGAATCTTTATTGTTTATTGTGATTGTTAACAATAAATAAAAACCAGTAAGCCCATAGTTTTATTTTATTAGATAGTGGGAAGCTATCATAAGATATCTGAAGACATAGACATTTTTTTTTGTTACTGAATATTGTTTAGAACCAAAAAAATTGTTGATCGGTTTTTGAATTTTTACTGCTGTCACTATAATTTAAACATATTAATGAAAATAGAAAACTTTATGTTACGTACTGTCGAGAAACTCATATTCGTTAAAAAAAAAAAGCGTAATTGACTTATGCTCGTTGGATTTTTAAAGTTAAGATAGTACCTTAAGTATTACTTAGTATTTAAGTATTAAGTACCCTCGTGACATATAGTGCGAGTAAATTTGGGTATAGTTTAGGATATTTTTGTCTTTCTAACTTGCTATTCCTTACTCACTTCTACTTATGGTTATTTTTGAATAATACAGTTATTTTTTAATAATATTTAAAAATCTAGATGGTAAAAATCAATGAAAGTTTGAAAAAAACAAATAATAGCTGTTTTTTAATAGTAGTTTAGTTTTTTATGAAAATCTTAAAAAAAGTTTCTTAGTTATAATAAAATATACGAGTAAAATTTTCGGTATCCCGTATATCACAGAGCATAACCTCCTCTAAAAATTCGAACCTTGAAATTAAATATCTCTGAAACTAGATGGTCAAAAAATTTCAATTTGCGTCAATCGATGCAGAATTATATGAATATTAATATGCCAAAATTTAAAAAAATTCCTAAGAAAACGCCTCTGGCGAGGGTACTACCTTAAGCAGTGTGATATTTTAAAAATTTAATATGGGCGGGTTGATTGTCATTTGATTATAATATGTATATATATATATATATATATATATATATATATATATATATATATATATATATATATTTTTTTTTTTTTTTTTCAAATTTTAAGGGCTCAACGGGCTAATTAACGTTTAGATTCAGATTAAGTGAATTGAAATACATAAAAATCATACTTGGTCCGGGTTCACAAATATTTTTTCATCGCTGTGACTGCAATTTTTTGCCTTTTTTTAGGTTTTATGAAATTATACTCAAATCTAAAGAGTGAACGGGACAAACGGACTCTAAATTTGGATTCAGCGGGTCGAAAAATATGTCCGTAGGGAGGTCCGGTCAAAAGCACAAACAACTTTTTTTTTTTTTGGTTGCCGGTGTAATAAATTTACCGTAAAATTGAAATAATCCACAAATTTGCAATAAGCTCTACTTCAACCTTGAATAACTTTCGGCGGCTTGAATTTTTCAAAAAATGATAAGAGACCTTTTTTATTCAGCGTTCAATTTCCTGTAAGAATATTGATTGTTCGTTGGATGGAGTTGGTTCAATTAAAAAAAATAGAAATCCAAACTTTCTAGAAATTTTTTTTCCGTGTTAATTAAATGAAAAATCGAAAAATTCAGTTCACGACCTCTAAATATTGATATTAAGGGCTCAAATTTTGACTGAATTTTCATTTTGGTATCTTCTAACGAAATTTCAAGAACTTTTGGAAAAAAAAAATTAATTGATTTTTTTTGGCACACCCTAATATATCTTAATATATATAAATCTCCTGTCCCGATGTTTGTCCGCGATGGACTCCTAAACTACTCAACCGATTTTAATTATTTTTTTTTTTAAATGTGTGTTTTATTCCAACTTGAGAGATAGGATAGTTTGTATTTCAATTAATGGTCGCAATATTTATTAATTAACAATAAAATGATTACTTATGTTGATTATTGTTATTAATTGTAAGTTTTATAAGTCTAAAACGGCGCCTTACAGTTAACTGTAGTACTGCCTGACATAAATATATCATAGATGGCGCTACGTTTTAATTCAAATTTTCTCAGTGTTGTGCACGTTTTCTAATTCACTCAGCCACAGCAACGCGTGGTCGAGTCGCTAGTATATATATGTATATATTTATATTGTAACGTTACAGTAGTAGTGTATTTAAGTAATAATGTGAGTTTAGGTTGTGTGAGTACGGTAATGTAATAGTATCGAGGACTATCGTGAGTATGTGCTGGTAAAAAGTTGTCTTGAGGACGTCGAGAGCTGCACTGCAGAAAAGTGACTGATGTAACGTGTCGCACGATCAGTTACCGACGACTGAACTCAGGTTCAGCCTCTTGGAGCGAGATGATTATCAGGGGTGGGGGGGGGAGCGACTGAAATATCGCGCCCCGAAGTACGGGAGTTACGCTTACGTAGGCTCATGCGGTAGCTTGCGGTTGACAAGCCTCGATTGCGATGTGCTCGAGGGTAGTCGCGAACGTTGTTCAAGCTCCCAGGGGAGCGGAATTACTGGTAGGTCTGGGGCACAAGCTATGTGAATGGGGGAATAAGTGAGGAAGTATGCGTGTCTGAGAAAAGCGTGAAAGTGAGTTGAGCGCATGGAGCATGAATGTAGTGGGGGTATCGTGAGAGGCAGTCTGGCTGGAGTACCCGGGAAAAAATGATCAGACCTGACCATGCCTGTTCATGTATGATCAGGCCTGAAATTAGACCTGATCATGCCTGTTCATGTATGACCAGGCCTGAAGTTATACATGATCATGCCTGATCAGTTCTGTTCATGCCTGCTCATATCTGGAGTACTAAATACGCTCAGGCCTGATCAGGCCTGTCCATGCCTGACCAGACCTATCCATGCCTGCTCATGTCTGTTCATGTCTAAAGTGTTAAATACGTTCAGGCCTGTCCATGCCTGATCAGACCTCTCCATGCCTGATCAGACCTGTCCATGCCTGTTCATGTCTGAAGTGTTAAATACGCTCAGGCCTGTTCATACCTGTTCATGTCTATTCATGTCTGACCATGCCTGTTTATGACTGTTCCTCTCTGACTATAGTCAGAGATATGATAAAAATTTTTTCTTTGACGAAAAAAATTTTTGGTCATCACAAAAAGTGCAAAATTATTTTTAACATTACGTTTATTTAAATAATTTTGAAATAAAAAATTTATTACATTTTCTATGGGATGTTATGGTCTGCTCTGCTCCTGCCTAATATGAAAATCATTACTTATTATATTATTTAAATAAATGTGATATTATAATGAGATTCGGTTACATAAATAAATTAGGACTATCAAAATATATTATAAAACCAATTTTAACATTATATTTATCATAAACTTATTCGATACTCTATGTACTTCATAGAATTGTTACATCTAATATAGCAGCACAGCAGGCGGGAAATTCAAGGCAAACGGATAACACCAGAGTTAAACAGCATTGAGCATGGTTGGTAGTTGGATGGTTGACCGCTGGTGTTACATCCTTACAATAATATGTAATTATTTTTTTTTTTTATTTTATTTTATTATAGAGAATTGCGTACGACTCTATCAAGTACTACAACCATAAAATTAAGCAAAATAATTAATTAAAAATAGTAATGGGTTTTCAGACCTGACCATGTCTGATCAGGCCTGATCAGGTCAATTCATGCCTGATCAGGCATGGTCATTTTTCATGTCTGATCAGGGCTGAAGACTCATGCCTGTTCATGTCTGATCAGGTCTGATCATTTTTTCCCGGGTAGTGAATGAGTAAGGGTTGTTTTGTGTGAAAGTCCGGCTTAGGACCGGATAAAATTGGAGTCTTATGGAGATACTCGTAGAGGACAGACGTACCGTGGCTGCTAGGCAGCGAAAAATGTGTAGCGTGAAGTAAGAATGAGTTATGAGCTCGCATTGAGTGAGCATCGTGCTTGAGAGTTAAGTGAGACTCTCGTATCGAAACTGACGTGTCTCACGTCTGCTATTATCGTAGACGAATGGCCTGAGCCATTGTTTTTGTTCAGTATTTTTTTGGTACTGCTTCCGCAATATTTGAGATATCGATTTAATTAATTTTCCGATTGAGAAAGTGGCATTTTAGTTGAAAAGTATCGATTTGTGAGCTCGATACCGTTTAGTCCCGATTTGTAAGGAAAATACTTCCTCTGAAAGACCAAATCACGACCCTAGCTCTCTCCATAACCAGCATAACTGAGCGACACCGAGGTATTCCGTTACCGTCGAGGCCGCTCTTGGTTTTCTAGGAACATAAAAGTCAAGTTCTCGTATCCCGGTTGCCGATACCGGTGTAACAAACGTCGGCTGTCGCCTATCGGGGTTCTTAGACGATCGAGAAGTGGCTGAGATGGAAGTATAACGTAGTGAATTATGAACTGCCGTGAAGATCTCCCGCGTAAGGAAAAAACGACGTAAACAAAAATCGGCGTAAGGAAAAATCATTGGATAAAATTTTATCCTGGATTGAAAAACTGACCCCAAGAGCTGATAAGAGTTATTCGATTTTACAGTAAAAAGAATAGAATACTTCGTTTCAAAACATTTACTGATCAGAATTGGAGAAAATTGAATATTAAATTGTAAAAAAGAATTAATACATTTTTGCAAAAATTTTTTTTCAAATAACATTTTCATCACAAAAATATTTCGATGAGCATCGAATCGCTCATAGTTGAGCAAGTCAAAACATCAACAGTAAACAAAGTGTATTTGCTGTTGGAAACAGATATTACTCAAAGAGTGAATCAAATCAGTATTTAATTTAGACTATCACATATATAAATTAACTTTCTAGGTAGGAAAGAATTTTCTAACCATACGCCATCTATTAGAAACTAAGAATACTAGTCTAGTCAACAAGTGCCTTTTGGGTCAACTTTTTTCAGCAGTCCCCGTCAATTACGGTTGAGGTGTCATTCGATTCGGAATGGCATCTCAATGATTTTTGAAAAAATTGAAATTCCGCTTGCAAAAATTACAAAAGTTATTAACAATTAACTAAAAAAAAGGGGGGTTTAGTTTTTTGTAAATATTGTAAAAACTAATCAAAAGATAGATTAATGGACAATAATCTCTTGTCCAAAAATTTTTATCGCGAATTTTCAATAAGGTATCCATTAGTTAATTAACATTTTTTTTAACACGAACATTAACATAGTAAGTGCAATAATTGTTAGTCTGAGAATCTTTTTCTGTCATGGAGCTATTTTTTAAAGATCTTAACATGGATTCCCGTTGAAAAAATTAAAATATTGTTAATTTTTGTTTTTTTGTCAACAATTTACTAAGGTGAAAAATTATCAAGCTTTGTTAAACATTGAAAAAAATTTTTTATTATAATATTATTATTGATCCATTTTCTTATAATCAGAAGCTACTTAAAAATGATTTTTAATCACTTTTATCTCCTATTGTTTAAAAAATTGTTCGAAATACACGCGTTGTTTATGAGATAATTTAAAAATTTTCATTGATAACATAATCTTTGATAATAATTATGATAACTCTGAATAACTCTTTAGGCAGAGTCCCAAATCTTGCAACAAATCTGACTTTCTAAGTTGAATGAAGAGTTTTTCTGACTTTTCAAGAAAATAAAAAACTTTATGAACTATTATTTGTACACAAGGGGCCTTTTGTTACTTTTTTAAATTTATTTCGCTGTTGGGATAATTAAAAAAAATCAAGAATAAATTGATTTTTAGCTTTCATCATCAAATGACTTTCATCTGTTACAAATTCTATTTTTTGGGTAGATGTCATTAAATATCTATTTGTTGTAGTCGGTTCCATATCGTTATTTGCAAAAATATAATAAAAAATAAATTTTACGACATTATTGTCTTTTAATATCATGCAAAGAACTATGCTGTTAATCAACATTTCCTATGTGAGATCAATTTTTTTTTCAATTGTCCATGTTTTTTACGAATTCTATAAATAAGTAACCTAATTTCTTTTTTACATCTCAAGTGCTTAGGAATTGCATTCATTTAAATCTGCTACATTCCCGCCATCCCGTATGGTAATAAGAACAATTCATCGGTTATGTGATCAGCAAAAATAAAATGAACATACGTGTGTAAAATATTTAATCCCTTGACTGAATAGCTACATGTAATGTTAAATTTTGTAAACCTTACAATGAATTTCTTGCTGCTGCCAAAGAGACAATTTTTGTAAGAAAATATAATTATTAAGAAAGAAAACTATTTAAATCCGTTGACCTTGGAGGCCATCCCACTAATTGCTTGTTTCTCTTAAACTTATATCAAATTTTATGTCTGTAGGAACTGGATTTGAAGAATATGGATTTTTTGACAATTTTCACTCTTATGAATAAACAAAAGGTTCTAATAAAAACTCGAATCCATAAAAACTGTTGTTTGGAAATGAGAAATTTTCATTGTTAACGCGCCTGCAATCCCTTTTGGAGTAATTCGAAAAAATCCATTCTTAGCCAAACTTGACATCTTACACATTCCTACTAAATTTGGAATCTGTAGAAGTTACAATTTGGAAATAGAAATTTAATATTTAACCACCCACCCCTGTAATCCTTATCGGTAGTAGAATTTTTTGAAATCTATTTTTAGATAATATCTACATGAGAAATAAAAGATTCCTACGAAATTTAGAGTTTTTAGATGCTAAATTTTGGAAATTAAGATTGTAAGGTTTCACACTTAGCCCTGCGATCCTAATTGGTAGTGGTTTATTGTAAAATCCGCTTCTAGATCATTTTTATATCACATATAGAAGACTCCTACTAACTTGGGAGTCTATAAGAACTATAGCTTTAGCTTAAAAATTAAAATTTTTCATTGTTCACCCACCCCGCAAGTCCCTGTGACGTGAGCTATCGTAAAATTCGTTCGAATATTATTTCAATATCTTTTATGGACTCCTACCAAATTTGAAGTCTATAGGGCTACAGTTTAAAAACGGGAATTTTTCATTATTAATGCCCCTGCAAGTCCCTTTGGGGAAAGAATTTTTTAAAATCCGTTCTTAGCTGACCTCTACATGGTAAAAGTAATACTCCTACCAAATTTCGAGTTTCTAGGTCCGATATGGTTCCCTTTAAAGTAAGAAATGTATCAGCTCACATGTTTGTCAACCTCGGCTTTGCCTCGGCCGACAATTACATGTGATCTGAGACATTTTTTACTTTACTTCCCTAGGTGTGTAATATACTTTTAATGCATTCTTGTTTACTCTCAACAAAGCCAAAAAATTTTCTTTTCAAATTTTATGTTTAGAAGAGTTAAAATTTAAAATTTATTTTTTTATGATTTTTTTTATATAACCTGAATTGAAAATGCGAGTTTCAATGCATGTTCAGCCAACCGAAACTATCCCGAATTGAAATTTTAAAACTCTAGTTTAACTTAGTAAAGCCGGATTTCTTCAATGTAGACATATGCCGCTCTGATTTAAGAACCTTTTTTAACTTAACTCGTTTTATATCAAGGTGAGGAGAATTGAGTTGGGGTTTAGTTTAAATTTTAAGATTCTGTTTCAACTTAACTCGTCTTGCGTCAAGGTAAGGAGTGTTGAGTTGGGGTTTAGTTCAAATTTTGAGACTCTGTGTAAACCTTATACGTCTTAATTCAGGTCGTAGAGAAGTGACGGGGGTTTTATGAGAATTTTATCGCGTAGACTTTCTAGGGTGAAAGAGAGACTAAAACTTTATACATTTTTCAAAGTTAATAATAGTAACAAAAATTATCATGATTTTAAAAATGTATCAATTGATGGATATTAATGGTCAAAAAACAAATACAATTGAAAAATTCAATGATTTCAGTGATTAAATTCTTCCCCCCCCCCTTAGAGACTTTTGCCATCAACAAAACATAGAATTAAATTGATTGACGAGCATTGACCTTAAAGCAACAAGATAATTTATAAGAACGAAATTATCTTTAGTCAAGAACAAAAATTCTTAAGCTAAGAAATTGTTTTTATTTCGAAGACGTTTTAACTCGAAATTTTTGAAGAGGGTCGTCATGATTCACCTTTCCCGGTACGTACGTTAGAAAAAAAAGCTAAAAGTTACATAAGTTTTTATGGTTTTGCTTAAAAGAGGAAAGACCGAGATAACAATTTAAGTTCTATTTCTTCAATTGACTGAAAAATAAATGTAATTATAAAATCTAAAGTCTATGATATTGTAACGGTTTTACCCGCTCAGATTGGTTCCTTAATTATTTAATAAGCTAAACAAAATTGAAAGCTAAATTTATCAACAAAAGGGCGCCACCAGGATTTTTAATCACGGTTCCTGGAACCGGTCCAGAGCAGAGAGCCTACACAGTAAAAATTTTTGCGTTAGAAATCATTACTAACACAAAAATATGTGTCAAAAAAAATTTAACATAAATTTTGTGTCATTTTAACATAAATGTTTTATGTTAAAAAAATAACACATTTTTGTGTTAAATGTTACATAAACTTATGTCAAAATAATCCATGGTTCATCCGAAGATTTTTGACACGTGTAACTGTCGAATATTTACACAATAAAATGTTAAGAAGTGATCTCCCTAGATTGACGTAACGATAATGCTTAATCTCAATTATTTTCAATGAAAAACATTCAAGTTATTAAATATGTGGAACTTTTGTATCAATAAAGGGATTAATTGATAATTCGATAAAATAAACATTGTAGCAACAGGACATTTTTTATGGTTTTATTATAAAATAGTAAAATAATTATTTACATGAAATAATCGCAATTAAAATAACAAATTCTTTTTCGTAAGTTTCATAAATTTTCCAGATAGATATCTGCCAATTTCAATATCATCTAAACAATATTGTAAAATAATTATATTAATTAAAAAACTGATATATATTTTGAAGAAAGTAAACGTTCAACAAAAAATATATAGGCTTTGGAGGTTAATTATTTTATTAAAAACATTTCACACTAAATTAAATTGACATTTACGTTTGATACACTCAAATCACTTTCCACCAATAAAACATTAAATTTAACAATCACTTTTGAGTATTTTTAAAATATACTTAAAAAAAAAATTTTGTAAAACAAAATTTTTTCGATGTTTATATGAGATAAGATGTGGAATGTACAAGATGGCGGCGTTTATCTCGCCTAAAAAAGTAGAGAGCAGTTTCTGACACATGTTTATGTAAAATCAACACAACTTAAATGTTGATTTTATCATGACATTTTTGAAATGTTACTTTTTTATAAGATAACACTTTTTTTGTGTTGGAAAAAAGCGAACTAACAACACAATTGTATTATGTTAAATTGACACAAAAAAGTGTCAGATATTTGACACTAAAATATTTGACACGGAGAATTTTTGACGCAATAACGGAAAATTTTTTACTGTGTATCTTACAGGGAGAGAGAGTGAGGAAGGTGATCTGAAATAAATAAATTTTTATTTAACAAATATAACCAGTATTTATTTATAACAAAAATAAGATAACAAGGTGCACATACTCACACTCACACACAAAATTTTCTTAATTCCGACAGTACCCTCTTACGGAGCGTCTATACGGCGGTTTGTAACTAAATCGTGCTGTCCATCGGACTCTCACCCTCTAAGGTTTTAGATCACTCTATTCGGCAAAACATCAACAAATAGAGTTCGTTATACTCTCTACAACTCCTCTGCTCGGCAAAACATTGACAAACAGAAGATCGTACACTCTCTATCACACACACACACACACACACACACACACACACACACACACACACACACACACACACACACACACACACACACACACACACACACACACACACACACACACACACACACACACACACACACACACACACACACACACACACACACACAACTATTCAGTCATCAGCTAATAATTAAAATTTACCGTATATTTTCAATTAACAAATTTATTCACTAAAATCTGATTTCCAAATTTTCTCTAAATTAGTCACGAGTTTAATTCTCAACATTAAAATAAATCAAATTCTTCAGATTTTTTCAACAATTTTAATAAACGAATCTCGGACTTAATAAGCCGTTGCTCAATAAATTCTTGGGAATTTTTTCACGATGATGAAATAAATTTAACAGGATAAATCTTTTCAGAACTTACGTTCAATCTAAAATTATCCTCGTGGGATTTCCGATTAGTTAATTAAAAATTAAATAATAAACAATTTTTCTCAGTTAAATAAAATTATAAATTTTGGCCAGGTTCAATAAACAAATTTTCAATAATTAACATAACAGATAATAATTGATATCTGGTAAAAATTAACATTAAACAGTAATAATTCAATTATTCAATTAATAATTGTATAGAATAAAATATTTGCGCGCTCAAAACAGACGCCAATTTTTCGTTAGGGCGTATTAACTTTTTGACCTTGGGTATATGTTAACTGCGTTGCACGTTTTAACCGATGCTTGACTACTCTGCGAGAAAACAATGGAATTTTCTCGAAGAATTTATTATTCGGGTTTATTTTATTAAATAAAATAGTTGAAAGTGAACCAATTTTCCCGATGTTCGGAATTATTTATAATTAATCAAGTAATAAATCTTCACGACAATTAACACCACAAGGTCCTTGAGCAGTCCTCGGGTATAAACCCCCTTGAGGTACTCTCAACGAAACTAACGAATAGAAAATTGCAATTAATTAATTGTTGAACTATAATTATTAATTATTGAGAAAAGTTAATTAATTATGTAAGTAAAATTGATTAAACGATCCAATTAGTAAATGGAAAAGGAGAAGTAACCGAGTATTAGGTAAACCGCGATCCACTTCTTTCCCACAGAGTAATTCTTGATACCTTGACGAATAAAACGACGATCTAACTCACTCGTTGAGGATGAAGTCCTAGTTGAAGTTGACTTCCTTCGTCTCGTCACTACTCCGGGGATCGGTCCTTCTTGATTTTCCGTAGCACTTTCTCTGGCGGTCACACTACTTTTTCACTGCACGGCTCACCTATAATAACCCAAAACTACCCCCTCCTATTCTTTTTTTAGGCCCGAAGGTCGAGACGCGCCAGTGCTATGTCGAATAATTATCGATATCCGACTTCTTATTGGTTCTTTTGGTTTAAAAAAATCCTTACCCTCAAAAAATGCTTTTAACTTCGGTTCGAAAATTAATAAGCTAAAATGTATAAAAATACCAACATAAGTTACGACGCAAAGGTAAAAGAAAAATAATTTAATTCATCATATCTAATTTTAAACTTCCCGCTAGGAAAATCGAAGATTTTCAAAAATCGGGAAGGTATTAGTTTTACTCCGTTTCGCCAAAATTGAGTTTCCATCAAATCTTAACGTTTGAAGGTCACAGGAAGCTTCCCTGACTATCCTGGCGACGTTGTCACTATGTATGTATGTATGTATGTATGTATGTATGTATGTATGTATGTATGTATGTATGTATGTATGTATGTATGTATGTATGTATGTATGTATGTATGTATGTATGTATGTATGTATGTATGTATGTATGTATGTATGTATGTATGTATGTATGTATGTATGTATGTATGTATGTATGTATGTATGTATGTATGTGTGTATGTATGTATGTATGTATGTATATTTATATATGTGTGCGTGCGTGTCCAACATTATTACCCATAGCGGTTTTTAGGGGTCTAGATTTTATGGTTTTTATTATATTATTTTAATCAAATTATATTATAAAATAAAAATTAAATTATTTTGATCAATTTTTGAATATTTCTTACGTCTCCTGTTATATTCTAGAGTATTGCTACTAAAGAATGAAATTATGACCGAGACGTAAATATTGCAAGCACCGTGTAATAACAATCGATGCTTACAATTGATGGACCCAACTCCGTACCATCTTCCGGCACCAAATAAATTATATTATTTTGATCACATTTTCAAAATTAATGAAAATTTATAGTCAACCAAATTTAATAGTTTTTATTCAAAACTATGACTAGTATGACCGCAACATTATTTTTAAGAAGTTAGACCACTACAGGTTAAACTTTATTAAATTTTACGTAACTTTATATTTTGAAAAATTAAATTTCACGAGATTAAAACTACATTGTAAAAAATCAGGATGAATTTGAAGTAAATTTCAATCCAAATTAAAATTTAATCCCATTACTCGGAGTTTCGGAGTAAAGTAATTAAAAAATTTGCGTACGGAGTGAATCCGGAGTTTTTTTACCAGAGTTATTCCAGATTAATTTCGGATCAATTTCATACAGAAGAAAGGTTTTCTTGAGCCAAGAAAATATTTTTCTTCCTAATTATTTTCTAGAGCGAAAAAAAATTTTTTTTTTTTGACACAAAAATTTTCACTTATTCCAACAAAATTAATTCCCTAGCTTCAAGAAATACATATCTTAATCCAAAAAAATTTATTTAAGTCAAGAAAATCTTGTTTTAAGAAAATTCTGACTCTTGCTCCAAAAAATTTAGTTCTTGATAGAAGTAAATTTTCATTAATATTTTTATTGATTAACATGTCAAATGGGGAGATTTTTTTATCAGATGAATTAGGTAGCGCTGCTTCCCTAAAGTATCTAAAAATCTTGATCAAGTGTAAAAATTTTAGGTATCAAGTATTTATGATAATTCAAACTAAGAAAAAATTACTTCTACCAAGAATAAAATTTCAAGAAAAAATTTAACTTCGCGCAGCACAGCTTTGGTCTTCCTTCCTGCACCCAAAAATTTTCATGATTCAAGAATTTTGTTTTCCAGTCAAGAAATTTTTCTTTCTGTGCTGATTAAATCCAAATACTGAATTTTTAGACTGAAATACATTTTTATGTTGCTGAAACAAAATTCAAACTCCAAATTTTTTTTCTCAATATAAAAAAAATTTTTTTGCCCTCTGGTCGGAAAGTAGCAACTAAGTGGCGCTAAAAAAAGTTGCCACATTCCGGCTACGTCGAGCAGAAAAATAATATACATACCTTGGCCAGTAAATAAGAAAGCCTCAGATCACATGTTTGTCAACCTAGGCTTCGCCTCGGCCAACAATTACATGTGATCTGAGACTTTTTTTATTTTATTGGCCTAAGTATGTAATATACTATTCATCATCAGTATTTTTCATAATTAAATGTTTATCCGTATAAAACAATTTTAAAAAATAATTTGCATTTCAACAAAATTTTAATCTTGAAAAAAAAATTTTTTTTTTTATGTTAGCATAAAGAGGATCCCAAATTAAATCGGACAGTTTTAAGGAATTTCATTTTTGATTCTTTCAATTTTTTTGCATTTTTCAGTCAAGTTTTTTTTTTATTTTAAAATTTTCTATTTAATTTATAAAAAATTGTATTTTCACGTCAGTAAAATGAATAAATAAAAAAGACAATTTGTAAAAGCTTGAGCATAGCATAAATAATGTGTCAGTTAACCGATTTAGTTGATCAGCATTCCTGCTTGGACCAGCGGTAACGTGAACCATTGAGGACCCAAAGGGCCCAAGTTCGAGCCCAACTCACGACAAGGATTTTTCCAAGCAATAATTTAGTTTCAATTTAAATTAAATATACTCATGAGTTATAATATAACATGAGTATCTAATCCTAAATATTTTTAATCTTTTCGAAAATCATAATATTTTTTTTTTGAAAATTTTGATTGGGTTCTGATGGGGATTTCCCCATTGGGACCTGAAAGAGATTGTCCAATGAGGGCCACGTAGGACCTTGCGTGACATCCCTCTGTGGGGTCCCTATTAGGCAGCCCGATGAGGACCCAATAGGTCTTACATTAAAATTTCTTGTCGGGTAGATTTTGAAAAATCTAAGAAAAACTAAAAAAAAATTTTTTTTTAAGTGGTTTTTTAGGAATAACTTTTAAATCACTAAGTTATAATTAATCACAGCTCTGATAAACAATATTATTACTTTTATAAGTAATTGCAGTGTATACTGTCTCAGTAGTGTAATATCATATTGTGTAGAACAATATAATATACAATTTTTTTTTGTAAATATTGAACTTTATGAATCTACCAGATCATGAATACAGGCAAACCATTATATATAATGTTGCATGTAACTTTTCTCTAAAGTTTTCATACGTAACAAGAGAGTTTTCCTTAGGGAGTGATACATCAAGTGGACAACATATCTTAGTGGGCAAAAGAACAACTGTATTGGGATCTATCACGTTTCCCAACACATTTTTGTTAGTCACAAAATTATACGAATGCATGAAACAAATACTTAAAGCAAGATTTTTTTAAAAAGTCTCATTTTTATCCTGATTATTTATTGAAATATTTTAGTATTTATGTTCAAAAATAGATAGGAAAAAGTAAGTTACTTTTTCACTTACAAAATATTTTTTTTTATTTGTAAGAATAAATACGGATCAATATGAATATGTGGTCAGGAATATGCAAGAGATAGAAGAAAGCAGTAGACTAATCCATCAAAACTGTCTATCAGTTTCATTAACATGTCTCCAAAGCACATAATACTCATCTATCTATAACATCATTCAAATGAGAGTTTCAGTCATCTCATATTTAAATCAACACTCTTAACACCTAAAAGAGAGCACACTTGTCTGTAATTGAATTGTTTCATGATTTGACTATTTACTGTCTGTCAAAAAAAGCTGATTTTTGACAACATATAGAAAATATTGTACAGTTAGACTTTTACAATTTAAATTATTGACAGATGTCGAAATTTTAAATTTAGTAAAAGTGGTTCTAACAACTTTGTAAGAAATTTTTACGGAAAAAACAATCATATTTTTCAATTTTGATAAAAAAACACGTTATTAAGATGGGTTTCATTTTTCTATAAATATTTTTTAGGCCAGAATTCTTTACCGGAATCTCAAAATAACCTTTTTTGTATACAAATAGGTGGATGAATAGACTGACAAAAATTAAAAAAAAAAATGTACAGTTGGACCCAGTGAATATAAAACAGATATTCACGATAAAGTATAGTCAAAAAATTACATTTTCACACACAAACTTGGGCTCGACTTCCCCTCAAGATCTGTCCGAAGCAGCATGGATTTTGTATTGATTTAAACATTTTTCTATCTTCAAAATATTCACGTCCCCACAATCACATGCTTCTCCTAATTAAAAGGGCCCTATACACGTAAATATTGCCAATATGCAAAGTCTGAGTCACAATAATTATGTATCAAAATAAAATATTCATCTACTTTATATAAATTTAGCACGATTTCATTCATAAATAAATAATAATTCGAGTCAGGTCGTTAAATTTTTTCTTAATTTATTGATGAGTATTTTATTCATACCCGAATTTTATTTTAATCGGAAGTATGGTTTTTGGTTAATTAGTTATAATTATGGCAAATCAAAACTTTTAATTTTCTAGACAATTTCAGACAAAAAGTTTTACTTCATGCTCAACGTTAGTTTCGAAATATATTTAGTAACTTTATAGTTTGGGCATATAGTAAAATAGATATTTATATTACTTTTTTCTATTGATCGTGAAAAAAGTTACTTTTACGACAACTGACTTTTTCAATGGAAATATCTTCCCGCCTCTTTTTCTGTGGCTCAAGGTAAACCTATGTATATTATGAATACTAGTAGGAAAAATTTTCTAAGAATTTATTTTTGAGATAAACTTCCCTATGGAATTAAAATAAGAGAAGAATCAATTGAATCTCCAAAGAATTTTTAATGTATCAGTTAAAAATACATACTTTTTCTAAAAATAGACTTGTCTTACTCACGCATTCTTGTGATTTGACAGTAGAGCATACAATAGCATTAGAGAATTTTCATAATGTAACATTTTTTATATTATTTTTCAGTAGCCTATACTACTGTTGTTTGTGCCGAAAATTATCGTTTTAAGCTGCTTATGTTAGTTGAGATTCATTTTCCTTCTTAAGTTAAAACTTAAATTAAATAAAAATAAAATCGTTTAGGTTATGTGAAACGAATTTCAAATAAAAATCTGCATTAGAACAGAAGGTGGATTAAACTAGAATCATTCAAAATGTCCCAGTATTTCTATTATTAGATAGATTTCTTCAAAATCTATCTATTGCATTGGCCCTTGTGTCAAAATTCACATAGAATTTCGTTACTATATTAATTATTTACTCGAGTAAGGCTATTAAAAAATTTTTTTTGAGTTTTCCTTTGAAGAGGACTCTTAAAACATAAAAAACTAAAATTTTTTTACTCGAGACTAAAAAAAAAAATTAGTCGGTTTTTTTTTTGCGCCACCCTAATATACAATCGTGGGCATTAATTTGAGTATGTTATTAAATTTACTATAAAATAGCCGTTTGTAAATTGGAGCGTTTGTAAACTGAAAATTTTTTTTGGGCTTAGAAAAAAAAATAGGATTTTTATCATACACCCTTATTGTCCCCGGTTGCTTTAAACGCGTATAATTTTTATATGCCCTTATGTAGTGCAAAATGTACATAACTAAATAAAAATAAAATCCTTTCTTAACACACATTACATAAGCCTCCATAAATTATTCCTTACAATAATTTTTTTATCATTATTATCGGCTTCGTAATGTTCTCCGTGAATAAAATTTCGGAAAATCAGTTCTCGGCTGACTTGTGATTGAGACAAGGCTTTTGTCTCTAAATTTTATAGCTTTAGAAGTATCATAAATAAATACATAATAGAGAAATTAAAAATCGTTAAAATTTAGAATTTGCTACTTTTATAAACCAACGAGTTTACAAACGGCTATTTTAATTGTTAACAAAATTTAGCATTCACTTATTTCATGAATCGCAAAATTTAATATTGGCTGAATTTGTGGCGCTATAAGTTTTGAATTGGCGAAATTCACGATACACTAATTTTAACAAATGCCAACATTACGTAAATACTTTATTTTTAAATTATTATTAGTATAATGTAAAAATATGCATTTGTTTGTTTTTTAACTTCTCGCTAAGAAAATCGAAGATTTTCAAAAATCAGGAAGTTATTATTTTCACCCCGTTTTGCCAAAATCGAGTTTTCGTCAGATCTCGACGTTTTAAGATCTCAGGAAGCTCCCTACTACTCCCGCGATGCTGTCTGTATCTGTGTGTGTGTGTGTGTGTGTGTCGCAATTTTTTTCGGCTTTTCGCAAATTTTTCAAACTTTGACGGCCCAACGGGTTAATATTAACGTTCAGATTTAGTGAATTGCAATACATAAAAATCATACTTGATCCAGATTCACAAAAATTTTTTCATCGCTGTGACTGCAGTTTTCTCAATTTTTGCCTTTTTTTTTAAGGTTTTTTATATTTTCCTTAAATCTGAAGGGTGACCGGGTCAAACGGACTTTAAAGTCGAATTCAGCGAGTCGAAATACATGTTCGTAAGTGGGTCCGGTCAAATGCACTACCCATACAAAGAATAAGGATTGGTCGATCATTGAACGATGATAGGCATCCGATCCTTGATGATCGGCCGAGAATCGGATGTTAACATCGTCCCAAGACTGGCGACTAAGCATAGGCCGAGCATAGTAACTGAGCATCGGCTGATCATCGGCTGAGCATATTCAAACGGAAAAATAATTTTTAAATCAGGCTGAAGTATCGCGAAATTATTGATTTTTTCCAGTCGTATTGTTATGTAGATTTTTAATTTCGTCCCCAGGTTGCACAGAAGAGGCGAGCTTATCGATGTTCCTTGAAAAAAATTTTAAGATTAAAATGCGATGGGAATCGAACCTGGTCCGTCTGCGTGGAAGTCTCGAACATTACCAACTGCGCTGCATGCCGTAGTTAACAGAAAGAATTTAGTTTAGTTATTTAAATGATCAACAAGTATTTTATTCCAATGCATACCAATAATTCGCTTTATAGGTACTTTATTTTCTCAATTTTTATGAGTAATTAATGAATAACTAATTGAAAAATTTTCTCTAATAAAAACGGTAAATTTATCACCTAACTTATTCGTTTGAAAATGTTTGTTATCTCCCATATATATTCAATAATGCCAGTAAATAAAATTTAAGAAACAGCTGATGTGATATTTAGAGGAGATGCATAGCAGAAAATTTATCATATCGGCCAAGCAACGTCTGATGACCGTTTGTCGTTGCTATGAGTTTAGTAGAGCGGTCGATGATGAGCCATTCATAGGCTGATCATAAGGCGCTGATCCTTGTCCAAGCATTAATGGCCTAGCCTCGAACGATACTCAATACACAGTAAAAAATTTACGTTATTGCGTCAAAAAATTTAATGTTAAAAATTTTTGTGTTAAATATTTAACACTTTTATGTGTAAATTTAACATTTTTATGTTTAAATTTAACAATTATTATGTTAAATCAACACAAAAAAGTGTTAAATATTGAACATAAAAATTTTTAACACAAAATTTTGTGACGCAATGACGCAAAATTTTTTACTGTGTATGGGTATGAGTTCTTAACTTGAAAAGTAATTCAGTCAATATATTTGTTAATAAAAATAAAATTTTTGTAATTTACATACATTTTTTGCGTTAATTTTCTATAAGTTCTGCAAGAAGTAAATTCAGCACATCATCGGCCAAGGATAGACTGATGATCGTACGTCGTTAGTAAGAGCATCGATCGGTGGCCAATGGTGTACCAGCCATAGGGCGATGATAGAGTACCGATGCTCGGCCTAGCATAAGTAGCCTAGTCTTGGCCGATCATCGGTTTTTTCCGAGCATCGGTGACTTCGTATGGGTAACAGTTTTTTTTTTTGGGTGCCGGTGTTATTGTTAATCTTACGTAAATAATAAGCAATATGTACTTAGTCAATATTTCAACTCATTTTTTTAATTTTCGCCGGTAACAAGCTTGATCAAATAATGTAATTCAAGCGTCACCTATGGTATTAATGAAATAAATTTTGGTGGTACTCTAACATAGACATAAATAATACTACAACACTGTATAGGGTTATCTGCAAGAAGTATTGTGAATAGAGTACAACCTGGTTATAAGTTGTATTTCTTCCTCTCTCCTACTTACAAGAAATATTTCATACATATCTAAACATAGATATAACTGCCGTGAGAGTGAGTAGATCATCCAATATATGTAACTTATCACTAGGTTGTACTGTGTTGCCAATCAGTAAAAGCCAGACTATCGCCAATGTCACTATTCCCATAATGGTCAAATCATCATTAAACATTCACGGAAAAAAATTTTTAGGAAAAGTTACAATTGTAATATCGTAATCTGGGACCAGATTTTCAATGCAGTCACTTTGATACTTTAACATATGAAAATTTACGATGTTACATCGTAAAAATTCGAATATTTATTACTTTTATACACGAAGAGAAAAACATCTTTAGAATGAGGATCCGTATTGTTATTCTTACTATACGCCGTATACTTATTTTTTTTAGAGATATTTTGTATTGCCATTTTAGCTACGCAGCAGATAATCAAAATGACGATCCGTATCACTATTTTTGGCGTTACATAGAATCGACAACTATACAGATTCTTACGTTAACTTGACAGTTGTCTGTTTTGACGAAACTACATACATTTACAAGAGCTATTCTCTGTATGCTTGAGTGAAACAAATGAATCCTTAAATCAGAAAACTAGATTGTTATTTTGAGGAAATGTCATTTGAGAGTATGTTGGATAGTCATTTTAGCAGAATTTTCTTTTCCGTATAGGCATTTTCACGATAAATTTTAACGTGATAAATTTTAAAATGTGAAATTATCAAAGTAACCTATCGAAAGTCTGATGAATTACGATGTGACAATTGTAATTTTTCCCACAACTTTTTTTTCCGTATTATTCGGTAGTATCTCCCATACGTTTATTCTTTCTTGGTGCAATAGCGAGTTGTGTTTATCCATAAGCCATTCCACTTAGTCCATACATATATTCGATTACAAAACTGCCCTTATTGATAACAAGTTGTCTATTGGAAACTCAAAGAGCACATTGATTTACAAGTACGTAATATTTTTTAGCACATAATTTGAACTCCAAATTTTTAAATAATGGAAAATTTTCGGGCTGCAGGACTATTTAAAACCAACCGTTATTGAAATTCTTTCTAGACACAAGTCAATTTTTGCAACAAAAAATTTTTGTCGATTTTGCTAAAAAATTTATAATGTGTTAGTATATTTGTAATTGTATTGTTAGATCTATGAAAAACTGAAAAGTATTTTCCTAAAATCTAATTATGTTTATTCTGAATTTAAATATCGGTGGTTTCTTCTATTTGCTTCGAATTTTGACAAATGTTTCTATCACCTGAAAAGCTCTAAAAAAGTTTTTTATTTATATGCTACTAACGCTGTACGATAAAGTGTCAACTGACGAATGAAAGATATAAAGAATTGAAATTAATATAAACGTTCTATCCATCACGAACACATTGAATGGAGAAACATGCAGCATTCTCTTATTGGTTGTTAACGCCCACTAATGATCACGTGATGGTGACCAAGACACGCCTTACTCTGTTGATTCATGCAGGCAAACGAGGGCCTTACCCTTGAGAACAAGAATAAAATGTAGGGTATCTATCAAGAGTAAGAGGAAGATAAAATATAGCAATTTTATAGTTGAGAGGTGTTCGCTATACACCCGTCCTCATAAGTGTTTTCACCTGCGTCAGGCTACAGTATACGTCAGGGGCTGGCGCTGAACGGTCACAATCAGTTATTTTAGTTTACACGGATATTTGGATTCGGCATCAATGATTATTTGTGCTTTTGAAGTGATATAAATATATGAATAAACTTACTAAAAATGTGATTTTGAAAGTGAATATTATTAAATTGTTTTTATTACTAAAATAATCATGAGATGGCTTATAATTTTGAGAACCTTCTTACTACTATTATAGAAGACGGTAAAAAAAAGCATTGATGACTTTATTTCGATATAAGAATGATCAGAATGGATTTAGGCATGTATGGGACTTACAATAGCAAGCCCGATTCTTTCTATGGTTTTCAAAATACTTTTCATCTTTTAACAGCTGCAGATGATAATATTCGGATAATAGAACCGTCAGAATTAACCAATCACCATAATTACTCACAATCAGCGATTGTGCCATACACATCATCATCTTCTGATGGCTTTTTGAATCCAGAATCAGTTTCAACTTCCGAAAGTTTTTCTCAGATATACTATCCGTCACCTTCAGGTGTTATGCCCGAAGAAAGTACAAGTATCATATCTTCTGAAAATGGTCTCAGTTATACAAATCTTGATTGTATGAATTACTCAAATAGTCAACATCATCAACCAGATATGTTAAATTACAGTGATTCGTTTCATCCAATCTACAATCCAACAGAAAATTTTAGTCCAAAAGACACGCAACAAGGTTCGTCTAAAGTTCATCAACAAACTATCACGATTCAACTTCCTCTTAATAATAAACCTGATTATGAGTCACTTTATCACTCCCAATCTAGTCAATCTTATAATTTTGATAGTGAATATCAAATAAGCTCTTCTAATAATTCAAACTTTGATTATCACCTTTCGCAAGAAAAGACACTGCGGTTCAGTACTCAGGTTTCCACTGTACTCAAGGAAAATGAATGTTCAGTGCAACTCGCAGGACATAACAAAGATAAAAATTCGGATCTTAAAATATTTTGTACAACTCAACATACTTCGAATGAAAATCATAGCGAAGTTTTCTATCAATATCCTAACCGGACTCAAGATCGTTTTTTTTGTAGACCTCAACAACAATCAACTCATGTTCCGACATACAAGTGGATGCAAGTTAAAAGAAATATTACCAAATCGATCGGTATGTATGTTGTATTTTGTTATTGTTGGTAATATGTGAAAATTTACATGAAAAAAGGCCATTCGGCAGTCGTAATGGAAATAGATTTAAAAAAAAAAAAAGTTGATTTTTCATAAAATAATAATATCAATAATATATAACTTAATACATTAAAGTTATTCGCAAAATTATCTTGTAAAATAAAAATTTTCTCGAATATTTATCAAACAATTTTGAAGATCTTGAGATTTTATTTATCAATGTCCAAATTTTAAGTGACTGCTTAGAAACGACAGTTTTAAAATATATGTATTTTCTGAATCAGATCGACGAATTTAGTCAGGAAATAGTTAAATTTTTTGATAATCAAAGTAAGTATAGTAAAAATTTCGTAATCAGGACAAATGCACGAATTAGATTTCTCTGAAATCTACTAAAAACAGAAGAAAATCTTTGAAAATGTAGAAAGTAAATTTAATTTTAATTACGTACCTGTCATTATATTTAGTGTCATCTGTATGAGACAGTTTAAATATTTTCTCTTCTTGTCCCTATGATCAGATATACACAAATTCCACAAAAGAAGTATATACAAAAAAATCTAAAAAACGGTTGACTCTGCAAGCCATCCGTCGAATTTTCCGCTGTGTTCGAGCTCAAAATACTTGAAAAATTTGATATTACAAAGTCTTGAGCTCGGCGAGCTCAAAATATAACTTTCAAAAATCTTTGAGCTCGTTGAGCTCAAAAATTTAAGATTCATATTGGTAAATTTCTTATTTGAAATTATCTCCTGAACAAATTAACCGGTTCTCATTTGGCTTGCAGTGTTTAAACAGTTTCTTTAGTAAAAAAATTTGTTTTCTCACCTTTAGGCGGAATAAAGTGTCAACTTTCATCCCGCTGCGCTAAACGAAGTTGCCGCTTTCCGCCTCCGTCGAGGAGAAATAGTATATTACTCACCTAGGGCAGGAAAGCTGATGTTGTTCACACTTATAGGCTGACGAATATTAGTAACAAAATAATAACAAAAACGTGATGTTTTTTTAGTAATGTGAAAAAATTATCTTGCAGCAAAGTTGTAAACAGTTTTTTTTTGTTGTAAACACTTGAGTTAGTGATATTATTTTTTAACAATTTTGATTAGCAAATCTGGCTACAGTTAGAAAATAACATTGCTGCAAAATAACATTCTTATGTTGTCGCTTCAAGATGTCATGTTAGTGTAACATGACTTCAACATGGTGCTGCACCATAGCAGTTATCTTCTACATTAATATGATTTTTTAAAAATAGATACTTTAAATGATACTAAGCGACGTAAATATTATTTAAATGTCACTCAGTAGGAAAATTACATAGATGACGTAAAAGCATAAATAAAATAGATTTAGAGTCCCCTGGCTAGATAAACAGAATCATCTGATATTACATAACAGCAAAAGCTGTGTAAATACAATAAGGAACTAACATTATGATATCATGAATCCTACAAAAAATTACATGAAAAAAATCGAGTGTAGAACATTTAACTAAAATAGTAAAAAGCTTAAGGCTTTTTAATGAAAATCTGATGTTGAAACCTCAATTTTGATAGTAACTAATCAAAAAAGTATTGATTTAATGTAAATTGATAAAAATTAACTATTGAGATATTTATGCTGTTAGAAAATCTTTTCGGTTACAAAAAAAAATATCACATATTTATAGCTTTAGAAATTACTATGACAATAATCATTTTGTAGTGTAATCAAATTCTAAAAATTGTAGTAAGTTCATAAAGAAAAATCATTGTTTCTAAAGTTATTTTGTTGTGTTATCATGAGATATCGTTGACAAGAAAAAAAATGCCATTCGGTAGCCGAAATGGAAGTAGATTTCCTTCGTAAATAAAATCACAACTATAATAATACAAATACTTCAATCATATTGGTGGAATCCCTTCTCTCTAAGTTAAAACGAATGTAATAGTAAAATTTCATTAAATTTCTTCAGATGAATAGGTTATTTTCAGTCTAGGAAAATAAAATGGCATGAAAATTAAAGCTAGTTTGGGCTTTAAATGTAATTTACAAAAATTCGATGTTATTTCATTAAAAAGTTATCCGCAAAAGAAACTGCCAAAATATAAATTTTTGCGGTTTTGAAAATTTTGAAATCCTGTAATTTCTGAACTACTTGACCGATATATTAAGTTCATCTTTGAACTTGACTTTGGTATTCGTCTAAAAATAAAGTATGTTGAATTTGGAGAAGATCCATTATGAATTAGAGACGCTTTCGTCGTGACAAGTCGCGTTATATCGTAAATACATACATATATAAAATTTTGAACGATATATATTTTTTGTAATACCAACCGCGAAACTTGGATTTTCGAGCTATAGTTAGGAGAGGTAAAAAGAATTAGATCTGGCCATCTATAGTTGAGTCTACTTTTCACACACACCTACCTGTGCACATACGTATCGAAAATAACTATTCTGAATCAGCTCGACAAACTGAGTCAGAAAATCGCTAAATTTTCAGAAAGTTGCGCATTAAAAAAAAAAAAAAAAAAAAAACGGTTCTTTTTCAATATTACTTTAAAATTTCTCAATTTATCGACTTTGTACTTGACACAATATTTTTTGAAATTAAAAATATGCGTCAAATGACGAGAACCATATTGAAATCCGCTTTTTCAATCAGAAGGCATCGTCTTCAAAAATTTCAAAAAAGTGTTTTTTTTACATAACTTCGAAATTCCTTCCAAGTTCAAAAAAAAAATCTTGATTTTGACATAAAATTTAAGTTAAAATCCTCACATATTAATTTTCTCTAGAAGAGTAAATCTCGTAATATTTGAATTACTTTCGAATTAGTTAGGCTTAGTTAGGATTGATTTAAGACAAAAAAATGCGTTTCGGCCTCAGCCGAAATGGAAGGTGGATTTTATTTGATATAAAATTCTCTTTAAAGTTAATAAAAAATGTTTATGTTTTAGTTACATCATCGAAGGTAACAAAGAAAAAAAAGTTGATATCATGTATATCAAAGCAAAGGCAATTTTACGAGCTTTTATAGGAATTTTTCGAAAATTGGCTATCTTTTTTCAATCGATAGTTATTCATCGATGAAGAAAACGAAAACGTGATTTCCACTTTTTTGAAGATTTTAAATGGCCGCCATGTCTAAACTAATTGACCAATTTTGCTCATTTTCGAATTCGTTTAAGGTAATTACTCAAAGAATATGTGTACTAAGTTTCATTAAAATCGGTTGAAAACTTTTGCACATATCCTGATGACAAGGTCGGTTAAATTACATATGGGGCATTCCACGCAAAATCATCGAGTTTTTGACTCGATCCTCTTAGATTTGACTACTCTTATTAAAAAAAAGAATAAAAAATGATCTCACATGGTAAATGCCCATAAGAGATAGTATTTACAAGGATTTGAAGGATTAGAAAGTATTCAAAATGATTAAAAATCAAATCATTTTGAATTCTTTCTTTTAATAAGGGTAAAAATTTTTTATCATTTTCTACCCAACCGAATACATTTTTCAGAATATTTGTAGATTTATCTTCCCAACCCAAGAAAAGTTACGAATTTTTGAAAAAAAAACCGCTCTTTTTATTTTTTTAAATGCTAGAACTTTTTCAAAAATCGACCAATTGGGATCGGACCAAAGGGAAAATTTTTATTTTTAAATAGAGTTTTCAGAAAAAAATACGAAAAAATTTTCAGATGTTAGGATCTATAGAATATTTTAGTTTTTTCAATAAAACCGTCATTTTTCCGAGGTTCGAAACTTTTGACTTTCAATTCTTTTGTTTTAAAAAAAACCTTTACTCATACTGCATTTAATCCCATCATTCCAAAGTTGTGCCTACTTCACTTTATATTTTATTTTTTCGGTTGAAAAAAAAATTTTTTTGAAAATTTGTTTGTCCTACATAAATTTGCACTGAAATTTTTTTGTGTCGCTCGTGAAACCTCCGAGGTTAAATAAAATTGAACTGAAATAATCATAAATTGTATTATTAGTAAGAATAAAATTATTTCTACATTGTATAACATCTTATAATTATTCCTCTCGACTCAGTAATCATTTTCTCGATCTTTTAATCGTACTATGTTATTTGGACTTTTGTGATGAAAAAAAAGACGTTACCTCCACTACAAAATTTAGTAATGGTGTAATTTGACGAATTCTTCGTTTTGTTGGTATCACTTTAGCACTTTTGAACCGTTCTTCCCATTTTTCATCCATTGAATTATATATTTTTCAATTTTTGATAATCGAACACAGTAAAAAGTTTTGTGTAAAATTAGCACAATCTTAGTGTTAGAATCCGTCGACACAATTTTAGTGTTAATTTTCAACACAAAAAAAAGTGTTGAATTTTTAACAAAAATATTGTGTCAAAATTAACATTAATTTTGTGTCGACTGTATCTAACACTAGAATTGTGTTGATTTTACACAAAATAAGTGTTAACTCATTTATTATTTGAGTTTGAATATAAAGGTTAGGGAATAAATTAAAAATAAATAAATTTTTCATGCTTATGAAGAAAATTAGTTTATTTCATTTCTTTAAATTTTGGTCAAGTACCAACAGTCTTCAACTTAAATATATGATTTACTCATCATAAACATATTTAATACTTATGTTTTTTTTTTTTTTTTTTAAAAAATAATTAGTTATTATCACTGGATTTTCGGCATCTAATTCGTGCAATTCCCAGCTTTTTAGTGTATAGTAAATCTAAAACATTGATGACAAATGTCTGAGATGTTTGTTCAATAGCGTAACGAAAACAAGAAGGTAATATTTCTTCAGTAATCCATGATTCACAAACAATATAAATTTGCGAATCGATCTCACAAAAAAAAAAAGTTTTGCTAAAAGCTGGTAACTTATTTATAAACGATGTACAAATAAATTTATTAAGAATTAATGTTGCTTCTCTGAAATTAATACTGTTGCCCACGATTACCAATTTTTCTGACAAATTAACATCTGTTAAGTGATTAATAATAGCTGTTTTAAATTTAATGTTTCCAATTTCTCAAGTGATTTATACTTACATAACCTAGACCAACTTTTGGATTTCGGAGTTTTGGAAATATCTCGACTATTGCCTGTGCACATTCAGCTTTTTCCCATGCGGGTAATGAGCTTTGCACTTTATTTTTATGATCCTTCAAATAATGGCTAACGACCAATGAAACAATTTTTTTTCGGTTTGTATCAGTCACAATACTTAGCTTATTGCATTCTTTGAATAAGTCTTGGCCATTTGGGCTGTCAAGAATTATTTTTTGTAATTTCTAAAACGAAAATTAGTTGTTAGTTGAACAATTTATTATTCTTTTCACATGAATCTAAATATTTATTTTCAATTTGTAATTTCAAAGTAAAAACCAAGAATTTTATAAATTTCTATGCATGACTCACCTTTTTGATAAGAACCGTTGCTTGGGCATGAGATTTTAATTTTTGCTTTTGAGCAGGAACTTCATAATGTTCTTCTCCAGCAACAGGACTAATATTTTCCAATGATGATAAATTCACAAAGTCAATAACTGGTAAATTCAGTGAACACTCTAAATTATCTGGAATTGTTATATCTGTAGGATTAAAATTTTTGATGTGTAATATCAGACGTAATATGCATTGATAAGCAAGTGTAATTAACAAAAAACTCACCATTCAAGATGTTATGATCAATAAATTTTATTTTCAATGTAACACCTCTGGGGCTGGAGAAAACGTAGTCGACCAAAATAGCATCCAACCGAACATCATCTGAATCAGTGAAATAAAACGCTGTTTCAACCAAACTGGGAAAGACTTCACGAGCTGTAATAAACAATTATATTTTACAACAGACATAAAGAATGAGTTTGATAAACAAATGTCAGAAAGTATAGAAATTAACCTTTGGAAATGAAATCATTTAACGTAACAGGTAGTTCTAATTTCGCCCAAACTTTTTTATTTAGCTAATGAAAATAAACATAACGTTTCCTTGTGAACTATCAGCCATCTACAAAAAAAAAAAATAAATAAAACTAGTGTCAGAAAATATAAAGTAAAATTGCAAAAGAAAAACATAAAATCAATAAATTTTTTGATATTTTTAACTTCTCGCTAAGAAAATTAAAAATTTTCAAAAATCGGGAAGTTATTGGTTTTACCCCGTTTTGCAAAAATCGAGTTTTCAACAGATCTCGATGTTTTAAGGTCCTAGGAAGCCATTTCGAGGGTTTTTGAGAGGGTGTCACTATGTCTGTG
Source organism: Cotesia typhae (assembly GCF_013202065.1). Classification (NCBI taxonomy): domain Eukaryota; kingdom Metazoa; phylum Arthropoda; class Insecta; order Hymenoptera; family Braconidae; genus Cotesia; species Cotesia typhae. The sequence goes on along the minus strand of NW_027423757.1, from coordinate 517,426 downwards.
TGTCTCCTCTGTGTGTGTGTGTGTGTGTGTGTGTGTGTGTGTGTGTGTGTGTGTGTGTGTGTGTGTGTGTGTGAACCTCTTATAACTTTTGAACAGTTGAACTGATTTCATCGCGGTTCGTGCCATTCGAAAGGGCTTAGCCAATCTTAGATTTCCTAAAAATTCGAACCAATTCGGACCGATAGATTTTGAGAAATTTGGAGAAATCTCAAAAAAAATAGGAAAAAAAATTTTTTCAGAAGTGGTTTTTTTGGAATAACTTTTAAACAGCTCAACCGATCGATTTCAAAAACTAATCAGCTCTCAACCTTGAAAAACCACGTCGATCGCCGCCAATCCGATCAAAATCGGTTGAGTCGTTCAAGAGACATCGTGAACGAAAGAAAACCGAAAAAAGTATTATTTCGGAGTTACTCCGCAATTTCTGGTTTGATCAATTAAAACTTAGAAATTCTTTATGAGGCTTAAAAAACTGCGTAGAATGCCGCCAACTACGTAAGAATCGGTTCATTCATTCAAAAGTTATTGCGGTTTAAAAATCCAAAAAATAGTCTTCTATGAAACTTCTATTAGATTTTTGTTTTTTCATTATCATAGTTCTCAGAGAATGACAATTATTAAAAGTGCATTATTTACGATTGAAAAGGTTTTTGAGTTATGAGCTGAAGCTGAAATTCCGACGTCTACCAAAAGTTCTGCAACAAGAAAGTTTGTTCATTATCATACTTTTTAGAAAAATTTGGTAAAAAATAAAAACAAAAAGCAGTCTCATAATAAAACGTCACATTTTCGTGTGCTAATTAAAAATTGTTTGACGTTGCTCATCATAATGCAACGAAACTTATTGATAAAGATAAGAAGTTATTTTTGGAAGGCCAACGTCAATCGAATCGACGATGTTTTATTAATGTTTACCCTCATAATAATATGAAAGTTGATTTTACATCCGATAGTGATGTAAATCAACCAAATGACATTGGTAAGTATTTCTATACTTTTTCGCAGTATTAAGTAACTTTTGCATACAAATTATATAAAAAATCGTTAACTTTTGAATCATTCATTTTCTTCATTTCTCAAAAACTTCAAAGTATTGAACTGATTTATTTTTCATATAGTAAAAAATGATCTTTTATGATTTTCTCTTTATAAGTACACTTTTCTTTTTTATTCATGATTCTAGCTTTTTCGTTAGTATTTTATCATCCTTGAAAAGAACTTAAAAGTTTGAGTTCACAAAGATTTTTAATTTGAATCTAAAAAATTGCTAAAATCTTTTAACGAATCTTGAAATTAGGAAGTCAAGTTTGTTATGTAACTTGTTAATTTTTGGTTTTTATTTCCTCTTGTAATTGAAATTTTGAATTATTTTGTGAATTTTCAATAATTTAACTGAAATTTGATTATATTATAGGAAAAAATTAATCTATTGTCAACGATACCGGCTTATTAGCCTTTTCACGCCGAAGTTGAACTAAGTGAGCCGCGTGGCACCGAAAGAGTAGGGAGCTTGTAAAATAAATGTAGAAGGAGGCGTTTCACCAAGAGTGGGGGAAACGCCCAGAAGGCTCAGAGGGCTAAGTCAAAAAACGTATTCCAGTCTTAGTCGAACTTCACACTCAATTTCTGATTACAAAGTTAAATTATCGCAACAACGAAAAAAAAGGACATAGTGACATCTCTACTTGCTAGTAAATTTGATTGTGCCCATGTGACTGATAGAAATGCTACTTACATCATAGTTGGTACGTTGACTAGTGCAGATCTTGAAGTAAACGATTACAATATAAGTCATATAATGGTCCATCGAAAGTGTGAATCCATGAGGGAAAATGGAACAGAAAAATAATGCATGATAATAAAGAACCTGGGAATGTCGATAGAGTGACAATTGTGTTAACAGCTTTGGGACAAGAAATATTTCTGGAAGCTCCCAAAATTTCTTCTGGAACTGGTGGAAATCAGGCTTCAGTAATTGTTTAAAAAATACGGGATTGGTTTGTCACTGACAAAGTTAAAGCGTTATGCTTTGATATTACAAGAACAAATACAGGTATTATTCACTTAAATTATTGCTGATCTACATTTTGAGATGTCTTCAATTTTTTATAACCATGTTTTGATTGTTCAATTTGCAATTTATTTATTTGTAAAATTTAACTAAAAGTTTATTATTTATTATGAGTACACAATGGTTCATGCCCTTTAATAGAACAAGCATTAAAAAGAGAGCTTATTTATTTACCGTGTCGTCACCACATTCTTGAACTGGTTTTAAGATTTGTATTCGAATTATATTGGCCTACATCATCTGAACCTAATCTTCTAATTTTTAGCAGATTCAAAGATAATTGGAGCAAAATAGATCACCAAAAGTATGTTGCAGGAATTTTAGACCAGGGAGTATTTGGAGTCAAAGTTGATACTAAAGAACAAATACTGATTCTTCTTACGAATTATTCAAAAGTAAAAATAAATATATTTCATGTTTCCCGTAATAATTACGTTAATCAAATTAACATTGATTGCAATTTAGTACTAATAATAATGTTATTAATTTATGTTACATAGATATTACGAATAAGAGGTGATTACAGAGAGACTTGGAATTGGCTTTTATTTTTTTGGGAGCGATACTACCTAACGGAATAATTTTTAAACCACCTGGAACCAGTGTGGCCAGATCGTGCTCTTTTCTTACCCCCACTTTGTAGGACACTCTCATCTGACTATATTGAAAGCGGTACAAAGTGGGGGTAAAAAAATCGCACGATCTGGCCACATTGCCTGGAGCAGTACATCACGCAAGGTGGATGGTCAAGGCAATTTAGAATTTGAAAATGTTTTTATTCAGAAATCAATTTAAACTTACGAATACTGAAATGAAAAAAGTGCGTCAGGTCGGTGTTTTTGTAATAAAATTTTATGTAAAAATGTGGTTTTCAGCAATATCGGCAATGAAAGCATCAAATAATGATTTGAAGCTAATATAAGAATTGCTTTCCTATAATAAAATAAACCCAGTTGTTTCTAAAAATATATCCGAAAAAATGGCTAAGCGTTTGTGGTACCTCTTAGAGGAATCAGCTGCTCTATTATTATTTGATATCAGGGTGTCACTAGAAATAAAAAAAAAAATTATTACAGCTCTAAAATCGAATGAAGGCACACTTATAAATAAGAAGCGTTTTCAAATAAAAGACAAAAATTTGAAAACATTATTAAAAAAAGATTTGAGCGACTTTAAATATAAAAATCTTTAGTTTTATTTGAACGGTTCGGTTTGTATATTGATTTTCTTGATATAGACATAACTTTATGGCCAACTCATAAGAGCTTTCAAAATAATCTTCAATTTTTTAATTTGTTAAAAGTTGTGAATGGTGTTGTTGAAAGAAATATTGCGTTAATTTCTTGATACAATCAACGTTTAACTAAAGATGAGGAGCAGTTTTAAGGTTTGTTACAAACTGTAAAAAAAAATATTAACAAAATTATTCAAATAGTAGGAAAAAGAATTTATTGTAGATTTTACTGCTAGGAAGTTCACTAAAAATGTTTCAATAGATCTTCTATTTTACTGTTATTACTATTAAATTTATTAATAAGTCAATAAATCTATTATTATTAATCAAAATAGATTATTATTACATAATATGAATAGTTTTAATAGAAACTTGTACCATATCTTTCATGTAAGTAGATATTTTTCGCTGAAAATCAATAAAAATTAGCATTTGTAATAATAAATTATTAAGAATTGATAAATTGAATTGTTTGTGTTTGAGAAAAAAAATAAAGCGCAATTTTTAACAGTATGACGTTTGAGGCTTCATATCTCTGAAAAGGCTTTAGACATCTACTTTCATTTTGGCTACCGAATGGCCTTTTTTTCGATTTCTTTCGTCGACGATAACTCACGAACGAATCTACCGATTTTGACCAGGCCGGCGGCGATCGACGTGGTTTTTTAATGTTAAGAGCTGATTTTGGAATCGATCGGTAGAGCCGTTTAAAAGTTTTTCCCCAAAAAACACTTATAAATAAATTTTTTTTTGTATTTTTTGGAGATTTCTCAAAATCTAACGGTCCAAATTGTATTCAAAATCTAAGTTCAGTCAAGCCCTTTCAAATTGCACCAACCGCAATTAAGTCGGTCAAGCCGTTCAAAAGTTACGAATGGTTTACACACGCACGCACACACATACACACACACACACACACGCGCGCGCGCGCGCGCAAACATACGGACATCATCGCGGGAATAGTCAGGGAAGCTTCCTAGGACCTCAAAACGTCAAGATCTGATGAGAACTCGATTTTCGAAAATGGGGTGAAAACAATAACTTCCCGATTTTTTAAAATCTTCGATTTTCTTAGCGAGAAGTTAAAAATTCCGCATCTAATTATATATTATTATATATAATTATGTACAATTATATATAATTGTATATGATCATATATAATTCAATGTAAATAATATATTCTATTATATATATATAATTCCAGTGTCACGATGTTTGTCCGCGATGGACTCCTAAACTATTTAACCGATTTTAGTTATTTCTTTTTTAAATGTGTGTTTCGTTCTAACTTGAGAGATAGGATAGATTTTATTTCAATTAATGGTCGCAATATTTATCAATTAACAATAAAATGATTACTTATGTTGCAAAAGTTGCAAAAAACAAAAAAAAATTTTTTTGGAAATTCAAAAATTTTATTATTTTGAAAAAAAAAATCACCCTTCTAAAAATTTCAAGATATTTTAAGATCAGTACAAGTTATTGAACAAAAAAAATTGAGCCAAAATTTTAACTGCGAATATCATTTTTAACGATTTAAAAAAATTCGAAATTTGACAGATTTGGCATTTTTAAAAATTTTTTTCCAAAAATATATTTTTTTTTCAATAGCCCTAAGTGTGCCCTTTCAAACAAACGAAGGGTTATTCCTGTATCTACAATAGCGTTCGAAATATTACAAAAACAAAATTGAAAAACTGTAAAAATTGCGAAATTTTAAGTTTGCATATCTTTTGAAAAAAAAAAAAAACATTATTTGTTTTTTTTTGGCAGAACTTCATTATATGATACAAGAAAACTTCTGACCAAAATTTGTCCAAATCGAAAGGGGTCGATTGGACATGGAATTCACTCCTAGGTAGCGTAAGCGAAGTGTTTTTGTAGACGTTATTATTGTTTCGCCAATGTTTACCTTAAAAGATTTCGGAAACCACTTCTGGCGCGTCAGTACCATTATATCCGTTTTGTGTTTAGTTAGTTTTAGCTGATGTTCAAATCAGTCTTCTACGGCATTGATGGTCGACTGCACTAGAAGATCAACGTCCTCTATCACTACTATGGCCACGAAGTAATCAGCAAGGCCCGTCAGCTGTACCTGTTTCGGTAGGGGGATCAGTGGATCTCATTCAGCTTAACCTTTTAGAGTATAGACCTACTGTTTTATCTATCAATACAAAATTATTTTAAACTGAGCACCACTGAATCAATACATCTTCAAGTAGTGGAGGGGAAAAAGTGTTATAAAATATGCATTGTATCATGCATCTTGTGCAAATCTTGAGCAAGTCAAACTTCAACATTTTCTGTTAGTTTTTGATTCACAAATACTTTAGAAATGAACAAATTACTGAGAATTACGGATCTTGAGCAAGTCATGGGTAAGTGTTTGTTGTGAGTTTCTGATTCAAAAAATGCGTCAAAAAATTATTTTAATGCGCCTTGCATCAGACTTGTCTCATACTCTTGCACAAGATGTCTTGAGCTAGTTATATATAAATCTTGAACTAGTTCTTTCTACATGAACTTGAGCAAGAGCCAATTGTAGAAAAAGACACTAGCAACTATTGGGGGTTTTGCGTGATCTTCCGATCAAATCAGTCATTTTTAATGGAGCTTGCGGCATTCGACGTAGTTTTACAAGCACAAAAAGATTATTTACAACATTCGAAACAATTCGACGTAAAAGTTATAAGATCGACCAATATAATGAAAACTCGATTTTTGAAAACTGGGATGAAACCAATAACTTGCCGACTCTTAAAAAATTACTGATTTTCATAAAAGGAAATTAAAAAGTGTTTTTCTAACATAACTTTATAATTTTAAGTCGGATCGTTTGATAGGTAATGAAAAATCTTGTGTTCAAAAAACAACGTTGAATGCCGGAACCCTGTTTAAAATTTCCAATAGGATCCAATCAAAAGCGAAAAAAGCCCCTTAGAAACCCATAAATTTTATTGGTTTTTAAGTGGCTTTTGTCGCTTTTGAAGGGATCTTATTGGAGCTTTTCGACTGGGAAACCTCTCAAAAACGATTGATTCGATCGGGAAACATCGCACTTAAAAATTTTTTAAAAAGTTTTTGTTCAACAACTACTAGATAATAAATGGAAGTTAAGTTTTGAAGTTCGAGGAAGCTCGTGACTTTCGATTACGAAATTTTTCGAGCACTTTGAATTCGTACATAGTGGGAAGTTCCAGAGATGGCCTACAGAGTCGACCGTAATTAAAATTTTTTTAGTTTATAAAAATAAACTAGCTGTTACCCGCCCGCTTTGCTGGGCGTTTACAGAATTGTATTTATACGCGTAATCCCTTTTGAAGTCAGAATTCGAGAAAAGCTATTTCTAGCTGAATTTAACATCATATGTGAATTTATTTTGTTATTAATACGCTGAAAAATATGTAACCTTGAAATTATTAAAATATTTTTCACCGAGAACGCCATTTTAAACAAATAAATTTTCTTGAGTCAATAGAAAAAATTATTGCCTGGGCAATAATTTCTGGGCAACAATTGATATCGCGACATGTTAAATGCGTAAGAATTATGAGGTAGATGTGTAGGAGGAGGTGGGTAGATCAAAAGTATTTTCAAATTCAAGGTTTGCAGGAGCTAAAGCTCGGATATTAAAAATCTTAATTGTTAACACCTACCCCCGCAATCCATATTATAAGTAGGCTATCATAAAATCCGCTCTTATAGCATTCCTACATCACATACAAAAGATTCTTACCACATTTAAAACCTGTAGAAGCTATAGCTTGGAAATTAAAAATCTTAATTGTTAACACCCACCCCTGCAATCCATTTTGAGAGTAGGTTGTTATAAAATTCGCTCTTACATCATTTTGAAATCACTTATAGAAGATTCCTACCAAATTTGAGAACGATGGGAGTTATAGCTTGAAAATTAAAAATTTTCATGGTTAATAGCCACCCCCGCAACCCTTTATGGGGGTGAGATATCGTGAAATTTGTTCATAGATAATTTCAACATCTCTTACAAAAGATTCCTACCAAATTTGGAGTCGATAGGATTAATAGTTTAAAAACGGGAATTTTTCATTCTTAACGCCCCCGCAAACCCCTTTGGGGGAGAAATTTCTTAAAATTCGTTCTTAGCTGACCTCTACATGGTAAAAGTAATATTCCTACGAAATTTCAAGTCTCTAGATCTTTTAGTTCCAGAGATATCGTGATGAGTCAATCTACCTATAGAACAGCTCCTATATTTTTCATTGTTAACGCTCCCGCAAGTTCCTTTGGGGATGGAATTTCTGAAAATTTGTTCTTAGCTGACCTCTACATGGTAAAAGTAATATCCCTACTAAATTTGAAGTCGATGGGAGTTATAGCTTGAAAATTAAAAATTTTCATTGTTAACAGCCACCCCCGCAACCTCTTATGGGGGTGAGGTATCGTGAAATTCATTCATAGATTATTTCTACATCTCTTACAGGAGATTTATACCAAATTTGGAGTCGATAGGACCTTTAGCTTGAAAATTAAAAATTTTCATTGTTAAAAGCCACCCCCGCAACCCCCTGTGGGGGTGAGATATCGTAAAATTCATTCATAGATTATTTCTACATCTCCTACAGAAGATTCCTACCAAATTTGGTGTCGATACGAGCTATAGTTTAAAAACGGGAATTTTTCATTGTTAACGCCCCCGCAACCCCCCTTGTGGGTGGAATTCCGTAAAATCCGTTCTTAGCTGACCTCTACTCGGCGAAAGGAATATTCCTACCAAATTTCAAGTTTCTAGGTCTGATGGTTCCCGAGATATCGTGATGAGTGACTATATAGATAGGAATCTCTTAGATATATATAGAAGATATAGATTAAAACTCATTTGAAAAAATTAAATTTATAGAGGTGGCATTGACTCGTCCATACGGAAAGAAATTTTCTTTAATAATTAGGTACTGTTAAATTCACTGTAATAGTGGGACCTAATGCGGCTCTTTTATTTATTACCACTTTTGGAATAAAAATTACGAAAAAATTCTTTTATTTTAGGGTAGACTTAATAAGATTTACCGAAAACCCAATAAAATTTATATAGACTACGGTAAAATTTGTTGAAAATAAAATTTTAAAATTTTCTCACTTTCTGGCCAATGGTTAGGTCGTGCGATCCGTTCCAAGATTACCGTGAATTTAACAGTAATTTTTAAAGATAATTTATTTCAGTGCAAAATCCTTCATCATCATTTCAATTATTATTCAAACAACAAAATTTATTTGTGGTACTGAATTAGTTACTAATTAATTACTCGAATCAAAATTTTGTTAATTGATTAGATTCCAAGCAATCACTAATAATGTCGATTAATGCTGAATTGTGTCAATACTTTACAGACGTCAAAAATATATTACATTTATTGCATATATTTTTTTTCAATCGTGAAGATTAATATGCGCGGCAGCATGAATAATTTTGCAATGACAGTTGTTACAATATTAGACAATTAATTAATTGAAAAAATTAAGAATCACATGATTTCTAAGTTCTATTGTTGAAACGTTTCTATCAACATAAATTTGATTTCTAATGAATTAAACAGAACCCTTTGTAGGTGTTTTATCTCTAAGCTATATTAAAATTTAAGAATAAGTTTAAATAAAATATTTGTTTATACAACCGAGTCAGCTCCTTAAGCATGCACTCTCAAATCTGTTTTTAAAAATCTATAACTGAATTCGATGAAATTATGAATAAAACGAAAAAGTTTTTCTTTATACTTCTGAAAACTAAATTCAGTATAAATAAGCTTTTCGAAATGGAATGTATAAATTTGAGTAGAATAGCTTAAAAAAAGTCGCACTTACTACTTTTTAAAATAGACTTATTGTAAGAAAAAGAAAAAAACTTAACCGGTCAGTAAGCAGTAAAACCAATCGTCTGTTTATATCTGAACACGCGACGTTCTTTAAGATCCCCTTGCCAGATACCAGTCTCATTCACACGCATTGTCGGATATTTTTTTTTTAACTTTTTTTGAAACTTTTTCTTCAGTTTGTTACTAATTATTATATAAAATTTTCAAAAATGCAATTCTTTTGCTACGATTAAATACTCAAGAGCTTAAATTAGTAGTTTAATTTTATTAATTTAATAAAAATAGGCCGACCATTTCTCTTCATAGAAATATAATACAAAAATGAAATATACAATTGAAGTACTGGTAAAGTAAAAAACGCCAAACCAACTTAATAGAATACAATTTCTTAACGTGAAATCTTAAGAAGTGGAATTCTTACCTTCTCGCTCTCCAAAGTAAAGCACAATATTTATTTTTTTATTATTGCCACAGAACGAAAACTCATTATAACGAAAAAAAATACACAATCTCTTCAATTTTGCTGCATACCCGAGAAAAAATTTTTATATATAATCATATAAATTTGCGGACAACTATATATGATTATACATAATTTGATGAATAATAATATATGATTTATGAATAAATAAATCAATACATATATATGAAATTTTTTTTCTGGGAAGAGAATGGCAAAAGTTAAAGTGAAACGAAAAAAATGTTAATAATGATAGACCACTAAAATCATTCTTGAAACTTCCCACTAATTTCTAATAAGGGCCTTGAAAATTGGTCTTTTACCAAATTCGAAATTTATAAGTTCTGTAAGCTCAAAAATATAACTTTTTCAAGCTTTTAGGCTTTGTGAGCATAAAAATATGTAAGTTATTTGGGAAAATACTTCTTTAAATATTATAAATCTGTAATAGTTTCTTAAAGAATCATCCGATTTTCATGAATTTGAAAAATGTAAAATGTCTAGACACAATGAGTACATTAGAGTGCTGTAGAAAATAAAAGACTGAAAAAGAGAGGGATATATTGTTATGCTTCGCAATATTTTTAACTTTCCGCTATGAAAAATTACAAAATCCACAATGGTTTTCCAAAAATCGGGAAGTTGTTGTTTTTACCTAAATTTTGAAAAATCAAGTTTTTATCAGATCACCACGTTTTGAAGTCCTAGGAAACTATTCCGACCATTCCCACAAGACTGTCACTACGCACAATTAAATCTATGCTTATAAAGTGGTAGGTATTTTTTTTTATTTCTTGGATAGAATAGTCGTTGTCAACTTTCTTAATGTTATTACGTCGTTTGTAACTTTATGTGAACCCAGAAGTTTATGTAGGAAAAAAGAAATATGATTAGTTCATCAGGAACATCACGCCATCACCAAAGTTAAGCAGCATTGGTAATAGTTGATACGTGGATGGATGACAGCCATGAATCTATCTTTCTAACTGTAACTGAACCAATTTTTGTGATTAATTTTACAATTACACTACAAATATCTCGTATGAACTCTTTTTTTTTTTGTCAGAAAGGGCTCTTAACCCTTAACAGCCACACCTAACCCAGGCCACATATCGGCCATATGGGGTAACTCATGACCCCACGCTAAGAAACCCGATCAGACAAGATATGTAAATGTTTAAAGACTTTTAACTAATTTTGTTATGTTCGTTGACGAGCTCTTCAATGTTTCTAATGGTTTAAAACTTGGTTAATTTATAGATGGCGTTCTAAAAACTGGTCATTTAAGTCAAAATTCTGGAAAAATGGCTTTTTTGCAAAAAAATTAACTAGTCAGATTCATGGCATATGCCGTTTATTGTATTTATTGAAAATGTTTAAAACCTCTCATTCCACTTATTTAACTTCCCCCTAAGAAAATCAAAGATTCTTAAAAATCGGGAAGTTATTGTTTTTACCCCGTTTTGCAAAAATCGAATTTTTATCAGATTTCGACGTTTTAAGGCCACAGGAAGCATCCCTGATGACCCCCGCGTTGTTGTCACTATGTCTGCAAGTATGTGACTCGCTAATAACTTTTGAACGAATAAACTGATCGGAATCCGCTAAGAGCGTTCTAAATAGTTCCCTCAAACTTAGACTTGTTGTGAATTTGAAGCGATTCGAACGGTTAGATTTTGAGAAATAAAAAAAAAAACAAGAAAAAAAATTATTTTTGAAAGTGTTTTTTTTGGATAACTTTTAAACAGCTCTATCGATCAACTCTAAAAACTAATCCGCCCATAAGCTTGAAAAACCACGTTGATTGCCGCTAATCCGGTCAAAAATCGGTTGATAAGTTCGGGAGATATTACGAACAAAAGAAAACCGAAAAACGTATTTTTTTGACATAACTTTGACATTTCTTTCCGGATCGTTTTTGATAAAATAGAATATTCATTAGAGTTCAAAAAATTGCTTCGATTATTGCCAAGAACGTGAAAATCGGTTGATTGGTTCGCGAGATATCGTCGACGAAATATTTGGAAGCAAGTATTTGATTAACATAACTCCGATATTTTTTGGAATAACTTTCAAACGGCTGCACTGATCTATTTCAAAAATTAATCAGCTTTCTACATCAAAAAACTATATCGATCGCTGTGAAGCCGGTCAAAATCGGTCGATTCGTTCGAGAGATATCGTGAACAAAGGAGAACCGAAAAAATTGTTTTTTCGAAGTTACTCTGAATTTCTTTGTTTGATCAATTTAAACTCAAAAATTCGTTATGAGACAAGAGAAACTGCACCGAATGCTGCAAACCGCGTGAAAATCGGTGATTCATTCAAAAGTTATTGCAGTTTGAAAATTCAAAAAATAGTGTTCTATGAAACTTCTGCCAGACTTTTGAGTTCGAAAAACTCAAAAGCATAGAAAAGCTCTTTCTGATCTCGGAGAGCTAAAAATAACACATGAATTAGATTTTTGAGCTCGAAGAGCTCAAAAACATCATCAGTGCAATTTTAAGCGCCTAGCCATGGATTTACCGGGAAGTTGTAGGGATGGCCTTCAGGGTTAACAGTTTTTCTAATTTTTTAAGCCTGGGTGACTAGTCACCCCGTATCACCGTTAAGGGTTAATTCTGACTTCTGTAAGAGCTCTTTTTTCTGAATTAATAAAAAAGGTCTTCAAGAATCCTCTTCAGAAGTCCTGATTTGCACTTTAAGTAGCGCATTCAACATCCTCAAGACCTCTTAAAAACTTCATTTTGATTAACATTCTGACGTCCAAATCTTAAATTGAAGTTCGTGAAGAGCTGTAAAAGATGTCATAAGGTAAAAGACCCAATACCGGAATGACGAAGGGTATACGACTGGTTTTTATTACTTAGAAAGTATTTAAATAGTTCATTAGTAATGATAATTTACACAATCATACAGAATAAATACGTAGTTATACGAAAATAAATGAATTTATCAATTTTGTCAAATTTAATATTAAAAAAAAAATTTTTTTTGAAAAAGTCTAAAAAACCTAGTATCGGAACACCTTAAATGCTAACCTAGGCAAAAATCAGCATATATGATCGTGCTCCACCAAGCATGAATCAGGCATGAACTGTGTATGATTGTGCATGAATCATGCATGATAATACATGAGTCATCTATAATTATGTACGATTGTGCTAGGTAATACTCAATCCTGTACTTTTAAGCATACATTATTTCGCACGACCTATTATGGCTATGCATGATCATACTCAATCATACTCGACCTTGCATGACTATATCGTGAAAACTAAAAGGTCGTGCATGAGTCTGGATAGAGGGGTATACTTCAAAAAAATTAGAAAAACGGTTGACTCCAAAGTCCATTCCTGCAACTTCACGCTAAGTTTATACCCAAGCGCTCAACATATCAGATATTTTGTTCCTGAGCTCTGTCTAACATGGTGATATCACCGCGGGATTAGTCGGGGAAGCTTTCTAGTACCTCAAAACGTCGAGATCTGATGAAAACTCAATTTTCAAAAAACGGGGTAAGCCAATAACTTCTCGATTTTTGAAAATTTTCAATTACCTTAGCGGTATTTTAAAAACGTGCGGTAAATCCAACTATACTTAGAGTTGGATTCGATACCCGTTAAAATCATCCGTAAAGAAACTATAACGTATATGTATTTTAGTCCATCCTATAGTAAATGCTACTCCAAGTGTAGTTGCATTTACCGCATTTTTTTTCCGTGTCTAGTCTTGTGTGGCCATACAAAAAAACTTGCTTGATCAAGCCTGATCATGCATGATTCATGTTTGATAAAACTTGATCATGCATGAAGTCGTTTAACACAGTGGAGACTATCATGAACGACTGTACATGCCCTTAAACGGTCATACATGATTTATGCTTCACCAAGCTTGATCAGCATGAAAATGTGTGATTGAACAGCATAAGTAAGGATGAACTTGCTTGACTAAATATCGTACTTTGTATGATCATTCATGATCGGACTCGGCCAAGCGTGTCTATGCATGATGACTTATTTCATAACCAAAATCAATACCAGATACGATACCATAATGAATTTGATTTGTAATGTAAAAGTTTAAAAATTCGATAAGAAAATTATTGTTGTATCATATTTTGTTATAAACCGACTCAAATTTAAAGTCTCTTTCCCCTCATAGTTCACTGAAAGTACCCGTATGCGTTGTTCGAAGTTATTTTTGACTGAGACGTTTTTGTAAAGAAAAATCGATAATATATAGAAAATCGCTAATTTCATATTTAAGCGCTCAAAATGGCACTTATTACGTCTTTGAGCTCTTCAAAAATCTGAAGGCAATAAAATGAAACACGATTTTTTGAATTTTCAAATCGTAATAACTTGTGAAAGAATTAACCGATTTTCAGGCGGTTGGCGGTATTCGCCGCAGTTTTCTAAGTGTTATTAAGAATCTTTAAGTTAAAATTGATCGAACTAAGAACTTCAGAGCAATTCTGAAAAAATGCTTTTTTCGGTTTTTTTTGATAACGAAAACTCACGAACAAATCGACCGATTTCGACCAGGCTGGCAGTGATTGATGTAGATTTTTTATGTTAAGAGCTGATTAGTTTTTAGAATCGATCATTCGAGCCACTTGAGAGTTATTCCAAAAAAACCACACACACACACACACACACCGAGCAGTTGAAGTCAGATTGAAGTCCAATACGAACCAACCCGATTGTATGCGATTTCTGACATTTCCGTTTTTCAATCCGTTTTAATACTATCCAATCCGATGTAGTCTAGTCGAAAAGTAAGTTTTCTGCGAAAAATCGTTACAATGCTCTCAAAAATGTAGCGATTCGGGCATTTGATTCAGAATTTAATTCTAAGAAAGTGGTATTTTTTTAGCTTATTCGCCATTCAAAATTTCATTTATTATAAACAAAAAATGAAGAGAAAATAAGGGAGTCTTCGTTTTGTAGCTATAAATATAAAAATATTAAAGATATCTGAAATGTAAAAAAAGATCTGAAAAGAGGAGAAAATTTTAGAAAAATAAGTCTCGACTCTCGGAGTTGTAGCTCCACCCTGGTGGAAATAAGATTCTGTCAGTAGTCTGAATCATTATTGTAGGACTCTGAATCAGAATGCCACCACTCTGAATCTCTCTGAAAATGTTATAATAAGACTCGGTAAGTTAGATAAAAGCAGATATTGTTGTTTTAGATTATTATTTGACATAAATTTCGGACTCTGCAAGAAGACTGAATCAGACTTATTCAAAGTTGTTGACAAAATTTCAAATGTAAAAGAATCAGACTTTTTCAGAGATATCATGGAGTAATATTAATAACTTTTATTTTTTCAGATAATGATATCAATTTATCGTTGTTATAAACAAATTATTTCATTTAGCGCGAATCTGTATTTTCCTCAAGGGTTATTGAGAGTTGATAAGATTTATTCAGTTTAACAGTAAAAAAAAAAAAGGTTATTTCTTTTCGAAAAGTTTACCTTTCAGAACTAGAGAAAATTAAAAATTGAAATAAAAAATGAATTAATGCATGTTTGGTAAAAACTTTTTTTACAAATCATATTTTCATTACAAAAAAACTCCAATGCGTATCAAATCGCTCATAGTTGAGCAAGTCAAAACATCAACAGCAAATAAAGTGCACTTGCTTTTGGAAACAGATACTACTCGAAGAGTGAATCCAATCAGTATTTAATTTAGACTATCACATTTATAAATTAACTTTCTAGGTAGAAAGAATGTTTTAACTATACGCCATCTATTGGAAACTAAGAATACTCAAAGACTTACTCCAATTGTAAATTCGTAGACTGAAATATGCTTAGTATCAATAAATACTAGCAGATAGGCTATTGCTCAGTTACTTTCACGTATGACTCTATTTGTTTACTTTACTAGTTATAAATGTATTAATCGAAGTAGAATTAGTTTTTCGTGAAATTCTTAAAATTTCTTCAATACAAAAATAAAACTTCGCGATTTATTATCTTCGGTTAGACGTGGTAAATCATTTCCAAATTTCAGCAGCATGTGCATTATTCATTTAATTACTTATATTATAAATTTGGAAGGCGTCTTGAAATTTTGTTTACACGACCCAACTACCTTAAGTTATTTAATTGTTAATTAACTAATTAACTAACTCGATGTCGTTGCGTAGTCTCCCTTGTATGAGCTTTCCGAGCAGTTTTCCAGCAATGAACATTCAGAGTGGTCTGAACGACGAAGGTATTACAGGGCTACCTTTACCCTTCCTTTGCCTTCACCTTTGTCTAACAAAACTAATCTCTGCCGCTTCCAAGCCGTTAGAAACGTACCGGTTGCTAGGCATGCGTTGTAAGCGTTCAAAAGTATATCTAGGTATTCCAGAGCTACAATCTTGATCACCGATGCCGGGATACCATTAGGGCCAGGTGCTTTTTCTGTCTTGAGAGTCTTTACCGCGTTCTGTAGTTCCCTGGTTGTAAAAGGTGTTACGCTGTTTTTCATGTGATGTCTTCTTTCCCTTGGTGGGTGTTTGGGAAACAGCTCCACTACGATGCTGCTCATTAAAACAGGTGATTTCGATGTTTCTGGTGAAGTTTTTCCAAGTCGTTTGTCCACAAATTGGTAGACTTTACCCCAAATATCTTTGTCGAGGTCGTTAGAGATCTGTTGCCACAATTTCGCTTTGCTTGCTTTGATAGCCTGGTTTAGATTCTTTTTGGACTCGCTCGACTGTAGATCTTAATTAGGGGAGCGTTTGGCTGTTCTCGTTGCGAGCCGACGTAGCTCGTGGCATTTTTTTTGAAGTTCTACTAAATCTGGTGACCACCAGTACGCCGGCCTGTGAAAACCCCGGTTTTTCAGCCGCGGCATACAGGCGTCGCATAAGGCAGCAATTTCTTTCATCGTATTTAGTACTGTTTTTTCAGTCTCGCTGCGGGTGTTTGGAATCAGGTTTTTTCCAGGGTAGGCCAGTCGCATTATGAAACCGAAGTAGATGCCAGTCCAACGTTGAATGTTACAAACTAGTGATCACTGCTACTGTATTTTTCGGATACAGTCCAGTTTTCGATCGTATTGGGAGTCCTTGGAGTCGCCGACAAAATGTCGAGGATGGATTTTTGGTACCCCAGTCTTCTAAAGGTCGTGGCGCTCCCGGTATTCAGCATTATGAGGTGGAATTTAGATACGACGTCAACGACCTGGTTGGCTCTGGTGTTTCTGTCGGAACATACTAATTCCTTCATTTAGTGAGAGATAGACACTCATGAAGTAGGTTGTGGGGGTCTGAATTCCACTGTTGTTGGCGGTAAAGTTCTTTGTGTTCACAATCCAAATCGCTGCCATGCCAATTTCGTCGGCGACCCATGCTCTATCTTGGAGGTTTAGATGTTGCTCGCAGATGAAGCAAACGTCAATCTTCTCTTCAAAGACTCGTTGGCGTCGTAAGTTCTGCGGCAACGCATATCTATTCGGATTTCTTTGTAGTATGCGCGTCATTTCTGCCCTCTGGTAGCTTCGGCAAGCGCGGTGCGGAACGCTTTACAAGTCTCGGAGCCAGAAATATGACATAAGCCATCTTGAGCTTCTTTGCTCGGTGTACAAAGGAAGCATTTTGGCTTCTCCGTGCAGTTTACGGACTTGTGGTTTTCTCCGCCACATTTATAGCAATACTTGTTTCTGTCTAGTCCCGTACAGTTTAACCCATCCGATCTTTATACGAACTTTGTCAAGGATCTTGATCGCGCTAGCCTCGTCTATCTCGTAGAAGGCTGCCCGATTGCCTCCTGGTATAACTTTAGTCAAGTTAACCTGTTTGATGTCCAAGTTTGCCGTTAAGTCCCGCTTCCCCTGAATTCCTGAACGTCAGTTTCAGTAGAGATTCCATCCAGGTCAAGAATCTCTATCGTCGTTGATGGTACCAGCGTTTTGACCGTGCCGATGTTTGCGGTTTCTGTTTTTATCGCAGCCGTAAAAGCAGCAGTGTTTTCAGTCTTGCGATCCATTTCTAGAAGAACGTTCCCGCGCTTCGTTTGTTTGATAGACTTTATGTCTGCTCCAGCCTCTGTCGGGTTAACCTTAGCCTTGATTTCCTTGAGAAGATCGGCGTACGTTCGCCCTTCGGCTGGTTGGACAAGTACGGCCTATGTTCTTGTCTTCTTCCTCCTCGGTTTCTTAGAGCCACCCTTACTTGGCTGGTTTTGGATCATTAGATTGTGCCGCTGGTTCCTGTTCTGTTATCTTCTTTTTCTTTTGCCGAGTAACTTTGGTCCAGGTATCGTCCCGGGCTGTCTTTTTCTGTACTGGTTTATAGTTGGCTGAAGAAAGGCTAGGTGTAGACAATTGTCTCTTCCTGTTGTTCTTTTTATGCCGTAATAGTTTGGTTGGAGTAACCTAGAGTGGCTGTGATTTTTTTAAAACTTTAAAAAATCATTATAAACAAATGATAAAACTTTTGTAAACGTCTACAACGAAATCTTGTTCATTATTTATATAACAAGAGCTTCAAAAAGAAAATTAACTTATAGACCCATTTTTTAAACTTTTATAAGAGATATTGTAAATATTCAAGTCAAAAACAAATAAATTAATTAACAATTCAATACCTTAATAACTTAAGGTAATTGAGTCGTGCAAGTCAATTTTCAAGAAGCCTTCCAAATTTATAATACAAGTAATTGACTGAATAGTGCACATGCTGTTGGGATTTGGAGATGATTTACTACGTCTAACCAAAGATAAGGGCAATTGAAAATGACGTTCTTACACAGGCGGTATGGAAATAGAGAGAGGAAATCGCGAAGTTTTATTATTTTTGTATTGAAGACATTTTAAGAATTCCACAAAAAATTAATACCATATAGATTAATACATTTATAATTACCCTAAAAAAAACTCTGGAATTCCCTACCGTATAGTTTTTGAGAAATCATTGATAAACTAGTAAGGTAAACAAATAAAGCCATACGTGGAAGTAACTGAGCGATAGCCCATAAGAGAGGCGATATTATCGAATAAAAAAGACGACAGTAGCATAAACTATAGGTTGGGAAAGAACTACCTTGAACAAAGTCAAGCTAAAAATTTTCTTTTGCGAGGCTTTATTCCTTCAAGTGCCTAGATAACACTATAATTAATTCAGATTTTTAAATCAATGTTGAATATTATAAAAAAATGTAATTCAAGGTAACAATATAATTCAAGCGTCACCTATGGTATTAATGAAATAAATTTTGTTGGTACTCTAACACAGACACAAATGATACTATAATACTGTATCGGGTTATCTGCAAGAAGTATTGTGAATACAGTACAACCTGGCTATAAATTATATTTCTTTCTCTCTTCTACTTACAAGAAATGTATCATGTATAAATATAACTGCCGTGAGAGTGAGTAGATCATCCGATGTAACTTATAACCAAGTTGTACCGTATTGCGACTCAGTAAAAGCTAGACTATCGCCAATGTTACTATTCTCATAGTGGTCAAATGATCATTAAACATTTACGGAAAAAAAATTTTAGGAAAAATTACAATTGTTACATCGTAATCTAGGACCAGACTTTCATTGCAGTTACTTTGATACTTTAATATATGAAAATTTACGATGTTACATCGTAAAAATTTGAATATATATTACTTTTATACACAGAGAGAAAAATATCGTCAGAATGAGGAAACGTATCGTTTTTCTGACTATGTTGTATACTTATTTTTCTTAATGTATTCTGTATAGTCAATTTAGCTACTCAACGGTAGAAATACATGTCCGTAGGTGGGTCCGGTCAAAAGTATAGACAACTTTTTTTTTGTGGGCCGGTGTTATTTAATATTAAGAAATCAAAAATAAATTGTTACGGAAAAACCGGAAAAAAAAAAAAAAAAAAAAAAACATACGATTTGAAGTTATATTTGACGACACAGATATAAAAAAGAAAATTTCAAGCACAGAAATATCATAAATGTCAACAAATAATATCAAAATGGCTCTGTTACTATACCGGATATTAGCTCACTTCGGGTGTACCAATAAATAAACAGTAAATTTGAAATAACAGTAGGATTTTTTTGGTATTATCAATTAATTGCATCGAATTTTTAGTATGTGTATGAAAATATCAAAAAAATTTTACTGAAAAGTATTTTCATTAGATTACTATGAGCTTAAGATCATTGAGTGAATTTTTAGCAAAACCATTAAGAGACCTTAATAAGTCAAAAATCTAAAACTATTATTGGCATGATTAACATTTTTTTGAATATTCTTAAAATTTGAAGTTTGATTCGTATTTTGCTATGTAAAAAAAAGATTGAGGTTTCTAATAAAGAGAGTCTTGTTTGATTTGATTGAGTACGAGATAAAATATAAAATAATAATTGTCAAATTATACCAGTATTGGGTCTTTTATTTATTACTATCTGGGAATTTGATTAATAAAACTATTTTTTTTCAGCAAATGCTCAAAGTGTACCACAGTGATTCCAAAGCCGGAGTTTTAATTTTTTGGCCTCCTAACTAAAACGTGCAAATAGTATATTATATTTACTGCCAGCCAATATTTTTATTTTTTACCAACCTGATGATATAATTATAATTTGATTCGCAAAACAAGTTTCCACAATGGGTATCGTGTCTATCATGACACATGAGAATCTATCAAGATAAAAAGTATCAATTTTTTTTCGGCCCTGTCAACATTTTAATTGACTTCACATATCACCGTTAACATCAACTTATGAATTCTGACTAGCTTCATGCTGTCGTATGTACTTTTTCTTTTTTTAAAGATAGTAAAGAATGCATTCAAGACGAATTGAAAAGTTCGCGATAACTCTTATATCTTAATAATATATTTTAACTAGATTTACATATTTAATGAAGTAAAAATAATTCGTTTTTTTTTAATTTGTTTGTTACACCAGAGTCTTCAAAACTTTATTGTTTTACAACATTTTTCTAATTAAAAATAGAAGTTGGGGCTCATCTACACTGACAGAAAATTTATGTTGACTCAAGAGATATTTTCTTGATCTAAGAATTTATTTTGGGAGACAAATGATTATTTTGCTTTAAGAATTTCTTGTCTTGATTTAGATTTTCTTGGCTTAAGAGCTATATTATCTTTAATCAATACATTTAGTTTTTCATCCAAAATAACATTATCGTTTAAAAAACTTAAAATAATTCATCAAAGTATAGTTCAAAAACTAAATAGTCTTCAATTGTTATACCAAAAAAAAATTATTTCTTGGAAATAAGTAAATTAATGACTCAAAAAAAAGCCATTCTTAACACAAGTCTGTAACATCTTGAATCAATGTTATTGCCTATCTTGAACCAAGAGACAAAAATTCTTGAAAAAAATATATCTATATCTAGTTTCAAGAGTTCAAATTTTGAAGAGAAAAAGTTTCTTGAATCAAAATTGTTTTTCTATCAGTGTACTGCCATGTATTCTCCAGCTTTAATTTCCGAACTTTGGGACACCTCAAAGTTAAATTTATAGAGGTTTCACTGTATTGTTTAAAAAGCTTTTAGTGTTATGCTCAATTGGAGCGAAGTACGAAAATGTATTTAAAATTTAAAAAATTATTTTGAAAAACGATTGACCCTGTCAATCAACCGATTTTCATTCGATTTGCGACAGCCGTGGCGGTTCTTTTAAAAACGAAAAAATTATTTTTTACTTGCAAAATGATCTGAAACGAAAATTCGAAGTTATTTTAAAGAAGCGGTTTCAAAGTTATTCCAAAAAAAAATTTTTTTAACTTCTCGATAAGAAAATTGAAAAATTTTTGAAAATTAGGAAGTAATTGGTTTCACCCCGTTTTACGAAAATCGTGTTTTCATCAGATGTCGACGTTTTGAGATCCTAGAAAGCTTCCCTGACTATCTCCGCGAGGGTGTCACTATGTGTGTGTGTCACTATGTGCGCGCCCGCGCGCGCGCGCGTGTGTGTGTGTGAGGGGGGGGGTAAAATAAATTAATATATAATTACATAGACTCATATATAATAATATATAATTAGATGCGGCATTTTTTTAATAATTACATATAATCATATACAATTATATAGAATTGTACATGATTATATATAATTATTAAGAAATGCCGCATCTAATTATATCTTATCTATAAAATATATATAAAATATCGAATAGGTCTGAGAATCGGCCAAAATCTATTTTTCATCCTCCTAAATGTTAAGGGTAGTCCACCCCTAAATTTTTTTTTTTATTTTTTTAGACAAAATTTTTAGTTCTTATTTTTTTATGATACAGCATTCAAAAATACATACAATCCTAAATTTTCACCCCTCTACGATCAACCCCTATTTTTTATTTGTTTATTATGAACTTTAATTTTTCTGGCAAGTAATTTATTTTTATTTTGTCATGACTTAGAATAAAAAAAAATTCATATTGCTCTCAATTTTTACCCTTCTACAATCAAACCCTATTTTTTAATAGAATTTTATATTTTCTAACCCCGATCAATAGCTGATCAATAGGGTTTCGTTTTGCCAATTCCGCTTGGGAGGAGCATAATAGCAAGTTTCGTCGAGTGCAATTTTTCAAATACATTTTAAAAGTAAACATTAAAACAAAATTATAAATTTGTTCAAAAGTTATTTAGGAAAAAAAATAAAATTTTCAAATATATAATTAATTTAATCAAACTTTTCATAAATATTGAAGGTTCAGTATTACTGTGTCTTTGTTATGATCCAACATTAATAATACAGTAATACTGTATCTTTGTTATGATCCAACATTTATAATATTTAATACATTTATAATCCACATTTTTAAAATTAAAATTAAATAATTCCGTGAAGCAGGAAAGAACAGGAGTTACGGTAATTATTACGTGATGCGTTCCAACATTTACGTCATAGGATAATTGGGAGGAAGGAATTGTGAAAGAAATTGGAAAGGACCTTCTGATGAATAAGAGCCTGTAGAATATGCGATAAAAAATTCGGATAGCTTAGACTGGGACTCGAACCCAGAACCTTCCGAGACGCCCTCATTAACCTAATATTTCCCGATGTACATACACAATACATCTATCATAAGTAGCTGACAGAAAAGGCGATTTTAGCAGCAAAAAATGTGGACGTCAAGAAATTGAATCTCAAGATACAACAGTTATTGCCAGGTAACTTGGTGACATATATATCCGTTGATGCAGTTTACGATGCCATTGAAACTGCACATTTTCCAACAGAGTTTTTAAACTCATTGGATTTACCAGGCATACCAACGTATAATTTAGGACTCATATTTGGAGCTCAGATTATTTTGCTTTGTAATTTGAACCCACTGGCTGTGCAACGGCACGCGATTAGCCGTTAAAAAATTAGTGAACGTCATCGAAACCATTATTTTAAATGGAAAATGCCGGGGTGAAGGTATATTACTTCGACGAATCTCTATTATACTCACAGACATGTCAATTCATTTGAAACGCATTTAATTCCCCATTAGATTGGCATTTGCAATCACTATTAATAAGTCTCAAGGCCAAACAATGTCTGTTTGTGGCTTAGATTTGAGCACGTCATGATTTTCACAAGGACAATTATACCTGGCATGCTCTCGAATGGGCAAACCATCCAGTTTGTTTGTATGAGCTGAAGATGGAATGACAAAAAATATTGAATACTATATTGCACAAAAAGATTGATATTGTTGACTAATAGCTTCAGAATTCGTTATATATACAATTTAAAAAAAAGTTACAATAAATTAAAAAAAGACTATTCGGCAGCCAAAATGGGAGTAGATTTTTTAAATAACAAAGACAAATTTTTTACAATATAATATTGATCATAATATATAACTTCTGTTACAATAAAACAATGACATCAAAACAAATGCAAAAGTAAAATTTCATTAGATCTGTCTGAGAGTGTAAGTAGGTAAACAGGGGGTCTGACTCTGCCGGTAAAACAGATTCGTGGGTTCGTGTCCATACTAAGGGATCTATATAACCGACTGTAGGTCCGTGGTGGGTATCACCTGTGTGTATGGGCGACCTGTTTTACCGACAGTTTGAGGATATGGTCGAGGTTTTGCAGGTGGCGCTGGTGGTGAATTCCGCCGCCATCTTACTGTCCGCCATTTTCCCGCCATTTTGAATTGTGAATCCGTCATTTGAATCCGCCATCTGGTGGCTGCTATCCGACATCTGGTGGTTGCTATCTACCATCTGATGGCTGCTATCCACCATTTTGAATCTGATTTCCGCCATCTGGTGGCTGTTATCCGCCATTTTGAATTGTGAATTCACCATTTTGTTAAAAAATGCACCTGTGATCTAACCATCAACTATAGTTGCTTAGATCACAGGTGCATTTTATTGTTCATAATCTGAAAAGGTTTATATATTCAAACTGCATGTATGACGAGTACATGTGAGAAGATACACCATCTGGTGAGGTTTTTGTCAACCTTAGGTTTAAGCCTGTTCAAGGTCATACGCAGTTTTCTTTGTTCTCCTGCGTAGTAGATGACGTCATCAGATAGGTTTGAACCTGTTCAAGGTCGCGTAACTGCGTAGTTTTCTTTGTTCTATTTCTAACTGCGTAGTAGATGACGTCATCAGACAGGTTTAGACTTGTTTTGTGAAAGGGGTGGGGGAAATTTCCACGAACCAGATGACTCATTCTGTTCTAGAATTTTCTAACTGCACAGTAGATGACTCATTCTGTTCTAGAATTTTCTTACTGCGCAGTAGATGACGTCATCAAACCGGTTTCGAGGTAGAGGAGTGGGGGTAACTACGCAGTATTTTCTGCCTATATAAGCAGCTTGCTGAGAGCGTACTTCATAAAAAACGAAGTACATATCTCATGATTAAACAGTATTCAGTGTTATATAAAATATAGTGAAGTTTAGTGTTGTGAAGTACGCGAGTATAGTCCAGTGTGCAAAAACTATTGTGTGCATAAACTGTAGTCCAGTGTACCAAAAACTATCGTGTAAATTCAGTGTGTGTATAAACTATTGTGAACATAACCTATAAACAGTGTATATAACCTACAAACAGTGTATATAACCTATAAAAGTGTACATAACCTATAAACAGTGTATATAACCTATAAACAGTGTGCATAACCTTCAATATTGTGTAAACAGACAGTAGTGAAGTGTGCGTCTTCCCAAGATGGCTCCACCTAACCTCATTGAGGCTCTCAAAAACTTGGTGGACACTATTGCTGTCTCATATGCTGATCTGTTAGAAGAGCAGCTCACTGATAATCATCGTCAAAGGTGTTTAAGGGTGTGCAATGAAACTATCCAGTACTTCAACACTATATTACTCGATCCTGGAACATCAATTCAAGTGAGACGAAGTGTTCAAGCACACATCAACCAACTCAACTGGTTTGCCGATCAGTTCTCCAGACTCGGTAACCTAGTTGTTGGTGGAGATCTCAACCAAGGAGTCAAATGGAAGGACTTGGAGAATGCTTTTGCTGGCAACATCCAGACTGGATGTGTTATCAATCAGCATCACAAAGATCCAGCAGCATTCCTCCAGGCCTCACGAGACACCATCATTAACAAGGTGCAGAGTGCGTTGAGAGATTTGGCAGGGTTGAAAGTGAATGTGGAATTCTTCTGCACATTCCGGAAACATCAACAAGATATTGAAGAGCGGAAATCTTTTATTACTAAATGCCGTGAGATTCTCCCTGCCACATCTCTTCAGGATTGGTTTAGTCAACATGTATACGACAAATTACTTCAAAGAATCGAAGATTTTGAACATGAGGGTTCCGGATGGAGTCTGCTTGGACCGAACAGCTTGATGGTGACTATGTCAAGATTCGCACCAACCCAAGTTGGAAACTCCACCTTCGTCAAATTACCGCAGGATATTATCAGGAAGCATGCGGTTACGAACATCCAGAACAATGATGAGTTCTGCTTCCTGTGGTGTGTCAACGCTGCCTTGCATCCACCAGTATTGGTTCCAGCTGACCCTTCAAGTTATCGTCACTTCAGCGTCAGATTAAATTATGAAGGTATTCAATTTCCAATTAAACTTAATGATGTACCAAAATTTGAAAAAATGAATGATCTTAGCATTAACGTATATGGTATAGATTCTGAATTCACGGGTAAAAAGTCTGAAAAAAGTACGATTATTCCATTATATTTAAGTAACTTCGAGTCAGAAATACCTGCAATTCATTTATTGATGATTAAAAAAAGTGTAAATTATACCAATAATTTAGATAATATTGAGTCTGTCTGTCACTTTGCGTGGATACATAATCTTTCCGGACTAATTAAAAGTCAAATAACTCTAGGAAGACATAAATTGTACTTTTGTGATCGTTGTTTGAATCATGTCAAATTAGAAAAATGTTATTTAGAACACCGAGCAGATTCCCAGACAACATCCAAGTCAGAAGGATTTCTTAAAGATGTCTTTTCAAAAACTTCCTTGAGAACTCCAAATGTGACGTCTTAAAGACCTCATTTTTCGGAACTCTTAATTAAGAAGTCTTTAAGAAGGTTTTTTTTAAGTTCTATAAGACATCACAGATATGAGTTCTTTGAGAAGTCTTTTTTCCGACTTCGTAAGCAGTCAAAAAAATGAGCTGTTTAAGAAGTCTTATTTTTCGACTTTCCAAGACATTAAAAATATGAGCTCGTTAAGAGTTCTTTTTTTCTGACTTCGTAAGACATCAAGAATAGGAGCTCTTGAATAGGTTTTTTTTCTGATTATGTACGTCGTCAAAATATGGAACAGAAAAATTTTTTTCACGTTATTGAAGAATTTTTAAAATGATAGAAAAATAAAAATAATCGCATTCGAGTAAACTCATTTCGCTGTGTATTTATTTTTGTATTATAAAAATATTATCATAAATAACAAAACGTTCAGTAATTCTACTTATTAAAAATTAAATCATTATCGATAATTAAATCGAAAGGTAATTTTTTTTATTTTTGGGTAGAAAAGTTGATATCAAGTTTTTTATCGTTGCTATAAGTCGTTTATAATCTTATGTGAACATAAGAGCTTATGTAGAAAAAAAAAATTTACTATCTCATTAGGAGCAGCTATAGCCAAGGCAGACCAGAGGGCACCACATCACTGAAGTTAAGCAGCATTAGTCATGGTAAATACTTGGATGGGTGACCGCTAGTAAATTCATATTCTAAGCTGCGAGCGATAGCATTTTTTTTTTTTTTACTTCGAAGAAAATATATTTTAATATACTTGATTATTCTCAATTTAAGCTCTTTTTTATTATTAATTAGAATTAAAACCTGAAAATCACCATCTATGAACTATTTTTTTCTGGAGTCAGAAAGGGCTCTTAATTCTGACTTCTTTAAGAACTCTTTTTTTGAAGTCAGAAAAAGAGCTCTTTAAGAACTCTCTCTATGAAGTCCTGATTCACTCTTTAGGTGGCGCATTGGACGTCCTCGAAACGTCTTGGAGACCTCATTTTGATCAAAATTCTGACGTCTAAATCTTAAATAAGAGTTCTTTAAGAACTGTAAAAGACGTCATATTGCTATCTGGGTTGTTTTAAAACTAACAAAGT
This sequence comes from Cotesia typhae, assembly GCF_013202065.1. Classification (NCBI taxonomy): domain Eukaryota; kingdom Metazoa; phylum Arthropoda; class Insecta; order Hymenoptera; family Braconidae; genus Cotesia; species Cotesia typhae. The sequence continues at coordinate 490,244 of NW_027423757.1, read as the reverse complement.
CCACATGGAATTTCCCAGTGAAAAAAATAAAATTTTGAAATTCAAAGATTTTAAGTCCAAAGATACTGTACCGTTTGTAGTTTACGCGGATCTTGAATGCACACTCGAATTCCCAGGAGATGATGAAAAGACAGTTCATAAACATGTTCCACACAGTATTGCTTACTATGTGCATTGCAGCTATGACAATACACTGTCTAGATTCCAATTAAACCGTTCTCCTGATTGCATCAACTGGTTCGTTAAACAATTAGAGTCATTAGCTCTAGACTTTGAAAAAATTCTAAAGAATCCTATTAAAATGAAACCATTAACGAAAGAGCAACAAGATAGACACAACCAGGCAACTGAGTGTCACATTTGTGAAAAACCAATCACTTCTACGACAGATAAAGTCTATGATCATTGTCACTTTACCGGTAACTATAGAAACGCAGCTCATAAATCATGTAACGTTAATTATCAAAAATCTACCATTATCCCAGTTGTCTTTCATAATTTATCCGGTTACGACTCACACTTCATAATTAAATCCTTAGCTACAGTATTTGAAGGTGAAATTTCATTACTACCAATCAATAAAGAGCGTTACATTTCTTTTACAAAATCAGTTAAAAATACTTCAGTCTCTTTAAGATTTATTGACTCTTTTAGATTCATGGCCTCCAGCTTAGAGAAATTAGCTTCATACCTTGATGACAAAGACAAACAGATTACGCGACTACACTACCCTGACCCTGACAAATTCAAATTAGCAATACGTAAGGGTGTATTTCCGTATGAGTACATTGATAGTATTGACAGACTAGACGAGACACAGTTACCTGACCAGGATTCATTTTATTCAAAATTAACAAGCTCAACTATTTCTGATGATGATTATACTTTGCTCAAGTAGTTTGGAATGAATTTAATATTAACACGCTTGGAGAGTACTCGGACTTATACTTGAAGACTGATGTCCTCCTCTTGGCTGATGTTTTTGAAAACTTTAGACGTAGTTGCTTTAAAACATACAATCTAGATGCATTACATTTTTATACAGCACCAGGCCTTTCAAACGCTGCAATGTTAAAGCATACTGAAGTAGAACTTGAACTGTTAACTGATCCTGAGATGCTTCTTTTCATTGAGAAGGGTGTTCGCGGTGGGGTATCGATGTGTGCTAATAGACACGCTGAAGCTAACAACCGGTACATAGGCAAAGATTTTGATTCAAACAACCCTGAAACATACCTGATGTACTACGATGTAAATAATTTGTATGGCGCAGCGATGAGTATGTCATTACCTAAAGGTAAATTCGAATGGGTTGAAAATGTAGATGATGTAGATCAGTTTTTCAATGATGATGAGAGTGTAGGCTACATCCTTGAAGTAGATCTACACTATCCTGAGAAATTACATGATCTACACAAAAATCTACCTTTATGCCCAGAACATTTTATACTACCTGGCAGCAAACAACAAAAATTAACAACAACTCTGTATGATAAGACTAATTATGTAATTCACTATAAGAATTTAAAACAATGTTTAGATTTAGGTTTAGTTCTTAAGAAAATACATCGAGTCTTGAAATTTGAACAATCAGACTGGCTCAAATCATATATCGATAAAAATACTGAATGCCGAAAGCTTGCAAAAATGAGTTCGAAAAAAACTTTTATAAATTAATGAATAATGCGGTTTTCGGAAAGACGATGGAGAATGTAAGGAAGTACAAAGATATATATTTAAGAACAAAGTGGCAAGGTCGATACAATGTATCAGATTTAGTATGTAGACCAAACTTCCACAGCCTTACAATTTTTGATGAGGATATGGTTATAGTTGAACTTAAAAAAGCTAGAGTCTGCTTCAACAAGCCAATCTATGTAGGGTTTAGTATATTAGATTTATCTAAAATTTATATCTACGACTTTCACTACAATTATGTGCTTAAAAATTATGTAAATACTTCAAAATTATTGTACACCGACACAGATAGTTTAATTTACCAATTTAATGTACCTAACATCTATGAAGACATCAAACGTGATATCTCAAGGTTTGATACTTCCGATTACCCACCCGACAATGTCTTCAACATGCCGTTAGCAAACAAAAAGGTCCTGGGGCTTATGAAGGATGAGAACAATGGAAAAATCATGTCCGAGTTTGTGGGTCTCAGAGCCAAGCTCTACGCCTTCGAGATTCACAATCCTGAGAAGGAAAGAGATAGGATCAAGAAACGGGCAAAGGGTGTTGGAGGATCAACCTTGAAGACAATCACGTTTGATGACTTCAAACGATGTCTGTTTGAAAACGTATTATTAAGAAAAGAGCAGTACATGATAAAAAGTAAAAATTATCAAGTACACACAATAAAGCAGGAGAAACTTGCTCTCAGTTGGGGTGATGATAAACGTCAACTTATTGAGGCTAGCACTGATACCCTACCATGGGGTTACAAGGGGCCACTAGTTTTTAAGAAAAGAAAGATTGTGCAAGATAATAATAATAATAATAAGAAGCAAAAAGTTTTGTAATATTAAAAAACAATGTAAATATAGTTTTAAGGTTTGTAAATAAAAACAATATATAATTTGTGTTTTACATATCAGATTTATTGATCCAACTATTATGCTTAGTATCAAAACCTAGCCATTTAACATAGTATTTATTTCCACGTTTTCTAATTACTTTTTCAACAAGATATACATCTGGATATTTGACTTTGCTGAGTTCTTCGTTGTAAAATCCGCCTTCAATTGGTTGATCCTGATAGTCCACGAGCTTGTACGTCGTTGGATTCGTGTTCTGCACCGACTTGATGGTAAAAATCTCGGTTGTCCAGTTTGGCGTGTATCCTTTGTCAAAAACATGCTTGTACTTGCTGATTCGGACTTTGTCTCCAACTTTGAACTTCTGCTTCGATTTGGTTTTCAGTGGTTGATATATATTTTCCAATAGTTGTTTCTCCTGAGCAGCGGTAACATCAACAGGTTTCATTTTGATGGTACTGTGTTTGGTGTTGTTGTAAGTATTCACCAAGTCATCAAGTATATCAGTCCACTTGTAGCTGCCACGAGCTGTAAATTCTCGCCACATTTTATTCTTGAGTGTTCTATTGAAACGTTCACATATGGATGCTTTGAGATTGCTGAATGTTGAGTAAAGATTTATCTTGTGCTGCTTCATCAGATCTTTGAATTCTTTGTTGTAAAACTCTTTACCCTGATCAACATGGAGATTCTTAGGAACACGACCTTGCTGGAGTACAGACTTCATAACACTAGTGACATCTACACCACCTTTTGATTTAATTGGAACTGCCCAGGCATATTTAGAAAATATATCTATGATTGTAAGCAGATACTTGTGTCCTTTATTGACTGTCGCATATGGAATCATCTCAACCAAGTCAGCTTGCCAAGTCTCGTCGAGACCTCGGATGTCAACATGACGACGTTTATAGTTCCTGCGAGCCGGTTTGTGAAGCTCATTAGCTATCACTGTCTTTTTGTCGTTCATTGAGTTTCTCAGTGAGATATTTGATATTATTTTGGTGAGAGGAAAGTACTGCTTTAACTTCCTCAATAGATGTCTGCAAATTTCCCACAGCAGCCTTCAGTATTACTATTTCAGAGTGTAAATGTGAAATAATCTCTTTCTGTTCACTGTCTATACTTTTATTCAGTTCAGACATCTGTCTCAGTACAAACTGCACTGTCGCCGCATCATGTTCATTTGAAGGATTACCGAGATTGCACAGCCTTTTATTCTCAATGTTATAGTTTCCATCAGAAGTTACATTGAAACCTCTACCAGCTGGCCCTCGTTGACCTAAGTTATTGTCCAGTGGACGTCCAAATATATCGATGCTCATGGTTGTGAACACTTTGACTGTCAATGTGTGAATGATTTAATTTTTCAGAAGCTTTTAATATATAACTCCAGCATCCCTAAGCTCTTCAATAATTGACATGATTTCATTCGTGTGACTTGGATTTCCAGCAGCTTGAGATGCCATAAGTAGTCGCAAACGATCAACTAGTTCATTTGGATCATCCCAGTAAACATAGTCCATTGGTAATCTCTGTTTTCTTGCAATCATATATTTTGGTAACCCTTTACCGAACTTGGTGATAAAATCAGCAATGTATTTATTGAACTTGATTGTTGTATCTTCATAAATAGTACGATTTGGGTCATAATTTTTCCTATGAGCGTTGGTATGTTGAATTATGTCCAAGTACTTTTTCTTATCATCTGGGGTGATGAGTGCATCCTCTGGTGATTTTCTAAATAATAATTCCAACAACCCAGGAGTTATTGGATAATTTTTTTCTTTGACAGTTATTGTATCATTTGCAAATGAAATAGGTGAATCACCTATATGCATTTCACCGCGTTTTCTGCGTACACCATATCTCATATCATTATCTTTATGTTTTTACTTAAACGTTGTAGATAATTAGTGAGAAGAGGATTTCTACGAGCTGGAGTACTTGTTGATGGTGGTGGCTGAGTAATAGCAAGTGCTGTATTCTCGAATGAACTTTCATCATCTGTTATTAAACTGTTGTATACTTCTGGATCATCATATAAAGATTTTTCAACCTCTTGTTTTTCAACCTGTGGTTTTTCTTCTTTTTTAATATTTTCCCCTTTCAACTTTGAAGATTCAACTATACTCTGGAGTGGTGTCACAATAGGCTTGAACATTTCCTCCATAGCTTTCTCAGCTGTATCTTTACCCAACTTCAACATCTTGTGCTTCCGTCGGATGGCATCACTGGCTTGAGATATCTGATGCAGAATATCTTTCTGCTTTGATATTTCTTCAGGCTTCATGTTGATACCTACCACTGTTCAATTCACTGTCTTTATCTATTACCACAAACCCATATTTATTCCAACATGCCGAGCATAAATCTCTGAATGAGTTGTACGACATGTCTGTATTGACATGATCATTATAAATATGCTTCAGATTCATTTCATCTTGACGGAATAGCACGAGAAAGTTTGCATTATCTCTAATCAGATGCTTCGGTATTCGTGTATAAGTTTGACAGAGATAAAAGCTGTCTACATCCTTGTGTCGACCCATGCAGAAAAAAGCCTTGATGTGATCTTGTTTTTCACAAGCAACATCATCAAATATCATTAGGGAGTTTGGTTTAGCATCTTCAGGCTTGATTACAGCTTCATGTTCACTGAATGTGAAGAATCCAATACCATCAATCTGTTTAAGCAGCGTCTCCAGGAACTGATACTTTGATTGGTTAAGAGACTTTGAGTAAAGATATATATTCTCAAACCTCAAACCGTTTGGATGTACAATAAGGGATAGTAGAGCGTTGGTCTTTCCACAGTTTGATGGTCCGCAAAACACTGCACGGATACTGTTGGGAAGTAAAGCACCGTGTCGTTTGAGTTTCGCACCGGTTCCTTGAACAATTTGATCAAAATTGATAACTGGCAACTGAGCTCTTGGTTTGCTATCCATGACTGCTGATTGTATTCTGAGCTCAAGAGGTATATATACCGGCTTATATAGATAAGCGAGTCAGTCTTTGATGTGACATGTCTGAGAGCAGACGTGGTGAAGGTTTATTCAACAACATAATCAATAAGCTTCCACTTGAACTTCACATACCAGGATATCAGTATTGTGGTCCGGGAACAAAGTTAGCCAAAAGGTTAGCTCGAGGTGATCCAGGCATAAATCCTCTGGACGCTGCGTGTAAGGAACATGATATAGCTTACTCGAAAAATCGTGAAAATTTAGAAGCCCGTCACGAGGCTGATAAAATCCTTGCTGAGAAATCGTGGCAACGATTTCAAGCAAGAGACGCTGCTATTGGTGAAAAAGCTGCTGCTTGGAGTGTGAATAAAATCATGAAGTTGAAAAGACGTTTCGGTATGGGTCTTAAAAAAGAAAAACCTAATACAAAGCGTAAGACAATTAAAAGAAAAACAATGAAGCGTAAGACAGTCAAAAGAAAGACAACCAAGAAGAAGGATGTTGCTCTGAGACAGATTGTTGATGAAGCTAAAAAGTCCATGCAGCCTGGTGGAGATCCAGTTAAAACAGCTCTTGGAGGTGCCCGCAAAGCTGTCAAGAAAGTTGGTGGGAAGAAAAACGTTCGATTGCCTCGTATTTTACCAGTTCCATCAAAGATTGGTGGAGTACTTCCATTCTTGATTCCCCTGTTTGCAGGGTTATCAGCGGTTGGTGCTCTAACAGGTGGAGCTGCAGGTGTTGCAAAAGCTGTGAACGATGCCAGCGCAGCCAAAAATCAATTAGCTGAAAAGAAACGTCACAACTTGAAGATGGAGGAAATAGCTGTAGGTAGAGGATTATACCTCAAACCTTACCGCAGTGGTATGGGACTTTATCTGAAACAATACCCAGAAGGAGCTGGCTGCAAGAAGTCAAAAAACCAGTAGAGCTACCACATCGAGCACTGACTAACATCGACTTATTAAAATATGTCAAGCTGCTTAAAATTCCAAATTTTCGAGGAGTTTTTATGAGAAATGATTTACCAAAATCTGGACCAAAGACAAACGAATCAGCAATAATAAATTTAGATGATAAACTTGGACTTGGAACTCACTGGGTTGCATACAAGAAGAATCATAATCAAGTAATTTACTTTGACAGTTTTGGTAATCTACAACCCCCACAAGACTTGATGAAATATCTCGATGTAGGTAGCGTAAAGTACAATCATAAAAGATATCAAGACTTTGATACAATCATATGTGGACATTTGTGCTTAAAATTCCTGGCTGGACAACTATAAATTGAAGTGAGTCGGGACAACAAGCGTCAGTCATGGCAGAGTCATTCACCTTGACACTATCCGGAAACTCCTCCATACTGGAGGCAAATTATTTTCCGCCGATTGAGCTATCACCAACAAAAAATTATGTACTTGGACTCGTTAAGCTCCTGACATTTAATTCAATACCAAATATTGATGTTGGTGCTAATAAATTTTATGTGTCATCAAAAAGATCCAAAAGAAGTACAATCAAGAGATTTCAAGAAATAACTATACCAACAGGGAGTTATGAAATTAAAGATATTGAAACTTATATAAACAAGACATTACCTGAACTAAGTTTCACTTTAAAAGCAAACAACAATGAGTTGAGAAGTGAAATAAGATGTGATCAATATATAAATTTTGAGCCTGAAGATTCCATTGGATCATTACTTGGATTTACCAACCGCGTGCTTGAACCTAACACAGCACATAAATCTGATTTACCAGTCAAAATATTGAAAATCAATGCTCTGAGAGTCGAGTGCAATATAACTACTGGATCGTACATCAATGGTGAGAAGAATCACACAATCCATGACTTTTTCCCGAGGGTTCCAGCAGGATATAAGATAGTGGAAGTGCCAACAAACATCATTTACCTACCAATCGCCGTACGAGCAATACACAACTTGAGGCTCCGCATTGTTGATCAGGACGGGAGAATAGCAAATTTCCGTGGCGAGACTATAACGATAAGACTGCATATAAAAAGTCTGTAATGGGTATCGTATATGAGACAAAGACTGGTAACGGGTATAAAAGGATTGCAGGATGTCCAAAGATTATCAGTCATCATCGAGCTCTGAAAGTGTTGACACGTCAAAACGCAGAGTTCCTAAAAAGTCTAGGACTAAAATTACGTGGAAAATTCACAAGATAAAAATAAATTTTTGTTGTCTAGCTTGTGTGATACCATGGCGGAAATCTTAGATATAAAAAAATCAATTATTTTCGATGAGTCTATTGCACACTGTGAAGCTCATTCACACTTACCATATGCATCATCAACATTCAACAACAGTGATGAAATCAGGATTGCTGTTCAACATCAAGATCTGTGCTTGCTCCCAAGTAAGAGCACATTACATTTTTATGGAAGAATGAGGAAAGCTGATGGTACTGCTGTAAGTGCTACTACGAAGATGGTCAACATGGCTGTTTGTCATATGTTTGAAGAGATACGTTATGAGCTCAATGGTGTAGAAATCGATAGATGTAAGAATGTTGGTATCACCAGTGTTATGAAAGGATACGCTTCTCTGAGTCCGGGACAACAAAATATTCTGGAAAATGCTGGTTGGATTGTTAATGAAGATGACAACAAGCTGACTGATAATAGCGGTTACTTTGATGTCTCAGTACCGCTGAGTTTCATTCTTGGATTTGCTGAAGATTATCAACGAATTATCGTGAATGCCAAGCATGAATTGATACTGATCAGATCAAATACTGATCAAAATGCTTATGTTGTTACCGTTGAGAATGAAAATGCTTCAATTACGATTCAAAAAATTGAGTGGATTGTACCATACATAACAATGTCTGACAAGCAAAAAATTATGGTGCTGAATTACATAACCTCCGATCCAGCTATCCCAATCAGTTTCCGGACTTGGGAATTGTATGAGTATCCACTGCTACCAGCTAACAACAAGCATATTTGGGTAATCAAAACGACAAATCAGCTTGAGAAACCTCGTTTTGTTATCCTTGGATTCCAAACAGCAAGAAAGAATCAATCGAATCAAAACGCAAGCGAGTTTGATCACTGTAGCATAAGAGACATTAAGCTGTTCTTGAACTCTCAGAGTTATCCATATGGAAATTTGAACCTCAACATTGTGCATAATCAGTATGCCTTGATGTATGATATGTACACAAATTTTCAAAGTGCTTACTATGGGAAAGAAGCTGAACCGCTATTGGCTAAGAAAAAATTTCTAAGTACAGCACCTCTGTATATAATTGACTGTTCCAAGCAGAACGAGTCAATCAAGTCTGGACCTGTGGATATACGCCTGGAATTTGAATCATCAGCACAGTTTCCAAATCAAACTGCTGCTTACTGCTTGATAATTCACGACCGAATAATTGAGTACAATCCCATCAGCAGCACTGTGAGAAAACTTACTTAATGGTGCAGTTTGGCCCCAAGCCCACCATACATTACATGTATGTATGGGACTTTGCATCCAGACAAGCGAGGAAAGGACCATGGGAACAAGCAGCAAGAGACGGAGAACGATTTCACCGACGAATACAACAAATAAATAAAATTATTGATCCTGTACTAATCAATAAACTTAATGTAATCAATAAACTTAATGTAATTAAAAATAGCAAATAAAGAAAAAACTTTTTTATAATTTTGGGTTTTTAATTATAAACCTTACTATAATAAGTATAAAAAATTATTTAGTATAAAAGTTAAGTATAAAACAATTATTTAGAATAAAAGTTAAGTGCACATATCAAAACACAATTCTCTCACAATTTCTGTAATTGATTTCCCAGAGTGATTAATAAGCTTGAATTTATTATAATTGGCCCCAATGTAGTGTCGATTTAAAGTATTGCATAAGATTAAAAATTTCATTTTAAATATCATATCAGGATTGTTGAGATATTTGTGGTTGGTGGTAGCAGGGAAGAACGTTGAAAAGTGGTTTTCCAGATCGATTTCAACGTTGAGTCCATGATCTGTCATAACCGTTCTAATCCCAGTTAGCTTGTAAGTTTTTCCCACCTCAAGTTCACACATCCTCTTGAACATCAACGGGCTTGGAGTTTTATCTTCAACTTTGACACGCTTGAAAGTTGTTGATCTCTCAATTTCATGCATTGTATCAGTAACAGGATGTTTACGGTACGGTGCCATGATTGAGATTTCTTCAGCAGATTTCAAGTAGCAGATTCCAGCACGAGGTATCAGATTTCAACAGCTGGTAGCAGGCTTCAGAAAACAGTTTCAGAACAGCAGATTTCAAAAGCTTGATATTTTCTAACACACAACACTATGGTACTTCACTCGTACTTCACTTCGATGAAGTATGCTCGCGTCGCGCTGCTTTTATAGCAAGGTAATGACATCATCTACTGCGCAGTTGGAAAAATTCTAGAATAGTATGACTCATAATCTAAAAATAGAAACTGCGCAGTTATGATAGATGACGCACAAGAAGTTTAACATAACCTGAAATCATAAGTTAAATGGCGGGAAAGCATAAACATAACCTAAAAATCATAAACATAACCTAAAAATTGAGATGATATCATCAACTACGCAGTTGAAAATTATACAACCTTGAACAGGCTCAGAACTGTTGGATAGTGTCATATACTACGTGGTTCAAAAATCTACTGTGTACTTTGAATAACCAATCAAATTATCAATTAACCAAGAAGAAATAATTGACCAATAAGATTATCGAGTGGTGGGGGGTAAAATCCAGAGATCGGGTTATAAAAAGGTTGAATTGATTGTAAGAGTCATCATTCAGTCACTCTTCGTTGTCAAGAGCAGAGAAATGGAGATCATTCTGGACGTTCAAGGATTCAGAGGAGCTGATAATCGCTTCATTGTTAAGGAGTTGGCCTCAATAACAATTCAACATGATATTGTTAATATTGAAGAGTTGTCATACACACTATTTCAACCGCCATATCACTGGAAAGTGCTACCAGCCAACTATCAACGTCTGAATACCTGGCTGATTCGAAATTATCATGGAATCGGTTGGAACGCTGGAACAACTTCATATTACAAGCTCAAAGAAGTTCTTAATTATTTAACTTGTAATAAAAAAATTATTTATGTCAAAGGTATCGAGAAAAAGTTATGGGTTCAAAATTTAATTGATTGTAATAATAAAATTGTAATCGATCTCGATAATTTCAAATGTCCCTCTCTAAAAAGTATGAAAATTTGTAACAATCATTTTTGTAATTATCATGATCGTTTATCTGATTTATGTGCCTTGGAAAATGTAAAAATTTAAAAGATTGGTTTGTAAGCACTCAATAAATCTAAAATAAATGAATTATAATTGTTATTATTATTTCATCCTAACACATTTAATTCAGAATAGAATTAATTATTGTTAGTTATTAAATTCAAATAATTTTCCAACACTACTACTGATATTAATACTTATCAACAGATGGCGTAATGGTTTTTGATTTTTTAATTATGATAATCAATAATCAGTTTTTGTTTTCTAAAATTTTATAATTAATATTTGTTTAAATTAAAAGTCATGCATTATTTTTTATAACCATTTAAAAATAAAAACTGAGTATTGATTTTCAAAATATATAGAAGATTTTTGGATTTGACGATACAGAGCACATCAACCCCATATTAGTTTATCAAATAATACATAACTTTTAATTTAAATAAATATTAATAATATTAATAACAAAATATTATAAACTAATAATAATTATTTATCTTTTATTTAAATTAAAAGTCATGTATTATTCTATATATGTATATATAACTAGAAAATTTTTTTAATATTTATGATTTGACAGCTTTCACGCTCTAAGAATAAACTGATAGTAGATGGCTCTAGTACAAGAAGCGCGAAATTCAAACTATCATTATGATAAGTAACTTAAAAAATTATGATTAAGTATAACTTATTGAATTTGAATTATAAATATTAATCTTAAATTAAAAATGTGAGGAATTATAAATAAAAATAATGAATTATTTATATTGAAATCCAATATTTTATTGATTAAATAATTCCACTGGTTATTTTTACATCAAGACTAGAATTAATAAATTCAAATTTATTATATTTTCCACCATGGAAACGTAGAAACAGGTAGTTTGAATCTATTAATTCATTCAAACTCTTCAGGAAGTTATCATCTTTTAAATGTTGAATAGTTCTAGATGGTAGATAAATGTTAAATTCATCGTTTAGATTGGCAACAATCCTAGTCCCATACTGAGTTGTAATAGCTTTGATACCATTAATCTTATATTCTCGATTAAACTCCAAATGAATCATTTTTTTAACAGGAAGAATCCGAGTAAGACAATTAACCTCATTTATCTTGGTAAAATCCATGATTGATAGCTGTAAAAATTTTTTAATTAATTAAATGATTCTTCATTCAATTCATATTTTAATTAGACAGTAAATGAATACTTACAATTAGTAATACTGATAGGCAGAAGATGTATATCACCAATACTTCACTACTGTCTGTCGACAACTGGTACTTCACTGGAGACGTGTACTTCGTTTTTATGAAGTACGCTCTCAGCAAGCTGCTTATATAGGCAGAAAATACTGCGTAGTTACCCCCACTCCTCTACCTCGAAACCGGTTTGATGACGTCATCTACTGCGCAGTAAGAAAATTCTAGAACAGAATGAGTCATCTACTGTGCAGTTAGAAAATTCTAGAACAGAATGAGTCATCTGGTTCGTGGAAATTTCCCCACCCCTTTCACAAAACAAGTCTAAACCTGTCTGATGACGTCATCTACTACGCAGTTAGAAATAGAACAAAGAAAACTACGCAGTTACGCGACCTTGAACAGGTTCAAACCTATCTGATGACGTCATCTACTACGCAGGAGAACAAAGAAAACTGCGTATGACCTTGAACAGGCTTAAACCTAAGGTTGACAAAAACCTCACCAGATGGTGTATCTTCTCACATGTACTCGTCATACATGCAGTTTGAATATATAAACCTTTTCAGATTATGAACAATAAAATGCACCTGTGATCTAAGCAACTATAGTTGATGGTTAGATCACAGGTGCATTTTTTAACAAAATGGTGAATTCACAATTCAAAATGGCGGATAACAGCCACCAGATGGCGGAAATCAGATTCAAAATGGTGGATAGCAGCCATCAGATGGTAGATAGCAACCACCAGATGTCGGATAGCAGCCACCAGATGGCGGATTCAAATGACGGATTCACAATTCAAAATGGCGGACAGTAAGATGGCGGCGGAATTCACCACCAGCGCCACCTGCAAAACCTCGACCATATCCTCAAACTGTCGGTAAAACAGGTCGCCCATACCCACAGATGATACCCGCCACGAACCTACAGTCGATTATACAGATCCCTTAGTATGGACACGAACCCACGAATCTGTTTTACCGGCGGGGTCAGACCCCCCTGTTTACCTACTAGTGTAAGAAATTTTTGGTCTAATAGACTAATAGTGAGGTATGGAAATTAAAGTTTATTTAATCAGCTTTGAGGTGCAATTTACAAAAATTTTACAAATCATCGCATTCAGAAGTCATTTCGCGATGAAACAGTGAAAGTTCCAAATTTTGAGGAATTAGAAGAATTCAAATTTCTGTCATTCATAAACTATTTAATCTAAAAAAATATCTAAATATGCAAATTAAAGATTGCTTAATAAGCTTTCAGATGTAATTTACAGGAACTCGAGAGGATAACGTGTTCAATTGTTATTACAAGAAAATATGATAAGAGTGAAAATTTTTGCGATTTTCAAAAATGTCTTAATTGCTGTCATCCCTAAACTATTTAATTTGGAAAAATGAATAAGTATGCAAACTAAAGCTTATCACATAAGCTTCCAGATTCGATTTACACAAATTAAATAAAAAATCGCATTTAATTGTTATTGCACGGGAATACGGTAAAAGTGAAAATTTTATCGAGTTTCGAAAGTTTTTGAATTGCTTTCATTAAATAACTAACCGACAGATTTGGCTCAGCTTAGAACTTAACCTCAGAAATCGTCCTAAGAATGAGTATGTTACGTTTTATTGAGATGTTCACTCATATTTACGCGCACACTTACAAAAAATAAGATATATTTTCATACACTAGAATAATTCATATGGCAAAACAACGTTTGCCGGGTCAGCTAGTATTATTATATATTAGGGTGTGCCAACCCTTGTGGAAATATTCCTCTGAAAAAAGTCTTCAAAACTCTTTAAAACTCTTTATAAGACTTTCTGAAAGTCAACATAACCTTAAATAAGGAAAAGGAAGAGTTTAAAAGTCTTCATAACTCTACAAGAACCTACCAAAGTCAAATATTCCCATAAATTTCGGAATTTTCGCAAGAGTTATGAAGAGTTAAAAAGACTTTCTCTGATTTTTTCAAAAAAAAAAATATTAGCAAAAAATATGACTTTTAGGTAAAAGGAAAACTTTTTAAATAAAAGTACGAAATATATAAATCATGAATTTGGTTGGTATGAAGTGAAATATTTAATTTTTTTTTTTTTTTTTTCATAGCTGTAGTGGATAACAATATCCGAACAAAAACAGTTTCACTGTAAAAAAATCGTGCCAAGTCCACGTTCATAAGACTATTAAGAAAAAAAAATTTTATTTCTTTACAAAAAGATATAAAATAAAAAATTAAAAAATCCAAGTAACCGATATGGTTGTATATGATTTTCGAAAATTAACAAAAAAATTTTTGTAAATTTAAAAATTAAAAGAAACAATTTTGGAACGTAGTGTGTGTAGTTACGAAATATTTCACTTTTTATGAAATTCCTAAATTGCATCTGCTAGGACACTTAAAAAAAATTGAAGTACACAATAACGCACACCAAGTACGTTCCAAAATTGTTTCTTTTAATTTTTAAATTTACAAAAATTTTTTTTTAATTTTCGAAAATCATATACAACCATATCGGTTACTTGGATTTTTTAATTTTTTATTTTATATCTTTTTGTAAAGAAATAAAATTTTTTTTTCTTAATAGTCTTATGAACGTGGACTTGACACGATTTTTTTACAGTGAAACTGTTTTTGTTCGGATTTCAGTTTTTTTTGTAATTATAATAAAAATTGACAATTTTAATTTAATACATTTCCGGTGGCAAACTATTCCCTTTAAGCTATAGTTAATGTAAAAGTTATTCTTGCGCTGCCTGGCGTGTGTAATTGCATGCTGTCAAATATCTTTTTTTCACTGTAGTTTCCCATCTATTATAAGATTAGCATGCATCGTTATATTATTTAGTCTCTGGCCGTCCGCTTTTTACATAAGAAAAAAGTTAAAATCTAAAAATCTGGGTCGCTATAGTTTGTGCTGATTATTTTTAATAATTTTAAATAGAAATTATAAAGATAATTGATAATAATCAAGTAATACGCGTAATAAAAAGCATGAACTACTATTATAAAATATCATATAAAAAAAAAAATCAAATTAAATTTGAAAAAAAACTTGTAACCTCAAAAAACGATTCTGCTTACGGTATATACACACTCGGTAGTCTGGCTTGAGAACGGAACTTGGCGCCAGATTCTACCGAATCTGTTGATCATAAATATAAATTCTTACATATTCAAATGTAATTTTAGGCTTATCAAAGTGCCTTTTACAGTAAGTAGTAACATTTTTTATTTTCGCGTACAATTTTTACAGTTTTCTGTCTAGACCATATATATCAGTACATTTTATACTGTTATTTTTGAAATGTTCTTTTTTCTGACTATAGAAAAAATGTGATTATTGAATTTTTTTCCATAAGCGCATTAATAAGTACACGACAATTTGTTCATACTTCCACTAGCATAACGTATTAATTTTCGAATTTAAAACTTTTATTTTTTCTCAAAATTTTATTTTTTCATTTTTATCTTAATTGAGTTTGGCAAATCATGTAACTTTGATATTTTGAACAGTTGAAATTTCAAAAATTCATATTTTTGTACTGATACAGTCCAGACAGAAAACTGTAAAAATTGTACGCGAAAATAAAAAATGTTACTACTTACTGTAAAAGGTACTTTGATAAGCCTAAAATTACATTTGAATATGTAAGAATTTATATTTATGATATTGTTATCCACTACAGCTATGAAAAAAAAAAAAAAATAAATAAAATATTTCACTTCATACCAACCAAATTCATGATTTATATATTTCGTACTTTTATTTAAAAAGCTTTCCTTTTACCTAAAAGTCATATTTTTTGATAATATTTTTTTTTTTTTAAATCAGAGAAAGTCTTTTTAACTCTTCATAACTCTTGCGAAAATTCCGAAATTTATGGGAATATTTGACTTTTGTAGGTTTTTGTAGAGTTATGAAGACTTTTAAACTCTTCCTTTTCCTTATTTAAGGTTATGTTGACTTTCAGAAAGTCTTATAAAGAGTTTTAAAGAGTTTTGAAGACTTTTTTCAGAGGAATATTTCCACAAGGGAAAATTCAATTTCCGTAAAGAACCTTTTAAAATTGGAATTTTGAGTTCCGCTTTTAGCAGGAGCTGCGTTTAAGTATTTCTCAAGATATTTTGGGGTGAGACGATTTATTTAATTTTCATAGAATTTTTAACAGAAGATTTAGTTGGGCGCTTCCGGCCAAACCCTATTTTATATAATCATATATAATTATATGTGATTATATATAACAATATACAATTAGATGCTGCATTTTTCTAATAATAATATATAATTATTAGGGTGTGCCAAAATGTAACTTTGTGGCTAACCTTTTAAAATTGGAATTTTGAGTTCTGCTTTTAACAGGAGCTGTATTTGGGTATTTCCTGAGATATTTCAGAGTTAGAGGTTTTGTTTGATTATCATAGAATTTTTAGCAGCAGATTTAATTGGGCACTCTCGACCAAATTATGAATTTTCAACATTAATTAATGCCCAAATTAAGCTATTAAAAAATTCTATGAAAATGAAATATGTTGTCTTACCTCAAAATATCTCAGGAAATGCTCAAACACAGCCCCGGTTAACATCGGAACTGAAAATTCCAATTACCCAGTAAACAATATGATGTCTTTAGAGGTTCTTGATGAACTCCTATTTAAGATTTGGACGTCGTAATTTTTAACGGAATGGTGTCTCTAAGACGTCTTGAGGACGTCGAATGCGCCAGTTTAAGAGTAATATAAGACTTCCACAAATATTCTCAAAGAGATCTTTTTTCTGAGTTCAAAAAAAAAGAGTGCTTACAGAAGTTAGAATTAGGAAGTCTTTTTGAGTTCAAAAAAAAGATGTCTTGCAGAAATCCGAATTAAGAGCTCTTTATGACTTCAAATAAAAGAGTACTTATAGTAGTCAGAATTGAGAGCTCTGTCTGATTTCATACAGAAAATTTGCAGAATATTATTATTATAAATTAATAAATATTATTTATTCATGCTATAAATTTATTAATATTAATTGTTAAATTATTATTGTTGTTATGTAATACTCATAATAATTATAATAATAATATTGATTTTCAGTCATTTTGTGACTTAATTTAAGTAATTTTTTATCATTTAGTCGCCATCCTTTCGTCCACGAAGTCAGTATTTTTTTGATACTCCTTGACAAACAAGATGCATGTAATCCACTGGAAATTGAGACACCATACCAACACCAATATCTTCAAAATCTGATTTTCCTAAATGATGATCTTCATTTAAACGATTTATAAAATTCGAGTCAGTGCGTAATGGTGCATCCATATCAAGAAATAACATTCGATGGTCACTATATTCTCCTTCTTGAATGCACTTACCGCAACCATAAAAACCACCATGACCTTTTGTGTAGGTTACAAAAGCTCTCGCTGGTGAATCACAAATGACAGCCCTTATAATTACTTTAAATTTATGACTATCATACTCGAAACCTTCCTCTCTCAGATTTTTGTACTCATTAATGAAATCTTGAAGAAATTCATTAGTCATTTGGTTTGTTCAGTCCATGGTATATACCAATAACGAATGGTACAGAGACTTTTGGAAAAATTTCTCCCAGTATAGGATACAGTTGTCGTTTTGAACTCTTCGATATTGGCAAACCATCAATGTGTATACTAATCTGGATAATATCTGTAATCTGTTTTATATCGACAATTTTTAATTGATCAATTAATCCTTCTTTCAGTCCATAGTGGAAATATTCTCCTGGTGCAACCTCACGAATAGTAGTATCTGTAGGAGTATCAATTAAGGTACGACTGTCATTTGGAAGACTTTTTAACTCTTCTATTGACTCCACATTTCTAATAATTTTTAGTAAAGCACTTGATCCAGCTTGAGTAATGTTAAATTCGCATTTCCATTGAGCTAATTGTTTGGTTAAAGGAATTGGTACTTCGATATCACAATTATTATTATTATTATTATAAGTGATAGAAGTTGTAGTAGTTGTTGCTGTTACTGTTGATGTTGTTTTTGTTGTTGTACAATGAGAATTATCATTATTATCTATGTAAGTCTTTAAAGAGATATCGGTTACGGTATTATCTAAATGAATCGACTGTAAACTGAAATCATCACTGTCATAATTATTGTCGTTGTTCATTACACTGTTATTAATAACTGGATCATTATCAAACGAAGTATCAACCGATGCTTTTGCACGTGCAGTCTCCAAAATTGCCTGCTCACAGCGTTTTTTCAATCTTCGATTTTTCTGACTCTTAGACAGTTCACTGAATCTTTTTCTTTCAGACATCTTGAGAAAAAAATATTTTAAATTAAAAAAATCATAATTTATATTTATTTTTTGGATAAATGTATACGTTACCTTTAAAATCGAATGATTTCTCAAATTTATCACTGATAAAAACATGAAATATCATACACAGTCAAATATTAATTAGCTAAGAATATGCACTTACATTATTTTTAGAACTTTTAATTTACAAATTACGAAATCACTGGTTATAAATAATTAATTGATTTCACTAAATTAAAGTTTTGCAATTCGACGATGAATGTAAACAGAAAACGTACCATACACTTATAGGTTATATTTCTATCGTTGTGCGCATGCGCCAATACAATTCAATCCTACCTTAGCAAAAAGACCTCTGAAAGAGTTCATATTCATGACATCTTACGAAGTCAGAAAAAAGACCTCTTAAAAAGCTCAAATTATTGATGTCTTATGAGTTCAGTAAGTAAACTACTTGAAGAGCTCATATTTTAGAAGTCTTACAAAGTTTGTCAAAAGATTTCCTGTCGACTTCTTGATTAAGAGTTCTGATTGATGAATTCGTTAAGACATCATATTTAGACTTCTTATGGACGTCTTTGAAAAGACTTCTTCCAGAAGTCTTTCTGATTTGGATGCTGACTGGGTATATAAGTTTCTCCACGAAAGTTGCATTTTGACAAACTCTAATAACCACATACAGTTATATACAATTATATATAGTTATATGTGAATCATTTATAATTGTATAAAATTTTTTTTATTCCAGTGGGTATTTTGTGATTACTTAGAGAACTTGATGATTACTTATATGTAAAACTTGTGATTACTTAAATAGAACATTCTCTTTTTTTATCGAAGAGTTTGTTACTCCAATGATTAATAATATTTTAAGCTATAGTATTTTGCGGATAAAATGATAGAAATTGTATGTCAATATAAAACTAAAAGTTGTTATAAAAAAATTAAATTTCACAAAAATTAATATAGTTCTAAAGTTATGTAGTTCCATTCCATTTAGTAAATATAAATATATAGTTGTATAGTTATATAGCCATATAGTTCTATATACTAAATACGATTTGCATTATTTGTAGTTGTTACAAACTCTGTTTTTCAAGTAAGTCTCATCTCTGATTAAGAAATCTAATTTGAAATGATTAAAAATGATTTAAAAGCATCGGATTTTAACACTATATAGATATACAATTAATATGGAGGTAATCATTTCAAATCATCTTTCTGAATCAGGGATAGGTAAACAGGTAAAGAATTAGTCTTCTAAGCGTCAGGTCCCAGGTTCGGTTCCCGTGCGTGGTGTTATTTTCTATGGAAATAATTCTATATAATTATATCTAATTCTATATAATCATATATAACTAGAATTTAAATTTGCGCGCGCCTTGACTATAGAGTTTGCATATATTTTCATGCTTACGATACATTTAACCAATCACATCACGAATAAATTGGTTTCACATACATTTCATCTCAATTTTAATATTAAGATTATATAGGGCCATTTTTCATATATAATTATTAATTATGTATTAATAAGTATATAAGATTATATATAATCTTTTTTACTCGAGTGCGCGCGCGCGCGCGTGTGTGTGTGTGTGTGTGTGTGTGTTCGTGAAGATCTCCTACAATCTTTGAACGGCTCATCCGATTTAATCAAAATAAGCGGCGTTCCAAAGAGTTTTATTGCCCTGATAATAAGTCAAAAAATTCGAGTCAATCAATTTTGAGAAATCTCAAAAATAAAATCTCCAAAAATTCGTTTGTTTGGAATATCTTTTCAACGGCTCAACCGATCGATTCCCAAATATAATCAGCTTTTGAGCTCAAAAAACGGACTGGTCAAAATCATAAAAAAAAGTTAATTTTTTAATGAGGTATTGTTGACGAAAAAAAGGTTTTTTTCAGAATTTCTATAAAATTTTTAGTCTGACCAGTTCGCATTTCAAGCTTCTTCGAAGAGCTTAACAAACTGCGTTTAATGTGTAACCGCGCAACCGCATAATGCGTAAACGGCGAAAACATCGGTTGATTCATTCAAAAGCTATTGCGGTTTGAAAATTCAAAAAATAGTGTTCTATGAAACTCTTAACAGACTTTTGAACTCAAAAGCATGAAGCAATTATTTCGTTGAGCTTGGAGAGCTGAAAATAACACAAAAACTTCATTTTTGAGTTTGAAAAACTCAAAAACAAAATAATTGACATCTTGAGCGCTTAGGTATGGAGTTAATGGGAAGTTGCAGGGGTGGCCTTCAGGGTCAACCGTTTTCCAATTTTTTTTAAACGTCATTTTTGGAAATCTCTCACAAGATATCAGGCCACATTAATTCAAATTTAGACAAAGATTAGGGTAATAGAACTTTTCAGAATGCTGTAATACACATTTCGCTCGGTCAAACTCAGGAGTTATGGGAGGTTCACACACACTCACACACTATTTTTCATAATTATCATCTCCATGATAATTATTATTATTTCTAAACAATATTTATTATTATTCAAAGTAATAGTAACCATTTTCATAAAACACAGAAACCAAGATAAAAATTATTTATCAGCTTAGACTAAAATCATAATTTTAAAAAGATTTTTTTGCCTGAAAAAAAAAAAAAAAAAAAAAAAAATCCAAATCGCTTAGAAAATTGACGAAAATAATAAGTTTTAAGACTTTATTATTTTGATTAAATTCGACTTAGTAATCACAATTGCCACATTCAGTGATTATGTACATTATGTATGGTTTCTATTTGCTCTGAAACTTCTGGTCGCACTCACGCAATTGTAATTTTCCTCGATTCTGACTTCAAGTTGACATTACGATTGGCCGAGTCGGTTCAGCAACTTGCTTTTGAGAATGTGGTCTGCTATGACCGTGATATGACCAATTCAGTTTGTATCACTGTGAACATTGCAGGTATTTCATCCTTCGCTGTATTCAATACGTTTATTATCTAAGGGAAAAATTGATAAATTTACACTTAACAGCTGATCCCTTCTTTTTATCGCGTCGCACTCACTGCGAGAAATGGTACTATCTTTGTTGCACTTATGATTATGTCACAAGGAATTTTATTCCCCGTGTGCGCCTAGATTTGGCAACAGATCAACACTCGGTGTATCTCTAATTTTATTCTATTTTTTTCACTTATTTATTTTATTGAATTTATTACTGTTCATATTTAATAATGATTATATTGGTGTTATTATTTCTTAATTATTGATTTTACATTCATTGAATTGTTTATAATGTTATTTTATTTTTGTATGTATTTATGGCCATGAGTCTTTGTCATAGTGTATTTAATCTTATTATAAGATTGTTTTTGCATTTAAAGTTCTAGGTCCAACGATGGGTATTTTCAGTATGTTGTGATCAAATTGCAGTGTCTGCTTTGTTTTTCTCTGTAATATCTATCAGTGATTTGCAAATATGTTTATTTGCCACTTATTGTGTCTTATTGAAGTCTTTTATCTAATGAATTTTGTCTTTGATATAAAATAAAAAGTCAGGATATTAAATCGGTACATTTACCGGCAAAAATGTGCTACTACGAAGTGTTTGGACTACGATGACAACTGCCATTTGACGGGATGTGTAGAATGATTCGCTAGTCAACATTTTGTGGTATCCAAGCCAGCGAAGGCGCGCTGTTTTGCAGGGAAGTGCTAGAATATGAGAATGATACCGTAGTGTCCGACGGAGAGTTGACATTGTCCTTGTCAAAGTCGGAAAGCCCTCATACTTAGGCCTGGGGAGGTATGAGTGTTATCACCCCTAGGACGGCTGACTCACCTGCGATCGGGTCAGGTATTCTAGCGAGCGGTGTTTGCTTATTTTAATGGATTGTAATGCTTCTTCTACTCAAAATTTAGCTGGATCTTCTAGTACTCATGACGATCATGAATGTACTAAGAATCCTAATCCCTTTTGCTACGCTTGTGCAAAATACATTGGGATGATAAATACAAAGAAACTTATAGATAGGTTTGTGACTTTATATGAAAAGTTTTTCAATACGGAAGTTTTTCTCAATTTAAAAAATTGGATACCTAATGTTGTTTGTGGTTCATGCTATAATATGGTTAACCGATTCGATAAGCACCAGAACAAGGAAAAATTTTGATTTATACAATGTTGGATCACATAATATAATAAAAAAAACCGCTTGTTGATCCAGCTAAAATTCTCATTCCTCCTCTTCATATTAAACTTGAGTTAATAAAACAGTTTGTGAAAGCTCTAACTATAGCTGCACATAGGGGATTTCGGAAATTTTGATTTTTAAGATTTTATAGGGCTGTTTGAATCAAAAAAAAGAGAAAAAGAAAGAAAAAATTTTTAATATGGTGCTCCACAAAAATGTTTATAACTTTGTAACAAAATCATAATTGTTAATAAAAATTTAGGAAAATGATCTTCGATGTATGTTTTATAAAAGAAGAAAACATCCGATCACCAAATTTCTTTATTATCCCAGTCAAAAATATTTCCGAAAATCACCCATTTTTTCGACCCTCGCAGTGGCTATCTCCCTTAAGTTTAAACTTTTTGAATATCACTTAAAAAGTAATAAATGTTCTTATACTGCACCACGCAGGAGTAACTGTTGAGAATTCCTTAAGTATTTCTATATTAGCTCTACATTAGCTCATTCTTTAGAAATTCTTGTAAAAATAATTGTAAAATAAAAAATCCACATTTACTATACATCTTTTATTTATATCTGGCAACTTTTTTTGTTTCAGCTTCTAGCGTCCAAAGTAAAGTAGAATCTGGAAATGTGGAATCTTCTCGCTCAGCTTTTATATCTATTTATACTTCTCCATCGTCAACTTCTACGAATTGCATAAATGTGCCATTAAATGGCTTATTAACAAATTTTAATAACACTGGACGAACAAACTTTACAAACAAACAATTAACTGAACTAGAAAAAGAATTTCACTTTAATAAATATTTGACAAGGGCTCGAAGAATTGAGATAGCATCAGCATTGCAACTTAATGAAACACAAGTTAAAATTTGGTTTCAAAATCGAAGAATGAAACAAAAAAAAAGAATTAAAGAAGGACTTATACATTGTGAAAATGTAAATATAAGTTCAACTTCAGCTATACGATTTTGCAGCACTAGAAGTGATAGTAGCTCACCCATTGAATCAGTGGTACCTGAAAATGCTGAATCTTCTACCTCTCATTATTCGAATCAAAGTATTGAAAAAACTTCAACTTTAGTATCTCAAAAGTAATTAGTTTATAAATAAATAAAAAAAATTTTTAAGTATCAAAAGGTTTTATATTTCATTTATTTTACAGAACTTCATTGATTAAATTATCATATTTATTGGTATATTATCATTTTGTCTTTATATAGTTGTAAAAATAATATAATAAATCTGAGAAATTATTAGGATTTATTTTCTCTTTTTACAACATTCTTTGTGAAACGAGTACTTTTATTCTAAGAACTTCGCAATGAACATGTGTTGGAGCAAGATTCCTGTTGCAAAGCCTTGAGCAAAACCATTAGTTTTTAGCGTATCCATCCATATATAAGCCTTGCACAAGATCGTGTAACAAGATACTGATTCAAAAATCGTATATAACTTGCTTTTAGTATCATAGTTTGTTGGTTTCTAACGGATTTCTTGCACCAAAAACTTGTAGCAGATGCGTGCAATTTGTCTGTCACAAGTATGTGCAGCAAAACCCATACATAGAATTCGACATTAACCACTATCGATCTTAAAATCTTGTGCAAGCCTTGTTATATAGGTATTGTTTTTAAAAAATATTTTTTTTTCAAATTGATAATTTTTATTGTATAATTTTATTAACTAATCATGGAAATATCCTGACAATTGGGTATTTGCATGATTTTGATATTCATAAACTTTTGATATTTTTACATTCTATATAATTTTTTTAAATTTTTGGAAAAAAAATTTTTCGATTTTGTTCTTAAAAATTTAAATAATTTAATAAATAAAAAAAAGCAGATATTTAAATGAATAAGTAGCTCCATCTCATGTATGTGACGTCATAGTGCTTATTTCATTTGAAATTTTAAGCGCCAATCTCTTGTAAACACGTGGCAGGTGTAAACAATTGTTGTGTTAATTGTGATTGATTAAAAAAAGATCTGGTTGTGTTGTTTATAATAAAATAAAATTATTTAATTACTCGAAATGTCGTCAAAAAATGAGTTTTATTGGTGTATAGTTCCAACGTGTAGAAATACTGGTAAATCGACACCAGAAAAAATTTTTATAAATGTTTCATTAAATTCTGTTAAACGGAAAAATCAAGATCCACTTTTCGCCGAGGCATTTTTATTAATTCGTTGATAATCACAAACTACACTGTTGAACTGATGCTTCTCAAAAGTCTTAGTATAACAACATTGACATGTTCATAACCTCCAAACACATTCACTTTAAATTTAAAAAAACATTTCACAAAAATTTATTTCACTTTTAATTATTTTCAACAAAATCTAGCATTAAAAATAGAATGTATAAAACTTAAAATTGAAAAAAACTTAACTTTAAGTTTTTTAGCAATGTAAAATATTATACATGACTTAAATGCTCATTCAAATATACGTGCTACAAACAGCACAATGACGTCACACCAATCACATCACGTTTTACATCACGTGACTTTTATGTAATTTAGGATCACTTTTATTTATTAAATTATTTAAATTTTTAAGAACAAAATCGAAAAATTTTTCTTCCAAAAATTTTAAAAAATTATATAGAATGTAAAAATATCAAAAGTTTATGAATATCAAAATCATGCAAATACCCAATTGTGATTTTATTACATAACGAAATAAAACTGATTATTTACATTCATGTGATATTTATGTATATAAAATGTAACTTTATTAGAAACTAAGAACACTCAAAGATTCTAACTGTAAATTCGTAAACTAAAATATGTTAGGTATCAATTAATTCCAGCAGATAGCGTGTGGATAGAAAATTCTTTCCTACCTAGAAAGTTGACTTTAATATTTGATAGTCCAAATTAAATACCGATTGGATGTACTCTTTGAGTAGTATCTGTTTCCAACATCAAGTGCACTTCATTTGCTGTTGATGTTTTGACTTGCTCAACTATGAGTGATTCGATGCCCATCAAAGTATTTTCGTGATGAAAATATTATTTAAAAAAAATTTTTTTAAAACATGCATTAATTCTTTTTTATAGTTTTATTTAATTCTGATAAGTAATTTTTTTGAAAACAAATATTTTCTTCTTTTCCTGTAAAACTGAACAAGTCTTATCAAGTCTTAATAACTCTTTGAGAAATTCCGAAATTGCAGGGAAAATTTGACTTTTGAAGAGTATTGCAGAGTTTTGAAGACTTATTAAGTCTTTCCTTTACTTAGTTAGGGATGTGAAGACTTTCGAAAAGTCTTATTCAGAGTTATAAAGACTTTTCAAGAGTTTTTTCAGAGAATTATTTCCACAAGGGTTTTCAATACTTTTGAGCTCTTCGAGCTGTAACGGGTAATTTTTGAGTGTTTATTCTTTTGAGGAATAAACGCCGAACGAATATGAACGATACTGCGACACAAAACGCCCCCTTGCTCGAATCTGAAGCTCGCCGGAGTCCAGGGTAAAAGGGGGGTTAAACAACAATATACGATCCGAAATAAAACCAGCAGAACTCAGTTACTTATAAATAAACTATAAATAACTACGTCTAAATAAATAAACTCAAAATGTCAACAGGTTATGATAGAGAAACAAAATATTCATTTAATTATCAAAATCAATTCAATAGGTTAACGAAAAAGGTTACAATAAAAAAAATACATAACTCTCGTAGTACAATTTTTGGTTATCAAACCTCAACGACTAAATCTAACGACAATAATACAAAAAAAATGACTTCATGACGTCGGTCAACGCACGCGTATCACGGCCCGATCAAAACTGGTCTGTACAAAACAAACTCTCACTCATTCTCACTCTCGTGAGCGTCAAAATCGCGAACTAGAACTCCAAAAACTGGTTACCCGTTCCCCAGGAGACTAGCCGTCACCCTGGGCCTAAATCTCTACCCCGAGAGCGGATGGAGAGTATCCTCTCCGCTCCCACCTACACGGCTTGTGATTACCTACCGGATTTTCGACAGAGGGTCAAAAATCCGGGGAAGTCAAATCTTGTTGAGAGTTCAAAAGGTACTTACCAGTGTTCTAGACGAACCAAGGTAATATCCCTCCAGCTGTTATTGGTGGAAGAATATTCCCTCAATAACACTCTGTCACAAGACTCTTTTTCGTGAAAAGTTTTTGGGCTTTATCATTTTCCCAAAAACTCACTTACAACGAACCAGAATGATCGTTTTTGCCATCTATACGGTATTTACAAACTATCAAATTAATTGGCATTCCTTCATTCTATAACCATTCGGTTCGTCAAATTCTGAGTTTTACTTTTCACATCGACAATCAAATATCAACAGATTACATACAAATTCAACAGAATACATTCCCATACTAAAATTTGCTCGGGACTTAGAAAATTCCTTTTATAAGATATTTTTCTTTGAAATAATAATCGTCATTTCTTTCATTTTATATCCATTCGCCGCTTTTCCATACTAAATCGGCTTGGGATTTAGAATAATTTCTTTTATAAATTGGAAATTTACAATAATTTGTTTCCAAAATTAATTACATTATTTTTCTTTCAATAAACTAAAGAAATATAATCACAATAAATAATCGTCGTAAACAAAATAATACTTTTATAACTAACTAATTATTAACCCGTCTAGATATTCAACATTGGTAACTAAACTATTAAACCTTAATTGTTTTAAACAAACGATATTAACTAAACAAAAAATAGTTTTAGATATTTATAATCAAATCTAAATTAGATAAATAATATTTTCACAAGTTTTTAGTGAATAATACTCTCAATATCGTAAATTATCATTATTAATAATTAGAATAATAATACTGCACTCATAAACAATAACTTAAATAAAGAAACCGGATTATTTACAACGTTAAATAATAATTTCTCGAGAAAATATGCCCGTCGAAGTATCAGGCGAACATGAATAACGAAGAGTAGGTAACTGCCGTCGTTTCCCTCCTTGTCCCTTCTTCCGCGCCCTACTCCTCAGCTGTCCTGTACTAGCCATCGGCCCTCTCTCTCCGACTCAGTCCCACTCCCCTACTCTAGACCCTTTTTCCGATATCTGGGTCATAGAGCTAAAAAATCTAATAGAAATCTTACAGAACATTATTTTTTGAATTTTCAAACCGCAATAACTTTTGAATGAACCAGTGATGTTAGCCGAGTGGTCTAAGGCGCAAGGCCTATAGAGCACTCGGACTGGCTCACTGGCCAGGCGTAAGTTCGAATCCCAAGCTCGTCTTAGAAACCATCTTGGTTGATATTAGATCCTTGCCGCGTAGATTTAAGATTTTTACATCCCAAAAAAACCCCAACGTACCACTCGCAACAGTTAAAGTTGGCGATATGACCACAGCAGTTAAAACCGACTCTAAATAATAACTAATTAAAAAAAAATAGCTGTTTTATGGTTTTGAGCTCTTTGAGCTCAAAAGTCTTGTCAAAGTTCGATGAAACACAATTTTTTTAATTTTCAAATTGTTATAACTTTCGAATGAATCAACCGATTTTCACGCTGTCGGCGGCGGTCGATGAAGTTTTTTAAGGTCTATTAAAAATTTAGAACAAAAAAATTCATCTGATGATAAATTTCGAAGTTATTACAAAAAAATACTTTTTTCGATGATATCTCACGAACGCATCAACCGATTTTGACGTTTTTGGTGGCGATCGATGGGGGTTTTCAAGGTTAAGAGCTGATGAGTTTCTTAAGTCAATCGGTTTAGCCAATTTGGAGATATTTGAAAAAAATGAAAAAAGAACAACTTTTTTTGTATTTTCTCGAAATCTATGGGTCCGAATCAGTTCAAATGTTCAGGAAATCTAAGTTTGGCGAAGCTATTTTGAATGACACCAACCGCGATGAAATCGCTCAAGTCGTTTAAAAGTTACGAGAGGTTTACATACACACACACACACACACACACACACACACACACACACACACACACACACCCGTGCGATTAAGGCCCTTGACAAGGCCCGTATACGGATCGGTTTGGTGAACTGTCGCATACGTAGTAAACTATCGCCCAGTAGTAAAAGTAACACGTTGTCTTAAATGTCTTGGTTTTGGACACCAAACACGTCCATGTGCATGACCAGATAGAAGCAGATGCTGCTACAAATGTGGCGAAGAGAACCACAAGGCCGTAAACTGCACGGAGAAACTTCCTTTGTGCTTCGGACAAAGATGCTCAGGATGGTTTATGCCATATTTCGGGCACTGGAGCTTACAAGGCATTCCGCACAGCACTTGCAGAAGCTACGAGAGGACAGAAATGACACGCATACTACAAGGCAACCTGAATAGGTGCGCCTTGGCGCAAAACCTGCTACGCTAGCGTGTCTTTGAAGACAAAATCGACGTCTGCTTTATCTGCGAGCAACATCTAAACATCGAAGGTAAAACATGGTTCGTAGACGAAACTGGCACGGCAGCAATTTGGATTGTGAACAGAAAGAACGTTACCGTCAGCAACAGCGGAAGAGAGCAGGTTTTGTCTGGATTCAAACAATAATAATAATAATAATAATAATAATAATAATAATAATAATAATAATAATAATAATAATAATAATAATAATAATAATAATATATAATAATATATAATATATAATAAATAATATATAATAATACAGGTCGACAAGTGAGCATCTCCAAAAAGATGTCTCACTCAAAACAACAGCTCGACACGGTGAACGAAGATCTCCCCACACAGCTTCAAGAGGACTCCACTCTGCTCACTGTCAACCAAATTGTCTACGGTGCCGCGGCTTCGCTTCTGCCGATAGAGAGAAGACATTCTCTCTCCTTCGAGGCGAAGTTGAAGCTGCACATCGCTCAACTTGGACACAAAATTGACATTTCTCGGAAACAAGTCTCCCGCATTCAGTGTGTGATAGAGTATGTTAGTACTCAAAGACCACACACGCCAAAAGTTCGTCGCCTGGCGGCAGAACTTCGAAGGCGACATCACATACTGAACAAGAGTACTCTTCTTGTCATCAAAGAAGAGTCTCTTAACAGGTTGCGGGCTCTGGTGGCTTCCAAAAAGTCACTAGAGAAAAGGCTGAAGCGGTTGATCGACAACTCTTTGTTTCGATCCAACTCTTCACGCTTTCTGTCACCTAAGACCGCTGTTCCCGAGAATTATCCATCATCTGAGCGAGTGGAAGCCTTTTGGAGTGAATTGTACGGAGATCAACCAAACGTGAACCCGGATACTCCAGCTCTGCACGACTTCGAGGCATTCTGTCGAGAACACCGACGGCAGGATATCGCCGAAGAGAGCCCTGCAGTCAGTGTGGAAGAGGTTCGTAAAGCCCTGAATGGCAGCAAGAACTGGGCTGCCCCGTGTCCAGATGGCATAAACATCTCCTAGTGGAAGAAATTTTCTTCTACACATGCTCATCTGGCCCGGATTTTTACATCATACATTCAGGGCGACGAACCAATTCCAGACTGGCTGGTAGAAGGGCGAACCGTACTCATCCCTAAAAAGGGTGACTTGTCCGACCCGAAGAACTACAGGCTTATCACTTGCTTGAATGCGGTTTACAAGATTTTTACAAAAATCTTAAATAACCGTATCTTGCAGGAGATAGAGCCTGTGTGGCAACAGATATACGAACAACGTGGCAGTAAACAGGGCGTGTCAGGTTGCAAGATCAACTTGTTGGTAGATAGATGCGTCTATCAAGACGCAATCTATTACCAACGCAACCTGTCCATGGCCTGGATTGACTACCGTAAGGCATTTGACTCAACTTCACATGAGTTGATTCTCTATCTGCTCAAATGCCTCGGAATCAATCGCCAAACAGTGGGATGCATACAACGTACGATGCAGCTCTGGCGAACGCGTTTTCAGATAGGAAGTGGAAATGCATTGCACGTAACCGGAGCTGTTCAATACAAGAGAGGCGTCTTTCAGGGAGATTCTCTGAGCCCTCTGTTGTTTTGCATCTCACTGCTGCCAATATCTGTTGCCCTCCGACAAACTCGTGGGTACTCTGCGGGGCCACCGAGTGATCGAGTATACTCGATAACTCACCAACTGTTTATGGATGATCTAAAGATATACAGTGCCAACAAAGATCATCTACAAACGTCCCTCAACATCGTAGCAGAGTACACACGAGATGTCGGAATGTCTTTTGGGTTGAACAAGTGTGCGGTCGTACACCTGGCGAAGGGTAAGGTGGAGATGTCGAATTAGTGGATGGGAGCGTCTTAAGAGAATTAGACGCTGGAGAGTTGTACAGATATCTAGGGATTGAAGAGCGGCGAATTCATGCCGTCTCTGAAGTCCGAACAACTCTTCGCAGCGAGTATGCTAGGAGACTCCGGAAAATTTGATCCTCCGAACTTTCCGGCTACTAATATGCTCGCTGTCCCAGTCTTACTATACTCTTTCGGTGTCCTGAAATGGGCCCGAAAGGATTTACGAGATCTCGACATCAAAACTCGTAAGATTATCAATATGAATCGGAGCATGCACTCCAATTCATCTGTCGCCAGATTATACCTCTTTCAGTCCATCGGTGGGAGAGGTTTGCAGAGTTTGGAGCGGCTTCACGACCGTTTGGTCCTGGGTTTAACACACGAAGTTGTCAATTTCACTGCAGACGATGATGACTTTCTTATGCAAATTGTACATAAACATGAAAATGCGCATAAGGGGTCGTTCTTATATAAGGCAGTAATATATGCGGCAAGAACCCTTGGTCTTGGAGAAATAAACGCTCTTATGGAACTCCGAAAGAAGGAATTTAAGCGCGTCATCAGGAACGCCGAGGAAAAACTACTCCTTGGCGAACTGATGGACAAGTCCATGCATAGCGTGTTCTTTAAACACGTGCGTGATCATGGCTTGTCCACCCAGCAGACGTTTTCCTTCTTAAAGTCAGCTGGCCTGATGTCCGAGACTGAAGGGTTCATATTTGCCTGCCAAGATGGTGTCATTAACACTCTTGAGTACCGTAGTAAGGTGCTCCAGGTGCAGCTTCCGGACACTTCCTGTAGGAGGTGTAAACAACATCCAGAGACGTTTATGCACCTTTTGTCGGCATGTCCTGTGCTGGCGAGAGGTGCATATATCCAGCGTCACAATGCTGCCCTGAGAGTACTGTACTACTATCTTCGTCATTGCTACGGTATTGACGTGACACCAGTGCTGCCTTATCTGCCAGGAGATATTCCCCAGGTTGTTGAAAATGACAGTTGCAAAATTTATTGGAACATGCCATTTGCAACAACCCGGTGGATAGATCACAACAAACCTGATATTGTGCTCTTCGACAAGGCCACTCGTGACATTTATGTTATTGAGTTTTCGGCCCCGGCTGATTACAACATCTCACCCAAAGAAGAGCACAAAAGACAAATATATCAGGATCTCCTGTTTGAAATTGGCAAACTTTACCCAGGTTACCGTGTCAAGCTTGTCGTCCTGATTGTTGGCGTCCTAGGAGGGATGAAACAGTCTTTTGTATCCTCACTTGCCAAAGTTCCAGCTTGCTCATCAAAAGCTGAGTTCTTGGCAGTTAGGATGCAGAAGGCTGTTATACTTGTTTCTCTCTGTCTCTTAAGGGAAGTGACTTTGGCCTGCTGTGATCACTAACCGCCTTGTTGTGCGGAGTGATCCGGCAGTAACGGATGGAGCTCAGGCTGGGCCCTCGGAGAATCGGACTCCGGAGATAACCCCCCTGAGCATTGAATAACAAAATAATAATAATAATAATAATAATAATAAATTCGGACTTTTATTACTCGATAGGCCTTATTAAGTGACTGAATAGTAATTACGGACAGTGTCTCGGATAGCTTAACTGGTAGAGCCTGTGGCGCGTAACCAAACGATCCGGGTTCGAGTCCCGGTCTGGGCTGTCCGAATTACTTTTTCGGTTACCGAAAATTCCTACTGAGTAAAGGTCCTCCCCTTCCCCCTTTATCCTTTATTTCCCCCAGTTCCCAAAACTTTATCTTTAATGATAAATTTAGCTATTATATATGGCTTAAACCTACGATTATATTACGAACTGTAAATTTACGCATGGCCCCTGCGCAAGGATGACACGTAAAATCGTGAAGCGTTCCACATTTTTTCAAATTCGAAAATAATGCTGTGAAGCGGGAAAGAATAGGAGTTACGGATAATCATTACGTGAGGCGTTCCAACATTCACGTAACAGGATATTTTGGTGGAAATGGTTTGAGAAAGGATTAGGGAGAGGAACTTCTTAATGTGAGTGTATAGAATATGCGAGAAAATATAATATTTTTTATATTATAGTAAATATTATTTAAAATGTATATATATTTATATATATATATATATATAATTATATCTATAATTAAATTATAGATTATTGTATAGTTAATAATGATATTTATTATAAATATATTTAATATATAATAATATAATAATATATTTAAGTTAATATATAATTAAATATATTATATAATATATATATATATATATATATATATATATATATATATATATATATATATATATATATATATATATATATATATATATATATATATATATATATATATATATATATATATATATATATATATATATATATATATATATATATATATATATATATATATATATATATATATATATATATCCATTTATAAATATTATTATTATTATTAATACCGGAGTGTATTTATTATTTAATTATTGACGTATCAAATATGTTTTCTTTTGTTGTTCATTAGTTTAATTAACATTTTTTGTATTTTGTTTAAAAATAATGATCATTATTCGAGTATCGTTCATTATAATGTTCATTTAATTTTCGTTTAATGAAAAAGTTCATTTAGTTCTAAAAATATTTGACTGCCTTTTATTATTAAATTAATTATTTGAAAATGCGCGCGAATTTTTGAGTTCGCCATCGCGGCGAGAGGTGGCGAATAATTTTGCCGTTTGTTCGCTTGCAGAAAAAACCGACAAGCTAATATAAGCGAAACTGCGTGGCGACAATTTGTGTTTTTTTAAAGAACGAAAATTTACTTTACCTGAAATGAAAAATTAATTAAATATTTCGAATAAATTCGAAATATCTGAATAATTATTTTTGTTATTTTTTTTCATTGTGCAATTATTTTTTTGACTAAGTCCCAGAAATGAAATTAGTATGGGAAATTATTTTGGTAAAAATTATTATTTTGACGAATGTTCTTTTTTCTAAGTCCCGACCAGGATCAGTATGGGAATGAAATCTGTTTAAAAAAAGATGTAATGTGTGAATCTGTTAACAGATATTTCGGCAAAATCAAATCCATTTTTGAATAAATCGGAAAAGAGCTTAGAAGATTTTCCCAATTTTCTGTAGTTTTATATATGTCACTAGGTGGCGAGAAATTCTTACTTGGCGAGACTAGCCAAAAAATTGTTAAAAGCAATTTTTATTTACGGAAAAATTAACCAAGTTTCCCAGTGGTTATAACTTTCCGGTAGAAGACCATTCACCAGAAAGTAACCAAGGAACTCCTCCCTCGTCTCCGACCAGGAACCAGGTAAGTGCTGACTTGTCCATTTGGGGAAATTTGGCCACCGCGTAGCTAGGAGGGGTTGCTTTCCAAGCACCCAAACGGGATTAGGGGTAAGTAGGGCCGGAAAGGGTTACCTCTCAAGCACCCAAACCGAGACTAAGAGAAAATAGGGCTGTGATTTAGTGTGTAATCGTCG
Organism: Cotesia typhae; assembly: GCF_013202065.1. Classification (NCBI taxonomy): domain Eukaryota; kingdom Metazoa; phylum Arthropoda; class Insecta; order Hymenoptera; family Braconidae; genus Cotesia; species Cotesia typhae. The sequence continues at coordinate 456,072 of NW_027423757.1, read as the reverse complement.
GTATAGTAGGAATACTACTTTGTAAAGGTAGTAGACAGAGTTTGGCCACCAGGTGGCATCAAAAACGGAAAACAAACTTTTAATATTTGTTGTCTTAAATAAAAATAAATAGTGTATCAATTATATTCAGGCTCAAATTTTATTTATAAATTATATAAGTTATCCTTGAAAAGACCCTGGACTCCGGCGAGGTTTCATTCGAGCTAGGAGATATAGATATCTGGGAAAGCCTTGACCGAATCACAACACCGGTTAAAATCCATTCTTTGAAATCCGGAAAATTACCCGTTACATAGTCAACCGATTTCGACCGGTCGAACGGCAATCGACGTAGTTTTTTTTTAAGTTTAAGAGCTAATATGTTTTTGGAACTGATCAGTGAAGCCGTTTAAAAGTTATTCCAAAGAAACCATTTTTCAAAAATTTTATTTTTGAGATTACTCAAAATCTAGCGAACGGAATTGGTTCAAATTTTTAGGAAATTTAACGGCTTCGATACTTTTTGGATCGCCACTAAGTTGGCTCGGATCGGTTAAACCGTTTCAAAGTTATGAACGGTTTACACACACACACACACACACACACACACACACACACACACACACACCGTAACACTGACTTCATAGTGCTGAACACTGGAACTACTACAGACTTCAAAAGACCGGAGTACAAGGAATCCATCCGAGATATTTCACTGGCAACCTCAAGGATAGCCATTGTGATTGAAGACTGGACTGTATCTGAAGAATACACTGGCAGTGATCACCAGTATGTGACATTCAGAGTTGGAATGGCACCTAATTTGACTCCACAACGAGTTCTTCACTAGAAGAGGTGGAACGCCGAAAGGCTTGATCCAAAGGCATTGCAAGCGTCACGTATACGGAGCCGGTCTACCTTACAGAACAGTCCGATTCCGGATATCTGCAACGAGACGGAAAAGGCAGTGCTCAAAGTGATAAAGCAAATTGCTGCTGCATGTGACACCTCTATGTCGCTGCTGAAGAATCGGAGTTTTCAAAGGTCGGTGTACTAGTGGACAAAAGACATAGCAGAACTTCGAAAAAGATGTCATGAGCTATATCGCCGCCCAACGAGAGCTGCAAAACGCTCCCTGAACCAAAACTTAAATTCGAATGAGTACAAGTCACATAGGAATCCAAGGCAACGAAGAAGCTGACTACCTGTCCAAAGAAGCTACAATGCTAAATAACGTTTCCTTAAAAACAAAAATTCCTTACACCGACCTTTACATGCACTCTTCTGATATAATTAAATCATCTGTGGATAAACTTTTAAGATTGAATAGCAGATTTAAAGGTAAACACTATTTTCAACATTACTACGAAAACTTTAGTAAACTATGGTTCAGGAAAGTAGGCATCATCAGACCAGCAATTACAACCTTTTGCCGAATGCGGTTAAACCACTATCATCTCAACGCCAGTGCCTACAGGAAAAACCTAGCAGAAACTCCAGTTTGTGATTGTGGACATACATCTCAAGATCTAGATCATTTCTTCTGGAACTGTCTTCTATACAGTGTACACCACCCAGCCCTACTCAAAACGCTGGAAAAACTGAATTTCAAACCTCCCATCGACTAACATCTTATTCTCAAAAATCCCGCTCCTAGTCATGTCTACCTACTATTCAACTTTATCCGCAAGTCCAAAGTTAACATATAGCTCTATCTCCAATTAACTGAACACACAATATTCAAACGAACCTAGAGGTTCCACCAAGAAGTAAAAATGAAGTGAAATCCATCTGCCACAAGCTCCATTCTTAAAAGATACCATACACAACGGCTGAATGAACCTAGCGGTTTGAGCCACAAATTAAAAAGAGAGAGGGAGAATGAGTACAAGCAGGCCAAAAAGACGTTAAACAGAGTCATTCACGACGACATCGACCGTGCAAGAGGATTTGCTATTAACCAACATGGCTTCCGAAGAGGTCGATCGACAGTCGGAGCGATCGAGAAAGTCATAAAGATAGCAACATAAGCATGGTCTGGTAGCCTCAAAGCTCGTAAAGTATGTCTTCTCTTCACGCTAGATGTTAAAAACGTCTTCAACATCGCAAATTGGGGAGATATTTTAGACGCGCTGGAACAAAAATTTGACGCGGAGCCAGAGAATCTGGCATTAGTCAACAGCTACCTTAAAGAAAGAAAGCTAATAGTGGAAACTGCAGAAGGCCCACAAGAATGCACCATAACAGCTGGCGTACCGCAAGGCTCAATAATGGGTCCCGATCTATGGAACGCGAACTACGACGAGCTCATAGAAATTCCGTCGCCAAAGCAAGTAGAATTAACGGGCTTTGCAGACGACGTTGGAGCCACGTCTGGCTTTCTCGGAAGCATGGGGACACGGACTTCTTCCTCACACAGCTATTGACAGGACACGAACAGTTTAACGCCTACCTCTTTGAGATGGGACTGAACCGCACGCCGACGTGCAAATACTGCCTGGACCAAATCGACGACGTTAAACACACTTTCTTCGAGTCTGTACGGTAGAAGGACTACAGAAGTAGCACCGGAGAAATTATAGGCACCACACTTTCCCCCGAGAGCTTGATAGCCTGCATGCTCAAAAAAGAAAATAACTGGTCAGCTGTTGCAGCCGACACGCAGCGCTTTTTAAATAAAAAACCGCAGAAAGGGGCCAATAACCAGGAGTAGGCATCGTGAGACGCAACATGGACTGGATTGAAGTAATCGTAACGCGGTTCCGTTCCAGTCTTCCCCTCAAGATCTATGGAGAAAGGAGAGAGGAGGATGTTTAGTTGGTATTGTTGCAAAAGAATATTGACTTCTAAGTCCGAAATACTCAGGCAAACACCTAGTCCTGATATACTTAAATGTATTTTACCTCATCATTAAAAAGAAAAATACACACACACATACATGCATGCAGCCGCACGGACACCACCGTAAAAACCATCAGGGAAGCTTCCTAGGACCTCAAAACGTCAACATCCGTTGAAAACTTGTTTTTTGAAAAACGGGTTAAAACCAATAACTTCCCGAATTTTTTAAAATTTTCAATTTTTCTTAGCGGGAAGTTAAAAAGCAAAATTTGATTTTAGAATAGAAAAAAAATTTTTTAAACAAAAGTTCACTTTTTTAATATTTTTGTATGTAAACTATGTTTCAACACAAAAAAACTGGCTCATAAATTTAAGATTATGATAGATTGATTACGAGTAATGAATTTTCTTATTCGAATTATTTTTTTGAAATTTTTAAAAATTCATATCCTTCAAACTTCTGAAGATTAAAAGCTGATAATTCATAGGTAGGCTTCATAGGTAATTCATAGGCGTCTTCTGATACATACATAAAATGTTAAAAATTCAGTTAAAGAAAAAAATGTGATTTTTGAAATCTGGTGATTGGGGATGAAATAACATTCATACTCGATATTATATAATTGACATCACTACCGTCGTTTTTTTTTTTTTTTTCCAATAAAAAAGCATTTATATTATTTTTTGGATAAGAAGCTATGAAATAGCTAAAAAAACTTAGCCGGTTAGCCGTTAGATAATTAGCTAAAGTAATTTAGTTAACCGGTTAAATTAGCTAAGGTGATCAGTGATTAGTTAGTTAACTAATTAACTTAGCTAACTTTTTAGACTGCTTCTTCTTAGCCATCTTAACCGGCTAAGTTGTACAGCCCTAATAATTATCGAATGAAAGAAAATGATATAATGTCGAGTATAATTTATAATGGTAAAAGAGAATTTTCTTTTCAAATAAATCGTTTACATGGCTTTAACTATCTCCTAATTTTTCATTTTTATGGAAATATGTCAAATTCATTTCTTGATTAAATAACACGTTTCTAATCAGCTAAGTACTGACGTAGCGTGGCTACTACATTTTGCCTATACGATACCGGTGCATCTCAATATTAATGTCTATCGGTATAGGTAGCTGATAATTAGAAAGCTAGTAGGTCTATTATATTAAAAACGAAATCTTCGATATTTTTTTTCAGTATTTATTTAAATAATTATTGACAACCACACAACATGCGTCTGTTCAGAAAAGTTAGAAAGCAGCTAATCGTAGGACCTTACCCGCCAAGCTAAAACATTTACATAGCTGCTAACTTGCTTCCTTAAATAACCTTCGAATAACATATCTATATTTATTTCATGTAGTAAATGCTATAGCTTAAAATATAAGCTACAACTATACTATCACAGGTATAATTTCATTTTACACTATTGTTAGAACATATCGAACATTTGTGACTTTCCCATTGGATAAAAATACCCTAAATTTACCTATTAATCTACGTACAATAATTTACAATTTACAATTATATGTGTAGAACCATTTTTTAATATAATTATTAAATATGCTTTAGAGAAAATAATTTTTTATCGAGCTTTTAGTAAAGATCTTAGATAATGTAGAAGCAAACAAATTTTGAAATTATCATGTCATTTTAATCTTAGTTTTTGTCACTTCTATTCTGAACACTAATGAATTGTCAAACAAGTAATTTGGTAAATCATCGAGAGAAACAAACTCGGTATAGCCAAAGCTCCTTCTGTTTATTTCTCCAACCGGCTTTTTGAATGCTTCTACATTAGGTTTTGTATGAGTTTCTTCACGGATTGATTTTTTGGAATCCTTCTGATGAATTAGAATAAATGATATTGTCCCATTAAATGGCCAATCTAGGTAATTATCATTTTCAGATTGCATCATGTGTATAACAATTGATAAAAATTGAGAATTTTTTGATGAAACATTAATTCGAGCACACATTTTATATCCATTAGGATGAGTAAAAAACTCGGGACTGTAAAACATCGTGGATGAATTTGATTTCATCTCGTTTAATTTTCTTTCAAATGAAATGATTTTCCAAACATACATTCCACTACAATTCCTCGAGTAAAATTCTTCTAAATTTATATTTTTTTTAAGAGATTCTATGTCAGCACACTGATTTTTGATAGTAATGTGCAATTCTTGATTCAATTGTTCCAATGTGACTATTCGCTCATAAAGATTTCTGAAAATAAAAAAATTTTTTAAGATTAAATTTTTTATTTATGAAAATTTTTAAAAGCGTATAAATATAACTATTTTTTTGTCTTAAATTACACTTGCAAAAGTTAAGAAAGCAAAGTAATTTGTGAATTTTTTTAGAGATTTTCGATGGGCTGAAGGACAGAACTACGAGTTTTAGATACCTTAGTGCTAGTTTTGGACACATTTAAATTCAATGATTGTCATAGAATTTTTAAACGTTTTCATTCATACCTACAGAATTTGGGATACTTTTACGTTGGTAAATTAATAATACAACAATTTGAACATCAAATCACTAAAAATGGTATAGTGTCCACAAACGATATCTTTATCCTATTTTAGTGAACAATATTAGTAGTAGAAATGAAAAAAAAAAGGATACCAAGGTTGAAAATTCATGTTATTAGAGTTTTTATTGAAAAGTTCTTAAGAACTGCATTGTCGCGGAATCCCAAGAAATATCTCGAAAAAAGAATTTCGAGAATATTTATCAACCTTTTCTTCAGTTCATGGGCTCAGAAAAATTTTTTATAAGTGGATCATCATTTATACCTAATAACATGATTATCCAACTTCAGTTTTATGTTGAGCAATTTTTTTCACGTCAAGTTCTTAGAGAGACATCCGGATTTGAATAAAAAAGGTTTTTCTGTCTTTTCTACCGATATCTTTGCAACTAATGATTGTACGTGCAATTTGTTGTTATTTTCAAGAATTAAAATAACTATTGTACAAAAATTTTTTAACATCTTTGAAAAAAAATAAATTTCTTCTATTTTTCAAAATTAATTTAGAAAGCATTTAGAAAAGCAACTTTTTCCAATTTTTTTAGTCGATCAACATTATCTTTTCTAATTTTGTTGAGATAGCTTCTGATCGCGCAACCTATTTTACCTCGATGGACCCCTAATAACCCTGTAAAATTACAGATTGATTCATTAAACAGTTTTTCCGGACCGATTTATCGAAGTTTTAGAAAAACTAAGAGAGCAAAACTTGTTCCTTAAATCAAAAATATTTTCAAGTTTTTCAAAGTTTATGAAGAAGTGAATTAATTCAAGAAGCGAAAATGAGAGTACCGAAGAATGGTATCGAAGTGCACGTTGATTCATTCTAGGTACACGGAAAGAATATTATAGGAAGTTTTTCTATACATTATATCAGGCAGATCGGAAATACGGTAGATTTACGGTAAAGCTACGGTAGAGTTATCGTAGAACTGCTGTAGATTATTAAAATACTATAGTAGTTTTACGGAATCGTATAGTAGAGAAAGTTTGAAATGCGGTATGACATAAGATGAAATACGGTAGTGTACACTGATAATACGGTAAAGTGCTCCGTATTCTGATGGTAAAATATCGTCAATCATACTATATTTTTACAGGTGATGCGACCGGTGATCCAACGACAATCGATCCGCGACGATTAATCCACGATAACTGATCCGTGGATAATTGATACGCAGGACAACAGATCCAAGAACAATTGATCCAAAAGTTGCGAGGTTTGAGGGGCCCTCTAATTAATTATTTTAATCATTATTGTAACCCTAAGCATGTATTTAATGGAATAAAATGAATTGTTTTATTTGTAATAAAATATATTAGACAAGAAAGCCTTAAAAACTATTTACCATCTTCTTTTTGAAATTATTATGAACTACAGCATTTGTGCATGGGGTGGTTGTTATAAGACAACCGTAAACTTACTGGTCAGAGTACAGAACAAGTTCACTAAAATATTTGATGATCAAGTATCAATTCTGGGAATTAAAGACTCTTTTACACTGGAATCACTATATTGTCATTACAAACGTTGAAAGGAATTATACGAAAGTCAAAATAGTACCACAAGATGCAAAAGTATCAGTATACCCCGAGTAAAAAAAAATTAGGAATACGGTAGACCCTGAAGGCCATCCGTGCAACTTCCCGCTAATTCCGTAACTAGGTGCATAAAACTGCACTAATGATGTTTTTGAGCTCTTCGAAATACAATTTATGTGTTATTTTGAGCTCTTCAAGTTTAAAAGTCTGATAGAAGTATCATAGGACAATATTCTTTAAATTTTCAAACCGCACTAACTTTTAAATAAATAAACCGATTTTCACGCGGTTGGCAGTATTTGACGCAATTTTTTGTTTCATGATAAATCATCAAGTTTGAATTGATAAAACTAGGAAATTTGGAGTAATTCCAAAAAAGCAGTATTTTTGGTTTTTTTTTTGTTCATGATATTTCTTGAACGAATTGACCAATTTTGACCGGCTTGACGGCGATCGACGTAATTTTTTCATGCTAATTGCTGATTTGTTTTTGAAATCGATCAGTGCAGCCGTTGAAAAGTTATTCCAAAAAATGTCGGAGTTATGTTAAAAAAACACTTGCTTCCAAATATTTTATCGAGAATATCTCTCGAACCAATCAACCGATTTCCACGTTTTTTGAGGCGATTGCCACGGTTTTTTAGGCTATGAAATTATTCTACATCATCAAAAACGATCCGAAAAGAAATGACGAAGTTATGTCAAAAAAACACTTTTTTCGGTTTTCTTTCGTTCACGATATCTCTCGAACGAATCAACCGATTATGACCGGATTAGCGACGATCGGCGTGGTTTTTCAAGCTTAAGGGCGGATTAGTTTTTGAAGTTGATTGATAGAGCCGTTTAAAAGATATTCCAAAAAAACCACTTTCAAAAGTGATTTTTTTCTTATTTTTTGGAGATTTTTCAAGATTTCTTCAAATCTATCGATCCAAATCGGTTCAAATTCTCAGGAAATCTAAGTTTGAGGGAAGCCTTTAGAACGCCGTTTAGTTCGTTCCGATCGGTTCAGTCGTTCAAAAGTTATAAGCGAGTCACACACACACACACACACACACACACACACACACATACACACACACACACACACACACACACACACACACACACACACACACACACACACACACACACACACACACACACACACACACACACACACACACACACACACACACACACACACACACACACACACACACACACACACACACACACACACACATATATATATATATATATATATATATATATATATATATATATATATATATATATATATATATATATATATATATATATATATATATATATATATATATATATATATATATATATATATATATATATATATATATATATATATATATATATTAGGTGGGTCAAAAAATCGAATAATTTATTTTGACTTTATACTCTGAAAAATAGGTTCGTAGACACCTAAAAAGAATTCTCTCCAAGTATAAGCTCTTAATTATAACGGGAAGGTCCTCCGCTTTGCGGGTTTCTATTTTTTCGAATAATCAGATAAAAAAATTTATATCTCGCTTCCAACTGCTTGGAAAAATATTCCGTGGCATAGATTTTGTGAGAAATTGAATGCTTTACAAAAAGGTCTCTTATGACTTTTTCAAAAACTCAACCGATTAAAAGATATTCATAGTTGAAGTTTGGCTATTTTAAGGAAAATATTCGTTTTTATTATGAATTTTATAAGTCGATGAAAAAAATTATTTCGGATTGCGGAACTCATGATTTTGTAGGAAATTTACTGCTCTACAAAAATGGTCTCTTATGATTTTTGATTAAGTGAAGCCGTTACGAGATATTCATCGTCAAACATTAACGAATATCAATATTTCCAGTTTTTGATCAATAATTCGATAAATTTTAATTTAAACTATGAGTTTCAGGAAAATTTACATAAATTTGAGTTTCGATCGATAAAGAAATGTTATAATAAGTTAGATAAAGAATTATTGGAATTATCATTGATTTTCCTTGGAGAAATGCCTCAAGAAAAGATTTCTTTCAAACGTCCTGGTGCTGTTCATCATGCTAGATGGATGGCTAAGGCCATTTATAGTTTAAAAATGTATCTATTCAGAGATGAATTCAAACTCTCTCAGAAAGAATTGCATGGTCTTCGTCATTTCTGTATTTTTATAGTCACATTGTATTTAAAAGCTTGGTTTTCATCAACTTCTGCAACAACTGCTGCTTATCATGACTTGCAGTTTATGAAAAATTTATTGGAGTACAAACATATCAATCCTTTGATTTCTTCAGCTACGTGTGAAAAAATGATTTCGCACTTATGGTATTTGAGTGATGAACTTGCCATTTTATCACTGTTTGACGATGGCGTTCCATTAGAAGTAAAAAAAGTATTGTTGAAGCTGTTAATACTCGTGAAGGTACAGATTCTAAAGCTAAAAGATTTGTAATTGCTAAAAAGATTTGAATTCATTGGCGCAGAGAACTCTGAGTGACTTTGTGTCTAAAAAGTCATTAAATCTTTTCAAAATCTTCGATCTACCGTATGACTTTCTTGATGTCGATGTTGAATTATGGCCTACTAATGAGAGTTATCTCGAAAATAAAGAATACTTTCAACAACTAAAAGTTGTCAATGATTCAGCAGAGCGAGCTGTTGCATTAGTCAGTGAATATAATCAATGCTTGACAAAAATGAAGAACAATTCCAGTACTTATTGCAAGTTGTCAAAGAACATCAAAAACATTCCCAAATTGTAATAAAAGAAATTATTTATAGTAATAGCGTACTGTTATGTTAAAAATATAGACAATTATATTGCAATTGATAATTCAATAAAAAATTTATCTATAAAAAAGTTAAATACTGGTTGTTTCTCACTTGATTCAATACTTTTCATATTAAATTTGACAAAGAAATATGTCATTCACTTCAAATTAAACTAATCATTGGCTATATGTCGAAAAAAATGCTCTAATTTCTTGTTTTAATGCAATCAAACAAGCTCAAGACTGAAAACAATATTAAAAAAATTGTTTATAACATTTCTTTATCGATCGAAACTCAAATTTATGTAAATTTTCCTGAAACTCATAGTTTAAATTAAAATTTATCGAATTATTGATCAAAAACTGGAAATATTGATATTCGTTAATGTTTGACGATGAATATCTCGTAACGGCTTCACTTAATCAAAAAATCATAAGAGACCATTTTTGTAGAGCAGTAAATTTCCTACAAAATCATGAGTTCCGCAATCCGAAATAATTTTTTTCATCGACTTATAAAATTCACAATAAAAACGAATATTTTCCTTAAAATAGCCAAACTTCAACTATGAATATCTTTTAATCGGTTGAGTTTTTGAAAAAGTCATAAGAGACCTTTTTTGTAAAGCATTCAATTTCTCACAAAATCTATGCCACGGAATATTTTTCCAAGCAGTTGGAAGCGAGATATAAATTTTTTTATCTGATTATTCGAAAAAAATAGAAACCCGCAAAGCGGAGGACCTTCCCGTTATAATTAAGAGCTTATACTTGGAGAGAATTCTTTTTAGGTGTCTACGAACCTATTTTTCAGAGTATAAAATCAAAAATATATTATTCGATTTTTTTGACCCACCCTAATATATATACACGCTCGCTCACACACACGCACACACATGTACACATACACACACACACACACAGTGGCAACATCGCGGGGGTAGTCAGGGAAGCTTCCTGTGACTTTCAACCGTCGAGATCTGATGGAAACTCGATTTTTGTAAAACGAGTTGAAAACAATAACTTCCCGATTTTTGAAAATCTGAGATTTTTAGCGGAAATTAAAGAATGTTTATCAATAATTTCACGTTGCTTGTTGAATTCATATGATTATTAATGTATCGCATAAACGATTGATATGTTTCGATTTATTTAATAAAATAAACATATTACTTGATTAATTTTTTCCAATCTGTAATTTTTTCGAAGTCAACCTCAAGGATTTGAGAACTTTCTGACAAAGCTGATTTCGTAAAAGCTTCATACTTTTTATTTGCGTTGATTTGGATTGATGAAGATCTAGCATTCTCCTAAAACAAAAATGTAAAATATGTAATTAAATAATTGAATTTTTGCTATAATGAACAATTATGAAAACGGTTGACCCTAAAGGCCATCCCTGCAACTTCCCGCTAATTCCATACCTAGGTATATCAAAATTGCACTAATGACGTTCTTAAGCTCTTCGAGCTGAAAAATACAATTTGTGTTATTTTGAGCTCTCTGAGCTCGAAGAGATAGCTTTTCGATGCTTTGGAGCTCTTTCAGCTCAAAGAGATAGCTCTTCGAGCTCGAAAGTCTAATAGAAGTTTCATAGAACACTATTTTTTGAATTTTCAAACCGCAATAACTTTTGAAAGAATCAACTGATTTTCATGCGGTTGACGGCACTCAACGTAATTTTTTTAGTCTCATAACAAATTTTAAAGTTTCAATTGATTAAATTGGAAATTTCGCAATCAACTCCGAAAAAATAATTTTTTCAGTTTTCGTTTGTTCACGGTATCTCTCGAACGAATCAACCGACTTTACCCCGCTTAACAGCGATCGATATGGTTTTTTAATGTTAAAAGCTGATTAGTTTTTGGAATTGATCAAGAGAGCCGTTTAAAAGTTATTCCAAAAAATGTCAGAGTTGTGTTAAAAAAACACTTGTTTCCAAACATTTTGTCGATGATGTCTTTCCAACCAATCAACTGATTTTCACGTTTTTGACGGCGATCGACGCGGTTTTTTGAGCTCTGATGATGATTCTATCTTATTAAAAACGATCCGAAAAGAAATGTCAAAGGTATGTAAAAAAATTTGGGAAACGGTTGACCCTGAAGGCCATCCCTGCAACTTCTCGCTCCTTTCTTGATATGTGCTCAAAATTGCGCTTATTACGTTTTTGAACTCGAAGAGCTCAAAAACATAATTTCCATGTAGTTTTAAGCTCTCCGAGCTCAAAAATCTGATAGAAGTTTAATAAAACACAATTTTTTGAATTTTCAAACCGCAATAACTTTTGAACGAATGAACCGATTTCCACGCGGTTGATGGCATTTGACGCAGTTTATCGACTCCTATTATATACTTTCAAACACGAATTGGTTAGACCAGAAATTTCGGTGTAATCCGAAAAAAAAATTTTTTTTTCGATTTTTGTCATCAATGATAGCTCACGAACGAATTAACCGTATTTGACCGGCTTGGTGGCGATCGACATAGTTTTTTATTGTTACGAGCTGATTATTTTTTGGAATCGATTGGTCAAGCCGTTTAAAATTTATTCCAAAAAAACCACATTTAAAAAAATTTTTTTTCGAGGTTTTTGTATAGATTTCTCGAAATCTACAGGTTTAAATCGGTTCAAACCACATTCAGAATCTTAGTTTAATCAAGCTCTTTCGATTGGCATCAACCACGATAAAATCGGTCGAGCCGTTCAAAAGTTATGAGAGGTTTACATATATCCACATCCACACACACACACACACACACACACACACACACACACACACGCGCGCGCGCGCGCACACACACACACACGCACAATGTTTGAAAATGTTACAGGGAGCCCGTAGACAGCCTCGATGGAAGAGAACGGACAAAGAGCGACGCTCCTCTAAAAAGTGGAGGACTTTTGTTTCCGTCACTAACTAACCCTACCGAAGAAGAATTAACTCTGTACCGACCGTCACCGGCCAACAGTCGCTAATGGAGAGGCTCGGTAGCAAGGTCAAAAAGTTAGCCGACTTTATAAAAGACAAGAAGAATCTCCATCCGAGATCGGAAAATTGGTTACGTCCATTAGCATGGTATATAAGCTGGCCAACAAATTACCAAAGACGTTGGTGACAACCACTGAAACATCTCCGTGAATGACCACAAAACTACAGCCACGTTTAATCGCTCCTGCGAAACCATCACCGCAAAAAAAAAAGGAGAACAACAGGAAGAGGCTGCTGTCTACGCCCAGATCTTCCTCAACCATTGACAAGCCAGCACAAAAAAAGACAGCCCGGGACGATACCTGGACCAAAGTTACTCGGCAAAAGAAAAAGAAGGAAACAGAACAGGAGCGAGCAGTACAATCAACTGGTCCAATACCAGCTAAGTAAGGGTGGCTCTAAAAAAACGGAGGAGGAAAAAGACAAGAACATTGGCTGTACTTGTCCAACTAGCTGAAGGACGAATGTACGCCGATCTCCTCAAGGAAATCAAGGCTAAGGTTAACCCGACAAAGACTGGAATAGACATAAAGTCTGTCAAACAAACGAAAAGCGGGGGCGTTCTTTTAGAAATGGGTCGCTAGACCGAAGACACTGCTGCTTTTATGGCTGCGATAAAAACAGAAACCGCAAACATCGGCATGGTCAGAACGCTGGTACCATCAACGACGATAGAGATTCTTGACCTGGATGGAATCTCTTCTGAAACTGACGTTCAGGAATTCAGGGGAAGCGGGACTTAACGGCAAACCTGGAGATCAAACAGCTTAACTTGACTAAAGTTATACCAGGAGGCAATCGGGCAGCCTTCTACGAGATAGACGAGGCCAGCACGATCAAGATCCTTGACAAGGCCCGTATAAAGATCGGATGGGTTAACTGTTGCGTACGACCAGTTGCGAAAGTTACCCGATGCTTCAAATGCCTTGGTTTTGGGCACTAAACAAGAAACTGTACGGGACCGGACAGAAGCGTGTGCTGTTATAAATGTGGTGGAGAAAATCACAAATCTGCAGACTACACGGAAAAGCCAAAATGCTTTCTCTGTACACCGGACAAAGAAGCTCAAGATGGCTTATGTCACATCTCTGGTACCGGGGCTTGTACGGCATTCCGCACCGCACTTGCCGAAGCTACGAGAGGGCAGAAATGACGCGCATCCTTCAAGGAAACCTGAATAGATATGCGTTGGCGCAAAACTTACTACGCCAACGAGTCTTTGTAGCATCTTCGAGCAACTCATCTTCGAGCAACTTATAAGCCTCCAAGATAGAGCATAGGTCACTGACGAAACTGGCATGGCAGCGATTTGGATTGTAAACACAAAGAACGTTACCGCCAACAACAGAGGAAGTGGAGCAGGTTTTGTCTGGATTCAGACCCCCACAACCTACTTCATGAGCGTCTATCTCTCACCAAATGAAGGGATTACTTGTGTTCGAAAGAAAATGGCAAATATAGAAGATGCGATTACTATGTTTGACGGTGAAGTCATCGTAGCCGATGATTTCAACGCTAAATCGGCTGAATAGGAGTTGACTCCTCTGAGACAAGAGGTAACAAAATGGCAGACTTCGCATTAAGACTCGACCTCATAGTACTGAACACTGGAACTCCAAGGATAGCAAACATGATTAAAGACTGGACTGTGTCCAAAAAATACAGTGGTAGTGATCACCAGTATGTGACATTCAGCGGTGGTCTGGCACCTGTTCCGGCTCCACAACGAGTCCTTCAACAATGATTGTGGAACGCCAGGAAGTTTGATCCAGAAAAATTGCGAACGTCACTTACATGGAGGTGGTCTACCCTTCAGAATAATCTGTCTCTGGATACCTGCTGCAAGACGGAAAAGGCAGTGCTAAATGCGATGAAGGAGATTACTGTCGCACGTGATGCTTCTATGCTGCGACTGAAATATCGGAATTTTCACAGGCCGGCGTACTAGTGGTCAACAGATATAGCAGAACTTCGCAAAAGATATCATGAGCTACTTCACCGCGCTACAAGAGCTGCGAAACGCTCCCTGAACCAGAACTCATATTCGAAAGAGTATAAGCAGGCCGAAAAGACGCTAAACCGAGCTATCAAAGCAAATAATGCAAGGTTGTGGAAAGAGATCTGTAACGATCTCGACAAGGATATCTGGGCTAAAGCTTACAAAATTGTCGCCAAAAGACGTGAAATGGCTTCACGGAAGCGCTGAAGTTTCCTGCCTTAATAGACAGCATTAAATCGGAGCTTTTTCCCAAACATCCGCCGCGGGAGAAGAAACACTACGCTCAAAACTGTAAAGTAACACCCTTGACAATTATGGAACTAGAAGACGCGGCTAAGTTACTCAAGACAGAAAAGGCACCTGGACCTGATAGCATCCCGGAATCGGTGATCAAGACTGTTGCCCTGCAATACCTAGACATACTCCTGAACACTTACAACGCATGCTTGACAACTGGCACGTTTCTCGCGATCTGAAAGCGGCAGAGATTGGTTCTCTTAGACAAAGATAAAGAAGTCCCCGTAACACCTTCATTGTTTCGACCATTCTGTTTACTGGACATTGACGGAGAATTGCTCAAGAAGCTCATACAAGGGAGACTCCGCAACGACATCGACCGTGCTGGAGGCTTTGCTACCAACTAACATGGCTTCCGGAAAGGTCCTTCAACAGTCGGAGCAATCGAGAAAGTCATAAAGACAGCAACACAAGCATTGTCTGGTAGCCTCAAAGCTCGTAAAGTATGTTTTCTCCTAACGACAGACATCAACAATACATTTAACAGCGTAAGTTGAAGAAAGATTTTAGACGCTCTGGAGCACAAGTTTGACGCGAAGCCAGAAATTCTGGCACTAGTCGACATCTACCTTGACGAAAGAAAACTAATAGTGGAAACTAGTGAAGGCCGACAAGAATACCCCATAACAGCTGGCGTGCCGCAGAGCTCAATAAGGGGATCCAATTTATAGAACGCGGACTACGACGAGCTTCTCGAAATCCCGTTGCCAAAGCAAGAAGAACTAGCAGGTTTTGCAGATGACGTTGCGGCCATGACAATAGTAAACAGCGTAGTAGAAATCGAACTACTAGTTCGGGAAACCATCGACACAGTCAAGACGTGGCTTGATAAATACCACCTGAAACTCATCAAACAGAAAACCGAGATGGTCATTTTGACACGTCAAAATGGTTCCCAAAACTATTCGCTGTGGACATGGGAGGAACAACGCTGACGTCAACAAGGACTCTGCGCTATCTAGGGGTTATGATAGACGAGAAACTATCTTTCCGCGAACACCTCGACAGTGTTCTCAAGAAAGCCAGCAAAACGGTGATTAGTCTAACTAGAATCATGACGAACACTATGGGACCAAGAACTAAAAAGAGACGCGTTCTTCTAAAAGCGGACCACTCGGTACTGCTTTATGGAGCAAAAATATCGGCAGACATATTGAAGCAAAAGAGCTACCGGCGAAATATAGCGGCAGTGCAGCGGCGAGGCGCTCTCAGGGTTGCCTACATCTACCGAACGATTTCCGAGGCAGCTATATTGGTCATTGTGGGAGCCGCGCTCATCGACCTACCCGCGTTTGAAAGACCAAAACTCTATGATGCTAAAAACAGTGACGAAAACATGAACGACGCAAGAACGAGGATAAAGACGAAAACGCAGCAAGAGTGGAAGGACCAATGGACATCGGAAGGGACGGACAGATGGACGGCGCGCCTGATCCCAAACATAGACGTCTGGCTTTCTCGGAAGCACGAGGATACAAACTTCTTCCTGACCCAGCTATTAACGGGACATGGGCAGTTAAACACATAACTTTTCAAGATGGGTTTGCACAGCACGCCAACGTGCAAATACTGCCCAGACAAAATTGACGACGCCGAACACACGTGATCGGTGGAAGGAATACAGAAGCAACACTGAAGAAACAACTAGTACCACGTTCTCCCCTGAGAGCTTGGTAACCTGCATGATTAAAAAAGAAGAAACCTAGTTAGCTGTAACAGCTTACGCGCAGTGCCTTTTAAAAGATAAAACCACAGAAAGGGACCAGTAACCAGTCGAAACCGGAAGCAGGCGTCGTAAGACGCAACATGGACTGGATTGAAGTAATGCTAAGGTGGTTCTGATCCAGTCTTTCCCTCAACATCTATAGGGAAAGGAGTATAGAGGATGTTTGGTCGGTATTGTTGCAAAATAATATTGACTTTTGAGTCCGACATACCCAGGCAAACATCGAGTCCTTGCATACGTAAATGTATTTTTCCTCCTCCATAAAACACACACACACACACACACACACCGTGACAACTTCGCGGGGATAGTCAGCGAAACTTCCGGTGACCTTCAAACGTCGAGATCTGATGAAAACTTGATTTTTGCAAAACGGGGTGAAAACAATAACTCCCCGATTTTTTAAAATTATTACCACCGGAAGTGTTCGACAAGTTGGAAGGGAAAATTCATATTATTTTTACATTACATTACAGATTCTCTCACAGTTCTTTTGATGAACAATTGAGATTTTTGACACATTTACCATATTAAAAATCACATTGTTCTCCAAAGTTATTATTAGATAATAGTTCCTAATTTGTTCCATTTATTTATTAAATTTTGATCCTAGAGCAAGTGCTCCCTAAGGGTCATCATAATAAAGTACAGTTTGTCATGAATAAATCAAAAGGTAATGTAATATTGGGATAATAGAACATAATAGATTAATTATAAATAATATAACATAATAAGATAACATAATAAGTAATAATGAGTATGATAATATTAAAAATTGCTTTTGTCATTTTCATTTACTGCAGTTACAATTATCAATTCAATAAATCATTTAATTGACGAGTAATAATAAAGTTCCACAAATACTTACTAGTGAGCAATTATTGACATCACCATCAGTAATTGTATTACAATTATATTTTCCATCAACGTTATTATCTACGTGACCATCAATATTATCATGATAAGCATGATTTTCTTGCGTACCATCTTTGAAAACACATTCCATTGTATGTGATTGTAATTTTAATGGAGATAATAGCACACAGCAACCCCGATTTTTGTGAGGGCAATGTATACGTTCTTGAGATATTTCTCTGCTTGTATAAAGATCTCTAAAAATATCTTTTCCCTCCTCTAAATGTTGACTATCAATAGGACAACGAGTTTCTTCCCTCCTGTAAAGATTTTTAGTTTTTAATTTCATTTTTTAAAATTGTGCAATTAATTTGTAAACTTTGAACAATCAATGAAAAATGTACACAAAAAAAACGGTTGTCTTAAACCAAAAAAATATTTTTTCTTTAATTTGGTATTTAAATTCAAAGTAGTTCCGTTTCTCAATTAACGAATCGATGTGATGTCATGGGATACGAGGTAGAAACGAAGTTCCTTTGGATAATGCAGAAGCAACACAATTTGCAAAAAAAAAGAGCATTACTTAATTTTTTATGTATTTTCTTAATTTTTTTAACTTCCCGCTAAAAAAATTAAAAATTTTCCACTGAATGGAAGTTATTGATTTCGCTCCGATTTTCGAAAGTCGAGTTTTCATCGGATCTCCACGTTTCGAGGTCCCAGAAAGCCATTCTGACAATTCCCGCCGAGGTATCCGTACGCGCGCATGTGTGTGTGTGCGTGCGCGCGCGCGCGCGTGTGTGTGCGTGTGTGTGTGTGTGTGTGCGCGCGCGCGTGTGTGTGTGTGTGTGTGTGTGTGTGTGTGTGTGTGTGTGTGTGTGTGTGTGTGTGTGTGTGTGTGTGTGTGTGTGTGTGTGTGTGTGTGTGTGTGTGACTACGTGACTCGCTTATAACTTTTGAACGACTGAACCGATTGGAACATACTAAGCGGCGTTTTAAAAAGTTTCCTCAAACTTAGATTTCCTGAGAATTTGAACCGATTCGGACCGGTAGATTTTGAGAAATTTTGAAAAATCTCAAAAGAAAATAAAAGTAAGTGAGGTTTAAAAATTTAAAAAATATTATTCTATGATACATCTATCAGACTTTTGAGCTTGAAGAGCTCAAAAACGTCATTAGTGCAGTTTTATTCACCAAGGTATGGAATAGCGGGAAGTTGCACGGATGGCCTTCAGAGTCTACCGTTTTTCTAATTTTTTTACTGTGTAAATAAAAAATTCTAAAATATCAATTCCCTCGCGGCTTTTGAATCATTCTGGAACCACTATATAAACGGTCTGGCACCCTTCTGTAACCAGACTGATTCCAGAATGTTTCCAGAGTGCGTTTGTAACATTTGTCCATTATGTATCCAGAGCATAACCAGAGTGAATACATATCAAAACCATAGTAAATACATTCTAAATCCAGAATGTAACTTGAGTGGATACAGACTATATTCAGAATAAATTCATATCAAATCCATAATGTATCTTAAGTGGAAACATACCATTCTCATCATGAGTATATAACGAAATCAGAATGTAAGCTGAATGGACTCAAAATAAAACCAAAATGAATACACACTATAACCAGAATGTACCAAAATAAATAAATAAATCAGTAAAAATTAACAATTTAAAAAACATTTGATCCAAAATTTTTTCTTTATGTTTTTTTTTTATAACTTGTTTTTTTTTTATTTCATTTTTATTTTGATTTTTACATTTCTGTTTCTGAGAGTTTTTTAAAGGTGGTGGAGGAGGAATAAGGTTTCACATCACATTACATTCATTAATCTTAGTTAAATTTTACGCTTCCCTTATAAATAAATATAAAAAAACGCCCTAACCGAGATTCTAACAGTGAACCTAACGCTCGCGAGGCTATAACCTAACCGCGTCGCTATACGAACGTTGGAGAAACTTATTTGTTAGGAGTTTCATTAACCACATGTATTACTGGCTATCTTGACAGTGTAAGTTTTAACGTTTAAAATTTACCATTTTACGTACGTAATATATTCCTCAATTAAAAAGAATTTTGTGAAAAAATTGAAAAGTACAATATTAATTAAAAAATTTTGAGAGCAGCTTTGAAGTTTCTTTCTTGAATGTATGCATTTTACCATTTTAATAATTTATACCGTAAATCCGCCATTAAATATATTAATTAATTAAAAAAAATTGAAAATGTAAATTTGCCCATTCTTAGACTTAAAAAACCTAATGACCTCAAATAGATTCTAATGACTCTACAACTTATGCTTCAATTAAATTATTCTTTGAACATCAGAATGATATTTTTATTATGATTTGCCGATTAACTGTTCAGCATGTCAAAATGTTTCATCACTCTACTACGAAGACAACAGTTAAACATATTATTATAAACATATTATACCTATTGCAGAAAGTAATAATTTGATGATATTTAGTTTAAAAAATATAAAATCAATTTCCCAATTTGTAAGAGCTGGTGACTATGTTTGTAAATAACCAAATAATCTAAAAATAGTTTGTAATAATTGATTAAAAAGCTATCATTAAATATTGATTGAAAAATATCAAAAATTTTATTTCTGTAATAATTCAAATATACTGTATTTAGACTATAAAAATGTATGGTAATAAAATTCATTTTTTAAACTATTTATATTAATATTGCTATACACATTTACAATAGAATAGTTCAAACTTTTAAATTTGTTTGATTTTTTTATATTAATGATGTGTAAGATAATTGTCTTAACATTAAATATTTATTTGCCGGGACCAGGTGTTAAAAGATGGAGGAGACACATTCGTGGTTATAATGGTATTTATACTAAAATTAATCACAGGCATAGCTTTGGTTGTACAGAGTTTGAATAGTTCACAAATATTGAGCACTTTGAACATAGTTATGATCTTGAATTATCACATTAATTCATGAGTACGCGTTGATTGAGTTTAATTGAGTTGTATTAATTAATGCATATTAATTAGACTGAGCATGAGTTGTAGAAAGTTGATCTTCAATTGAACTGTTAATTAATTTACAATGTAATTAACACTAGCAATTATGAGCGAGAAATATGAGTAATGTTGTAGAATTAGGTCACCAGACGATTAATTAATTACACTTAATTAATAGTCATAGTATGAGCGTATAAATTGGATTGACTGAGTGTAATGATTGATAGAGTGAATGAATGCAAGTGTAGTGAGAGCTTGAGCTTGAATCTGTAGAGTTCACAGTAATGATTAATTGGATGAGCTGTATAAATTAGAGTCACTGGATTATTAATCAATTAACAACATAATTAACTCTCACAGTGTGAGCGAATGAGCCTTAAAACTAACGAGCTCAATTGAGTACTTGAGTCTCGGGATACGAGATAGAACACACAACGTTGAACACGGAATGGCCGACAGGCCCAAGAGCTGGTGACAGTCACCCCCAATCTCCACCACGCAACATCTGCAATGCGGCATTTGATTTTGACGCATGATGACGAATTTCTATTAGCAATTGTAATATTATCGTTGCTAGGTAGAAAGTGTAGGTGACTGTTGTACATGTGTATGAGAGAGAGCGACACATGAGTAGCCATGTGACAATGAGTAGGAGAGAGAGGGAGCATGTGAGTATGGATTGTGATGAAGTGATCTCAGATGATTTACAATAAATACTTAATTGTACCTGAGTTGCCAATGATTGCTGATGAATAAAATGAGTAGCGATGCTGTAGTTGGCTTCAGTAAAGCTGAGTGGATGAGTTTGATGATTTCGTAAATACACAAAATTGCACTGGTCACGGTAAATGCGTGTGTACGCTGTACAATTAGCACGTGTTATGAGGAGTATGGCCGCTTGCCGGTGAGCCAGTTGAGTTGAGGTAGAACACCCGAGGGCGCTTGTGTAGTGGCGCCTCGGTGCTACCAGTTTGTTGCGGGAAGGTTTGAATGATTCCGCAACATGATGGAATTATATTATTTAATAGAAAAAAAAAAAAGCTGTTTTTATTTATTGGAAATTATATGCAGTTTCAGACTTTTTAAACTTGAAGATTGCCAATGGTTGTGC
The DNA here is from genome assembly GCF_013202065.1 of Cotesia typhae. Taxonomy (NCBI): domain Eukaryota; kingdom Metazoa; phylum Arthropoda; class Insecta; order Hymenoptera; family Braconidae; genus Cotesia; species Cotesia typhae. Next base: position 434,435 of record NW_027423757.1, on the reverse strand, counting down.
GGTGGAGATTATGCATTTTAGTTTCAAGAAATCTGTAGATTAGAGTGTCTAATCCTATTATTCTTGACATATATGTGATCAAATCTGACAATGCATAGATCTATACATAGTCGTAGATAGGCTTATACATGATCTTATACAGCAACAGTCAGCAACAGTTACGATCAAATCCACTATATATGAATGTATATGGGGTATTCCATGCCAAATCGACCACTTTTGACCCCGACCCTTTTCGATTTGGCCGAAAGTTTTCCATCCTTTTCTACCCTATAAAAAACGGTTCTCAGAATTTTTTTGAATTTTTTTACCTAACTCCAAAAAAGTTATGAATTTTTCAAAAAAATGGCTTTTTTATTTTCAAATAGCCATAACTTTTTCAAAACTAAACATTTAGGTACCTTTTTTTTTTTAAATTTTTGTTTTTAGATGTACTTTCCGATAAAAAATATTAAAAAATTTTTGTAAGTCAATACATATGGAATTTTTCAGTTTTTTGACAAAAATCAATGATTTTTCGAAGTTCGACATTTTTTTTTTTAAATTTTTTTTTTCTAAAATAAACTTTAATCAATTCCACAGTTACCCCTGTAGAACCCAGATTGGGCCGATTTCTCTTTCTATTTTTTTTATTCAATTGAAAAAATATTGTTAAATTTTCTTTCATAATATCAGTCGCCGGACGTAAACCAATTTTTTTAAAATGAGATTCCAACTCAAAAGGATTACAACACCGATCAAATACCTTTTTTGACGCCATAAAGACAAATTAAAAAAGCGCTTATAAACTAGAGAAATTATTTATTTATACAACAAATGTAATGACAATCTTTTATAAAACACTAGATTGCACAAAAGATTTATAGGTTATGTTTTAGATCTCAAAATGAAAAAGCCGCACTTTTAATCAAAACATACTAGCTTAATAAGGGTGGGTCAAAAAAATCGAATAATATATTTTTGATTTTATACTCTGAAAAATAGGTTCGTAGACACCTAAAAAGAATTCTCTCCAAGTATAAGCTCTTAATTATAACGGGAAGGTCCTCCGCTTTGCGGGTTTCTATTTTTTTCGAATAATCAGATAAAAAAATTTATATCTCGCTTCCAACTGCTTGGAAAAATATTCCGTGGCATAGATTTTGTGAGAAATTGAATGCTTTACAAAAAAGGTCTCTTATGACTTTTTCAAAAACTCAACCGATTAAAAGATATTCATAGTTGAAGTTTGGCTATTTTAAGGAAAATATTCGTTTTTATTATGAATTTTATAAGTCGATGAAAAAAATTATTTCGGATTGCGGAATTCATGATTTTGTAGGAAATTTACTGCTCTACAAAAATGGTCTCTTATGATTTTTTGATTAAGTGAAGCCGTTACGAGATATTCATCGTCAAACATTAACGAATATCAATATTTCCAGTTTTTGATCAATAATTCGATAAATTTTAATTTAAACTATGAGTTTCAGGAAAATTTACATAAATTTGAGTTTCGATCGATAAAGAAATGTTATAATAAGTTAGATAAAGAATTATTGGAATTATCATTGATTTTCCTTGGAGAAATGCCTCAAGAAAAGATTTCTTTCAAACGTCCTGGTGCTGTTCATCATGCTAGATGGATGGCTAAGGCCATTTATAGTTTAAAAATGTATCTATTCAGAGATGAATTCAAACTCTCTCAGAAAGAATTGCATGGTCTTCGTCATTTCTGTATTTTTATAGTCACATTGTATTTAAAAGCTTGGTTTTCATCAACTTCTGCAACAACTGCTGCTTATCATGACTTGCAGTTTATGAAAAATTTATTGGAGTACAAACATATCAATCCTTTGATTTCTTCAGCTACGTGTGAAAAAATGATTTCGCACTTATGGTATTTGAGTGATGAACTTGCCATTTTATCACTGTTTGACGATGGCGTTCCATTAGAAGTAAAAAAGTATTGTTGAAGCTGTTAATACTCGTGAAGGTACAGATTCTAAAGCTAAAAGATTTGTAATTGCTAAAAAGATTTGAATTCATTGGCGCAGAGAACTCTGAGTGACTTTGTGTCTAAAAAGTCATTAAATCTTTTCAAAATCTTCGATCTACCGTATGACTTTTTCTTGATGTCGATGTTGAATTATGGCCTACTAATGAGAGTTATCTCGAAAATAAAGAATACTTTCAACAACTAAAAGTTGTCAATGATTCAGCAGAGCGAGCTGTTGCATTAGTCAGTGAATATAATCAATGCTTGACAAAAATGAAGAACAATTCCAGTACTTATTGCAAGTTGTCAAAGAACATCAAAAACATTCCCAAATTGTAATAAAAGAAATTATTTATAGTAATAGCGTACTGTTATGTTAAAAATATAGACAATTATATTGCAATTGATAATTCAATAAAAAATTTATCTATAAAAAAGTTAAATACTGGTTGTTTCTCACTTGATTCAATACTTTTCATATTAAATTTGACAAAGAAATATGTCATTCACTTCAAATTAAACTAATCATTGGCTATATGTCGAAAAAATGCTCTAATTTCTTGTTTTAATGCAATCAAACAAGCTCAAGACTGAAAACAATATTAAAAAAATTGTTTATAACATTTCTTTATCGATCGAAACTCAAATTTATGTAAATTTTCCTGAAACTCATAGTTTAAATTAAAATTTATCGAATTATTGATCAAAAACTGGAAATATTGATATTCGTTAATGTTTGACGATGAATATCTCGTAACGGCTTCACTTAATCAAAAAATCATAAGAGACCATTTTTGTAGAGCAGTAAATTTCCTACAAAATCATGAATTCCGCAATCCGAAATAATTTTTTTCATCGACTTATAAAATTCATAATAAAAACGAATATTTTCCTTAAAATAGCCAAACTTCAACTATGAATATCTTTTAATCGGTTGAGTTTTTGAAAAAGTCATAAGAGACCTTTTTTGTAAAGCATTCAATTTCTCACAAAATCTATGCCACGGAATATTTTTCCAAGCAGTTGGAAGCGAGATATAAATTTTTTTATCTGATTATTCGAAAAAAATAGAAACCCGCAAAGCGGAGGACCTTCCCGTTATAATTAAGAGCTTATACTTGGAGAGAATTCTTTTTAGGTGTCTACGAACCTATTTTTCAGAGTATAAAGTCAAAAATAAATTATTCGATTTTTTTGACCCACCCTATAGCTTATAGCATCTAGTTTACTGGCTATAGGTAAGTCGATAATTGTTATCCCTAGTTTATCGATCTAATTGATATATTAAAATTTGAATCTTACTAAATACAGTCATCGATGAAGCCTCTAAATTGTAAATATAATGCCGTGAAATCGTTGAATTGTATTTATCGCATTATATAAATAAAATTTATGAAAAAAATTTTTTTTTCCATTTTTGAAAATTTAACAATATTTTTTCAATTGAATAAAAAAAATAGAAAGAGAAATCGGCCCAATCTGGGTTCTACAGGGGTAACTTTGGAATTGATTAAAGTTTATTTTAGAAAAAAAAAATTTAAAAAAAAAAATGTCGAACTTCGAAAAATCATTGATTTTTGTCAAAAAACTGAAAAATTCCATATGTATTGACTTACAAAAATTTTTTAATATTTTTTATCGGAAAGTACATCTAAAAACAAAAATTTAAAAAAAAAAAGGTACCTAAATGTTTAGTTTTGAAAAAGTTATGGCTATTTGAAAATAAAAAAGCCATTTTTTTGAAAAATTCATAATTTTTTTGGAGTTAGGTAAAAAAATTCAAAAAAATTCTGAGAACCGTTTTTTATAGGGTAGAAAAGGATGGAAAACTTTCGGCCAAATCGAAAAGGGTCGGGGTCAAAAGTGGTCGATTTGGCATGGAATACCCCATATATAATTATGTATGATTAGGCAAAAACTTTTTTCCTCGGCGCATTAGCAGAGCAGTCCAAAATATCCCATAGGAAAAGTGTAATAAATTTTTTATTTCAGAATTATTTAAACGTGATGGTTAACATCAGTTTGCACTTTTTGTGATTACCAAAAAAAATTTTTTTTTCTTTTTCCAATCAAAAATTTCGATAACATGTGACTCTGCAAGTCTGATCAAATCTAATTATAAATATATATATATATATATATATATATATATATATATATATATATATATATATATATATATATATATTTATTTATATTTATATAGATAAAGCTAGATTGGTAATTAGAGGTTTCAAAAATAAAAAAATGAGTATGACTTGAGAGAAACATACGTACCAGTATCAAGATTATCATTAATTAAAGCTATATTTATAATAATAAATAAATACAATCTAAAGGTTTGTCAATTAGATGTATTAAGAAAAAAAAAAAAAACCAGCATGTCTTAATGGAATTTTAGATGGAGAAATTTACATGAAAAATATCAGATGGTTTGACAGTTGATGAAAATATGAGAGAGACAATGGTATGTAAACTTGAAAAAGCTCTATATGGTTTTAAAAAAATCAGTCCAGTGAAATGGAATAGAAAATACAAAATAGAAGTAGAAAAATTAGGATTAGTAAATGACTTACATAAATCATGTCTTTATATTTTGCGATAAGATGGTAAAATTGCTTTATTGGTTATTTATGTAGTTGACATAATAGCATCAAGCAATAATATGGAAAAATTAAATGAGTAATGCTTGTCAAGAATTAATTTCTTTAGACAAAACTACAAGGTATATAATTGGGCGAACTTTATTTCAAACGAAAATTTGATGTTAAAATAAATCAGCAGGTGATTGTACAAAGAAATCCCTCGCGGTTTCAGAATTACTGTGAAATCATGGTGAAATTCCGGGGAAATCATAGTGGAAAGATGGTAAAATCATGATAACATCTGTTCACAGTGGGGTCAGGTTATTTTTCTTCTACTACTATTATTTTTCTATAATTCATAGCTATATTTGTCATTATAGACAAATTTGGGAACTGGAGGAATATGGGATAAAGGGAGAGGGGGGACCTTACTCAGTAGGAATTTTTCAGTAACCGAAAGAATAATTCTGACAGCCCGGACCGAGACTCGAACCCTGATCGTTTGGTTACGCGCCAAAGGCTCTACCAGTTAAGCTATCCGAGACGGTGTCCATAACTACTATTCAGTCACCTAATAATAATGTCAGGTTATTTAACAAGAATTTTTGTATGGAATTTTAATCTTTCACTCTGATTTCACAGTAATTCCGAATCTGCGAGGGAAGAAAGTAGTCATAAATTAAAGATGTTCGATGAAAATTTAGATGAAATAAAAGAAAATTTATTAGACCAAGAAAAAGAATAGTAGTAAAAATAAAAAGCATTTGGATGATACACATGGTAATGTCACTAAACAGTGTATAATTAAAAATAAGATGAAAATATTTTGGATTAATATAAAAGACAATATGGCTAAAATTATGACTAAACCTTTACCGAATGAACTTTTTATATATTTAAAAGGAAAATTATTAGATTAATATATTAATCATTATTTTACTAGTTTGAAATTTGAATTATGTAACAAAAAAGGAGGAAGATTAGTTATGATGAATAAAAGAAGAAATGATAAAGTGAGGGAATGTTAGAAATACTTCATAAAATCATATTTATATTCATCTACGCCATCTATATTGAGTTGAGAAGCTGAGAGGCGGTCTGGTCGTTTCTAAATAGTTGATATGCGTCGCTTAGTTACCTCTTATTATTATTAACCCTCTAACGCTTCTGGGCGTTTCCCCACTCTTAGTGGAACGCCCCCTTCTACATTTACTTTACACGCTCCCCACTCAAGTGCCACGCGGGTCACTTAGGGCCATTTCGGCGTTAAAGGGTTAACATCACTTTTTGTTCTCTTCTCAGAGAGCCAACAGCTCAAAATAAATTCTCTTATTGATTATCATATTTTTCATACGTATTAATTATCTAAAGAAGTATTAGATTGTTATTAGGAAATTTAAGATTAAATAAATACTAAATTAAGTTCATAATAAAAGTGTTTATTATTTAATAGTTTGTGTTAAATGAAATATAAAAAATAACAATTCAAAAATTCACATTTTTGAAAAAAAAAAACACCCTTCTAAAAATTTGAGGATCTTTTAAGATCAGTCCAAGGTATTTAACAAAAAAAATTAAGCCAAAATTTTAACTTCGAACGTCATTTTTAACGATTTTCAAAAATTCAAAATTTGACAAATTTGGCAGTTTTCAAAATATTTTTTTTTAATAACCCTATATGTCCCCTCTCAAACAAACAAAAGGCCATTCCTGCATCTATAATAGCGTTCGAGATATTACAAAATCAAAATTCAAAAACTGTAAAAATTGTAAAATTTTGAATTTGCATATCTTTTAAAAAAAAATTTTTATTTTTTTTTCTTTGGCAAAACTTCGTTATATGATAAAAGAAAACTTCTGACCAAACTTTGTCCAAATCAAAAGGAGTTGATTCCAACTGTTTGTCGATTTGACATGGAATGACATATTAAAAATTCCTACACAGGCGGTATGGGAAAAGAGAGAGAAAACCGCAAAGTTTTATTATTTTTGTATTGAAGAAATGATGAGAATTTAACCAAAAACTAATGTTACTTAGATTACAACATGTATAATTACCCTAAAAAATTCTAGAATTCCCTACCCCATATTTTTTAGGAAATCATTGATAAACTAGTAAAATAAACAAATAAAGTCATACGTGGAAGTAAGTGAGCAATAGCTCGTAAAAGAGGCGACACTAGCAAATGACAAAGACAACACTAGCATAAATTATAGGTTGGGAAAGAACTACCTTAAACATCAGTTTTATAAAATTTATGATGGTCTCTTCAGGATGGAATATCTCTTTCAAAAACTATTTAGATCAATTAATGAGATTCGCTTTCAAGTATTGTTTTTTAGGAATAGCTGGCAGTTAATTTTATTACAGTAGGATAAAACGTAAAATTTGACAATAAAAAAAAAAATAGATGAACAATGCTAAAATTATTTTTCTCCCCTTAAAGAGCTCAAAAACGTCATAAATGCAATTTTAAGCGGTTAGGTATGGAATTAGCGGGAAGTGGCAGGGATGGCTTTAAGGGTCAACCACTTTCCTTATTTTTAACTTCCCGCTAAAAAAATTAAAAATTTTCGAAAATCAGGAAGTTATTGGTTTTACTCCATTTTGCAAAAATCGAGTTTTCAACAGATCTCGACGTTTTAAGGTCCTAGGAAGGCATTTCGAGGGTTCCTGTGTGTCCGTGTGTGTGTGTATGTGTATATATATATATATATATATATATATATATATATATATATATATATATATATATATATATATATATATATATATATATATATATATATATATATATATATATATATATATATATATATATATATATATGTGTGTGTGTGTGTGTGTGTGTGTGTGTGTGTGTGTGTGTGTGTGTGTGTGTGTGTGTGTGTGACCCTCTTATAACTTTTGAACGGCTCCACCGATCGAAACGCGGTTGGTGGCATTCGATTAAATTCCACCAAACTTAGATTTCCTGAAAATTTGAACCGATTCGGACAGGTAGATTCCAAGAAATCTTAAAAAAAACAGCAAAAAAAATTTTTTTTTTAAGTTGTTTTTTTTGGAATAACTTTTAAACGGCTTTGCCGATCGATTTCAAAAACTAATTAGCTCTCAACCTTCAAAAACGACGCCGACCACCGCTAACTGCATCAAAATCGGTTTATTCGTTCGTGAGATATCGTGAACGAAAGACATCGAAAAAATTGAATTTTTCAACAAAAAACTCTAAAATTTTACATCTGATCAAATTATGTTAGCATATTGTTTATAGTACTTGAAACACTGCATCGGTTGCTGTAAACTGCGTGAAAATCGATTCACTAAATTAAAAGTTATAGCAGTTTGAAAATGAAAAAAATAGTTTTTCATCAAACTTTTATTAGACTTCTGGGCTCGAAAAGCTCTACCGTATCAAACAGCTTATTTTTGAGCTTGGAGAGATCAAAATATGACAATAAATTTTTGAACTCGAAGAACTCTAAAACATCGCGAAAGCGGCAAAATTGCAAGCGCGCAATAACTGAACTTAGCGGGAAGTTGCAGGGATGGTCTTTAGGGTCAACCGTTTTCCAAATTTTTTTTTTTTTCGTTCTAGCAGGGTTTTTTCTTGCCTAGGGCTGAAGCTGTAGTAAAATGAAAGTAAAAAATATAATATCAAAAATCCATCATACATCTATTAGGAAGACATGTGATTTTCGACTATATATTGTAACAGTTTTACCTGCTCAGGTTGGCCCCTAATCAATTTTATAAATGAACTAACGAAATTAACAAACAATAATAATTATCAGGGCGCCACCAGGATTTTTAATTACGGTTCCTGGAACCGGTCCAGAGCTGAAAATTCTTATCCTAGGGTAGAGAGAGAGTGGAGGAAGGTGTTGTTGAATAATAAAGAGTTAATTAACAATCTGATCAGTTTATTAACAATAAAAAATAACAAATTTAACAATTGAAGCGCTCACCCACACACACTATAATTAACTGATTATCTAACGAAATAGAGAATAACTGCGAGATAAACGATATTTACAAACGAACCTTCCCAAACGACGATACGATGACTGGGCGGGCTTTTTCTAACAAACGGTCTCCCACACCTGTCCTTAACCTAATGGGCTTTTTCTAACGAACGGTCTCCCACACCTGTCCTAAACCTAAGCTTAAAATTATAAGTCTTCCGGACTGCCAAAACGAGCTAAACTTTCTACACTATGATAACTTAAAATTAAGTCCACCGGACTACCAAACTTAACACTATTAACACTCTCTATCACACATTACCCGTACAATTCTTCACACACATCACCCACACTTTGCTTAATTGATTTTATTTTATAAATTTTATTTTGACAAAATTGATTTTAATTAAATTGAATTTCAAAATACTTAATTAAATTATTCAATCATTAGTATTAATTTAACAATAAATTTTCAACTTACAATTTAATTCCAATTAACTTGAACTAACATTCGACTTCCAATTTCCGATTGCAAATTTTAATTCTGTATTAAAATATCAAATAGATTAATATTCCTAAGTAACTTATTATCCTGGTCTTGGTAATACAACGATAATTGTTTAATACGAGAGAGTTTAATACCTTGAATTAATTTTTGATAATTAAATTAATCACGATATAAATTTTACAATCAAGTTCAAAATTATTAACACAAGTTAAATGATGTAAATTAATTAATTATAACCAATTTTTCCTGTGAAATTTTCGACTCAGAATAACTAATTTCTTGGACTTAATGTCCGCGGTATTAATTCTTAATTTTCAGTAAATTTTTAATTATCTAATCCACGGACTTAATCCCAAGATAAATTAATTTTCATGTAGAATTAATTTACAAATATAAAATAAATTTAATAATTAGTTCCTAATATAATTTTCAATAAAATCTTAATAATTTTCTAAATTGTAAAAATCGACAAAAGTCGAAACGTACATTTTTGTTAGCTAGAACATTTGCTAGTTTAGTTGTCTTTGACCTTGGATGTTTGGAATTTACTGCGACACGAAGTATGTCGACGCTCGACCAAAATTCCACAAGTAAAAACGCTTGACGATTATTTTTTTAAGCAACAAAATTAATCACTCTTTCTTGAGTTAATTGTTATGAAATTATAACAATTGATTAAGCAAATTTTTTAGATGTTAATTAATTTAATTGATTAATTTTAGTTAGTTAAAAATTCTCCCGAAGAATGTAGAAAGAATTTATCCCTCAAGGTCAATCAATTTTCCATAAAGTATATCACAAAGAAGCAAAATTAATTTAATTGGAAAATTGAGAATAATTAGTCAATAGATTAGTACATTCAGCCAAACTAAATTGAATACTTTATGTAAGCCTAATAGTGCTACTTCAACTAGCATTTCGTTCAGTGTATATTTGTTGTTTATTTAAGATGGTTTTGCAGGATTAATAAATAATTAACAAGTTGTAATTTTAGTTAGAAAATACGCGATAAGATATTTATTGTAATTAACAGCAGTAACGAAAATAAGGTATGTGATATTGCAGTATATGTTTTTACAAATGTAATAGAGACTACCGTCATGCCATCTAGTGACTTAGCAGAAAGTAACAATAATGATAATAATAAATGAGCAGAAACTATACTCCAACACTCCCACTTAGGATCTGCTCACAAATGCTGTTTGACTCACTCAACCTGACCTTTGGTAAAACTGCAATAAAAATACTGATTAATGATATCAAAACCTTGATTTAATTTATTCTAGCAATCAGACCACTCCAGCGGAAGCTCGCAGCTTCACAAATCTATTCTTTGGTAGGGGTTTAGTGAAGATATCAGCCTCCTGGTCCTCTGACTTCACATATTGCACTCTTAACATCTTGTTGCTGAACTTCTCAAACATAAACTTAAATTTTATGTCGATGTGTTTCGATCTTGCTTCAAAGTTACCATTTTTGATCCAAGAAATGGCGCTCAGATTGTCAACCAGCAGCACGGGAACCTCAGTTTGACATCCAAGCAACTGAGTCATCAGTCTATTGACCCATAGTAGCTCTGTTGTTGCATAACAAGCTGCTACAAACTCTGCCTCTGCCGTAGACAAAGTTATTGACTTTTGTCTCTTAGCACCCCAAGATATTGGTGCATTTCCAATCTTGATCAGATAGCCTGTTCTCGACTTCCTCGTTTTGGTGTCCCCAGCAAAATCCGCATCAGAGAAACCTGTGACCTTGATTTCTGCATTCGCGTGAAACTTTACTCCTAGTTTAGTAGTTCCCTTCAGATACTTAAATATCCTCTTCACAGCCTGCCAGTGGATCTTTCTAGGGTCAGAACAGTGTTGACTGACTCTGTTCACTGCTAGCGCTATGTCAGGACGCGTAATTAAAGATAGAAATAATAGGCTTCCTATAGCTTCTCTATAGGGAACCTCTGGTGCTATTTTAGCACTCTCATTAATTTTTCTCAAATCTTGATGATTATTTGCTGGTATGCAAATTGGATTTACATCTAAAGCATTGAACCTATTAAGTATCTTCATAGTATATAATTCTTGATCTGCAAATATTGAACCATCTGCCATCCTGGTTAGGTTCACACCTAGGAACATACTAAGTGGTGAAGCAGTAATCTCAAACTCAGCATTTAACCTTTTGAGCAGTCTTTTAACTTCACTAACGTTGTTTGACACCACCAGTCCTTCATCAACATGAATTGACAGAATGATACATTCAGCTGTGGTTCGTGGTGACCTGAACACACAGGGATCGGCTTCAATTGGTTCCAAGTTGAACCTTTTTAGGCAGTCAGTGAATTTCTTATTCCATCGTCTTGACGCCTGTTTCAGACCGTACAAATTCTTGATAAGCTTACATACACGTCCACTTGACTCATGTTTCACCGTCGGGCTGAAAGTCTCTTCATAATCAATTCCAGCCTTCTGCTGACAACCTTTTGCCACCAATCTTGCTCTGAATCTCTTGATGTCTCCTGATGAATCCGTTTTTATCTTATACACCCATCGGTTATTCAAGACATTGGCTCCCACTGGCTTGTTGACCAAAACCCACGTCTTACTCTTCCTAAGGGCATCCAACTCCTCTTGCATGGCTGATTTCCAATTTTTATAATGCTTGTCATGTTTTACTTCCTGATAGCTCGCTGGCTCTTGACCTGTCAGAAGATTATGCTCTTCAGCACTACAATCAATACAGGTATATTTGTCTTCTTCATCATAGTCTTCGGCAATAACGCCCACACAACGCATGTGATACCACCTGTCATAGCTATCACATTGTATCCATCTTATGATCTCAGTCTGTGGTATCTCACAGTTTGATGCACTGCATTCATTGCCATCATCCGTTATTATACTAACATCAGTCTCAACTTCTGGTTCATCCAGTGTTGTATTCTCTCTTATTGTGTTATCTTGATCTTGATCTTTATCTTGATCTTGATCTTTATCTTGATCACTGAAATAGTCATCTTCATCTGATGTTTGTTGGTCAACAGTCCTCTCCAATTGTACTTGTACTTCAGCATCTTGAGTGTGCTCCTCACTAGTATGTTCTATCAATTGACTTGATGTCCCTTCTTGAGGAATCTGACCGTACCTTTCTTGTTCCTTGAATATTACATCACGGTGAACTTCAACTCTATTACTTGATTCAAACCAAACTCTGAAGCCTTTTACATTTTTACTATAGCTGACCATAATTCCACTTACTGCTTTAGCATCTCATTTCTTCCGCTTTTGCTTAGGTGTATGTACCATCACCTTCGTACCAAAAACCTTCAGCTGACCCAGATCAGCGTCTTTATGAGTCCATAACTCATATGAGGTCTTGTTCATTATCGAACTTGGTCCTGTACGATTCAATACATAGACAACTGTATTGACAGCTTCAGCCCATAGACATTTGGGAAGATTAGCACCATGGATTAAAGTCCGCGCTGCTTCTACTATGGTTCTATTTTCTCTTTCTGCTCTTCCGTTCTGCTTTGGGTGTATATGGAACAGTTCTCTGGTGCTTGACTCCTGCTGTAAATAGAATTTCTTTCAATTATTTGTTTACAAACTCTAGTCCATTGTCTGTCCTCAGCGTGTTTACTTTCTTTCCAGTCTCTTTCTCGATTCTTATCAAGAAATTCCTGATGCACTCTGGCACTTCATTCTTCGCTTTCAAAAAATAAACCTGACAATAACTAGAAAAATCATCCTTGAGCAGCAAAAAATACCTGGATCCTCCAAGTGATGTGGTCTCCATAAAACCACAGACATCAGCATGAACCACTGCTCCAATCTCCGTTGCTCGATTGTCACTTCTGCTGTACGATTGGCGATGCATTTTTCCTAGTATGCACGCATCACAAGCTTCTTTCTTGCCTACTACGTCTATATTTTTACTTTTTAACAGCTTAACAACGTATTCATAGTTCTGATGTACTAACCTTTCATGCCATTGTTTCAAACTGGTTATACCATTTGCAAACTGAGCTACACATGTGTCTTGGTCCACCTGGTTCAACATCTTAAACCTCATAAGGAACAACTGACCTTCTCTTTTTCCAACTGCATCAACACCATCGTCTTTTACAAATTGACAGCTGTCTTTGTACTTTATCTACTTGCATTTGATAGCCTTTATCTAAAATAGCACTGAGAGAAACTAGATTAAACTTTAGATCTGGAGCATACAGTACCTTGGTTAGATGCTTATCAATCCATCTTGTCCCGTTATAGGCCTTGATATTGATGTATCCTTCTCCAACAGCTTCAATAAAACTTCCATCGTCTAATTTAATAGGTATCGTTGGGTTGAGTTTGACCAGTTCACCAAACCATTCCTTTCTGCCAGACATATGGCTCGTGGCACCAGAATCCAGACACCAACTATCATTCATGACCTTGGTATTTGTCACCATTGCCAATACTTGCCCTACTAGCGCTCCACCTGCCTTTTTTCTCATTTTAGACTGACTGGAGTTCACATTCCATTGTAATTCCTTCTTCTTAGTTCTACAGTCACGTTCCCAGTGGCCTAGCTTACCACAGTAATGACAACGTCCTTTTTTTGTTGGAAACTTTCTTTTACCTCCTTTCTGTTCATTGGCAGTAAGAGCTTCTCCGGTGTCAACTCCAGCATACGCTCCTAAACGCGTTTCCTCCATGATCAGTCGAGCCGTTAGATTAGCTAGAGTCCGATCAGCCTCTGCTGATGACTCCCAAGCTGATACAAAATAGCGAAAAGAAGAAGGTAAAGTTAGAAGAATTTTAGTTATGATTGATTTATCTGGAACATCCTCACCCAGGGCTCTTAGCCTGTGTGCGATGTCTTGGACTTTGGCAATGTGTATAGTGATGTTGTCTGTGCTATTTCTAGTCATCGTGTACCATTGTTGGTTCAGCATATGAATACCGGTCTCCGTTTTATTGTCATACACCTCCTGCAGTGGATCCCACATTGCTTTGGCTTCTTCGCAGTTCACTACATGCAGCAACGCTTCTTCTGACAGACTTGATGTGATGAGAAATTGTGCCATTGCTTCTCGTTTCTCCCACTGACTTTGTTGCTCCATGTAATCTGCCACTTGCTCCACCGTTGGTCGGCCCCCAGCCACTGTAGCCGCTGGCACCTGTGGTTTGGTGTGAACACGAGATACTATCTTCCAAGCATCCCTGGCCATTAACGCAATTTTCATTTGAAATTTTCATAGTGCCCAGTTGTCAGCACCACGCAATTTCAATGTCTTAGTTACTTCAGATGTACTATCCATTTTTTGGGTATTTTTGCACTATTGCACGAGAGCGGGCTAACCTCAAAAGAATAGTTATTTGCTTGTAACTCTACCAAACAAAAATTACACACTTTTCTTTAAAATATTTATTTTAACTTCTGCAGCCGTCCATCTGGGCCCATAACCTATTGTTTATTTAAGATGGTTTTGCAGGATTAATAAATAATTAACAAGTTGTAATTTTAGTTAGAAAATACGTGATAAGATATTTATTGTAATTAACAGCAGTAACGAAAAAAAAGTATGCGATATTGCAGTATATGATTTTACAAATGTAATAGAGACTACCGTCATGCCATCTAGTGACTTAGCAGAAAGTAACAATAATGATAATAATAAGTGAGCAGAGACTATACTCCAACAATATTTATTCAAATCTGACATGAACTTGTGGATAAAGAATTGTTAAATGTCTCGATTTGATTTCGAATGGGTTATCAAGAATAATCTTGTTTATATCAACGTGCTCTATGATATTAATCTTGATCATCAGTTTCTCAAAACGGTTGCTTATATTACTAATCTAGCTTATGAAACGGTATCCAGAAGGATTGGAAGTGTCTTTGTCCATTTTTCTAATAGGTGTTAGAGAGGACTATGAAATAAATAATTTTTTAATGATGATAGCGCATGGTTCGGGTCCCAACATTTTGGAGTGATTAGAATATTCTTTTATTAGTGAGGAAGTTATCATTACGGAGTGGTTTATTGTATCGGAAATAAGATATTAATTTTAGAAAAACTTTTATTTGGATCGCGAAAATTGACGCATTTTGATTTGGCTTCTCAGTACAAAGATTCCAAGCATTTATATTCACTAGCTATCAGATTAACTTTCAGCATAATATCTTACAATTTGATAATTTATTCGTTGATTTCGTCTATGGTTAATTTTTTATTGTATGTCCAGATAATTATTGTTTTGTCTAAATCTTCTTCCTCAATTTCCTATTGTAGACGAATTTTATTAATACCTTTAATTTTAGTATTGTTGACATGCATACTGGAGGTGTTCTAGGTTTCGCTTTGAGTGTGTTATGTCTTAAGATCGATATTTGTACCTGATCCGTTTGTTGATATTTTGTATTGGGTTTATCATTTATTTTGTCATTGTTGATTTTTAACTTCCCGCGAAAAAAAATTGAAAATTTTTCAAAATTCGGGAAGTTATTAGTTTATTACCCCGTTTTGCGAAAATCACGTTTTCATCAGATCTCGACGTTTTAAGGTCACAGAAAGCTTCCCTGACTATTCCCGCGATAGTATCCGTGCGGCTCTGTGTGTGTGTGTGTGTGTGTGTGTGTGTGTGTGTGTGTGTGTGTGTGTGTGTGTGTGTGTGTGTGTGTGTGTGTGTGTACCTCTTGTAACTTTTGAACGGATTGACCGATCGGATCGAAATGGATCGCGATACAAAAAGTATCATTCCCGTCAAATTTAGTAAAAATTTGAATCGATTCGGGTCGTTAAATTTTGAGAAATCTCAAAAATAAAATTTTCAAAAAATGGTTTTGGAATAACTTTCAAACAGCTCCATCAATCAATTCCAAATCTGACCCGCTCTTAATCTTGTAAAACTACGTCGATTGCTACCAGTTCCGTCAAAATCGGTTGATTCGTTCGGGAGTTATCGAAAACAAAAAAATTCGAGAAAAGTATTTTTTTTACATAACATCGACATTTCATTTTGAATCGTTTTTAATCAGATGAAACAATTATTAGAGCCCAAAAAACTACGTCGACCGTTGCCAAGAACGTGAAAATTGGTCGATTGATTCAGAGGTAACTGCAGTTTGAAAATTAAAAAAATACTGGTTTATTAAACTTCTATTATATCAGACTGTTGAGGTCGAAGAGCCTGGACTAAGATTTTCAAAATAGTGCCAAGAAGGAAATTAACTGTTTTCATAACTTTCTTTTGGTTTATTGTTAAGTATAAAGAAAAAAATGAAAATAATTAGGTACCCAGGTAGGGTTTGCCAATGCTGACAAATGGCGTAGCCTTGGACCATTTGTAACTTTGCCAAGCCTTGGTAAGTTACCAGTGGCCCAGGTCTAGCCCGAGGTTTGGCCCAATGGTTCGATATTTTGGAACCAAGCCGTTTCAATGACCATCTTTATAACTCGAACAGATACCACAAACTTTCAGCTTCACTAGTATTCAATTTCGATGGATCCCCATCGAACTTATGTGAAGAGAGAGAATCTCTCTCGACCAATAGGGAAGATGGAATTTCCATCCATTAGCTTGAATTAGATTTACTAGTCACTTGACCGCTAAGTGTAAAAACATTAATTTAATTACTTCGTTAAAATCGAATGAATTAAAAAAAAAAAAAAAAAAACATTCCATAACTTCATTCTGTTAATAATTTACATTATCTGAACTATACAAAATTTTTAGCAGTTTATAAGTTTAATTTTGATTATGGAACATCATGTAATGAAGCAAAATGACTGACTGATGTTTAAGTAACTAAAGTTAATTTATCGTTATTACTACCACGAGCAGCGAAGTCAGTACTGTACGAGACTTTCACACCAGCAAACCAGGTTCGATTCCCATCGTAGGCAATAGTATATTACACACCGAGGGAAGTAAAGTAAGAAATGTCTCAGATCACATGTAATTGTTGGCCGAGGCGAAGCCGAGGTCAACAAACATGTGATCTGAGGCTTTCTTATTTACTTCCCGAGGAGTCTATGCTATTTTTTTGCTCGAAGAAGGCAGAAAGTGGCAACTTCATTTAGCGCAGCGGGCCGAAAATTGACGCTTTCTGTCCGTCGAGCAAAAAAGATTTTTTCGAGGTAATCTGGAGTAATCGCGAGCTACGACAACATAAGGCTGACAATAAACCGTAAAATCACAAATACAATTAAAATTGAATTGAATTTTTTAATTACAATCGCATTTTTTTTAGTCTTGGCAAATCAGTTTCCCAAGGCTCGGTCTGAGCCCTGGGCCATTTTTCTCCTAAGACTCAGCCCAAGCCTTGCATTTTAATTCTCCTAGGCTTGGCCCGAGCCTTGTTTTTTGGTTTCTTGAGGCTTGGGACATGGTTATTATCGAAGGCTTGGCCCAATGGTTACCCAATACTCGACCCAAGCATTGGCAGCATTAGCAGACGACTCTTAACCAATAGTTCCTACCTATCTGGGTTTGAGCGAGCCACGCGCCAATACACTCGATGTGATTAATATTTTCAGTACGGATAATATAAGGCTGAAGCTCGATAGGGCCGAGACTTTATATCTCTGCTGCAAATAATCATCTCGACCGTATTTGCGCGGGGCTTGCCCATGGTGCTTAAAAAATTTTTCGTCCTATGGTGGACGTATGTGACCCTGATTCAGAAAGATAATTTGAAATGATTACCTCCATGTTAATTGTATATCTATATAGTATTCAAATCCGATGCTTTTAAATCATTTCAAATAATTTCAAATTAGATTTTTTAATCAGGGGGGTTTTTACGTCCAGGGAATACTCAATTTATTAATAAATAGCGTACGACGCCATAATCTTCTAATCCTCTAAATAAAAATACATGAAAGTCTTGAAATTTGTCATAAGGGCGCTTTATAAAATGGCAGTTTAAATGTATAGTAAGCTATTCAGCTGTATAGAGATTAGTGACGTATGCGTAACATTGTCCTCGACTGTATAAAGTTCAATACGGCCCAGTAGATACTGGCGTGTACGCATATCATTTACAGATTGAGTGTCCTCTGCACGTAAAAACCCCTATTCGTCTGCCTAGGATGAAAACTCCCATACGTCCGCCTAAAATAAAGGATAAAGTGAAATGTAGAGTGTGGAATTTGTTAAACTTACTTTAACCAATTATGAATACAATTATAGCAGAATTTGTGGCCACATGAAGTCAAAACTGGATCTTGTAACCACGACAAACATATTGGACATTCGAATCGTGGTTTCAGTTTCTTATCTTCTATCTGAAGACTCTAAACAAACAGAATTTAATGGCTCATTTAAATTTTCTTATATTATAGGTAAAGCAGTTTAGTTGTTTACTTATCTTAACACTATCATTTTCAAGGCTGTCATAGCGGTGACGCGGGTGTTTGCGATGCTCTAGCGAAAAAGTGAAAATAAAATACTCGAGGACGTTATAGATATAAAAAAAAGTGAGTTTCTTTTCAATTGGATAGAGTTGCCTAACTAATAAACTTTGTCAAGAACAGAATAATTAAATAAAAAATAGGTAAAAACAAAAGCTAACCTAAACTAAATAGTGAGAAAACAGTATGCCGCCAAACGATAACATCTGCGCAGGCGCACACAATAAGCTAAATAAAACTGGCGCGCAAAATGACAGCTCATTGACAGCTCACTGAGGCTGGCTCGCAAAATGAATCATTGACAGAATATCTCCAAAAAAGACCCGCTGATAGCAATAGAGATAAGAGAGCACTCATTCATGATTTTGCAATGAACTAAAAAGCAACACCCCAGTGATCTTACAGCATACCTCTGAAAGCTTAGAAAATTCAGACTCTGAATGGAACACCACAATAAAAAAACTTCAATGCTCAAGCACTCCAGAAGCCCGATACCTGCCCAGGTCATCACACATGTCACGAATCAATTCAGAAGCTTCAAAGGGAGAATGAAATGCTGCGACGCTGGGCGGAAGAGCAAATAGGATCGCTGAAAACAGAGATAAGCTCATTAAAGGAGCAGTTTGTCCTCTTCTCCAATAAAAGCCCACCTAACAATGAACAGGAACAGAGAGGAATACCAACTATCATCAGTGACCGCACCCCTGAAGACACCACAAGGTTCCTCAACAGCCTCAGCTATCTAAAACCACAGAAAGTAAAACACAACACAAGAGCTGCTCCCAAGCAGAAGAGAAATGACGCTAACATCCAGAGTACGTCATCTACCACCCACCGATCACAAATATATGATAATAACGCTAACCAGCGTGCATTCCAAACAACTAGCTCCCAAAGTCACAATAAGAAACGATGGAGCTGATAACACAGGAAGAATTAGAACAACCACGAAACCAGAAGCGATGAGAGCTGGCGAGCTCAAATTTGAAATGGAAGAAAGAAGAAGAAGGCGAAACAGCACTACCAAGGAAAGAAAGCAATCATTGTCACCTTGGGATCAATGGACCCCAAAAAAGTTATAATGGCACAAAAGAACAAATTGAAAGGTACAAATGTGTGGATTGACGATGATTACACACACAGGAAAGCACACGTACAAGCGTGGATAAGACGATTGCTAAGAACACAGAAACAGTCAAGCCACGATGCGCAAGCCAAATACATGAAGATGTGGATAGACGGTCAGCTCTGGAGATAGAACGAAATTAAAGGCGATTTGTTCAAGTATACATTTCGGAACGAGCAGCAATAATAAAAATAAACTAATAATTAAACAATGGAACGTAGCAGGAATTAAAAATGTAAAAGATGCGTGGAAGTTTCTTGAAGAGTCTGACATCGTACTACTACAAGAAACGTGAAATTTTTGAAGCTAACAGTAACGGCAAAAAAACATTTATCAGTGGTGATCTCAACGCCAGAGTTGGTGAATGAATAGGTTACGAGGACTGCGAATGGGACATTGCTGGTTTAACGAGACGCTCTCAGGACACTGTAGTTAACTCAGTAGGACGAAAACTACTTAAATTGAGCGAAAAGTTGAGATTATATATAGCAAGTGGCTACAGCAAGAGTGACTTACAGGGAAAGGTCACATTTGTAAGTGGATGCAAAGAGAATTGTACCTCGGTGTTGGACCTTGCCCTATGCATGGGATCTTAAGCTTTTTGTGCAATAAAAAGTCTCTGAGTGGAAGCCAGGTCGGAGTCCGATCACCTACCAATCACACTCATACTAAGCAAGCGAGACAGTAATACATCAGCTGAGGAAATTCTAAGCCCAGATCACAAACAAGACGTACAACCCAAAAGAAAACAGCGTTTTATCTGGAAACCTGAAAATGCTGAACAATATCAAGAACTAATGGACGAAGCATGGGCTGAGCTGGACTGTTCCTCTGAAGCGAATACATGGGAAGATCTAAATAATTAATCTGGAATGCAGCATCAAACTATGGCATGATCTCAAAGCTGAAGAAGAATGATCAGCGTACTGAACCTTGGTATAACAAAAACTGCAGATTAGCTAAAAAAAAAAAATGAGTGGACTAGTCTAAAAGCATATCTTCAGAATAAGAATGGAGAAGGCAAGGAACAGCTGAGAATCACGCGCAAAAGATTCCGTGAGGTTCTGAGAGAGGAAGAAAGCAAATGGAGAGACAAGTTATGACAAGAATTAACACAATGCAAGAACATGTCACAATGTTGGAAAAAGATTAATTATTACAGAGGTAACAAGAAAAGTGCTCCCAGTAACACTATCAGTGACGAGAGGATGATCGAACACTACAAGAAGATCCTATGTGGATCCAATCACCATGATCTAGAAGACAAGGAAAGAATACCTGAACAAGAAGCAGAGCATAGGAACACAATATACAATGAAGAGCCGGATGAAGAGTTTACGATGAAAGAGCTTGAAGACACCTTAACGAAGCTAAAAAATGGCAAAGCAGCTGGAGAAGATGGCATCACAATCGAGTTTATCAAAACAATTCCTACTACGAAATTTGTAGAGCTGCTAAACATGATAAATAGCATCTGGACAAGATGTAAAATGCCAACAGATTAGAATACAGCGATAATCTACTCCATATTTAAGGCAGAAGATCCCAGTGAACCGGTAAATTATAGAGGAATTTCTCTGCTCAACGCTAGATACAAAATCTTCACCAATCTAATGGCGTCTAGACTAAACAAATGGCAGGTTTTAGAACGAAGCGAGGAACCAGAGATCACATCTTTGTACTCAATGAGCTAATGAACAACAAACTGAAGCAGCCTGGAGGTAAGCTATTTATCAGCTTTGTTGATTACAAGAATGCATTTGACAAGGTACAAAGAGAGAAGCTCCTCAAGAAAGTTGAAGCTGCTGGCATTAAAGGAAGAATGCTTTGTACGATTCAAGCCATTTACTCAGAAACAATTAATCAAATTGATAACGGAAACTTTAGGTTAACTGCTGGAGTACGGCAGCGTTGTGCGCTGAGCTCGACTCTCTTCAACATTTACACCGATGATGTAGATGACATATGGGTAACTAAAAACATAGGTGGAACTGTGTGTGGAGGTAAGAAATTCTACGTTGAAAAATACGCGGACGACATAATCCTACTAGCTGACACCGCGGAAGGACTAAAAAATATGCTAAAAGGCCTCGAAACCTACGCTGATGAAAATGGACTATTAGTTAATGATAAGCAAACTAAAATCATGATTGTTAAGGCTAAACGAAGAAATCTCAAAAATCAAAACTGGTACTTTAAAGGTAAAAAATTAGAAGTTGTGAGTTAATTCAAATATCTTGGTTACTGGTTCCACCTGGGGCCTGATCCAACGTGCAGGAAGGTAATCTCTAAAGGAAAGGCTATATCTTTATAACTCCTTAGCCAACGCAGGAGCAATCTACGGAGTTGAGATCTGGGGGTAGGCCTTCAACGAAGATTTCAACAGTTGGAGTAGCTAGAAATACTCCAGAATACATATGGAGATCAGAAACCGGAGTCCCACCAAGTCTCTACGTAACCAGGAAGAGAGCCTATAGCTATATCACTGATACTCTCTCGATGACGAATGATAGATGGCCTAAACAAATACTAAAAGAAGAATGTCGCAACATCATAAATGGTAATTCCTCTAAATGGGGAAAAACAATGGATCCGGCTCTGAGACAGATGGACTGCGAAGATGTCCCAAAAATGATCTGGCAAAGAGTCAAACCCGATACAATTAAAGCTAAGCTTGATGCTGGATTAGAACTCTTCCTACAGAAAGAAGAAAGTCTAACAAGGAGTAAAATACTCAGCTCAACATACTGCCCGTGATATAAATTTGTTAAAAGAACTGATGGATGTGAGCCATTCTGGAATGACAAGAATGCAGAGAGCTGGACAAAAGAAACCTGGTCACGCCTAAGATGCGGAAACAATGGCAGACATAACAAAAAAGGCTACAAAGCTGGGACTACAGACTATGTCATAGTGAACCAGAAATCATCGAGCATCTACTTATTTGTCGGGAAGCCCGTATACTCTGCACACCAAAAATCGCAGACAAAATTCAAGCTCTCACTGGTTGTAAATATGATGCTGACCTTCAATTCCTGGTCAAAGAATTGCTGAGAGGACCGCCAAACATTGAGATCTGTCTTCTATTCAAAGTTATCGAGAACAAAATCAATTTACCAGACAGTGACGCCGAGAAGGACTGCAGATGCTTGGAATGCAGATAAAGTGTGCAATTGAATCAGAATTTATATTTATATTTAAAACTAGCTGTTACCCGCCCGCCTACCTGGTCATTTGATAGAATTGTATTTTTAGGTCTAAACTTAAAATTTAATTAGCGTATTGTTTTGACTTTCACAAATTCCGAATTTCATCAAATTAGCATATACTTTTTATCCATGTAATTATTCCAGCTAATATTCATTGTAACTTACAATGTGCAATCATTATAATGTTTGCGTGGCTTTTTTTCAAAAATGAATAACAATTGACACGAAGAAAAAAAATTGAAATGAGAATTTAGAGTCTATAGGAGCTATAGCTTGGAAATTAAAAATTTTTAATGTTAACATCCACCTTCGCAAATCGTAAAATTCGTTTATAGATTATTTCTACATCAGAAGATTCCTACCAAATTAGGAATCGATAGGAGCTATAGTTTAAAAAGGGGAATTTTTCATTGTTAACGCCCCCGCAACCCCCCTTGTGGGTGGAATTTTCTAAAATCCGTTCTTAGCTGACCTCTACTCGGCGAAAAGAATATTCCTGCCAAATTTTAAGTCTCTAGGTCTTATAGTTCCAGAAATATCGTGATGAGTGACTATATCTATAGAAAGTCTTCTATATGTATATGTATATATATATTTTCTGTTGAAATTTTCCCTGAATTTTCTTTGTCATAAACCTTATGGAGCCCGAGATCTTTCTATCGAATGCAAAACCGTGGAAATCGGTTTGTGCGTTCTGGAGTTATAGCGTCAGGAAGGAAAACCCGACTTATTTTTATATAGTAGATTAATTAAGTCACTATTATCATTACTTCTATTATCTAATTATTTAAATTATTAATATGTGACTGATGTGATATTAATATTAATGTCGAAAGGGAAAGGGAATGTATCAGAGTTTTTAAAAAAACTGTACATCTGGAAATAAATACTACTACTACTACGACTACTTATCTTAATACTTCTACTTTGCTCGGCACATGATAATACTTCAATGAAAAATATAATTTATGTGATTTCGAGCTCTTCGAGATCGAAAGTCTAATGAAAGTTCAATAAAACACTATTTTTTGAAATTTCAAACTGTCATAGCTTTGGAATACATCAACCGATTTTTACGTGATTGGCAGCAATCGACGCAGCTTTTCATGTCCTTTGGAAGAATTGACAACAAAAATTTTTTAGATGAGAAATTTCGGAGTAATTTCGACAAAACACTTTTTTTGGTTTTCTTTCCTTCACGATATCTCTCGAACGAATCAACCGATTTTGACCGGATTAAAGGCGATCGAGGTGATTTTCTTTAAAGATAAGAGCTGGTTAGTTTTTTGAGTTGATCGATAATGCCGTTTAAAATGATTCCAAAAAAACCACTTTTCCCAAAATTCTAAACACACACACAATTATATGGAGCGGAGATATGAACAGGCATCCTTAAACAATAGACATACCGGCGTAATATAACAGCGGCAAAGCGCCCCAGGGTTGCCTGCGTCTACCGCACAGTTTCCAGAGCGGCTGCATAGTCATAGCAGAAGCCACACCTAAACACTAACTAATATTCAAGAGGGCAAAACTCGACGACGTTAAAATGAACGGTGACAACTCTAAGAAGAGAAGAGCGAAGATGAAGAAGGAAACGCTACATGAGTGACAGGACCGATAGACATTGGAGACACGGACTTCTTCCTCGGCCAGCGATTAATGAGAAATGGACAGTTCAACGCCTATCTCTTCAAGATGTGACTGCACCGCACGCCGATGTACAAATACTGTCAAGTGAAAACTTGTCAAAAAGCAGTCATAATTGAAAATCTTTTTGTTTTCTTATAATCCTTATCTCTGAATGATAATGTATTAATTGCTACTTACATCAACTTCTTTTCTTGATTCATAGGGATGGTTCACATCGTCTTCAGCCATAGGACTCTGCCGAGCGCGATTGTATCAAGCGCGTTTGAGTAATTTCATACAGCTATATATTGATCAACTACTATCAAGTTCCAAAATGAATTTCCCTATAAAAAAAAATGCCATTCAGCCTCACCCAAAATGAAAGGTAGATTTTATTAGACATGAAATTCTCTTTATTTTCGGTATTATAATTTGTTGAAAACCAAATTTTTAAATTAATTAAAATAAAAAAGTTTTGCAAAAGTTTTCTTGGTGGATTTACTATTTGGATAATTATCCTGGACTAGTTCGAAGATGAGCAAAATTTGTATAAAAATACTATTACTATGATTTAGAAAAGTACTGGGAATCTTACAAATTTTAATCAACTTTAAAATGGAAAGAAATAAATAGTATAAAAATTTGTGAAATATGAAAAACGCACTTAGATAGAGAAAATTCAGAAATCCTGAAGTGCATTTATTTTGAATTATTTATATTTAACTATACATGATTTTTTAATACTAAAAGATCGATCGTTGTATCTACTAGATTCACAGTGACATGAATATTTTGATCATCATTAAGTAAAAATAAATTAAGTAAATTAACAATATTTAATTTTAGTTATAACATCGAAAGTAACAAACAAAATTCAGGAAAACAGTTGACCCTGCAGGCCATTTTTGGAATTTCCCACTTATTTTTAAACGTAACGCTGGAGAATCCATTCATTTTTTGAGCTCTTCGAGCCCAAATTTTTAAGTAGCTATAATTTTTGAACGTGTTGTTTGACTCTCACTTGGTTGGTGGCATTCGACGTAGTTGGTTTTAGTACAAAATATGATACGAAAAGAAATGTAGGAGTTATGTGAAAAAAAAAAACACTTTTTTCCAAATTTTTTGTCAACGATTTCTCTCGAACCAATGAACCGATTTTGACGTTCTTGGAGCCAATCGACGTGATTTTTTACATTTGAAAGCTGATTAGTTTTTGGAATCAATTGGTCAAGGCGTTTAAAAGTTATTTCAAAAAAGACGGCATTTGAAAAATTTTTTTTGTAGTTTTTTTGTGATTTCCTATAATTTACCGGTTCGAATCGGTCCAAATTATAATGAAAATCTAAGTTTGGCCAAGCCTATTCGAATGACACCAACCGTGATCGAATCGGTCAAGCCGTTCAACAGTTATGAGAGAGTTACATGTATGTATATATTACATACATGTATATACATACATGTAACATATATATATGTCGGAGAGTAAAGTACAGTGGAGTATTTTCTGACGAAGCGATGAGAATATTCTTTAGGATATTTCTATTTTTTAGTTATTTTAAGAAATGTAATGCTACTTTAATATTTTGTAAAATAAGATATAACTAAAATGTTTTATTGCGGTAGGCTTAGGACTAGGTAGGCACATGGTTGTCAACGTAGTCAGGATCCCAGGACGATAGGTGCATCATAAAATTAATAAGGAAAAGAGAAATGTGCAGCAGGCAGACTATTTGAGAATAGTTTTTGAAAAGACAGTCTTGCTTTGAGATCGAGATCGAACGGACGTCCTGGTGATCGCGAAATCGTTATTTCCTAAGTCTCGGTCTATCGCAAGATATTATTAATATTGTTTGCGGCCTGAATTAACTTAACCTTGTACGAGTTTATCTACTCATTCGTAATAATTGATCTTTTGTAATTGTGAATATTAATTAATTGTAACAATATAAATGAGTAAATCACAAGATGCTGAATCTCCAACAATAACTCCTGCCTCTCTGACATATATATATATATATATGTCGGAGGAAGAGTGGTTCGGGCATCGTTAGGGTCCTTTGGATCATTATCAGCCATCTTTATTTATTTTTACAATAATCAAATATAATAAAGACTTTGATTTAAAATATAACGTACACTAACTCGTACAAATAATAAATTTAATTACAAATATTCTACTGCGATTGATATAACAGTTAAAGACGTTTTGGGAATAAGACCGAGAACGAATCCGGGGTCAGCAGGATGTATACGATCCTTACTTGATCAATGCTCAACGAGAACTACTCTCCCAAGTACCCTAAGTACTTATTCACTCAAAAATTATTTCGACAACCCTCATTGTCTGTCGATATTTCTAACTATATACTTTTTACTTCTATCCTGTGACCTCGGCTACGTTTGGTGACCATTGTCACTCCGGACTTAAGCCCATCGTTATAAACATAAAAAATATAACTAGCTTAAATCATAAATAATATCTAAATATTCTATGCTTTACGATTTTGCTTAAAATTAACAGACAAACTAAAATATTGGGAATTTCCAATCTCTGGGAAAACCCAGCTCGATATTATCTCCGACACGGCCAACCTGACGATCACACGTCCTCGGGTGTATCAGTAAACATGTTATTACAAACCGTGTCAATTTTTTTTTTTTTTTTTTTTTTTAAACAAATAATTTTCCTTTATTCAGAGGCTCATTTAAGCTTCAAAAACTCTCGACTATCAAATCTAACAGACTTAGCTTCTTGAAGGTGCCTTTTCAAAATTTCTACGATTGTTTATCCCAGCGATCATGCAGGCTATGTTCATCACCACCCCAGGTATAGACCCTTAGCACACAATGGTCTGCAACTGTATATTACATACAGCAAAACTGTGTACCACCATAGTTACTCAACTATGTACACCAGTATTCAAAATCTTTTCTACATTGTCAACCAATGACACATGTAGTACAACACAATTTTCTTCTCAGGCCCCCGCTACCTCACCAACTGCCCATCGCCCCCTGACAATCTTAGCAACCAAGATTGATTCAAATCACCCTGGATTTGCAGTTACGACTACAGCTTGGTCCAAGTAGTTTGACCCCCAGAAGTAAAATTTTCTTATCGCCACCACATCATCTACTGCCCATCACACTCTGGCCAAACCACCATTGATTTGCCATTATGACCTACAGCCTGATGCGAGTGATGCGACTTTCATCAACTACCATTAGTGCTCGGTCTTTCCCCCGGTGGTTTCTGACTCTGTCTCAGAGTTATTCTGAGAAACTTCCTGTTCATCACCCTCATGATCATCTGGTATATCCAATTCAATAGGGATATGACTTTCCGGCATTTTCCTCAAATTCTCATGACTATATTTATAAGTCCTATTATTGTCTAACGACTTCAAAGTATACCGATCGCCATCGAGAATTTCCGCCACTACAAATGGACCTCTAAACTTAGGATCAAGCTTCGTTTGATTTCTCTCTTCGTTCTTAATTAACACGAAATCTCCTATCTTAAATGGTATAATTTTTGCTTTATTTTTATCAAATCTATACTTATCATACTTAGCATTTATTTCTATGTTCTCAATAGCTTTTTGCCTTACGTCAGAGATATCTATTTCTTTATCTACCTGGCCAACTACCATTCCAAAAGGTCTGGCTACTTTACCAATTAACAATTCTAATGGACTCGCATTAGTGACTCGATTGGTAGTGCAATTCATTGCTAACTGAATTTCATTTACAACTGCTTGCCAAGAGTTTCTACTCGTTTCGGCTGCAGTAAACATACTTTTAGGGTACTCATTACGCGTTCTACCTGACCATTAGCTCGACTAGAACCCGCAGCTATAAGATGTAATTTTGAGTTTTGTGAGGTACAATACTCTTGAAATTCTTTACTTGTGAAACATCTACCTTGATCCGCAATTATGCGGGTCGGTGGGCCAAACAATGATATAGCGTTTTTAAGAGCCTTAATAGTATTGACACTATCTATTTTTCGAGTATGATATAATAAAACAAATTTAGTGAAAGCATCTATCAACACGACAACGTATTCTTTTGAATCATTTTTACTCGTTAATTTACCTGTAATATCCATGTGTACTGTATGCCAAGGGATGCTGGTCTTAGGAATAGGATGAAGCTCTGCTTGTACTTTGCCTGAGCTTGACTTGGAAACTCTGCAAGTATAACAGTTATCAATGAATTTACGAACATATTTCGTAATTCCTTCAAACCAGTAATACTCGCAAACCTTGTCAAGTGTTTTCTCCCATCCTAAGTGCATAATTGACTCATGTACATGATTTATTACCGACCACCTAAAAGCACATGGAACAATAGGTAAACATAATGTTTTACCTCGCCTTTGGATTTTTCGGTGGAGTAAACCTGACCGTACTTCATAAGTTTTAGCAAGATCGGACGCAATCTCATCATTTTCTAAATCAATTACTATCTTACTAATTTCTGGGTCACGCCGTTGCTCAACAAGAAGCCAATCATCGGAAATTTCCGTCAAATTTATCCGTTTCTGTAAAATTTTATTTGAATTACTACGCAATTGTTCTGTAACAGGATTACGCGAAAAGAAATCAGCGTGAGCCATTCTTTTACCTTCTCTATACACAATATCAAATTTAAAAGTCTGTAAGAAAGCCCACCAACGGTGAACCCTTGGTGTTAGGTCAGCCTTTTTCTGAGAGGCTTTTAACGAATTACAATCCGTAATTACTACGAACGGTCGACCATGCAAATAATGACGGAAAAATTTTACTGCGTTAAATACAGCTAGAGTCTCTAATTCGTATGAATGATATCGTGACTCAGCTGAACTTGTAGCTTTGCTATAATACTCGACAACTCTATTTGAACCATTAAATTTTTGCATTAATATAGCCCCATAGCCTTCAGAGCTAGCGTCTGTGTGCAACTCTATAGGAAAATTCGGATTGAAAATCATTAGTACAGGCTCATTAGTCAATACAGAGATTATTTTCTGACGGATATTTTCATGTACCTCAGTCCATTCAATATTTTTTTTTGTTACCTGAGGTCAAACGGTATAAGGGTTTCATTACCTGTGAGAACTTTGGAATAAATTTACGAAAATAAGAAGAGAGACCGATGAATTGTCTCAACTGAGTTACGGTTCTCGGTGCAGGTAAGACAGTTAAGGCTTCGATTTTACGTGAGCTGGGACGGACTTCCCCAGCAGAAATTTCATAGCCCAGGTATTGTACTTGGGTTTTGAGAAACGAGCATTTCGATAAATTAAAAGAGAATCCGGATTTAATGAGAATACTGACTACTTTTTGAAGTCTGTCTAAAGCTTCTTCAATAGTTGAAGCTATAATCATAATATCATCCATATACACAATAACGAATGTATATGCAAGTTCTCCTAAAGCTTTTATAACAGCACGTTGAAAGACAGAGGGTGCGTTCTTTAGCCCGAATGGCATGGTCAAATATTTATATTGCCCATCAGGCGTTACAAACGCTGTCCGTTCAATTGATTCTGTCTCAACAGGGATTTGATGAAATCCACTGGCCATATCTAAACATGTGAAAAACTTTGCACCAGCGAGTCGCGCTATTTGGTCGGCTATGAGGGGTAAGGGAAATTTATCATCTATCGTATTAGAATTCAGTTCCCGATAATCAACGCACAAACGATCAGAACCATCTTTCTTTTTAACTAATAATATAGGACTTGCAAACGGAGAGCAACTCGGACGAATAACATTAGCCTTCAATATAGTTCATCTACTCTATCCCGTACTACCTGCCTTTCCTCGGCACTAAGACGATACGGTCGCCTTTGTACAGTTATATTAGGGTCAACTAAACGTATTATAAGCTCCCCTGTATTAACACGAGTACTTGGAAACCCCTGAATAAATGAATCGGTATATTCTTTTAAAATAGAAATGAGTTTCTCTTTATCATCTCCAATTACGTCAGTATCAATATCATTAAAATGTATTTTACTAATAGATTCGAGTTTATTACATGCATTAATCAGTTTACTTTTAGATAAGCTAAAATTATTTGAAGTTATATTTACATCAAATCCTTGCCCAAGAATTTCACGACCAATTAATATGTCACATTTTAAATAATCATCCGCAATAACATGAAAAAGTATCTCTAACGTATGGCTATTAATAGTTATTTCAGACAAAATTTGTATCGTAAAGTTCACGCTAACATTTCCAATACCCTTAAGAATTATTAATTTATTTTCCCTCTTTCCCGCGATCCTAGTCGCAATACTTTCTTTAACCAATGAGCATTCCGCTCCTGAATCGAACCAAAATGAAAACGACTCACCACGATGTATTAAGGAACCTGACGAAGCTGCCACTGTGCAGAAATCGACTCGTCGCTCTCTAAATTCCTTGCTTCCTTGATCCTTCATGCTGCTGGCCGTAGATTGACATTTGGAAGCGATATGTCCAGTTCTCCCACACTTGTAGCAGGTAACAGGCTTGTTGTGCATTGGAATATGTCTAACAGCTACCTGATTGTTTGGTGATGACTCCGGTTTCCTCTGATTTGCCGTTGAGAGACAATTTGTACTCTTGTGCCCCATTTTCCCACATGAATGACACTTAATAGGCACAGCCGACTTAAATTTCTTGAAATCAGAAGACGATCGCTCATCTTGCGACGATGTAGGTCTCTTGCGCGTGTAAGAAAAAGCCTTTAACTCTTTCTGTAGTTGAATACGGGTCTTGACGTCTGTGGTGAACGCCAAACGTTGAAGACGACTATCAAACTGAGAGTTATGCGCAAGAACAACTGATACTGCAATTTCTTCCGCAGTTAAATTTTTCCATTTTGACATGAGTGACGCCAGGAGACGACTCGAGTAAGATGCTAAGCACTCACCGTCTTTTGGACGACTATTTTGCAGATTAATTAAAGTTGCTGCTGATGTCTCCACTCCGGCAAACCTTGTAATGAAAAGATCTTTGAAATCAGTCCAGGTTATCCCAGGGTAACACACTTGAGATAACCAAGTAGACGCAGATCCTTGAAGAGCTTCACTTAGTGCAATAACTAACGAACTACCTTCTAGAGGACGTTCCACTAAACACATATCCACTGTCGCGCACCAAGCACACGAATCCGCGTTTGAATTTTCCGGGTTAAATTTCGGTAGTGAAATACTACGACTCGGTGACACTGGTTTTGTCATAGACTTTATTAACTCTACAAGACTTTGGTTTTGCATTTCCAAAAGCAGTTTAAATTGCTCAGAAGAAAATGCAGCAGATGATCCTGATCCCACTTCTGATATCGGAGGAAGAGTGGTTCGGGCATCGTTAGGGTCCTTTGGATCATTATCAGCCATCTTTATTTATTTTTACAATAATCAAATATAATAAAGACTTTGATTTAAAATATAACGTACACTAACTCGTACAAATAATAAATTTAATTACAAATATTCTACTGCGATTGATATAACAGTTAAAGACGTTTTGGGAATAAGACCGAGAACGAATCCGGGGTCAGCAGGATGTATGCGATCCTTACTTGATCAATGCTCAACGAGAACTACTCTCCCAAGTACCCTAAGTACTTATT
Organism: Cotesia typhae; assembly: GCF_013202065.1. Taxonomy (NCBI): domain Eukaryota; kingdom Metazoa; phylum Arthropoda; class Insecta; order Hymenoptera; family Braconidae; genus Cotesia; species Cotesia typhae. The sequence continues at coordinate 402,417 of NW_027423757.1, read as the reverse complement.
CACTCAAAAATTATTTCGACAGCCCTCATTGTCTGTCGATATTTCTAACTATATACTTTTTACTTCTATCCTGTGACCTCGGCTACGTTTGGTGACCATTGTCACTCCGGACTTAAGCCCATCGTTATAACCATAAAAAATATAACTTGCTTAAATCATAAATAATATCTAAATATTCTATGCTTTACGATTTTGCTTAAAATTAACAGACAAACTAAAATATTGGGAATTTCCAATCTCTGGGAAAACCCAGCTCGATATTATCTCCGACATATATATATATATATTTATATATATATATATATATATATATATATATATATATATATATATATATATATATATATATATATATATATATTGTGACGTTATTTTAACGACCGGGGTCTATGTAAAATGAACGTCACTAGCACCAACGAATTTTTTATGTAATTTTAAGCCGATATTTCAAGACCAAATATCATAGAAAATAAATTTTGAGGATTAAAGATAAATGTTTGTGAGATAAGTGAGTGTTGATGCAGAGTAACGAAGCGTTATAGTTTTAGAGTGAATTTAGAGAATTAATGTTACAATTTAAATTTTGGAATTGTTAAGAGTAGAGTCAGTTTTTAGAGTCAAGTTTTGAAAAATATTAAGGTCAAGTCATTTAAGAGTTTTATTGAGTTATTGTGAGTTTTGACTTTTGGATTTAGAATTTTGAGTTTTGAGGTTGAGTTCTGAATTTTTAGTTTTGGGTTTTGAGGTTGCAGAGGACGTGGGTAAGTCAGCGTTATCGTAGAGCGGGACTATAAGTCACCCGGTTTCGTTTGACGTTAGACGCCAGTCTAACCCTTTGAGACTTCCAGGTGGAATGCCTAACTCTGGTTGAGATGCCAGTACTCCGACGTAGAGAAACATGACGAAAGCATATGGGATCAGTTTAAGTTACGTTTATGTTTTATAATAAGTTTTCGTTTAAGTTACGTTTTGAGTTTCGTTTTTGGTTTCGATCCAAGCCGTAGTAAGTTCCTAGAGAGCATCCACCAAAGGAATATACGTACTCAGAGCCTTAATTGTTTGATTAACGATTAAAATATTTGGGAAATAATTGATTATAGAGATTTTAGTTTGTGAGTGAGTCACGTTTAAGAGTCGAGCTTGGGACTTCGTAGAGTTTAGTCGCAACAGTTGTGTCTGAGAGTTGCCACTGGTCACTTCAGGTGATCGGACGTGCGTACCGTTTCAGTTCCAGGTTAAGATTTTAGTCTTTTGCGTTTTATTTTGGGCTCCAGAAGTAAATATAGAGTTCATGAAATAGTTGAAAATAAAATAAAAAGTTACTCAGCATCGACATTGTTTATATCAGGTATGAGATCGCTTAATTTATTGTAATTTGAGCGTTAATAATTGAGTTCTTGATCATCAGATATTAGATAGCCATTCTATAGAATACTTTTGTGTTGTAAATAATTTAGAGTCCGTTAACAGATTTATTTGAGAATATTATTGAAGTTGTCTGTATTTATTTATTCATTTGAAATTATAATACTAAGATTTATTTATTTATTTGTTTAATTTTGTAAGAGTAAGAGTCTGTAACATGACTATAGCGTTATCTGTAGTTAGCTGTACGGTTCCAATAATTTTGTCCTTATGATCTACTTTGTTATTTAAGATTAAGTTTTTGTTGAATAAATAAGGATTTTGTTGAGCATAAATTTTTGGTACTGCGAATAAAATCATTGCAATCATGGATCCACTCTCTACTCGAATCACGCTCTCTCTTCACAAACCGGCACACTGAGCAACCCCGAGGTATCCCATTGTCTTTCCAGTTTTTGGTTCTTTGGTCTATATTTTGTTAAGTTTTGTGTTTCCGATTAAGTTTACGTTTTGCCTAGTTTTGATCATTTCTAGCGAATAAAAATTATCTGATTACGTTTTCACTGGTTTGGTAATTCCAGTGATTAGAAATTACCTGGCGCCCTATTTTCATTGAGACCAGAGAATGAAAATCGGAAAGATACCGAATATATATATATATATATATATATATAAACCAATGATATTTTTGGAACTTACTTTACTAATTATGACGTATGATAGTAAAATCAGGTGAAAATTCCACCATGAGGGCTAATGCAATAGTTAGATTCCTAACGAAATCTACTTAAAAAGATGACAGATCTTGTATTTCCACGTTTGTATAAGCCCGAGAAAAAATGATCAGACCCGATCAAAAATCAAAAAGTACCGTGTATGATCTCAAGTAACATTGATTTTAGACAAGACTTTTTGGCCAGATAGTTACACAAGCCCTGGACACAGAATTGGACAATTCTTCAGCCACACGGAAAGATTAGAACCCGACTGAGTCTGGTGCAGAACACGAACCCGTCTGGTTCTAATCTTTCCGTGCAGACAGTTAACAAAGATTATTTGTCCACACTGGCGGCAGACTTAGACGAGATTTTAAATTTATTTATTCATTTTGGTCCTAGTATTTTTCAACCACTAGACCGGGAATCTAGAAGTTTAGAGGGACAAGTTTTACTAATAAAATTATGATTCAAATTATTTAATAGATAGAGTATATTGTTGAATACGAATTTAGTTTTATTTGTTGCATTACTTGCAAAATTTCATCTGATAGTAAATAAACATTCAAAATTACGTGGCAGAATTACAGAAAGATAATACCTGAAGTTGTTTCTTTGACTCACATGGTTACTTTTATTAATTATTTCTGTCACTATTTATTCATAAATTATTATTTTATTCTTATGCAGTAGTAAATTTAATTTGTTCAATGAATTTAACCCAAATATTATGCAATAGGATCAGTAAGTGAAGCGAAGATAAAAAACTTATTCTAGAAGAGTAGGCGAGATTCCTACCAGGTAAAGGCTGTGCTGACAACATCTTTATTATGCTCAGTCTCCATCAAATGCAGCTGAGGTTCAACAGTATGTCAGCCTACATTTTGTTCATCGCCTTTAACAGAGCATTAGATTTAGTTCCTCATAGAAAACTCTGGCATACACTGACGAAGCTTGGTCTCAGCTCTAAAATCATCAAATCCTGAAACTACTTTACGACAATGCTCAAATAAAGATCGGAATCAACGGTCATTTGTCCAACCCAATTGATGTGTCAATGAGTGTACTGCAAGGGGAGGTACTTAGCTCATTACTATTTACTTTATATCTGTCAGACTTGATTTCCTATTTAGAAGAACATGGATTAGAAGGAATATCTCTGAAAATTTCTTTAGCAATACTTCTCTTATTATATGCAGATACCACTGCGATGCTCTTATGTTCAGTTATGCACATGCAAAAAGCCCTCAGAAATTTTGAAACTTACTGTAAGTTAAATGAGATGCAGGTCAATATTTCAAAGACAAAAGTACTACGAGTCAGTGAAAATGGTAAATGCAAGAAGAAATGACCGGTATTCCAGTTCAACGGCAAAACTATTGAATTAATTAAATTATACACCTACCTAAGAGTAATTTTCACATCTAGTGTCGTGGGGACCCACACAGCAATAATGCCATAAGTAGAAGTAAAATTTCCACCAGCACGGCCCTTTCAATTTTAACCAAATTAAGAGTTGATTCATGGACTGGAAAAATAAAGGTACACAATAGCCTAGTACGTAACACTCTACTCAACCAGGCTCATATATGCTGCCTCAGGCCTGGCTTTTTAGAAATGCTAGAAGCCGCCCACTCGGACTTCTTCAAAAAGTTGTTACCTGTTCCTAAATGCACGCCAGGCTATACCCTAAGGACTAAGTTAAGCATCTATCACATCGCTATCAGCGTGTTACAAGCAGCTCTAAGCTGGGTAATCAAAATACTTGACCTCAAATTTCACCTTCTGCCGAAAATTTGCCTTCATCGTTTAACCAAACTGCAGAAGTTCCGAGGTAGTTCAAAAATGTATAATTGGATTCAGCAACTCAGAGATTTACTCATACTAGTTAATGAGGATAACTTGCTGGACAATCTTAATACTGAGCATTAGATAAGGCGCAAAGATAAAGTCTTGAGCAAATTTCGTCTGCACCTAACTCGTGTTGATCGAGAGCGATATTCATGTTCCAGTGCATGTCAAGTGATATATTACTCATACCTCTTTTCGAGACTCTTCCAGAGCTTACATCGAGAATCCCCCAACACTTAAGCAAGCCTATATTTCAACTAAGACTGGCTAGCAAGTACGCCTGCTTTGTATCCATTAACAACGAGACAATTATTTCATCACTTCTCAAAGACTGCCTGTTTAGAAACTGTGGGAGCAAGGAAACAATATTGCATTTTCTAATCCAATATCCAATGTATGAAAATCTCAGAAATCATATCTGGAAAACAGAAACCCAACAGGGCTCTGATAATGACAAACTGGGCTAATTGCTTGCCGTGACGTAGAAACCCAACCTCAAAATTTTATATGAGTTTCTCCAAGGATGTCTTATTCTACGCAATTCTTATTTCTAATTTTTGACTTGATAAAAATAAAAAAAAATGTGGTTGAAGATAACACGTATTTAACAGCTCGAATATAAACTCAACATGTGATTTCGATAAACTAATGTAATCAATTAAATATTAAATTATATGTCTGTATTTTTTCTTCGATAAAACTTTTCTTCCAGACTAAAGAAAAACTCATTTACTGCATAATTAATAATTTACTAATGCATTACATGCTAAGTATTTACTTCATTCAGGCAAAAATTTTAAACCTTAATCCTCTAACGCTTCTGGGTGTTTCCCCCACTCTTAGTGAAACGCCTTCTCCTACATTTACTTTACACGCTCCCTACTCCAGTGCCATGCGGGTCTCTAAGGGCCATTTCAGCGTTAAAGGGTTAACATACAATTTAATGTTTCTCGAAGTTAGAGAACACCCTTAGTGATCGTTCGAGAAAATTCAACGGCGAAGTGCTATATTGAGCAAATTTTAAAGCCAACTATTCTGGCTAGAAGACAACATCTGAGATCATTTATTCTGATGCAGGATATCTCACGCCCGCATACGGCCAATATCACAAAGCGCTTTTATGCACGGGACCACATCACATTGCTGCGACACTCGACAATGGGTCCAAATTTCAATCCAATTGAAGATGTTTGGGACATCCCTGATTAAGAAATCTAATTTGAAATGATTTAAAAGCATCGGATTTTAACATTATATAGATATACAATTAACATGGAGGTAATCATTTCAAATCATCTTTCTGAATCAGGGATAGGCCATCGATTGTGCAGGGAATATCCAAACTTGCAGATATGTGTTAAAAAAAATTTTCGAATGCTCAATGTACACATTTATTTCAATTATCAAACTTGTAAATCAATAATAAATGCACAACCATATTTGAATCAATTAATGACATCAAACGTGATCATGTCTGTTTATATAGGGTCATGTTTGAAGAGTAGCGATGTGAAATGACCGTCATTTCGAGTTTTGGTCACAACACGGTCCGTCGACGATCTTGAGACTGACAGACTTTAATGACCGCCTTTTTCGCCAGCGAAATGACCGTCACAGTTTTTGGTCTATGTCAGTCATTTCATGACCGTTAGATAGATATTTTCTGTCACAAATTTGGTCAGTCACATCTAGCTAGATGAACTAGATAACAATTTGTGACCGTCATGGAATTTTCGTTACAAATTTCAGCTTGGTCACAAATTTGGTCAGTCACATTTAGCTAGATGATTCCAGACGGTTTTCTTGAAAAAAAATTTTTTTTGCTATTTAGAAACTTAACTATTGAATTAGACAGTTAAATAAAAATTTTATGGATAAATAATAAGAATCATCAAAAAGAAACATCTTAATATAGTTAGTGCTTTACTCAAAAGTCGGAAGATGTCGCCATGATTGTAACGGTCCGTCATTTATAAAATGGTCAGCAGACAGTCCTGTGACCGTGACGTGACGGTCAAAAAAAGACCTGACGGTTAGGCTCACATCACTCATGAAGAGGCATGATCACACATGTGATCAGGCTTCAAGTATTCAACGCTTCAGACATAATCATGCATGGGCAGATATGATCATATCTAAACATTTTTTCCAAAACTGTCCGAATCTTTTTTTTTTGGGTTTGTTCAAATATATAGCCGAAAAATCTTGTTCAAAGCCAATACTACTAGGGTTAGTCATTCTAGGAATTCTTTAAGATTTATGTGTATATATACATATGTGTATATATTCATAAAAGAATCTACCCATAAAATAAAATACTGAAATCTAGCCTGTAAAAAAATAGCTAGTAATGATATTCATAAATAATCAAATAAGTAGAAATATTCCACGTATAGAAATGGTTAAATTATTCAAAACTGTAAGTAAAGTGCAATCAGTTCTTTTTATTTATCTGAACCTACAAGTAATTCGTTTATTGTAAGAATATTACCTCCCGGGAAAAAATGATCAGACCTGACCATACCTGTTCATGTATGACCAGACCTGAAATTAGACATGATCGTGCCTGATCAGGTCTACCCATGCATGTTCATGTCTGAAATGTTAAATACACTCAGGCCTGTTCATGCCTGATCAGGTCTGTCCATATCTGTTCATGTCTCAAGTGTTGAATACGTTCAGGCCTGGCCATGCCTGTTCATGTATCGCCATGCCTGTTCATGTATCACCATGTCTGTTCATGTATGATTAGACCTGAAATTGAACCTGATCAGGCCTGTTCATGTATGATCAGGTCTGAAATTAGACCTGTTCATGCCTGCTCATGTCTGAAGCGTTAAATACGCTCAGGCCTGATCATACCTGACCATGTTTGATCATGTCTGATTTCGCTTAGAAAAAGATTAAAACTTAAATGTTATTTTCAGCCTGGAAAAAAAAATTTTATAGAACTACAGACTGCAGTTCTATTTTTAAAATCAATTTGTTCCGTATGACGCATCAATTTCTATACCCTTATTAATTTTTAATGTACAACTTTAATTGAAAATATCGGCTTATATATAAGCATAAAGTTTTTGAATTTCCATGCCAAAACAATGACTTTTAACGCAATGACACAAAATTTTTTGCTGTGTTCCAGGGAATACGCAAAAACAAGATTTTGAGTAAAAGTTTGAGTTTGATTGCGTTCAAATACCAAAATATATCAATTGATATCGATAGGCGATAAGTCCTTTCAAGGTGTCTGTTATTAACTTAAGCTACGCCTTGGTTCATTGCAGTAGTATTAAAGATTGCTGAATTGTAGAACACACAGATAATTATTAGTTACCTATACGTTTTAAATAAGAAAAAAAACTTTTAAATTAAAAGAAAACAACAAAATTATAATTCTGGAATAAACCTTAAAGAAATTTTTTGAAGTTGTACTTCTTTTGGCGCGTTTGGATGAGAGTGAATTCATGACCTGCGCGCGCACGATGTCCCAAAAAAACGACATGATGAAGTTGGCTACAGAATAGAATTAATAATATATATTTCTTTAAATGACTCACTTAACTTATAAGTAAGGAAACTGAATATACAGTACTTAGTACAGTATATTCTGTTTTAGTTACCACAACCCTCTTGTCACTCACATACCGATTCAATTGTTACCAGAAGAACCTATGGATATAGCTTAGTTAATTTAAAATATTTAAAACATAAAGAGCTTGCACTTTATAAATTTCGACAATCACTCTGACAACACCTCGATTAAGAAATGAGCACACTGTCCCCGTTCTGTCCACGTTCTGCCAAATTTGCATTTTTAGACCAATAACAAAATTTAACTCCCTTCCGAAAATCGCGATCCGGGTGTATAAAACCATCAAACACCACAGATCACTTGTTCAGTCTTTTATTAAAGAATCCGAGGGAAAGTATCATCGTAGAACCTGTGTGGGTCCATGTACCGCGTTACGTACGAGGCAGTGTAAAGCACTAGGTCACTCACACAAACTTTTAAATCCATCATTGTCTTTTGATTCTTTAAATTATAACTTCTACGAACCGCGCCAGTGTGCTCTTCGAGCTGTATCGAGGGCCCCGTTATCCGTAGTGATATCTTTATCTAAAATTATAACATTTCTATCTATTATATATTTAACGGCGGATATAAGTGTCTGCCGGAGTCGTTACTCCGGTTACGAACTCATAATTAAAACACTGTAAAACATAGAAATGAGTGCAATAGTGTACATTGAGTGCGTCTAGCCCATAGGGCAAATAATAAAATGAACTATAAAACTAGAACTTCTTGTTCACTTCATTCTAAATTAAGATTCTGAACCTCTTCAACTACACCGATCTCTGCTACGAGAGAAGAAGGAGAAATCATTCCAGGATCTACCGATCGACCAATTCAAATTCAGATGAGCTAGAAAATTTATAAAGGACGACTATGAGTTCAGTATTTGTTACCGACTTCCCTTTAAATTCGCCGTTGGAACTCCTGGTTACCGGGAGGCGTTCGAAATCCAAAATAAAAATAAAACTCTTGTAGCTTCTCTACAAGAGAAAATCTATCTAAAACATGTCCGAGCCTCCTCAAGGCCCATTGTACTAATTAATTATTTAATTATAATCAATCCAAACATAACAAGCCACATGTAAATGGAGCGAAAAAAATACATAGCCGTTTTAAATAAATAACTCTGATATATCATAAATTATTAATAATGAATAAATTAGACATAGTTAACTTCCTTAACTGTAAAGATAAGTCATGTATGAAATTTAAATTACTTGAAGTAGTTTGAAAGATACCTCTAAAGTAAAGATGAGTTATATGGTGTGAAAATTTCTACTATAATGTTGATTATATGTAAATTAATGCTAAATTAATTTTCATAAAAAATTTTATCTTTGGAGACGCTAAAAAATTATGAACGCATTTTTTCATGAATTAAAATTGCTTTTTCAATTTAAAATATTGTATCAATTTTTATTATCACTGGAAGTAGGAATTTTGATAAAATAAAATTAAACTCAGCTGTTTTAGAAAGATAAAATGCGCTTATAATTTTGTCGCGAATTTATGTTATTCTAATTACATATATATAAAAAATAATTGTTTGTTTCATAATATTCATATGACAAGCATGTAACTATTGATAACTGTTGAGAAAGTGTATAAATAAATAAATAATAGTTTAACTTGAAACACAAAAAACAGTTTGATTTTAATATTTTATATAATTAAAAAAAAAAAAAAATTACTTTATAAAGAAAAATAAATCATTTCTCATTGAATAAGGGATTTTTTGTTTTATTTTAGTAATTAATATTTACATATTTTAATAAACGGAAACAATAAATATTTTCAAGAAGAATTATTCTTATTTAGTATAAAAAGGTTTTGTTTGAATTAGATATGTAATTTAAATTTCCTCCACCGCCAGTTATCTAACAAAATTTACCTTACCGACAGCTAATTTTTTAATTATGACTTAGAAGACAGATCAATTGTCGTTCTTTTGTAATGTTTCATGGGTTACAGTTTAATTTTTTTCATAGATATGATATTTAAATGTTTTAATGTGTGTATTTTATTACATAGAATTTACTATGATTTGACCTATATTAAGTGTTGTGTATGAAGTATTAGATGTATATAACTTGTTAGAGAGCAAGTTACTTTTTGAATTCCTTTACAATTATTACATTGGCTACATTTCCATTTGGATCACTCATGTGGCGGTACTGGCAGAGCAGTCACGCCTCTAGTGGCAGACCCTCAACCAAAAACGCCTCAACACCGCCAAGCGCCAATAACGAGAACTTCTCAACGTACTGTAGATCACACACACACACACACACACAGGAAAATCTCTCGCGCAATATACCACCACAGCTGTGGCAGCCAAATAACTTAATTAACCTAATCAAAGTCTATTAAATAATAATTAATTATTTAAGTATATTTTGTTGAATAATAAATAAACAATTATCATCGTATCACTTTGGTGCAATTATTTTAGTATAGTGCATTCCCTTTGAATCCACAATTGGTGACCCCGACGTGATCAAAGTGATCGAAACGCGGTTATACATGGCATCCCGCCAAAAAAACAATACCGCAAATTAAACCGACGCGCAATTAACTATATCGCAATAAAAAAGTTATAAAATTAAACAACTGCAAAAAAAAATAATAAAAATGGTTGTTCATCCCTCACCCGAAAAAAAAAACAGGGAACACTAGAAGGAAGTTATTGGGATACGATGCCCAAGGAAATCCTGTCTAAGAGAATGACGATACCATCGTTCTGGACAACGCAAGTTCCCAAGAAATTCTCAAGAGCTTGGAAATAGACGGCAAGCAAGACGACAACACCAATACGGGCACAAAGCCGAAGATCCAGATACCACCAGGTAAACAAACGGTAACATACCTACTTAATCCGCCTCTTTACAGCAGCATGTTACGTCCGGACCCACAATACAACGTAGCCCGGCCAACGCTGCCAGCATTCTGCAAAACCCGCCCTGATCTCCGGTTTGTAATGGCGGAAGCAGAATTTTTCACCTGCAACATTCACGACGATCGAATCAAGTACTTCACGGTCATCAAGGCCTTGGATTCCGAGACGATCGAGCAATTATCCGACTTGATTCGACAAGTGCCAGTCGCAGATAAGTATGAAACTCTCAAAAAGACTGTTATTGCACGACTTTCTGACTCTAGGAAAAAGCAGGTTAATAAATTACAACGAGAAGTCAAGCTCGACGGTAAAAAACCGACCCAACTTCTCCGACAAATGCGGGAACTAGCCAATGGATACATCGACGATACCATCCTGCAACAACTATGGCTTGAGCGGCTTCCAGCACAGATACAACCGTATCTGATAACTTCAAGCACACTACCGCTTGACGCGATTGCCGAGTTCGCTGACCGATTTTGCGACATGTCGCCGAAAACCCAGGTAATGGCCACGTCAGGTAAAAATTATGCATCTAATCCTCTGCTTGCAGACAGCCAATTGCAGAAAACACAACAGTCGGCTGACCAAGAGACAAAGGACATCAACGAGTTGAGAATTCAGCAACTCAACACAGAACAACAACTCCAGCACCTCGCTTCGCAACAGCAGCAAATCCAACAGCAACTTGCTCAACTACAACTGACTTTGCAGTCACTTCAAACAAGACATCGATCACGATCAAGGTCAACTACGCCGAATAGAAACGGCATTTGCTATTTCCACACCAAATTCGGGGCAGAAGCTCGTAAGTGCACTATGCCCTGCAAGCTCTCCGGGACTTTAAAACTTACGCCGCCGGAAAACTAATATCACTGTCGTCGGTCGGAGCCGTCGGCGACAGTACTGTAACTCAACCACGTGAGCTCCGTCTTCCTGTCTTCGACATAACCACACAATTAAAATTCCTCGTCGACTCTGGTTCGGTGGTATCTATCCTGCCAGCCAGCAAATTTCGGAAAAACCGCAACCCGGATATTCTCACCCTGTACGCGGCAAACTCATCAGAAATCACCACACGTACGGAACTGAAACCATTGATGTCAACCTTAATCTACGACGACAATTCCCCTGGTCATTCATCATCGCAGATGTACCAACACCAATAATCGGGGCAGACTTCCTAGCACACTACAACTTATTAATTGACATAGCAAACTGTCAATTAATTGATTCAACGACGCAACTAGCAGTCAGAGGCGAAACGGGACCAACTGAACACTACAACATATCAACTGTCAGTTCACTGATTCCGTCCAGATACGCCGAACTCCTCAAACAGTACATTAACATCACCAAACCACTCAGCAGACCGTGTATGAGCAAAAAAGGTTATTCACACCGAATCATCACACATGGTCCGCCACCAACAGCTAGACCACGCAAACTGGATGGTGAAAAGGCCACAGCAGCCAAAAACCAAATCCAAGAACTACTCGACACCGGTATAATCAGACCATCTAGCAGTCAATACGCTAGTCCCATCCACATGGTCTCAAAAAAGGACGGAACCTGGAGAATGTGCGGCGATTATCGTCAACTGAATGCTATCACTGAACCTCTCGTCACCTACTACCCGTCACCTCTCATCTCGGACTTATTTCCACGTTTGGTCCACAACGTCTTCTCCAAGATCGACGCGGAAAAAGCCTATCTGGGTATACCCATGCATCCAGATGATATCGAAAAGACGGCCATCATCACTCCTTGGGGACTCTATGAATACCTTGGTATGCTCTATGGCCTCAGAAACGCTGCCCAAACATACCAACGCCACGGCGATTCAATAATCCGCGACCTCGACTTCGTATTCCTCTACGTCGATGACTACCTGGTATTTTCAGACAACGAGGAAGACCACGAAGAGCACGTGCGAATTCTTTTGGACCGATTAAATCAGCACCACGTTACAATCAATGTAAAAAAATGCCGCTTTGCTCAACCTCAGATCGACTTCCTCGGGTACACGATCACTGCTGACGGGTACACACCTAAAGCTGACCGAGTTGAAGCAATTAACAATTACCCAAAGCCAGAAACGATTGTCGAATTAAGACGATTCTTGGGAATGGTCAATTATTATCACCAAAGCATTCCGAACTCAGCACAACTTCTTTTGCCTCTTAACAGCTACCTCAAGGAATCCAAGAAGAATGATAAAACCAAGATCATCTGGAACACCGAGGCGGAGGAAGTTTTTAACAAGTGCAAAGAACAACGCGCGACAACAACATTGCTGACATTCCCATCGTCCCGAGACCCGATGGTACTAACTACGGATGCATCATCAACGGCTATCGGTGCCAAACTAGAACAGCTAGATGACAATAAGTGGAAACCTATTGGTTTCTTTTCGCGCAAGCTCAGCGCAACTGAACAACGGTACAGCACATACGATCGAGAACTTCTCGCAGTCTTCGCAGCTGCTAAATACTTTCGCCACCTCCTGGAATGCAGACGTGTAGTCATCAAGACTGACCATAAACCGCTGACATATGCATTCAAACAGAAGCCTGACAAATTGTCAGAACGCCAAGTCCGCCAACTTGACTTCATCTCACAGTTGACAACCGACATAGTCTATGTCAAAGGTGATGAAAACATCGTAGCAGATGCACTCTCCCGAATCAACGCAATTGACATGCCATCAACTCTCACTCATCAAGTCATACACCAAGCACTACAAAACGATGACGAGCTAGAGGACCTAATCCAAAACTCAACATCGTTAAAGCTCCAGAAACTCACAATTGATGGTATCGATGTGTACTGCAACATAACCTCCGGTATTGTTAGACCATACTTACCTCGGACACTTCGGAAGACGGCATTCAACGTCGTTCACAGTCTCTCTCATCCGAGCGGAAGAACAACGTCGAGAAATCTACGGGAAAAATTCATTTGGCCCGGTCTCCGCAAAGACGCCACTGCCTGGTCAAGAGAATGTCTTGCATGCCAACGCGCCAAGGTGCATCGCCACAATAAGACCAAACCGAACCACATCGATGTTCCTGACAGCCGTTTTAATCACATACACATAGACATCATCTTCCTGCCTAAGGTAAATGACTATTCTTATTGTCTAACAATAATTGATCGATTTTCCAGATGGCCAGTTGCAATACCAATAAAAGATATGACGGCTGAAACGGTCACCAACGCCCTTTACAAGCACTGGATATGTCATTACGGCACTCCTGTGCAAATCACGACGGACCAGGGCACGCAGTTTGAGTCAGCCTTATTCCAAGCTTTGGCACAGCTCGTAGGAGCGAACAAGACACGAACAACTCCGTATCACCCACAATCGAACGGAATCGTTGAAAGGATGCACAGAATACTCAAAGCTGCTCTAATGTGTTCACCTAAACCAGGGCTGTCCAAACCATGGCCCGCGGGCCGCATGCGGCCCGCGGCTTGTTTGATTGCGGCCCGTAGAACCTTTTTTAACTGACTTCAAAAAAAGTCCGGTTTCCAAAATTAACAAGCAAATTATTTTTCTTGCATCAAAATCGAATGTTTTGGGTATGTTCGATTACGTTGCTCACATCACTATTCACTCGAGAATTCGGGGAATTCCCCAAACGCAAGATACGTGTATCTACTACCGCGCATCGTTCATTGGGCATTTGTTTGTCACTTGTCATTCAACGCGACGAAAGTCTTGATTACGCAAGGTTACTCTCAGGTTAAAGACTTTAACATTATTTTAAAGTTTGTTCGCTTTGTGTTTGCGTATAAAAAACTTTTAACCTCATCATGTCTACAAAGAAGAGGAAGTTAAGTGAAGAAAAACGTTCATTCAATGAGAAATGGGAGTTAGACTACTTTATTTCCAACAATAACAATAAAATTCAGTGTTTGATTTGTATGCAAGTTTTATCTGTAAGTAAAGAATATAATGTTAAGCGACACTATACTTCTTTACATGAAGAAAAGTATAAAAAACATGTCGGTGAAGCAAGAAAAGTTATGGTGGCTGAGTACAAAAAAAAACTAATATAGCAAACAAGTATGTTTTCAAAAGTAAGTACTGAAAATGAACAAAGCTTGGCTGCTTCATATGAAGTTTCATTACAATTAGCCAGAGCTAAAAAACCATTTAGTGATGGAGCTTTAATAAAAAAATGCGCAGTTGAAATGGCTAAACGCTTTATGCAGCCGAAATTAGCGGAAAAGTTTGAATCTGTTGCATTATCTCACCAAACGGTGGCGCGACGAATAGAGGACATGGGTAATTATATTACGAAAAGTTTATGTGATTACTTTGTAGATTGCGAATATTATTCAATATGTTTGGATGAAAGTACCGACCAGACCGATGTCAGTCAATTAATAATCTTCATACGTTGCATTTCCAAAGATTTTACAATCACGGAAGAAATGCTGGATTTAATACCATTTCATGGAACAACTAAAGGCAGTGATATATTTGAAGCAGTTAACAAAACTATTGTAGAATATGGAGGATTTCGTAAGTGTTCTTGTATTGTGACCGACGGGGCAAAAGCTATGACCGGAAAAGTGACAGGATTTGCGGGACTTCTAATACAAAATGGCATTGATTGCCCGTTGTTCCATTGTATCATACACCAAGAAGCCTTGTGTGGAAAATCGTTGCGTCAAATGAATGCTATGAAAGTTGTTATAAGGATAACCAATTTGATTAGAGGTGGAAACAGATCATTGACACATAGAAAATTTAGAGACTTCTTATGTGAAATCGATGCAAACTATGGAGATTTACTATTGCATTCAGAAATCAGATGGCTAAGTGCTGGCCAGTGCTTGCAACGCTTTTTTGCCTTACGAAAAGAAATACCTTTATTTCTAAAAAATGAGATATCGTCTGACACTTCTGAACTACAAGATAAAATGCGAGATCCTCAGTTTCTGGCTGATCTTGCGTTTTTAACTGATATGACGCAACATTTGAATGAGTTAAATTTAAAATTGCAAGGTAAAAACCACAATATAGCCAACCTGTATGGAAATGTGAATGGATTCAGAAATAAACTTAAATTGTTCAAGACGTCTCTACAACAAGATGATTTTTCTTTTTTTCCAAGTTGTAAAGAACATTATTTAGAGATGAAAAATTTTGAAGAATGTAATTTCTTGGACCACCTCAAATACATGGACGAAATAATCGTCGAATTTGAGCGGCGTTTCGCAGATTTTGAAAAAATTGAGAGTGATATAGCACTCTTCACTCAACCATTAACAATCGCAGTTGAGACTGTAAACATTGATTATCAACTGGAACTGTGTGATCTGCAATCAGACCCCTTTTACAAGGGCAGAACAGAAACAGGCATTGATTTTTTTAAACTCCTCGCTGAACGTTTCCCGAAACTGACGAATTTCGGACAAAAAATGGGCTCGATGATAGGCAGTACCTACCTTTGTGAAAGTGCATATTCGACAATGAAGTTTATTAAGTCTAAATACAGGTCTTCATTGACAGATACTTCACTTAAGGGGCACACCTAGTGTGAAATTTCGAAAAAGTCGATTTTTTTTTTTTCATATTTCGGTAGATTACACCTTTAAAAATAACATATTAAAATTTCAAATCGATATATCAAATAGTTTTTGAGTTATAACATTTTAAAGAGCAGCCGCTCGGCAGCTAGAGTGTCATTAGCTGCGAGACGTACCTGAAGTATTGTTCAGAGTCTACTGTCTCTTCTAGCCCCTATAACACGATTCCAGTTTCTATTGTTGGCTCTCAGGTATACAAAAATATATCATTATAATAATTTCTACAAATTTCTAGAAATTTTTCGTTTACTGCCACGTAAATTATTTTCGGAGCCAGACACATTTAGTCTCATTGTGATCGTTGTATCGAGCGCATCATAATTTTACACGTGCTATTTTCTTGAAAATGAGTGATCAATCTTCATATTCAAATAAAAAAGGAACTCACAATGTTCCTAAGCATCGATCAATTGCGAAAAAACGCAAGTTTACCGGAAATAGATTTACATTTGAGCAATCTACTGCGAATACCAGTACGTCCGCAGAAAAGTTATTACAAAATAATGACAATAATGTTGTGATTGACCCATCTCATGGATATTGTATTTTGCAATTTTTATCAGTTTTTAGTGCAATTAGTAATTTAGTGGTGTGTAAAACCTGTCAAAAAAGTTACTTTCAATCAAGCAAGTTCAAGAGGCCTAGGGTTCAAAATTGCTATTATTTGTGAATGTGGCAATTCGTATATTAATTCTGGACCAATGATTAATAACGCATTTGAAATAAATAAACGTATTGTTGCTGTGATGCGTCTATTGGGCATCGGAATAAATGGGATAAATTTTTTCTGTGGATTAATGGATTTAGCATGCAAATTTTACGACCAAACTTTTGCGGGATGTTTTACGAATTTACAGATTGCAGCCGAAACTGTTTGTAAGCTCAGTATGCAGCAAGCTATAAATGAAGAAAAAGAGCTTACATTAAAGAAAGAAAATTCGGAGACAAATTTGACTGTTAGCGACGATGGTACCTGGAAAAAACGTGGCCATACTTCCCGTTTTGGAGTAGTTACGCTGGCAGGAAAATACAGCAAGAAAATTCTTGATTCATGCGTAAAATCTACATATTGTCAGAGTTGTGTTTTTGGAAGAAAAAAAAAAGATAGCGAACCTGAAGATTATGAGGAATGGCTATCATTACACGATGAAGAATGTGATGCCAATCATAAAGGATCTGCCTCAAAAATGGAAGTGGATAGTATAAAAGACATGTTTGGTCGTTCCATTAGTAAATATGGTGTAAAATATACCCGCTATATTGGTGATGGTGATAGCGCTACCCACAAAGGACTTATAGATTTGAATCCTTATGATATTCCTGTTGCTAAATTGGAATGCTATCTACATGTGAAAAAAAGAATAGGAACACGTTGCCGAAGTGTAAAGAACATTAATAAGAAATTAGGAGGAAAAAGTTAAACATCACAAAAGTTAACTGTAAATTTTATAAATAAACTCCAAAAATATTATGGTTTAGCAATTATGAGGAATCAAGATAATGTAGATGAAATGTATAAAGCAATCTGGGCAACATTTTATCATTTCTGTTCAACTGACAAAAACCCAAATCATAAAAATTGTCCAGAAGGCGCTGAAAGTTGGTGCGCTTATCGCCGCGCGGAAGCTGAAGGAATCACTAGTACATTTAAACACGATTACCTCCCACTGGATCCAGAAGTACAAGAAGCTATAAAACCTATTTATGAAGACTTATCTCGATATGAATTGCTTGATAGATGTAAAGGTAACAATACTCAAAACAACAATGAAAGCTACAACGGTTTACTTTGGCACTTTTCACCCAAGCATCTTCATAATGGCTTCAAAACTATTGAATTGTCAAATAATTTTGCAACTGCAATATTTAATGACGGTTATTCGTCAATTTTGAAGATATTCAATGTAATGGGAGTGATAGTTGGACCTGCAGCAAGAGATTTTGCGGCTCTTAAGGACGACACGAGAATACGAATCGCTGATTATCGCCAAAGGGCTTCTTCAAAAGAAGGTCGATCATCTCGAAGAAAAGCTTCTTCAGCTGAACAAGCCCTTTTCGAAGAAGAGGAAGGTGTTTTATATGGCCCTGGAATAGCAGATTAGCTGTAAATATGATTTTAAACCACTTATAACAGTGGAAACGATCATTTTATCTTTAAACGCGTTTTTCTCGAAACAGCATTTTCCGAATTTGCTGCAGTGATTACTCAAAAACAAATGATCCGATCACTATCGAATTTTTTTTACATGTTCTATATATAGTTCTCCGTACAATGACCTATCGATTTTTTGATCTGATCAAAAATCGAATTTTCGCAGGCCACAAACGACCAAAATTTTAGGTAAAATTCGACTATTTTTTTAAACGCCGCCATATTGTCAATTTTTGATTTTTTTTTTTATCGTAGGTCATTGTACAGACAATATTATCTAGTTTAACGAGATATTTTTTTTTTAGATTTCATCCACGGAGAAGGCCGGAATCACTGCAGCAGTGAAGGACCTTTTTTTTTTCGCGCCGTTAGAAATCGACGATAACTTAAAAAATATTTAATTTTTTTCTACAAAAATTTCATTATGTATTCTTAAAACATGTATAAATATATTCTTAAAATTTTAAAATAATTGATAAAGTATTTTTTTTAATAAAAATTCCCAAAAATCACGTTTTTTTTAGGCCGTTACACTAGGTGTGCCCCTTAAGCATGCACTGCGCCTAGCTACTACTAATATTAATGTTGATATTGACAGAATTGTAAAAGACAAATTAACAAAACAGTAGGTTATCTACCTACTAAATAAAATAACAAATCATTATAAACTGTTTTTTATTTTTACAAATATTTTGCGGCCCACCAATGTATTTAGTATTTTTTATTGGCCCTGGGTCCCATCTAGTTTGGACACCCCTGACCTAAACCATGGACTGAGCTCCTGCCAACATTATTATTAGGACTAAGAACTAGCTTTAAGGAAGATATTCAAGCCACACCAGCAGAAATGCTGTACGGGACATGCCTCAGGATTCCTGGTGAATTCTTTGTCACGGCTGACATGCCACCGGAACCGCAAATCTTCCTCGAGAAATTCCGCGAACACATGCGTGGAATTCGACCCACACCAACTGCGCATCACAACAAAGCCAGGATTTTCATTTTAAAAGACCCGACCACTTGCTCACACGTCTTCATTCGTTGCGACCACGTCAAAGCGCCCCTCGAAGCACCTTACGTCGGTACATACCCAGTCATCACACGGATTTCGGACCTTGTTTACAAAGTAAATGTCGACGGCACTGAAAAAAACATATCCGTGGAACGGCTCAAGCCAGCTTTCATCGGCAAAAATGACGACACTCATCCTGAAGAGCCGGTAACAGAAGCAGCCGCAGAACCTATACAACAACATCACTGAGGGTCGTCGATCGACAAGCCGAAACGGACTTATACTCGCAAAGTTACATTCAAACTTCCCGCGGAAAGTAACTCAGGGAGGAGTGGATGTGGCGGTACTGGCAGAGCAGTCACGCTTCTAGTGGCAGACCCTCAACCAAAAACGCCTCAACACCGCCAAGCGCCAATAACGAGAACTTCTCAACGTACTGTAGATCACACACACACACACACACACACACACACACACACACACACACACACACACACACACACACACACACACACACACACACACACACACACACACACACACACACACACACACACACACACAGGAAAATCTCTCGCACAATATACCACCACAGCTGTGGCAGCCAAATAACTTAATTAACCTAATCAAAGTCTATTAAATAATAATTAATTATTCAAGTATATTTTGTTGATTAATAAATAAACAATTATCATCGTATCACTTTGGTGCAATTATTTTAGCATTCCCTTTGAATCCACACTCAGATGACCCCGAGCGCTATCTATTACGAGAGCGCGAATTCAAATGAAATATTCAAATACTAAATATTATATGATTAAAATTAATTAAATTTTATATTCGAAGTAAATATTCAAATCATTTATTCAATGCTTTCATTCTTATAAACATCTTTTCGTTAACTCTGTTTTATTTATAAAAAGAAATAAAATAAAAATTTATATTTCAGTACAAAAGGACATTGTAACCGAATTCTTTAAACCCATAAAAAGAACTTGAGTAATTACAGGACTATTCCTCGCCACATGAAACTTGAAACTCTATGAGGAAAAGTCGTAAAAGACACGTGTGAAATTCAATAGACCCTTGTTCTAAAGTAACAAAGAATAGTATAAGTCATATGTAACTAAACAAAAATAAGATTGTTAAATAACATTTATTATTAAGTGTGATTTTATATGATATTGCAGTTAAACAAAATTAAGTTAAAGTAATTAATAATTATTTTTCTGTATTTAATATATAATTAACTGATAATTAGTTATAATATAATGATTAAGATTCTATAAAAATAATATTATTGAATGATAAGCGGCATGATGGCCGAGCGGACTAAGTCATTATCCCGTTAGTTCGGTTGCACATCATGCCGTGAGGCGAGGGTTTGAGCCCCGACGGTTGTTAGAATAGTTCCAACACCAACCGTCGGGGGTCGCTCCGGTAGCCGAACTGTACTGGCATGGGTTTTCTCTGTGGTTTCCCCATCGCCACTTTTCCAAGTTGGAATTTCCAACAACCGATCGAAAGGGGTGAGGTATAGGGTAAATGCAGTACAGAAAGCACAAGTCGGTCCACAGCCGCATGGAGAATAATGAAAGATATGTGCAGGAATTTGAAAGTGAGAGCAGATATGTTGATAATAAAAGTGGAGAATATATTGATAATAAGAGTTGAAAGGCTGTGTTGATAATATAAAAACGGAGAGCATACGTTGATAATAGAGAGTTTAGAAAAAAGACTATATGTGGAGACGCTGAGACAATCAGCCTTGTAAAAGCCAGAAATGGTATACAAGTTAAAACTCAAGTAAGTAAATAAATAAATATTATTGAATGATAATGCCTTTTCTTTGAGACATATTAGTAATTAAACTGATTTATAATTTTATTAGGAAATCCGATTGTAGATTGATAGAAATAATATTCAATTCGTTATTAATTAGTCAAACTCAATCATTAATCCAACGTATTATAAATAATATATATATTTTATAAAGAGTCTATTAAATTATTAAAAATAGTTAAATAAACATAATGACTATATTGCTAAAAGTATATATATATATATATATATATATATATATATATATATATATATATATATATATATATGAAGTCCGATAGGCTGAAATAAATATACATAGATATATATAAAATATATGTAGTGTATGAGGATCACTTATATGTAGTAGAAAATATGTGTACTTATGTATTCCTTGGAGTGGATATATTGTGGGGATTATGGTGGGAGAAGAACGGAGTTTGGAGCTCATCGAAAAAACTATGTAATGACACTTCTCGTAGAGAGCCTAGATTATTAAGTTCACGTCATTGTAACCCTCAATTTTATATTTTGAAGCCATCTAATATTTTGTCAACTTGAATAATAAATTAAAACCAACTAAATAATTTTGATCAACATTAAATAACGTCTAAATGAAAGATTTTTATACTTAAAAATATTCCTTTCCCACGCTGAAACCGAGTATTTTAATACTCCTAGGCGAAAGAACTACAGTAAGTAAAACTTTCAATAAATAAAAATAACATCCACTAGGTGGAAGCATAATAATAGTCAAGAGGTAAAGTAGCAGGTCGGAGAACGTGGCGTCTACGGTTGGAATCCCCACAGACACCGCTTTTTTTTTGGACCTGATCGAGTCAGATATGAACAGATCTGATCAGACCTGAACATGCCTGGCCAGGTCTGATCAGACCCGGTCATTTTTCATACCTGATCAGACCTGAAGACTCATGCCTGTTCATGTCTGATCAGATCTCATCATTTTTTCCCGGGCTGTTGTAAATAATACATAAGATAAGAAACATGACAAATGTCGATTTGACTAATTGACTGAACAAAACTAAAAGAGTATCTTCTGAATTATAAAAAAGACCATTCGGCAGCCGAAATGGAAGTAGATTTCATTTCAATGATAATAATCATAATAATTTCTTATTAATAAAAAAAAATTACAATTATATTTAAAGTATTATTCATATTGTAATCAATACAATCGAAATTTAAACAGTCATGAAATTACAATCCGCCTCGAGGGCAGAAAAATACATAAAGTCAAAGCCCCAATAGATGCTCATATAACAGTACATCATCACTCCATGTATTTATATATTTATATATGAATATAGATTTACAAATACATACAGTGATCATATACTGGTAAAAGCATCTATTAGTTTGGTAAAACGAGTGCAAGAGCAAATTTCATATTTAGCCTAGCGGAATAGGCCATAATTTTAAGACTATATATATAATATGATACTCAAATTGAAGCTTATTTAAAGAGCTTTCGGATGAATTTTACAGAAATTCGATAAGTTATCCCATTCAAAAGTTATACGTGTAAGAAAGTGAAGAAATATGAATTTTTATGATTTTGAAAATTTTAAAATCCTAGCATTTCTAAATTACTTGACCGACTAAGCTCATCTACGAACTTGACTTCGTTATCTATCTGTAGAATAAGTATGTTGAGTTTGGTAAAGATCCGTTGTAAATTGGCGACGCTATCGTCGTGACAAGCCGCGTTATATATATATATATATATATATATATATATATATATATATAAACTTTTGAACCATATGCATGTTCCGACTCAGCTCGACGAGTATAGTCGAAATATAACAAAATTTTTCAAAAGTTCCGTCATGAGGACCAATGCAATAGTTAGATTTCTATGAAATCTACTAAAAATTTTTATCTTTTTCTTATTGTAAAACCAATACTTGTATCTATTGCAAGCATTGAAAAATAATTTGGAAGAATTATTAAGATTTTTGTTTAACCTTCTGTTGCCTAGGAAAAATATTTTTAATCGACGTAGACCTGCACCATTTTTTACATGTACAAAGATTAAAAGATATCGACATCTTCACCTACATGTCATTAATTCTTACCAAAAACTACGTTGATCCAAAATAAATGACCGACAGGTTATACATGTAGAAGATTTTTCATCTTATTTATACTTTTATACCTCTACGTACATCTGTAAATTGGCACGTAGATTTACGCAGATCAAAATAGTATATTACACCCCTTGGGAAGGAAAATGAGAAAAGCCTCAGATCACATGTAATTGTTGGTCGAGGCGAAGCCGAGGTCAACAAACATGTGATCTGAGACATTTCGTACTTTACTTCCCTAGGTGTGTAATATACTATTCTCGGGTAGTTACACTATGGGAGACCCTCTGCTGAACATTACTTTACTTATAGAGATTTATTACAGAGTAAGTGAAGTACTAGAGAAGTCTCAATCAACATTATATAAACAATGCAATTGTTAATATCGTATATTGACATACCCTTGCGACTTTAAAATCACTCTGAAACCATTCAGGGTACAGCACGTAATCATACTGTTTCCAGAGTATTTTCAGAGTGGTTTATTGCCCTTTTTTTAGAGTGTTTCCAGAGTATTTTCAGTGTGTTTTCAGAGTGTTTTCAGTAAATCAGAAATATTTCTTGAATTATTCCACATTACTCCAGAGTGTTTCCAGAGTGGAAACTTTAATAAGTGCAAAGTAGATTCAAAGTGAATTAAGAGTGAAATCATAATGAATACCAAAGAGATAAAATCCCGGGTAAAAAAAGTTATATATAATTAGATATAATTGTATGTGATACCATATATAATTATATATGAAAATGGCCCTATATAATTATATATAATTATTTTCATAGAAAAAAAAACCGTCACGAGCGGGAATCGAACTTGGGACCTGACGCTTGAAAGACTAATTCTTTACCTGTTTACCTATGAGACTTACTTGAATATCGGGGTTTTTAACAACTACAAGTAATGCAAATCGTATACATGATCAATGCGTAATGAACAAAATTTTTTATTTTGTTTATAAATTATTAATTATCAATATACACTGATAGAAAGATTTATTGACTATTAATAAATTAATAAATTAATTTATTCGAAGACAATTATTTAATTGGTTAAATTTTAATAAATTCTCTAAATTATAATACATGAAAGTCTTGAAGTTAATAACTTAATAATTATTCAAGGTATACAAATGCTTAAATATAAGATAGAAGAAACTAAACATAATGAACAAGCTCGAGAGCTACAAATTTATTCTTTGTTAGGAAATCCAATTAATTATGAAGCCCACGAAAATGATCGCTTTTTAATTATATCCGAAGGTTTTCTTGATGAGAACTTGAATATTTATGCTCGATCAAATATTAAAAACGAATACATGTAATGACATATAGTTATATATAAATTATATGTAATTATATGTAGTTATATATAAATTATATATAATCTTAAAAACGAACGTATGTAATGACGTATAGTTATATATAAATTATATGCAATTATATATAGCTTTATATAATTATATATAATCTTAAAAACAAACATATGTAAAGACATTATAACAGGGTAAAATTACCCTAAATCGATAAGTCACAGGATATCGATAACTATTCGACATAGCACTGGCGCGTCTCGATCTAAGGGCCTGAAGGGAGAATAGGAGGGGGTAGTTTTGGGTTAAAATAGGTGAGCCGTGCAGTGGAAAAGGGAGAAGTAGTGTAACCGCCAGACATAGTGCCACGGAAATCGAGAAGGACCGATCCCCGGAGTAGTGAAGGGGAAGGAAGCCAATTACAACTAGGACTTCATCCTCAATTAGAGAGTAAGATCATTGTTTTATTCGTCAAGGTATCAATTATTACTCTGTGGGAAAGAAGTGGACCGCGGTTTACCTAATACTCGGTTACTTCTCCTATTTAATTATCAATTGGATCGTTTAATCGACGATTATTTAATTAACCAGAATTTGATAGTCGCTAGTTTGAGTTGAGTGGTTTTCATGGGGGCTTATACCCGAGAGTCACTCAATCGACCTTGAGGGATAAATTCTTTCTACATTCTTCGGGAGAATTTTTAACTAACTAAAATTAATCAATTAAATTAATTAACATCTAGAAAATTCGTTAATTAATTGTTATAATTTTATAACAATTAACTCAAGAAAAAGTGATTAATTTTGTTGCTTGAAAATTAATCGACAAGCATTTTACTCGTGGAACTTTTGGTCGAGCGTCGATATATTTTGTGTCGCAGTAAATTCCAAATACCCAAGGTCAAAGACAACTAAACTAGCGAATGTTCTAACTAACAAAATTGAAGGTTTCGACTTTTGTCGATTTTTATAATTTATAAAACTATTCGGAAATTATCGAATATTTTATTAAGAATTATTTGTTGAAATTATTTTATATTATAAAATGATTTTATCAAGTGACAATTTATTTTGGGATTAAGTCCGTGAATTAAATAAATTAAATTTTGTTGAAAATCAAAAATTAATAGCGTGGACATTAAATTCAAGAAATTAGTTATTTCGTGTTGAAAATTTCATAGGAAAATTTGGTTATAAGAAAATTAATTTTCATCATTAATTTTATGTTAATAATTTTCAACTTGGTTATTAAAAATTATTTAGATTAAGATAATCATCAAAAATAATTCTCGGATTGAATAATTTATGTTTCGACAGAATATTAAGACCTCTGTCTATATAATTTTAATTTATTAATTTAAGACATTAAGACCATTTGTTTTAATAAATTATTGTCGTCATGTTAAGACCATGATAGTAAAGTAGTCAGGAATTTTAATCTAATGTAATAATTTTAATTTATTTAATATTTTAATACAGAATTTAAATTGGCAATCAGAATTTGAATAATTGTAATAGTTATAGCTCAAAGCTATTTTGAAATTTGATTATTAATTTGAAATTATCGTTTCACTAAATACTAATGATTGAATAATTAAATTAAAATTTTTAAATAAATTTAATTACAATCAATTTTGTTAAAGTAAAATTAATAAAATAAAATCATTACAAGTGTGGGTTATGTGTGTGAAGAATTGTATGGGTAATGTGTGATAGAGAGTGTTAATAGTGTTAAGTTGGTCCTGGTTAGCCGTTAGTTAGGCTAAACGATCTCTGTCACACTGTTGTTTTTGTGCTGAGTAATTAAATAGTTCTGGTTAGCTGTTAGTTAGACTTATGTTAAATTGGTTTAGTTCTGGTTAGCCGTTAGTTAGGCTAGACGGTCTCTGTCGCACTGCAGTCTTTGCGCAGAGAGACTCGTTGGTTCTATTTAGCCGTTAGTTAGGCTATAGTTAATAAATGGTCCTGGTTAGCCGTTAGTTAGGCTATAGAAAATAAGTTTTAATTAATTATAGTGTGAGTGTGTGAGTGAAATTTAGTTAATCTTTTATAAGCGCTTCTTTTGTTAATTTTTATTGTTAATAAATATCGATATATTGTTAATTAATTATTTATCATTCAACAACACCTTCCTCCACTCTCTCTACCCGAAGATAAGGAATTTTCAGCTCTGGACCGGTTCCAGGAACCGTGATAAAAAATCCTGGTGGCGCCCTGATAATTATTGTTGTTTGTTAATTTTGTTAGTTTATTCATAAAATTGATTAGGAGCCAACTTGACCAGGTAAGACTGGTACAACATATAGTTTTACATAAATTATATGTAATTATATATAGTTTTATATAATTATATATAATCTTAAAAACAAACATATGTAATGACATATAGTTATATATAAATTATATGAAATCATATGTAGATTATATATGGTTTTATAGAATTATATATAATTTTTTTTACCCGGGATCAAACTGATCCCCATGTGAATTCCTAGTATTTTCAAAATAAAATCTTTTTAAGTCATACAAAAATTCATAACATTTAAAAATTTTTAAATAGGTAACCAATTAATAATGTTTAATACTAAATTCACCTGTTGACTTCATTATTTAATATAATAAAGATAAAAATAGACTGTTTACTAATTGAAAGTATTTTCAAATTACAAAATTTGTTATCTCTTATTTTGTAGAATGAAATGGTTGTTAATTATATAGTCGAAAAATGCTATATGATTATCAATTTATTAACCATTTGTCGTCTAACTGTTAATATAATTAGGTAAATTATGAAAACTCAATACACTACACTCGTGTTAAAGTTATCATAAATATACTAAGGACAAAATTGAGAATTATTCGAATTTACTCTGAAAAGCGCTAAACCCACGTTGAAAACATTTTCAAGACATTCTGAAAACACTCTAGTTTCATTTTGAATTTACTCTAGTTTCATTTTGAATTCACTCTGAGATTACTCTGAATTCACTGTGATTTGACTCTGGAAAAAAGGCACAAAAACACTCTGGATCCACACTGGTTTCAATATGATTTCACTCTGACTCTGAATACCGAGTGATTCCAGAGTGAGATGAAGGTTGCAAGGGCAGGAGTAAATTTCTAAGTAAAATCTATTTTTGTAGCAGAAAAAGAGAATATAACTTGCCGACAAACGTTTTCAAATGGGGCAACTTTTTTAATTCGGGATGAAATTATCGTCAGTATATTTATTCACCAACAGTGTATAGATTTATTATATTATAGAAATAATTTTTATCCGGAATTGAAAAACATGCACTAAAATTTTATTTTTATTAAAAAAAAAAATATTTATTCTGGGTACTTACGTTTGTTAAACTTAGTAGAACAAAAAATATGATTTAGTGGTAAATTTTATTTGAAAATGTTATTATTTTCATCTTACTTCAACTAACTGTAAAAAATCATAAGCATATATATTTTCATCATCCTATAGCAATAGCGTTGTAATGCCTCTAGATGCTTCCAGCAGGTGATACTACCAGCCAGTGAAGTGCAAATTTGAATGTGATTTAGATTATTTTAAATTATTATATTAATTTATAATTTAAATAGTGAAGATCGTCCAAATTAGAAAGTTTAAGTTCTATGTTGGAGAACATTTATTATATAGAGCATATTTTGTTTCAAATAAATATAAGTTATTATCGACTCCTAAGGAACAATGTAGTTGAGTCCTGAGAAACCTTAAGTACTTGAGATTCTGAGGAAAGGTCATAAAAGACGTGTGAGAAAAATTCTATGATCTCTTGTTTCAACGGCTAAATAATAACGTAACCAATATGTAACTAAAAATAAGATCGTTAAATACCATATCCTACATCCAACTTATAAATAATTATTAATCAATGTTGAAAGAATAAGATTTTATAAAATAATATAAATCAATGATATTTATCTCTTATATTAACAATTAAACTATTTCAAAGTTTTACTAGATTATAGATTGACAGAAATAGTAATAAGCTTAATCTAATTTGCAAAATACGAATGTTAATGCATTACAATTTATATAATTTATAAATCAATATATGTGAATATAATGGAAAATATTATATATTAGTTTGTAAAGATCATTTATCTGTAGTAGAAATACGGGTACTTATAAGTACAAGAGTGGATATCTGTATGGGAGTTATAGTGGGAGAAAAACGGAGCTTGACGCTCATCGAAAAATCTATGTAACGACACTTCTTGTCGAGAGCTTAGATTATTAAGATCACGTCATTGTAAACCTCAATTTTATATTTTAAAACCATTTAATATTTTGTTAACTTAAATAATAAATTGAAACCAACTAAATAATTTTGATGATAATTAAATAACGTCTAAATAGAACTTTTTTATTTAAAAAGATTCCTTTTCCGCGCTGAAATCGAGCATTTTCATACTCCCGGGCAAAAGAACTACAATAAGTGGTCCCGTTCGGCCGAACTAAGTCCTGAGTAAGCTTAGGAAGATATGTATAGTATAGTAGATAGATATATGTATAGCAGGGAATGCTTTGACTATACTTAGGCCAACTAAGTTTACTCAGGACATCGTTAGATTGAACACGCTCAAGAAAATAAATTAATATCCACCAGATGGAAGCATAACAGCATACATTAAATGCTCCTATATAGACAACCGGCATGAGACAGGACAGTATGTCTTAACATCACGGTCGGGTAAAGGTGTAACCTGATGCTGACGCTTGACGCTGGTTATGAGCGTCAAATTGTGTCACGTGGTTAATTTAGGCCGTGCTGCCACCTGGAAAAAACTTAGTAGCGTCAAATCGTAAAAAGCTAAACTCGAATTAGCTTTTTATTTAAAGGATTAAACAGAAATTTAGAATCTATATAATCGAACTCGAAAGTAATCGATATTGAATAAGTTAAGAATCTTGTTATTGTTTATTTTAAAAATAAATTTTTATTTAAACATTAGATTAAAGTTGTTGACTTTCTGTTATAAAAATGGCACTATTCGAAGATTACCTAGATATAGAAGCGTTGGAAGATGTAAGGGTTATATTATATAAAATCAAACGGATAATTATAACAGAAATATTTTTTCATTTTTCTGTGTAAGAAAATAAACTCAAAATATTTATTGTTTTTATTTTTAGGAAATATCACAAGTTTATGTTTGTGGTATATGTGAGGAGATTTGCAATAGTTACTTAGATCATAATTGTTTAAAAAATATAAAAATCATCATATCGATGAGAATCATTATTGCTATCCTTTACTAGGTTAGTAACTTGTCAATTTTTAGATTATTAAATAAATAAATAGTACAGCAATTAACAAAATTCATCGTTTTGATGTATTTAATTTAAAGAGGATGGTGTTACAATAATTCGGCGTGCTTTATTGGAAAATGGACGTGAGGAACTTATTACGGAGAAAATTTATTCAGTAAGTAAAGAAAACAACAAAACCTCTGGCAATGTAAGTATTTTAAAACTAATTTAAGTGTGATGTTTCATTAGACTTGCATAATTATTCTTATTAACAATATTAATTTTAGTTTCAAATTCCTAATTCCAAAAATAAGAAGGTAAAAACAAAAGCGCAATTTTCTGTATCGCCAAATAAACGATTAAGTGATACTGAAGTCGAGTTGTTAATAAATGAGGTGCAAAAAGAGTCCCTCTGTGGAACCATCATGTTCCCCTTAAAGAAAGAAACCGAGAAGCTGTTTCAAATTTGTGGAAAGAGGTTTCAATGGCATTGAAAGGTTAAAAAAATCGAATTTTTATTGCTTTCTTTTTTTTATCTCACATTTACCTTACGCTCTGCAAACTAATTTTGACAGGTAAGCTAGATGCTGAAGAATGTAAAAAGAAGTTTAAATATATTCGAGATACTCATCGTAAAATAATTTAAAATGAAAACAAACCAAGTGGTTCATTAAGGGTCGATTCTACTGATGAATGGAAATATTACAGATGTTGTGAATTCCTACGAGATACTTGCTTAATTCGCCCGTATGTATGATCATAAATTTTAAATGACATGATATTATGTCGATAGATTCTTTTAATTACAAATAAATATAAATTAAATACTAAATCGTAATTTTCAATTGCAGAACTAGAACAAATGTAGATGAACATGCTACCGCTGGTTTTAATAACGACGGAAGCTTTAATAATGATTCATCAAATGCTGTGGACGACAGTTTTGACGAAAGTACTGACCAGGATAATAGTAAATATATTTTTTTTGAAATTACAAGTCACTAAGAAAATATTAAACTAAATTTCCTAAATTTTTTAGAATCTGCCAATACAAAAGGAAAAAAACGTCGGGAAATTGCGGATTCTGTAAATGCAATCAACCGTATCGCTGATATTATTAGTAAAGATAAAACATCAGTCGCTCTACCGGCGCCGCCAAAATTGGATCAAGTTGGTGGATTTTTAATCGGTATCGGCTATCAGTTACGACAGCTACCAGATGATGTCCAACTGCAAACCATTATTAAAATTTTACAGTTGATTCGAGAAAAAAATAACCTATACGTACAAAATTAGTGAAACAAATAATTTACATAAGTATAAGCGTTAAAATATTAAAAAAGTATTTCATTGATATTAAGCATTACATTTTTATACAAGTTTGATATTAAAAATATATTTATCTATCAGTAATTATTTTTTTTATCTATTTCTTGGCTAAATCCTCCTTTAATTTTGAAAAATAATAATAATTACAAATTTTGCATTCACAATATAAATACAAGGCGATTTTAATAGATTTTTACAATTTAAACTTTACGATTATATTGCCAGGGAACAGCTCCTTCGGCATTAAAGTATTCACAAAATTTCATCCGCAGTAATTGCCACGCAATAATAAGCTCCTTTTATGCCCACAATAATACATGCAAATGAACTCTTTTTTAAATGCTTATTATTTAAAGGAAATTCAGTTTATCGCACGCTTGATTTTGAACTTCCCGCTAAGAAAATCTAAGACTTTCAAAAATCAGGAAGTTACTGGTTTCACCCCGTTTTGCGAAAATCAAATTCTCATTAGATCTCGACGTTCTAAGATCACAGGAAGCTTCTCTGACTACCCCGCGAGGGTGTTACTGTGTGTGTGTTTGTGTAAATCTCTTAAGTTGTAACCTCATGATGACGCTTGACGCTAGCTTTCAGCGTCAAACTATAGCTCCACGTAGCCGAAATGAATAAAAACACGTGCAGCGTCAAACGCCAGCGTCAAATTAAAAAAATCAGCTGCAAAAAAATGTATGAATATCAAAAGTCGATATCTCGAGATATACCTCGAAGCTAGTCCTTAACCTAATTTTTATAATAAACACATGGTAATTGTAAACAAATAACTTATGACAACAATAAATGTTAAACATTAATGAAATAATTACATCAAATTTAAGTAACTTATCAAAATTTCAATGGCAGGTGAATATGATTATCAATTGTGGATTTATCAGTGTTAAAAAATAATCCGTGAAGCTGAAATAAAAAAAAAAATTAGGCGCAAAAGGATTATTAGTGCTTTATTATGCAATGAACTAGTTATACAAAATTGTAGAAAAAAATATACACAAAAAAATTTTTGGATTCATCCTTTATTCAAATTACGGCGAGACTATGGCTTTTTTGAGGCCATATTCCCAACTCTTTCTTCGTATTCTGAAAAAATTGAAAATTACATCCGAATGACAGCAGATCAATTTGAACAGCTTCTATGTTTAGTTGACCCGAAAATATCAAAACAAAAAGTTGTAAGAGAGCCTATTTCAGCTCCAGCACGACTAGCTATGACTTTGCGGTAAGAATTTGTCAAAATAGTTGATAATTTATTTAGCGTAGTCATCATTGTACCATAATAACAATTAATTTCTAGATTTCTAGCAACTGGTGACTCAATGTCAACGATGTCGTATCAGTATTTAGTTGGGTTAACAACAACAGCAAATATAATTGTCGAAACTTGTCAAGCTCTATGGAGTTGTCTTAAAGAAAAAGTATTACCGCATCCTTTGACTGAATCTCATTGGCTGAAAATTGCTGATGAATTCGAAAAGCAATGGCAATTTCCACATTGCATTGGAGCTATCGATGGGAAACATATACACATACAGGTATATTTGACTTCATATAAATGAATTAGTTTGATGTGTATATCTGAATTATGTTAAACCATTATTATTATTATTATTATTATTATCATAATAATAATAATTATTATTATTGCAGTGTCCTGATAATGCAGGTTCTTCATATTACAATTATAAAAATAGTCACAGCATTGTATTGATGGCAGTTTGTGATGCTAATCATTTGTTTACTCTCGTTGACATTGGTGCTTACGGTAGAAGAAGTGATGGAGGGATTTTCCGGAGCTCAGCAATGGGTCAGAAGTTTGAGAATAGTGACATGAACATACCAAAACCAGACTTGCTGACTGTAGATGGAATACCTCAACCATATGTTCTTGTGGGAGACGAGGCGTTTCAATTGACAAACTATTTACTTCGACCATATCCTGGTAGAAGTGGTTTGAATAAAGAAAAAAGTATATATAATTATCGTCTCAGTCGAGCACGCAGAACTATTGAAAATTCAAGCAATCATATGTTTGCATAATTGGCTTTGCAAGCATGACAAAGATGATGTTTACATCCCACCTAACTTAGTAATTGATCAAGAACGCCCTGATGGTATAATTTCTAGAAATTTGAGGCACGAAGTTAACGATTCTGCTCTTAAAGACACAACAGCTTATGGCAATAATTTCAGTAGCAGATCTGCAGTAGCTGTTCGAAATGAATTTTGTGAATACTTTAATGCCGAAGGAGCTGTTCCCTGGCAATATAATCGTAAATTTTAAATTGTAAAAATCTTTTTAATACCGTCAAAAATCTATTAAAATCGCCTTGTATTTAAATTGTATTTATATTGTGAATGCAAAATTTGTAATTATTATTATTTTTCAAAATTAAAGGAGGATTTAGCCAAGAAATAGATAAAAAAAATAATTACTGATAGATAAATATATTTTTAATATCAAACTTGTATAAAAATGTAATGCTTAATATCAATGAAATACTTTTTTAATATTTTAACGCTTATACTTATGTAAATTATTTGTTTCACTAATTTTGTACGTATAGGTTATTTTTTTCTCGAATCAACTGTAAAATTTTAATAATGGTTTGCAGTTGGACATCATCTGGTAGCTGTCGTAACTGATAGCCGATACCGATTAAAAATCCACCAACTTGATCCAATTTTGGCGGCGCCGGTAGAGCGACTGATGTTTTATCTTTACTAATAATATCAGCGATACGGTTGATTGCATTTACAGAATCCGCAATTTCCCGACGTTTTTTTCCTTTTGTATTGGCAGATTCTAAAAAATTTAGGAAATTTAGTTTAATATTTTCTTAGTGACTTGTAATTTCAAAAAAAATATATTTACTATTATCCTGGTCAGTACTTTCGTCAAAACTGTCGTCCACAGCATTTGAT
This sequence comes from Cotesia typhae, assembly GCF_013202065.1. Taxonomy (NCBI): domain Eukaryota; kingdom Metazoa; phylum Arthropoda; class Insecta; order Hymenoptera; family Braconidae; genus Cotesia; species Cotesia typhae. The sequence goes on along the minus strand of NW_027423757.1, from coordinate 368,476 downwards.
GAATCATTATTAAAGCTTCCGTCGTTATTAAAACCAGCGGTAGCATGTTCATCTACATTTGTTCTAGTTCTGCAATTGAAAATTACGATTTAGTATTTAATTTATATTTATTTGTAATTAAAAGAATCTATCGACATAATATCATGTCATTTAAAATTTATGATCATACATACGGGCGAATTAAGCAAGTATCTCGTAGGAATTCACAACATCTGTAATATTTCCATTCATCAGTAGAATCGACCCTTAATGAACCACTTGGTTTGTTTTCATTTTAAATTATTTTACGATGAGTATCTCGAATATATTTAAACTTCTTTTTACATTCTTCAGCATCTAGCTTACCTGTCAAAATTAGTTTGCAGAGCGTAAGGTAAATGTGAGATAAAAAAAAAAGAAAGCAATAAAAATTCGATTTTTTTTAACCTTTCAATGCCATTGAAACCTCTTTCCACAAATTTGAAACAGCTTCTCGGTTTCTTTCTTTAAGGGGAACATGATGGTTCCACAGAGGGACTCTTTTTTGCACCTCATTTATTAACAACTCGACTTCAGTATCACTTAATCGTTTATTTGGCGATACAGAAAATTGCGCTTTTGTTTTTACCTTCTTATTTTTGGAATTAGGAATTTGAAACTAAAATTAATATTGTTAATAAGAATAATTATGCAAGTCTAATGAAACATCACACTTAAATTAGTTTTAAAATACTTACATTGCCAGAGGTTTTGTTGTTTTCTTTACTTACTGAATAAATTTTCTCCGTAATAAGTTCCTCACGTCCATTTTCCAATAAAGCACGCCGAATTATTGTAACACCATCCTCTTTAAATTAAATACATCAAAACGATGAATTTTGTTAATTGCTGTACTATTTATTTATTTAATAATCTAAAAAATTGACAAGTTACTAACCTAGTAAAGGATAGCAATAATGATTCTCATCGATATGATGATTTTTATATTTTTTTAAACAATTATGATCTAAGTAACTATTGCAAATCTCCTCACATATACCACAAACATAAACTTGTGATATTTCCTAAAAATAAAAACAATAAATATTTTGAGTTTATTTTCTTACACAGAAAAATGAAAAAATATTTCTGTTATAATTATCCGTTTGATTTTATATAATATAACCCTTACATCTTCCAACGCTTCTATATCTAGGTAATCTTCGAATAGTGCCATTTTTATAACAGAAAGTCAACAACTTTAATCTAATGTTTAAATAAAAATTTATTTTTAAAATAAACAATAACAAGATTCTTAACTTATTCAATATCGATTACTTTCGAGTTCGATTATATAGATTCTAAATTTCTGTTTAATCCTTTAAATAAAAAGCTAATTCGAGTTTAGCTTTTTACGATTTGACGCTACTAAGTTTTTTCCAGGTGGCAGCACGGCCTAAATTAACCACGTGACACAATTTGACGCTCATAACCAGCGTCAAGCGTCAGCATCAGGTTACACCTTTAAGGTGTAACAAGAACAATGCTATATCCGATGATATAATAGATGTCATTTTGATTGCATTACGCGGCAAATTGACTGTAATTTGAATTATTTAATTTCATTTATGATAAATTATAAATTATATAAAATGCATTTTATTTATATACAAAAATTTTTGTTGCTCATAAATTAAAGTATAGTAATCTCCTCAAACAAACAATCGATAACCTAACTTTGTCAACATTTCTCAGAACTATAAAAAGTACCCGAACAAGCTTGCTCATGTTACTCGACAATTAAATCTTTGTGAAAACTATTAAAAGAAAAGCCATATGTTAAATGTTCTTCAAGGGCTTGTTAATTATATATACATTTTCGATAAACATTTTCAACAGGTCGTAAATTATAAAATAAAATAAGACCATAAAACCAAGCTAACAATAATACTATTCGCTAAATAAATAACCGACAAACTGTTGAAGTTACGTTTAATAACTAAATAATAGTTTATATTTAATCAAAAGGGGACAATATCTCATACTAATTAATAAACTAAAATAATAATGAATCTGCAATAAAAATATTAAATTTAAACGTCTTAATCATAATAGACTAATTCGTAACATTTATAAATAATATCCAACTTGTAACTATGATAGATAAACATGACATAATTATATTTATAACATTTCTAACAATTTAGTTATATAATAATAATAATAGTAATAATAATGTTCTAAGGTTAATATTTTTTTTAATGCATAAGCCATAAGAATTTAAGATATAATTGTGAGCTCAAGTATGTATTTGTGTATGTACCGAATCAAATATATGTAGGCACAGGCATGGACGAGAATAAGTATTAGTGAATAAGTCATAATAGGTATTAGTACACATGTTAGAATAAGTATAAGATGTAATAAACTAAGTATATTGGTTTGAAACACAGAGGGGAAGTGAAGCCGGGAAACACCGACTTCGAGACAATACTTTGTAACTTCACTTCTCCCAGAGAGCTGTAAATGAACACTTGCTGCAGCTGAAACCACCGAATAAATCAAACTCTCTGATAATTATTATTTATCATTTAAAAACAGTCCATTCAACTAAATTTTCCCTTTTCTTTAATTAAATTTAATAAATCTCATTATCAAAACTGAATTAATGAACAACAATAAATTCAAATTGATCCTGCGTGACTCACACTACGAGCAATCTAGTAACCTTGCTGAACATAACAACAAGAAAAACATCCTGGGTAACTTTTAACAGCTTTCACTATATTATATGATTGAAAATTATTACAAAAAGTGTCGTAATAAATATGAACTAGATTTGTGAGCTTAGAGAGCTCAAAACGTTAAGCAGTTCTGTATTAGCTGGAATAGCTCAAAATAGCTGTAAAACTATGTGTGGGAGCTACAAAATGTCGTAATTGATGAAATTTTGATCGTTATGAATTAGAAATTTGCTTGGGTGGATTGTTTTTCAGAAAAATTTGAATGCCTCATTCAAGCTTAAATATTTTATTTTCATACTGTACAACTGAATTAATGGATTTATAGAGAAAATTTTAAATAATTTCTTTGTAACTGAAAGTTATGAGCTTGTATACTGAAAATTGTGATCATATAACTTGCATACAAGCAAGTTGCTGACATATATTTCATAACTTTACTACCATCTTATAATTGTAAATTAATTCAAGAGACTATTATGAATCTTTACTAATTTAACCAACTATGACTATATCATCTTGAAATTCATAATTTGGTACTTCCAAATTTAATGGTGCAGGCCCTTTCCTTATTCTTCCACTAGCATCATAATGTGATCCATGACATGGGCAGTAATATCCACCAAAATCTCCAGCGTTTGCGATTGGTACACATCCTAAATGTGTACATACTCCTAATACGATTAACCAATCAGATTTTTTGACACGCTCACGGTCATGCTGAGGATCACGTAAAGTTGAAAGGTCAACTGATTCTTCTTTTTCTATTTCTTTTACTCCCCTGTAAACATTTTTAATTAAAAATTGAAATAATCGTCAAACTACAAAAATCAAATGGAAAGTTAAGAAATATCTTTTGGAAGCTGGTAATTATAATTAGAAAAAAAAAAGTTAACAGTTCCATAGTTTCACAGTCATTGAAAAAAAAAAGTATTCTTGAATTTCATTTTTAAAAAATCTTTAGAATTTCTCGTCACTTCCGAGTTCAAAAATTTTTATTCATTCACTGCATAATAAATAAATCTGAATTTTATTATGTATGTATTTTATAATGAGTTTCTCTAACATATCGATTTTTTCAGAAGGTATCTAACTTCAGAGGCAAAAAAAAATTATTTTGAACGGCATTTAGATTCCGAAATTTTTTCAAGGTCTTTATTTTGGCATTTTTTACTAAAATTTTGACTAAAATAAAATAATTTTCTTAGATGAACTTAAGTGTAAATATAGGAATCGATCAAATATTTAAGTCTAAAAAAGCATTCATTTGATATTTAGATATTTTTAGATCACTTGATTTAGTCAATCCTAAAAAAATTAAAATTTGATTATATTTCACCCATCATACTTTTCTTCTAAAACTATTCAAATATCGAATTTGGAATTAACAGGGTCTTGACATTTCAGTAATTTCATATAGAAATTTTACCAAATGAAAAAAAAAAGCTTGAGTCATTCTCACGATGCTAATTACATTGTTAGTACCTTCAGTTAGAGATTTACCGTACAGAATTTGATAAAATTTGATAGATTAGTAAATCATAGTAAGATAATATGCCCACTGAATTTTTGATAAACTGAAGAGAACCAGGAAAAAATATTGAGCTTTTAAAGTTGTAGGGTTAAACATTAACCTTAATCTTAAGAAAAATTACAGTTTATTTTTTTTTATTAAAAAGCGTCATCCAGATTTCAATAAAAATTTAGATGATGAAAATAAATAACACATTGAATACTTTATATAACTAAAAGTACAAGTTCAGAGCATGTGATTGTAATAATTAATAAAAAATTTTCAAAAATGATCTCTGTCTCTCTTTCTGGAATGCAACTTTGTATAAAAAAAAAGACCATTCGGCAGCCGAAATGGAAGTAGATTTTATTTACGTACAGAAAATAATATAATTTTTTTATAATATATATATATACCATCGACTGTAATGATATTGAATAACATGTTACGATATTTGTTTATATTTCTAAATAATTTGAAATTTCAATTTTCGGTCAAATTTTAGAGATACAAAAAAAATACTAAGGAGTTTTTTTTTTGAAAATGTAATTTTCTACAAAAAAGCCCTTAGTTGTTTTCCGCTATCTGTCTAATTTTTTCCAAAATTTGAATTTAAAATCAGAAATCAAAGTTATAATATCTGTTTGTATTTCTAAAAAATTTGAAATTTTAATTTCGGTTCAAATTTTGGAGATACCAAAAAACGGCTAATAAGTCTTTTTTTGAAAATTTTAATCTCCAGGAAAAACTTGTTTTGTTTCTTTGAGCTCATAAGTCTGATAGAAGTTTCACGGAGAATGATTTTTTGAATTTTCAAACCACAATGATAAGTTTTGGATGACGTTTGGTAAAACGAGTGCAACAGCAAATTTCATATATAGCATAGCGGAATAGACCATGATTTGAGACTATACATATAATATGATACTCCAATTGAAGCTTATTTAAAGAGCTTTCAGATAAAATTTACAGAAATTCGATAAGTTATCCCATTCAAAAGTTATACGAGTGAGAATGTGAAGAAACATGAATTTTTATGATTTTGAAAATTTAAAAATCCTCACATTTCTAAATTACTTGACCGATTAAGCTCATCTACGAACTTGACTTCGGTATCTATCTGTAGAATAATTATGTTGAGTTTGGTAAAGATCCGTTGTAAATTGGCGACGCTATCGTCGTGACAAGCCGCGTTATATCTGATATATATATAAACTTTTGAACCATATGCATTTTCCGACTCAGCTCGACGATTATAGTCGAAATATAGCAAAATTTTTCAAAAGCTCTGTCATGAGGACCAATGCAATAGTTAGATTTCTATGAAATCTACTAAAAATCAACTATGTAAATCACATAAGAACTTGTATGGAAAATTCGGCAATTGCGTTATCTGTGATACTAGCTTAACTAATTTGACAATAAGAGGCTGTTCATAAATTACATAATTACTAACACGGTGAAAAAGTAAAAAAAAATCTACATTTATGCTTAATATAATATGCTTTTTTAGACAAGAAAAAATTTGGAAAATTTTTTTTTCGGTAGTTTCCTTAGAATTTCTTCAGACCTAAACATGATAAAAAGTTTTCATGGTCATATTTGAAAACTTGATACTTGGGGCTTCAATTTGCTTTTTTTTTTTTTCTGTACGATCATTTTCCTCGGAGTTACCGCTCGTTGAAAGTCACCCAAAAATTTAGAATTTTTTTATATCCCGTAATTTTTGTGACTAGTGTATTACTTTATAAATATTAAGTAAAATTGATTAATATTAGATTCTAACGAATTACTTGGAAAGTTGTAATTGTTTTTAATAAACTCTTTACACTAAAAGATAAAAAAATACTTTAAATCTTCTAAAAAAATCTTTTTTCATATATACTACAATTACCTGTAAATCGAAATAAAAATCGCAAGATTGAAAATCCTTTTGTCTTCATATGACTACTTTCGGCAAATAAAAAATTCGATAAAATTTATCGAAAAATTCATGCAATTTATAAATTTTGTTCTGAAATACCGAAATTTCTCACTAAATATATAATCCATAAGAAATGTTTACTGTCAATTATTTAAGGGGGGGAGGGATTTAACATTCAATCATTGATAGAGTAGATCAATACTTCAATTTAAAAGCTAGCAAACACTAATAAGTTAAATGTCGTTGTTTACCTAGTATTTGATTAAAAGCAAAAATTTTTCAATTTCCTAGCTGAAAATTGACAAAACTGTCGGTTAGATGATTTTTAAATATTATCTATTGTAGTTGATTTCAACAAAAAAAAATTGAAAATTTTAATTTAATGGTTAACTCAGTATCACATTACTGTACTATTATCAATCAACAAACGCAATGCCGTGCATTTATAAAGAAAAGAAAACAAATATACAATTGGACATCATTGTAAACTATTCACTATCTCTTTCATAAGCCAGGTATCGCTATAATATGAGAAAGAAACTAATTGTTTTATAGTGAAATTGAAGTGTACTAATTTTATTGACTCAAATACTTTTTAATCTTACCGATGACGAATAAAGAGAGGTTTTCCTCGCCATTTGAAAACCATACTTTGTCCTTCTGGAATGTTAGATAATTTCACTTCAATTTTGGAAACAGCTAAAACATCTGCAGAAGGTGCCATACTAAGGACAAGACTTTGAACTACACTCTTTGCTCCATATGCCGTAGCTAAGCCAGTACCTTTATAGTAGTTAGAAAAACAATTAACGATCAATCAACGATCACTCCCAAACTAGAAAATTAAAAACAAATTATCAATTACCAGCTGCAACGGCATATGCAATATTTTCTTTCTCGGGCGCATTTCTTCGTGTGTTGGCAGTTGGATCTTTTGAAATGTCTTTTCGATAATTATCAAAACTTGGTACTCGAATATCGGTATGAGCCAAGCGGTGCTGAGAAATTTGAGTGCTCACTATGTTGTATGAAAATAATAAAAAAATAGTTTTATTAGTGATTTAGATAATCGCATGATAATGTATTACATAATTTTTAAGTATTGCGTTGTATTATGAATTGAGAAACGTATAACAATACTTTCATTACAATTATTAAAATTTTTATACCAACCTGCGGGTCCAGAGCTAATGCGGATAGGTCCAGTATAACCATTTTGAGCAAAAGTGTAGGAGGTTTTCGGAGCAATAGAAGGAATGGTAGTAACTTTCTCTTTCTTGCCCTTATTTACTGTGACAATACATGATGATCCATTTGACACAACAGTAGTAGATGCTCTCAGAAAATAAGTAACATTCACGGACTTAGTTATTGCGTTCATTTTTACTATAACGTTAAAATGCTATTTTTCAAATTAATAGGTGCGTATTTTTTTTTTTTTTTTTGGTTTTTTATACTAATTGCCAATTAGATTACTACATAAGGAGGACCATCACCACTAAATATATGCATTTGTATTATACCATATGATGTAAGTATAACGGTGGAGACAGTTACGAAAGATAAAGGTTGCTTTCCAATTACGTGTTACAATCGGCTCAATCGACACTGTTATGCTTCCATCTGATAGATATTATTTTAATTTATTGAAAGTTTCACTTACTGTAGTTCTTTTGCCCGGGAGTATTAAAATGCTCGATTTCAGCGCGAGAAAGGAATCTTTTTAAATAAAAAAGTTCTATTTAGACGTTATTTAATTATCATCAAAATTATTTAGTTGGTTTCAATTTATTATTTAAGTCGACAAAATGTTAAATGGCTTCAAAATATAAAATTGAGGTTTAGAATGACGTGATTTTGATAATCTAAGCTTTCGACGAGAAGTGTCGTTACATAGTTTTTCCGACGAGCTTCAAACTCCGTTCTTCTCCCACTATAACTCCCATACAGACATCCACTCTTGTACATATAAGTACATGTATTTCTATTACAGATAAATGATCTTTACAAACTAATATATAATATTTTCCATTATATTCACATATATTTATTTATAAATTATATGTATTATAATCCATCAATATTCGTATTTTGCAAATTAGATTAAGCTTATTACTATTTCTGTTGTGATGCCAGGCATTACCCTGCAGGTGACATCACCTGTTAGCTTAGCGCGAATTTAAATGCTCAAATGATATATGTTCAAATTCAATCTCAATTCGAAAATTAAATATAAATCTCTACTTAAAAAACATAAATAAATCTTAAGCTGTTTACTTAGTCCTCGTCTGTGAGGCAGAAAATTCGTTATAATTTGTCGCTCACAAAAAAAAAAAGGGAAAGTAAAATTTAGAGTAAATACAAAGGAGTATTGTCGTTGGGTCCGGGAAACCATAAAAGAGTTTCGAGAAATCCCGGAGCCATGTGTTGGCCACATGACATTTGGGACTCTTGAAGAAAAGTCATAAAAGACTTGCGTGGAAATCTCAAAAATCCCTTTGTTCTTAAGTGACTAAATATTTTAGTAAATATGTAACTAAATAGACAAGTTAGAGAAAAGTATCATATTGTTAATATTCGATTTTAAAGAAATACTTGGCTAAGCTAAATAATAATAATTCAGGTTAAAGATATTTGACTAGATGTTTGTTAATTTATAATTAAATTATAAATGGAATAACACGCACAAACTAACTATAACCTTATCAAATTATTTTAATCAAATAACTAAGTTACCCTATTCTTAGTAATAATAAATAATAATTATTTATTGGTAATTGTTTAATAATAAGTAAGTAGCATCTTATGTAACCTTTAAGGAATTAATTCCATTTGTTTAGTTATAATTTTAGAAGTGACGTCAAAATGACTATGTCATACTATTATCATCTGTACCTCGATCGGGTTTTCTGCGGTTTCCCTAAATAAAGGTCGCGAATGCTTAAATAAAGCAGGGGCAAATGCAGGTACATTGTAATTTAAGTCGGCCGCAGACGTAAACTAGGAATAATATAATTATATATATATATTCTAATATTATAGAAAGATTATTATTATTATTACTGTTATAAGCTAATCAACCAATAAATTATTTAGTCAAAATAGTAAATATAAATCTAATAAATAGTTTAATAGCTAAAACTTAGGTGATAGTATGTAAAACTATATATTATATGTATTGTAGGAGTAAGATATTTTATGTATTACATAAGGGTAGTAAGTTATAACAGAGTGTAAGAGTATTTGTGAAGTATGGAGGGGAGACGTGATCAAGCTAGAAGCTTGGACTCAAAAATTGTAACTTCACTTCTCCTCGAGAACTCAAATCGATGTTATCTCGATCGTGTTATATTTTCTGTTCTTTTTATTTATATTTTTTTTATTCGATGGTAATTGATATATAAATGTCAAAGCAAATTGAGTTAATCTGCAAACTAAAATTGTTGTTTTATGTAAATTAATTTAAATTTAAATTCCTTTTTCCCGCACTGGAACCGAGTATTTCAATACTCTTGAGAGTATAAACTCTCGTCGGTAATATTCTCAGCTAAACATCAACATCACTAGACGGAGGCATAACACTGTCAATCTATAATCTAGTAAAACTATGAAATAATTTAATTGTTAATATAAGAGTTGTTAATTTAATTGTCAATGATTAAGAAATGATGTATTTTGTCCACTGATTATATTTTTAACGATATAATAGTCAATAATTAAGAAATGAAATTTGTAAAAATGTTGATAAGTTGAATTGTCGATAATAAACACGTTGACAATAGCGCGCTCGATTTTATAGATTTCTATATAATTTAGATGTCACGGAACAAATTTTTTTTAACAGAAAATTCGTCGCACTTTAAGCTAGGCAGATTTCAACTTCACTTATGAGAGCTGCAATTACTTTAACTGAAACTTTCAATGCTCATTTCAAATTTTTTTTTTCGTGTCAATTACTATTCATTTTTGGAAGAAAGCCACGGGAATGTTACAGTAATTGCACATTAAACGTTACAATGAATATTAGCAAGAATAATTACATGGTTAAAAGATACAGGGCAATCCGAGTCTAGGTCTGAAAGTACAATCCTACAAAGTGCCCAGTGGAGCGACGGGTAATAGCTAGTAAACAAATAAATATATAAATATAATATTTCTATACAAGATGTAATGGAATTCTAAATGGTAACAATAGAAAATTCAGTAATACTTTGATGATTCGCGAATTGTTGGAATTATTCAAAAATTTTCGAATTATTCGATTTTTTTCGAATTATTCGTCGAATTTCGAATCGAATATTAACATTCGATTCGAAACGAATAATTCGTAAGTTCGAATTATTCGCACACCGCTATCGATAAGCCTACAATCGATTATAAGAAATCGATTTCAGAGATGAAAAATCGATTAATCGATTGTCACTTTGCAACAATAAATAAATAGAAAATCAAGATATTTCTGATACTTATAAACATTAAGAGTCAGTTTTTCATCCCGAGATAAAATTTTATCCAAAATAAAATTATTATTGTCAGGATATTTATGTATGTGAAATATATAGATATATTTCATCATAGGATAAAATTTTATCCTGGATTGCAAAACTGGCCCTAAACTGTATTGAATTTTATTTCATTAAATTAAGTTTCCTTTCCCGCGCTGAAACCGATTATGTACATATTTTTAAGCTCTTGGGCGAATGAACAACAGTTTTTTTTTCCTTGCTGAGTTGCACTCAGCTGGCCTTTGGAAAGTTCCGTACAGCCAATGGTTGAATGGACAACAATTCATAAATTTTCACGCAAAAAAAACATCCACCAGATGGAGGTACAACAGTTCAACAGAAATATCAGAAATATAATGTACTTGAAACACTGTTAGGTCTGTTTAACTGCTATTATATTTATATATGAATGTATTGATTTATTTATAAAATTGTTGAGATTACAGTGTATATTGATGTATACTTTTATAGGGATCGTGCGTGAAATATAGAGGCAGCACTACTGTCGAAGTAAGCGCTCTCTAGTGTTCTTTTGCCAAAGATAGTGGGATCAAAACATTCATTACATTCCTCTAGGCCGATACACGGCATCCCTATGAGAGAAGCTGTTGTGTACTAGCCTTAATGTGGTGTCACCTATGCAGTTTTGTTGTAGTTATCCCGCCTCGTGCACCTCACTGAATTTGGCACCAAAAAATAAATTTTTTTAACTTTTATTTAAACAATCCGATTGTCCGTCGTTTGTCCGTCAATGTTCGATGTAATTGTTTATTTGTCCGATAATTGTTTATTTATAAATAATTAAACAAATTTTTACTTGCAAGATAGCACTTTCTTTATCAAATCGATTAGTTTCTTTTTCATTTGATCGGTAATTATTTTTTATTGATTGTCCGATCAATATTTTCATTTGTCCAATTGTTTTTCTATTTTTAATTAATTTTTTTGTGAAATTAATTTTGAATACGTAATTGTTATTGCGCATGCGCGAAAGTATATGACGTTACAGCAGGGACTGCCATATTTATTTACATCTATTGTGAGAAGAGCGTTCTATTTGATTATTATTATTATTATTATTATTATTATTAATGTTGTTGTTATTATTACTTTCAGTTTCAAATAGTTTTGCAAACTAACTTACGCACAAATCGTAAGATCTGTAATTACTTATGACTTTCCAGGAGACTAACTTACGCACAGATCAATAGAAACTGCAAGTTTCATATTTTTTTGTATTAATTATTCCTAGTGATTATTAATTATTTTATTATTATCGTAAACTATTATTATTTTTGTGTCATTGAAATCTGGTCTGGAAGTACTAAGATGATTGTTATCTTTTTACTTGAATTTAATTTCTTTTTCCTGACACATAGTAATCCATAGACGCTATGAAGTTATTGTTGAATAAAAAAATTAAACACATAATAGAGGATAACAATTAATTATAAGAACAATGATAATATCAAAGTTTTTTATAAGTAATATTAATGAATAATCTAATAATATTGAAGAGAATTTATATAAACAAATTTGTCACATGCATATCGATAGGGAGTTTACACGTAACTTTGTGATATGTAATATGTCGTGCACGGTTAAATTTTAATTAAAAATAAAATTCCGATGAGCAGCATGGGTTATAATAGGAAAACGCATCTCATCAATTTTATATATGTGGCATACCATATCATGTTATCTCGATGGGGATTTTGCAGTTGACTGGTGGAAATTGATACAAACAAACAAGTAATTGATCTGTAAATTACTGGGAATTAATTATTAAATCACACAAGAGTTAAAAAAAAATATATTGATAAATTAAGGTAGTTTTTAAGTCTCCCAATTTAAAAAATTGGTGTTTATTGTAAACTAATTTTTATGAAACTTATCTAAGAAAAAAGAATATATACTATTAAACATGTTCTAAATTAGTGGTGAGCAAGTGCGAGCGAACGCGAGGGTGAGAAAGAATAGAACGAGTATTAAAGTGAGCGAAATAATTAAAAAAATGAAGATAAATATGAATAAAAATTAAAATATTAATGAATCAATTGTATTACAAAATAGTTAAAGGAATAAACGAGACAACGACGAGACCTCTGCTAACGGGTACATTCTAGGTACTCTGACTGTGTTAGGTATATTAAGAATAGCTGATAATTATTTTTTGAAAACTGATAAGAGAAAATGAATAAAGAAATGTTTTTAAAGAAAATAATAATCTTAAAAACGACTGAAGGTACGTGTCAAAACACATAATCGTTTTTTTTTTCTTCATTACTCAAACAAATGCTCACTTGCTTAATTTATTGTTATGATTAATATTATTTATATTAATATTATTATTATTATTTTCTCGCAGTTTATTATTAAATTTTTATTGTACTATACATGGTATTTGAGGATTTTTGGTTAAATTTTCGTATTAAAAATAATTAAAAAAAATTTTTTTATATTAATTTTTTTATTATGAACAATAAAACTTAATTAATCAAGAAACATTTTTGGTTTTTTCATAAAACAGTTATTAAATCATCTTCATACTTGCAAGCAATTATATTATTTTATAATTTTTTTTCCATTTAAACGTCGATTAGTTCGAAGCAAATATTGTTATAAACAAAAGTAGGTAATTGGGAACAAATATCTCGAAACAAAACAATGCTTCAGACATATACCAAAATATAAAGAAGATATCAGTGCTTTCACTAATTTAAGAAAGTAATAAAATTTGTAAAAAGTTATTTAAATTATTCAGGCATTTCATCTATTTTATAAAAGATAAGTGCGACAGAGCAATTATTTATATATATACACTACTGGAAAAAATTAAGGGATCAAAAAAAAATTCCAAATTTTTCGGTAGTTTTCAACAGACCGTAACTTTGAGAGAAATGGTCGTACAGGAAATAAAAAAAAAGGAAATTATAGCTCCAAGTGTCTAGTTTTTGGATTAGAACTTCAAAATTTTGTAGCCTCCGCAGTTTCTGAGTAATCGTAGAAAAACCAGCAACAAAAAAATTCTCAAAATTTTTTTAGTTTTTTTTTTTGGTCTACGGGCGTGGAAAAAATTTTTTTAGCTTAACCACCATAAGGATCGGATACTTTGTTCATTTAGCTTTAATTTCTTTTTTTAAACACCCTGATACGTCCACTCCTCGCTGAGATATCGGTCTTCAAATGGAAAAGGATCTTTTTGTCTTTGATTATCGATATCTCAGCAACCAATGATCGCACAGAAAGTTAAAGGTGGGTTTCAAGAACTTGAATGAATTCCCTTGAATGTTTCGAGCGACAATATTCGCATTGACGAAAGGTTGTCGTCGAACTTCTCTAACAATTGTTCGATCATCGCGGGCATTAGTGACTCGATGGCGACCTTGTCCGGGGCGACGATGATATTGATTCGTCTCTTGGTATCTGGTATAAGCTCGAGATACGACAGATTGACTTACACCCATCCGGATAGCAACTGCATGTTGAGTGTAACCTTCGTCGATAAGAGTCAGTAACCGAGCGACTTCCACCTCCGATAAATGTCGTCTAACCATGATTAAGAATCAAAAGTCAGAAATTTTCAATTTTGACCAAAACATAAAAAAAAATTTTTTTTAGCGCAGAGGGATTAGTTTTGAAAAAAACTGTTGAATGAAGCGATTTGCTAAGGATTCACAAAAAGAAAAGAAAAAAAAAAAACTCCGAAAAGCGTATGAAAAAAATCGAAATTCGATTGGGGGTATTAACTTTTTTTAATGGTGTGGGGCGGCGTTTCACGAAATTGGAGAACACCTTTGGTAATTGTACGCGAAAATTTGACAGCTAGACGTTACATCGACCAAATTTTAAGGCCCATTGTTCTGCGCAGACGACAACATCTGAGGTCGTTCATATTGATGCAAGATAATGCACGTCCACACACAGCCAACATTACCCGGCGCTTCTTTGAGCGGCATGACATCACATTGTTGCGACACCCAGCAATGAGTCCAAATCTCAACCCCATAGAGCACGTTTGGGACATAATGGGCCGTCGGTTGCGCAGAGAGTATCCAAATTTGCAGAACTTAGCTGCTTTGGAGCGCGCGCTTCAGCACATTTGGAATACCATTCCGCAGCCTCAAATTACCGTCTGCATAAACATGGCTGAACGTTTGAGAGCCGTTATTGAAAACAGGGGTGGTAATACCTGGTATTGAACCAACAAAAACCTTCAGAGAATGAGTTTGGAGTCATTAAATACGGTGGAACTGACGAGCCATCGGGTCTCAATTCTCCTGAAATACCTCACACACACACACACACACACACACACACACACACACACACACACACACACACACACACACACACACACACACACACACACACACACACACACACACACACACACACACACACACACACACACACACACACAAAGCGTAAATCCGACCGCGCGACCTCCACGTGGTACGCTTTGGATAACGCTAATGCCGGCGGTAATTGTTTTCTTAAACTTTTCAAGAGAAAAAATTTCAAAAAAAAAATTTTTTTTAATATTTTTTTGTTTTCAATTTAAGCACTTTCTGGAACAAAAATGTGGAAAAAGCTCGAAAAAACAATTTTTTTCTCATTTTTAAAAATTATGAGCTTTTCAGAGCAAAAAACGTGATCCTTTAATTTTTTCAAAAATTCGATCAAGTGAAACAAAAAAACGGCTGGCTGGATTAATTTGATTCTTTGTAGGGTTTTTGTGGACATATTGAACTGTAAAAGGCACACTTAACATTAGTGGTTTCCTCAATATTTTCGATCCAGCGCTTGATTTTCCAAAAAACCACTAAAAGCCCTTTTTTGTTGCATTTTCAAATTCATGTAACGGAAAGAAAAAATTTTTTTCGAAAAAACAATGGACAGTCGTTAAGGGAATTCATTCAAGTTCTTGAAACCCACCTTTAACTTTCTGTGCGATCATTGGTTGCTGAGATATCGATAATCAAAGACAAAAAGATCCTTTTCCATTTGAAGACCGATATCTCAGCGAGGAGTGACGTATCAGGGTGTTTAAAAAAGAAATTAAAGCTAAATGAACAAAGTATCCGATCCTTATGGTGGTTAAGCTAAAAAAATTTTTCCACGCCCGTAGACCAAAAAAAAACTAAAAAATTTTGAGAATTTTTTTGTTGCTGGTTTTTCTACGATTACTCAGAAACCGCGGAGGCTACAAAATTTTGAAGTTCTAATCCAAAAATTAGACACTTGGAGCTACAATTTCCTTTTTTTTTTA
Source organism: Cotesia typhae (assembly GCF_013202065.1). NCBI lineage: Eukaryota > Metazoa > Arthropoda > Insecta > Hymenoptera > Braconidae > Cotesia > Cotesia typhae. Next base: position 352,563 of record NW_027423757.1, on the reverse strand, counting down.
TTTCCTGTACGACCATTTCTCTCAAAGTTACGGCCTGTTGAAAACTACCGAAAAATTTGGAATTTTTTTTGATCCCTTAATTTTTTCCAGTAGTGTATATAAATTGCAAAAATTAATCTAAGATCTGAGATTAATTGCTCGGTTGATTATCAGAACAATTTGGATGTAGAGTGGAACTAACTTTAGAAATTTTAAATAATTCAAGAACTTAATCATTATTTAAGCACTATTATACAAATAATAATATGATAGCGAATTTTTTTTTTAACTTTGTCATTTTTCAAATAATATAATTCTATGACCTTATGTAAAGTACACCATGAGGTGTTATTGATAAATTTTCTCCTACCATTTCAGGTTTTTTCGCATTATCATTGTACGATATCCAAGAACCAGATACTCTTCTACAATACGCGATGTAGTGGAAAGTAGAATATCCTGCTACTCCGGATAATCTAAAATTTAATAAGTGATTATTATTTATAATATACAGAAAATTTTAATAATTTTACAAAAGCTAGTATTTAACTATAAAATATATCACTGTCATGAAAACTTAACATGTCTACCAAATTTCCGCCCAATAACTAGAGTTAAAATGAGTGAAATATTGTATACACAATTCAAAGGCATGTGTATAAATAAAGTTAAATAAGAGCTTTTATTAAAAAAACATTTATTTTTCAAAATATTCTACGAACCGATAACGAAGATTGTCTGCACATCTATTAGCTTCTAAATTTAAATAAACTGGCAATTCTCGTAGTTTACACGACCGACCTTCTGTCTCTCCATGCTTTCTCACGTCCAGCTCTATGTAGATAAATAAATTCGGCGTTCTTTTAGAGATTTTTTATTGCCGTGACAATATTGACAACGCATATTATAAATGCAACTGTGAAAATCTAATGCTTTCTCTAGTGCACCAAAGCCGCTTTGGATAATTGTTGAATGATTTACAGATAAAATTGTTACATTCTTAGCATTATCATTATTGATGCACTTCGGAGTTGGGCAAGAAATTTTTTCAAAAACACTCGGTTCGCTAGCAAAAAGCCGAGCCCATAAAGAACTAACATTATCTTCACAGGTAATATCTCTTCACAGGTAAATAACTCGTGATAGAGGTACAGTCACATGATTTTCATCCGTAATTTTTTGTTGTTTTTTTTCAGTTTCCTTATAAAATGGATATAAAATCTCTAACCTTTTTTTATAAATATTATTAGTCAGACCTTCATTTATAAATTCATTTGTAAAATTTAACATAGGATTTTTTGAACTTGTACAGAATTCTCGAAAATTGGTAACTTGTAAAGCGCAATCGAAAAGTAGCTGTGTTATCGTATCGAAAGGACACGTATTGCGAACGATCCAATCATAACCTTGGAAACGCACAGGTTTACAAGAATTGCCATTTTTTAATAAATGTACCTTGAATTTTTAGAATTAATATCATTCACCAATTTTATTTCCGGGAAATCTTGAAAATATTTTCCTTCATTTATTTTTTTCTCGCGTAACTTTTTTACAGCAGCGGATAATGTTTTTTTTTTTCTTTAATATTTCGTGGCGTTTCACTTTTTAAACTATAATCATGATCTTCAAAACGATTTATGTGTATATCACTTAAAGGACTACGATTTAAATTGTTCTTATTTTCCAAGCTATTTATTTCAATATCATTTAGATCACATCCAATATCATTTAGAAGATCACTTCCAATATCATTTAGAAGATCACTTCCAATAACATTCATAAGATCACAACCAATATCATAGGAGGCTCCAACTTCCAGACTCTGATTATAGTTCTCTAAGTCATGAGAGCTATCTTCAATATGATAATCAGAATGTTCAATATTATTATTATAATTATCAGTACTACCATCGATATCAATACCACTGGAATGTTTATCTTTATTCGTTATAAGTGGATAATTAAAATCATGTTTAATCTTCTCATTAAATTTGGTTTTATCTTCATCAGACGTATCCATAAGCATCCAATCATATTTTTCTGGTTGAGTTCCTTTTCCCATCCAGTTGTCAAATTCATCATTTTTATTTTTTTGCTCAATTACATCGCTTAAATTATAATCCAAATCGTTCGATAAATTATTGCTATCAATATGAAAATTATTGTCATCATTACCAAGACTAACACTTGTCTTAGAATCTAACTTATTTTTGTTCATATCAGGCGTATCCGTATCCAATGAATGAATTTTTTTTTTTCCGGACTTTTGAATAAATTATCATCAAGTTTTTCTCTAGAAATTTTGAAATTTAGTTTGTTATCAATTCCAATAAGACGTGTTTCTGAAGTTGATTTTTCTTCACTGTTATCAGATGCTAGTGTCACATCACCATCCAAATTACTGTTAAGTAAATTAGTTTGACTTAGATCAGGATTATCGACATGTTTACTAATGAATTTAGTTAATTTTGCTCTGAATAAGATTACTCCATTAAGAACATAATCAATATGTAATTTTAAAAATGTATAAACATCAGTTGGCAATTTCACTTTATGTTTTAAAACCATTCTAAGATCTTTGAAGTCTTCTTCAATGTAGCTTGACGTTGCTCTTAAGTTCGAATTGGGAATGCAGACGTTACTCCACAGAGGGAATTCTACAGCAATCTCCATTAAAGGCTTCTCTAATGAAGGTATGTAAAAACAATTTAAATTTTCTCCCTGCTTGATGACATTTTTCGAATTCTTCAACAAGTTCCTGAGAAACGTCGAAATAGACAACAAATCATCTTCATCATTATTTAATAAAACTTCTTTAACCTCGATGTCTTCAGGATTAACTTCAATTTTGTCAATCTGTTCAGTTATATCTAATAAAAATTTATTAATTTTTCTGCATGTAATAAAATTTTCCAACTCTGATCTAGCTTCAATAGGCGATATGTTTTTACCTTTGACGTCAACAATACTGTCTTCGTGTGCAACATTGCAAATTATTAAAATTAATAATAAGATGCGTTGAAAATCATCTAAATTTTTACAGTCAATTAGAAGACATATACACCGAGTGTAAAATTGTTTTATTGATGGATGTAATACGGACTTGAAGCACTTCCAACCGGTAATTGAGTGCACAAAATGAGCTGCATCTAATCTAATATAGGTGTTAATTTGAGTTTTTTTGTTTGTGTAAATTTTTAAAGCATATTTCGATATATGTTTTTAAAGGCATTGAATTGAATGCACTGGACATAGCATTTAATTGTGCACGTGATCCGTCTGAGACCGCTTCATGAGGATGCTTAGCTCTCAAATGAAGCCATTTAACTAACCATAGTCGAATAGTTTCCGCATCGTGAGCTGCTGATACCATCTGCCACACAGATTGTGAATTTTTATCAAAATTGACGACGATTTGGTAAAGAAATACATATTTACTTTTTTCACCATTAGGAAAGACTATTTTACGGACAAATTTCCCCGTGGCATCAATAGAGATCGAAGAAAAATTTTTGTGAGTACGACAATATTCTTTATAGCAATGCATCTGAGTTAAACTGCCATAAAAATAAAGAATGGTGACCTGGATATAACATGAATGGAATCTTTATAGTTAGGAAGAGCCTTGAGTCGATCAATAGCTTCAAAAACATTTTTTTTATCAATTGGCTTTACACCTAATTCAGCATTTATAAATTCTTTTTTAGCTTGATATAAGACATTTGATTGAGGTAAAAAAGGGCAGCCAGTATCACCAGCTTTTAATAGTTGTCCTGCTGCTTCTTTTCTATATCCAAGAACACCAAGATCTTTAACTTTTTTACTGATAACTTTTCTTCTTTCTCCTCGAAGAGGTCTCTGAAAATCTTCGTGATCATCATTCCGAGTATCACGACACTTTATCGTAATGAACACCGGGCCTTCTTCACCAGGATCATATTTAATAAAACCAAATAGACGATTCCCACATTTTTTACTTTTACAGTAACCATAAATGGAAAGGTAATTATCTCCGTTCATACTTACAACACTTTTCTTAAACATAAAGGAGCATTTCAAACGATACTGTTCCCAAAAAGCGAATGCAATAACATCTGTCCAAGCGTTTTTGCGTAATTCAAGATGCTGATGTCCACTACTGTCAATATTTTTTATTATAATTTTATTCCATGCTTCTCTAAAAATCTCCACATCAAAATCTTCAATTTCATTAGAATCATGAACATACCAGTTTTCGGGGACATAATTTTTGTCATTTTCATCATCATCATTGTCACTGTCGCTACCAATACTTTCATTCAGATTGTCACGATTCAAGTCATCATCATAATCGTCATTAACATCAGATTTTTAGAATTTTCAGAAAAATAACCACATTCTTGCCGAGCAATAGTTAAAATCTTCTTTCTGTCTTGACGAACATTAACACGAACACAATCACTAGACCATTTATTTTCCAATTCATTGGATATTACTTGCCAAATTTCCGAAGACCATGGGGGTAAGTCAGGAACAAAATATTTAATATATTTCTTTAAAACCTGTACTACTGACTCTACAGATACATATCGACGACGTCCCATCATTAATCCAGCAATTAAAATCTGAAAAAATATGGATTATTAAAACATGCTGATAATGGTTAACTAAAATATTTACGATTAAAATTTTAGTAATAAATTACTTTGTTAGATAAATCCGTATAGGTTTCGATTGATTCAATTATAAAAATAAAAATAATATTTCAAATACTTATAAAGATAACTTTGAAGAAAATTTTTAAAATAAAATATCAAAAAATTTATTGAAAAATAAAATTTAATTTACTATACGAAAAAAAACGATGCTTTGTTCACAACAATTTTACACGCGGTAAATAGAAATATTTAAAAAAGGCTAAGCTTCCATTGATTGGCTTTTGTTTAATGATAATAATAATAATAATGATAATAATGAAGAAAAATAGTATCTACCCTGATAGCCACCTTACCTGTAACTTACTGTCAAACTACGTCCGCAATTTGAAGCTAACTTGACGGAAAGAGTTGGTAAAGCAAGCGATTAACTATTAGTTACTTATAACTTACTCTGCAAACAGACGTAAAGACTTGCTGTACAAGTATTTCTGTCAAATTGTAATAAAGTTGAACGGAAATTTAACTACAAGTTTGATTGTTAACTTGTATTCAAGTTTCGGCCGTAGATTTCCGTCAATTTGCTTACAACTGTTGTCATGTAAAAAATTACCGCTAACTCTATGTCAAGTTAACCGTAACTGCTAGAAGCCAACTACTTACTGAGAAAGCGCTGGCTATCAGGGTATCCATAAAAATATTGTCGAAAACTGTCATACCGACTAATGATTGATTTCGCTCTTATGATTATGATAAATGTTTGTAAAATTATTTAATTGATAAAGAATAATCAAATAATTAAAAAAAAAAAATTTGTAAATAAATTAAAATTAATAAAAAACAATTTTTAACAAAATATTCTTTAAAATATTTATAGTCTTCGAATTAATAAGTATCATAAAGTATAAATTTTGTTATAAAGCTTAGATATTTATATAAATATATAAAATTTAATCGGTAATAGTAATATCAAATTTTTTTTATAAACAAAACCTATAAACTACTTTATAAATTTATATCGTAAATAAAAAATGTTGAATCAATGAATCTTATATTTTATGAATTAATGAAAACGAAATAGGAACGTATAATTTTTTTGTTTGCAATAAAATACTTTAAATATTATGGACAATAATTTATTAAACATTTATCTATTATGTAATTTAACGTTTTATCCTCTTACGTATTAATTACTCATTATTTATTATTAAATCAACGAAAAGAAAAAGAATATTTAAAATGTGATAGAAAGATTCTTAAAAAAATTATATTTTTTACCTTTTATTAGAATTATTTTTTCTATAACCGAATAAAATTATCAATACTTACTCCAAGCATCATTGAAATAATCTTAAAAAAAATGAATAAATTCAATAAATTTATAAAAAAAAAAAATAACCAACATATTAGATCACCAAAATATGTTACTCACCGACACGATGATGCATGCTTCTTTTTTATGTTCCAATATGAATGAAGTATGTACTCACTTCGTAAGTTCAACAACGCATGACATGATTCTTTATTTACATATAAATTCTCCTGAAAGCTTTCTCTTGCCTTTTGTTCCTTAGGTTTTTCAAAGCTTCGCAGACACAGTAATTTTACAACCTCTAATTCGCAGTTGACACTTTCTAATTAAATTTTTCTTGGAATACGTTGTCGTTTGATTTGATATGTCAAATACACCTTGAAGTCATCGTAATGTTTATCGTGTACTCATTTATGCCTTCAAATAAATTAAAATATACTAATGCTTGACATTTTATGAAATTGAGATTTATTGAATCTATCAAGTTGAACGTTAATTATTTGTGTTAAAACATAATGATTAGCAATATCTCAATCATTATCAACAGATCGCCTTAATTAAGTGGACCCCCTATTTTCTACTGGATTCTAAAAATTGGGTATACATATATAGATATATATATATTTTTTTTTCTTGAGTAGTTACCATTAAAAATGAATCCCCCAAACGATTTTTCAAAATAAATATTTTAACAATAATTTTTGTTATGATGAAAATTTAGAATACAATTAATAAAAAAATGAGTTGTAAATCAACCGTTACTGATAAATTCATGAAATTTTTAGGATTTATTGTTAAATATCTATATTGTAATAAAATATTAATAATTTAACATTATTTCTGTATTATTATTTTGTTAATTAACTTTTGAGTGAACAAGTGAAAATTTCATTGAGTTCTTGGTAAAAAAAAATGAACTCTTTTTATCCAGCACATGCATTATTCATTTATTTATAGATATTTAACAATAAATCCTGAAGTTTCATTAATTTATCAATAACGGTTGATTTAAAACTCATTTTATAATTAAATGTATTCTAAATTTTCATCATAACAAAAGTTGTTGTTAAAATGAATATTTTAAAAATTTTGTGGGGAATTAATTTTTAATGGTAACTACTCATGAAACATATTCCTACCTAATTTTTAGAATCCAGTAGAAAATAGGAGGTCCACTTGACGTGATCTTGCTCTTATATTATTAAAAGCTTTTATTCAACTTTAATTGTATATAAGCCTCAGAATCTTACAATCAATATTTCACCCACTTTTACTGAAACTGTTGGGCTAAAATTTAATGGAGACGCTTGATTCTCATAATATCAATACATTTTATAGTTAAGCAAGTTTTTTTAACCTTTTTATTTTATATTTACTATAAACCGAATTGTTGACATTATATACATAAAATGAAACTTACTTGAAAAATTTAATAAACATCTTGTCAATTACTTGTTTACGTCTAGTATCACATAATTTAGTGACGTCTTCTTTATTAAGACAATAAGAATAAATTACGTCAAATGTACACCCAACATCTCGGAAGAGTATCAAAAAATAAAACTCTCAGATCGTTCTATTTCTTTCAGAACACATCTCATAGCTTCCTTATTGACTCCCAGAAAACACAGTATTTTAACAGCGTTTAACACTATTCTATGATTCGATTTAGTCGTTGGTCGTTCGAATAATTGAGGACCTTAAAAAGTTTTCGATAACTATAAACAAATTATTAAAAAAAAAAAATGATTAATTACTGTTATACTCAGTCATAGGACTGGACGTACTGCTGATATCATTGCCGCCGTCATCAAATCATGGTTTAGACATAAGACCAGGAGAGAGAAACCCAGGATCCGACGGCGATGGCAAGTGTTCGATGCTTCCTGTTCCAGGACTCGGCCCTCTTCTTGACGAAGTCCAAGCTACTGTCTGCATCTGCATCAATATTAATAATTATTACTCTTTACTTATTAATAAGTCATTCTCTATTAATATTCGATAATCTAAGTTTAAAATATCAATTAATAATATTTAACTTCAAAAAAATAAAAATATTAGTTTGAATCAAGCAATTAATAATTGAACATAAAAAAATCAATTTATTATAAAAAAAACATATTAAAGTATACTGTAATACCATACTTGATAAAAAAAGAAACCGTTAATAAATACCAAAAAATTTCGATGAATATTTTTGTATTTCATCCAAAAATAATATATGTAGTGTTTTATTTTTTTTTTTTCAATGGAAACTTGAAAATCAAGTAAGGATTTGATACCATTGACAATCCACCGAGCTTAACCTGAAAAAAAAATTAATTAAATTTATTTTTATAAGGCTAACTCAATTATAAGAATTATAAAACATTATACCAAAAGTAAAATAAATACCTCCAATTTAGAAGGCAAACGAATACTGTAGAGAATTGCATAGTTTTTCCAAAGTCTCGAAGGCATGGTAGCTTACAGCTTTTACTCAATTTGAAAAAGAATTCCCGTTCAATAAAATTTAACTTTGACTTTTCACTTCTAGTTGTTAATAAATAAAATTATATTTATATAAACATATTATAACTACTCCAATATTGGAGTATGATCACTACTAAAACTATTTTGGAATACAATATGAAGGGTATGGAGGGTAGAGGAATGACTCTCCTTACCTCTACCCTCCGTAATGGAGGGTAAAGCTCCTTGTTTAGGTACCTCTCCTTTGATAAAAAATAGAAAAAACTACTCAGTTAAATTAGTAGATAAAAATAAATATGGCGGTCCCTGCTGTAAAGTCATATACTTTCGCGCATGCGCAATAACAATTACGTATTCAAAATTAATTTCACAAAAAAATTAATTAAAAATAGAAAAACAATCGGACAAATAAAAATATTGATCGAACAATCAATAAAAAATAATTACCGATCAAATGAAAAAAAAAATTAATCGATTTGATAAAGAAAGTGCTATCTTGCAAGTAAAAATTTGTTTAATTATTTATAAATAAACAATTATCGGACAAATAAACAATTACATCGGACATTGACGGACAAACGACGGACAATCGGATTGTTTAAATAAAAGTTAAAAAAATTTATTTTTTGGTGCTAAATTCAGTGAGGTGCCTCGTGCTGCCATCAGACATAGTGTTGCCAACACAGATCACCTAGTAGGAGGTTTCACCCGCGTCTTGTGTCATAGCGTTGAGTACTTTCAGCCATATTGTGTCGCATAAAAATTGTATAATTAAAACAAATCTTTTTAACACATTAATTAAGTATATATTGTGCTCAAAAAGTGACAAAGAGTACTGAATAATAATATGAGTTCACCAAAAATGTCAGATGACTCGGAAGAACATCGATCAAGAAAAAGCAGCCAGCATCAGAATTCTAGTGAGAGCGAGAGAGAGGTCTCTCCGCCACCACCGCCTAAGAAAAGACGTTTCGAGACTTATAAATCGAGCCTAAAAAACCTCGAACAACAAGTTGCCCTTTTATCTAATCAAATTTTTCGTAACACTCAATCTGCATTTCAGGAAACACCTGGCCAGTCTCCCAGGAGTGTTGAGGATGTACAACCTCAGGTTTCATTAGCAACAGGCATGGAGTCGACTCAGTCGGAATTCCTCACAACTCCTAACGAACCTTCCAAGGTATTGGACCTAGGTCAGTGCAAGACTGAGGTTGATAGCCGGAAGGTATTACGGAAAGCATGTCCAGAAAAGTTGAAATTAATATCTGAACTTCAGAAATTTGATTCAGCAAATTGGAAAGAACTCAGGTACGGAAATACTTTAAAAGAATTTTTAGCTTCTCCAGGCTTCACAGATCTGAAGGTCAATGAAGAGCTATGTTATCTGGACAAGAGTAAGGACTTTAACCTGTCAACGGAAAGAACCTTGGCGGGCTTGTCAAATGCAATTTTGGAACAAAACCGACTCCTGAAGGATACTCTCCAAGGTATTGTAAACTGGACGTTCTCAAACAGGGAGAATGTTAATCCAGAGACAATGCACGAACTTTTCTCAGCGAATTTTGGTCCTAATTCAGAGTATTTCAAGAATTCCGAGAAGATGTTACAGGTAGTATGCGGTAAAAGAGCTTCATGCATCGAGGCCAGAAGAGAAAGAGTAATATCGGAAGCTCCGAATAAGCAGATCCAAGTAGCCTTGAGGAACATTCCACCCAGCACGGAGTACCTTTTTGGTAAGGAAAGATTAGGTTCTCTAATACAATCTCTAGGGGGTCCTCAGTCTTGGCTAAGGAACCCGGGCCAGCCAGGATCAAGATACACACATCAAAGGAAGAGCGAGAATCAGACCCATTCAGCGACTCGCCAGTCCCATCCTCCATTAAGATCAGCTCAAAACGCAGTAAGTAAGCCGGAATCTCAATTTCAGGCAACGAGGCCAAAGAATTGGAAGAAAGAGACTCCTAAATCCAAGAGCTCTTATTCCTTTCGTAAAAAACATAACTCATGACTATATGGAGGTAACACAGTTCTCAGGAGGCCAGCTAGCCAAATTTCACGACGAGTGGAAAAAGCTGGGAGCCCCAAAAGTAATCCTAGATATAATTACAGGTTTCCGCATCCCATTCACAGAGAAACCAGTACTTACAAGCAATTGGAAGTCATCAACCTTTAGAACAAGAAGCACCCTTCAGCTGTCGGAACAGATAAGACTATTGATAGACCAGGGGGTACTAGAACAACCGGAACAACCAGGTTCGAGCTTCATCTCAAGAATGTTCCTAATAAAGAAATCGGATGGGGGGATACGCCCTATATTCGATCTCCAGAATTTAAACAGATACGTGGAAGTGAAGTCATTCCAATTATTCTCTCACACAAAGATTCCAGACTTTCTCCAAGACGGGGACTGGATGACGAGAATAGACTTATCACAAGCATACCTGCACATACCTGTTACAGCTGACGAGCTTGCCCTTTGGCCTCTCAGCTGCTCCGTATACGTTCTCGATGATAACGAACTGGATAGCAGAAATCCTTCGTTCCAGAGGCGTAAGAGTCGTGGTCTACCTGGACGATTTCCTGATTGTAGCTCAGGATCAGGAGGACTTAAAATCTCAGGTAGCCATGACGGTAAGATTGCTCGAAACCCTAGGTTGGCAATTGAACCGAAGCAAAAGCGTCCTAGTTCCTTGCCAGAAACTGGACTTCCTCGGAATATCCTGGGACACCAGGAAGGGCCAAATCAGTCTTCCAGCCAAGAAGGCCAAGACAATAATCAGATTGGCTCAGGAATTAAGTGCGAAAGAGAGCAGCTCTCTCGTTCAGGCTCAATCCTTACTAGGACACCTGAATTTCGCAAACTTCGCGATACCCAGAGGTCGGTTGCACTGTCGCCATCTCCAGAGGTTCCTGATGGAATTCAACGGGAACAGACCGCGTCAAAGACGCCAGTTCGGGAACCAGGTGCAGAAGGAGCTAGATTGGTGGTGCAAAGCCACTGCGAGAACGACTCAGTTACACAAGGGCAGGGTTACCCACTTCCTGACCACCGACGCCGCAGACAGTGGTTGGGGAGCCCAACTAAACAACGTACACATGTCCGGAACCTGGACAATAAGCCAAAGGTCATGGCATTCCAACAAGAAAGAACTGTTGGCAGTGTACCTTGCAATAAAGCAACAATCTCACCGCCTTCGCAAGGCTCATATCTTGTTACAGACGGATAATCGAACTGTAGTGGCTTACATCCAAAAGGAAGGGGGTACGAGGTCCCTGGAGTTATACGAACTGACGTACGACCTATTACACCTAGTAGACGAGTTAGAAATCCTTCTGTCAGCTCACTACTTGCCAGGAAGATACAATGGTATAGCCGACAGGCTATCCAGAGGCGGAACTCTACCAGAATGGCACTTAAGGCCAGCGGCAACGCAAGAAGTCTTCCGAAAATGGGGAGTTCCCGAAATAGACTTATTTGCGAGCGCCGAGTCTTCTGTAGTCAAAGCATACGTCTCAAGAGACTGCAAGGATCAATCAGCCAAATTTATGGATGCCTTCAGTCAAGTCTGGGACTACAACCTAGCTTGGGTCTTTCCACCACCCAACCTCTTGCCGAGAATACTAGCTCACCTCAACAAATGTCGAGGTCAGTACCTGATATTCGCGCCCAAGTGGGAACAGACGTTCTGGATGGCGGACTTAGCCAGCCGAAGCTCAGAGCAACCAGTGACAATCAAGAACCTGGAACAAGTACTAGTGGATCTGTCAACAGGCAAGCCACCGCAGAAGGTGGACCAATTGACCCTTCAGGTGTGGAAGATTGGGGCTGGTGCAGAATGACCAGGGACTGGTCATCACAAGAAAGAGATTTGGTGAGAGAGAGTTGGCGAGCATCGACCTTACTTACTTACAAAACTCCAATCAAGAAGTGGCTAGCTTGGTGCCGAGAGAAAGGGATGGATCCAGTATCACCCAGGGGCGTGGATCTCGCTCGTTTCCTTTTTCATCTCTTTGTAGAGGAAAAGTTAGTCTACAGCACTATCCTGGTCCACAAATCGGCAATAGCCACATTTTGTGCAAAAAGAGATCTATCGTCAGATTTTTTAGTTAAACAGGTTTTAAAAGCAATCTCAGTGGCAAGACCAAAGGAGACAAGGTCATCAATCTGGGACGCACAGATCCTGTTGGATTGGCTAAAATTAGACCTACCAAATTTATCCTTCTTTGAGGTGTCCAGGAGAACAGCTACGATACTGTTGTTGGCTTCAGGTAGACGAATTCACGACTTAACGTTACTGAAAATTTCTAAAAAATCGCTGGATAATCTAGGCAACGAGATCATCTTATGGCCGAGTTTTGGTTCTAAGACGGATAGAGCCGAATTTAGACAATCAGGCTGGAGACTGTCTAAACACGAGAACATAAGGATTTGCCCAGTTACATGGGTTAGAGTCCTGATCAAGTTATCAGAGAAGCGAAGATCCTCACAAAATTTGGAAGAATTATTCATCACGGTCACTGGTTCAGTAAAACCGGCTTCGAGGACAATCATTGCGGGCTGGGTCCGCTCAGTCCTAGGAGAGGCAGGCATCGATGCTTCACCAGGCTCGATACGGGCAGCAGTGGCTTCCAGAGGTTGGCTGGATAATTTGCCAGTCCAGGAGATTTTGGAAAGAGGTAACTGGAAAAGTGTAGAGACATTCAGGAATCATTACTGTAGACAGATAGAAAGACAAGACCAAAGGTCCCAGGGTCTTCTGTTCAACAACTTCAACCCGATAGGAAAGTCAGGTTCCTAAGGTCAGTTATGTAAGTACTTAAAGAGTGACCTTCCAAAGAATAGATTATCTTATCATTTAAAGAGATGTAATTACTCTGTGAAACAAGTTTATCTCTTATTTAATTCGCATCATATCATATAATTATTCTCTGTACTGTTTAATATGAAACTAATTAAAAAAAAAAAAAAAAAAGCATTAGTAATAAAAGAACAATAATAAAAGAAGAGGTTAATCATTTGGAAACTTCCTATCATTCACATTTCAGGCTTTACATTAACATTGGTCCAAAAAGCTGTCTCCAGCATCACATAGCGTTGAGAAGATCACCAGTAGATAGCAAACAGATCTCTCATAGGGATGCCGTGTATCGGCCTAGAGGAATGTAATGCAAGTGTTTTGAACTACAACAAAACACGTATTATATTCCGGAGCCGATACACGGCATCCCGGTGTAGCTCTTACTGGATGAGAGATGCTATGACACAAGACGCGGGTGAAACCTCCTACTAAGTGATCTGTGTTGGCAACACTATGTCTGGTGGCAGCACGAGACGGGATAACTACAACAAAACTGCATAGGTGACACCACATTAAGGCTAGTACACAACAGCTTCTCTCATAGGGATGCCGTGTATCGGCTCCGGAATATAATACGTGTTTTGTTGTAGTTCAAAACACTTGCATTATAAACAACAAAATATTTATAAATAATGGAAAAAATAATAAAATATGGTTTTCAACCAGTTGTCAATAATATTATACGTGGCCAAAATGATGAAAAAGGGAAAAAATTATTTAACTCTAATCATGTTTATGGTGTAGTTGAAAAACAAAATAATTTTGCAAGTGTCATAACCGCTAAAGTCGTGCCTCAAACAAGTGTGTCAAATGCTTATGATGTGAAAGTTTTGGTACGTATAAAAATTAAATTAAACTCTTTATTGCAATTAAATTAAAATTATCAGTAATTTAGATATGTGAATTGAAGTTCAAATAATAATAAAAAAAATATTAAACATTTAATTTTTATTACTTTCTATAATAAAAACATTTATATAAATATTATGTATCGATTTATTTAATAAAATTCCCAATTCAATATATTATTTACAATTTTTTTCAAAAAATTTTACTCATTCACTTCTTTCTCTTTAAACAATGGTTTCTGAACATTAATTAAGGCGCAGATGACAAAAACTATCTCATCAATATAAGGAAATAACGAATTTGGTACTTTAGATAGAATTTTAAAGTCCTTGATTCGTTGATTAACGCGTTCAATATGTATCCTTACAGAAGCGATGTTGTATGTTTCGTCTACTTCTTCCGGGGTAAATTGATCTTTATGACCAAAAGGAGGCATCACAAAAACAGCATTTTTATTTTCTACTTGGGTTTTTATCTGTGGAAAGTCTTTATCAGCTAGAACGACATCACCAGGTTCAATTAAATCGACTAAACCACAATCATTCGTTATAAAGCAATCACCAGCACGACCACCATAACATTTAGAAATAAAACTGATAAATCCACTTGGCGCACAACCCACCATAAACTTCACTGTATGATGATGCTTATATTCTGAATACATTAATACCCTTTGATTTACTTCCGGTGGTATTTCGGTATTAACTTCTGTGCAATCGATTATGACACGAGTGTCTGGGTAGTGTCGTTTGAATGATTCTGGTAGAGATGCTTGTATACTTGATTTAGAAGGCCAAAAAATAAAATTTTTCAGTAAAATATTCAATTCTTGCATATGCTTTACAAAGATTTTATGTGCTGAAGTTCGATGAATTCTAAACAATACTGAAAGTGCCGTAATGTAATTAATAAACTAGTTTTTTTGTCTATTTTCGAGGCTTTACAGTCTGGAAGTAAAGTTAAGAGATATGAGAAAATTGCCAATGACATGCCCGTTAAACTGCTCATAACTTCGTCTGTAGTAATTGAAGATAGTCCATGGAAGCCTTGACAAGATTTTGTGAGATCCACATTTATTGGATCACAACTTGAGTCTCGGACATCTTTTGAAATTGGTATATTTGCTTCGCAATTCTTATCTTCTGTTTTGTTCATTGAAATATTAATCTATACTGCTGCAGTGCTTATACCGTCATGATAGTCCTGATTGCAAAAAAAATATGTTAATTCTTCATACGTTTCATCTACAACTGTCTCCGTTTGACAACTTATGCTTCGTTGTACATGTTTAAAAATAACACTTTCAATACTAGCATTAATCTGATTCTGATCAACACTATTAACATGTACATTATCACCTTGCTCCATTACTGAATTAATTGAATTGGTGATATTTATCGAATTCTCGGTTTCATTACTCACAAAAGATTTCTGAATATTTGAAATTTTTAATAATTCACGATTTTTGACTCACTGGAAACGTCCCAAGGATTCTATATTTTTTTTAACATTTTCACTTCCAGGAAAGATGGAAGACGGATGTAACGGATGTTCCGATTTTTCGTTGTTGATAAAATGAGAACTACAAATTCTCGTATTTTTATTTGGTTCCCAGTCTTTTGCATTTTCTCTGAAAACAAGACAAATTAAAAGGTTAAGTTTTTATTATCACATAAATATCATAGATATTAATAACTTAACTATCAAAATTATAGTTTTTTATATACCTGAGTTTAATTACAACTTTTACTTTAATTTTGCAATGAATTGTTGATTAATACTGAACTTACACATAATTTTTTACTGCTTTTATCCACTGTTTACGTTTTGCTATTTTCCATGTGGCTCCAAACATGCTATCTGGGAATTTATAAAATTTCACTTTCACATCAACCCCACGTTTTTGACGTGATGTATTATTACAACCACGGATGCAGCAATTCTTTCTTGAAGCTGACATAATTAAAATAATATCAATTAATTTTAATATTATTTATTAAAAAATAAATCACGTGTAAAAATTTAATAAACGATGTCAATTACTTGAGATATTCACCACTAGTTGGCGTAAAAGTCTAGATGCTCGATCCCTATATGCTTTTATTTATATGTGTATTTTTAAAAAAGAAATGTTAATCTTGATATACCATCAAATTTTGGAGCGTCAAGCTTCAAAACGCTGACAAAAAAAATAAAATTAAAAAATTTTAGAAAGTCTCACAATGTTTAGCTTTGACGCTGTATTAATTTAAGATGGCGTTTCAGTCGAAATTGTACCACGTGACCTCATTTGACGCTCTATGCCAGCATCGAGCGCATCGAGCATCAGCATGAAAGAGCACCTTAAGACATTACATATTCTAGTTACCTTTCATAAATTGACGTCAGATCTTGCAGTGGTAATAGTGTAGATATATCAAAACATCACAACATATCTAAAATCAACGACAGCTGAAGTTCTGATCATGTTTTGGAATCCAAAAAAATGTTTTTCTCAACAGTAGATGAAGTTTAGAAATTTTCATGCTGGCAATGTCACAAAGATATTTTTCTTTACAACTATCTTTAGTAATCATTGTAA
Organism: Cotesia typhae; assembly: GCF_013202065.1. Classification (NCBI taxonomy): domain Eukaryota; kingdom Metazoa; phylum Arthropoda; class Insecta; order Hymenoptera; family Braconidae; genus Cotesia; species Cotesia typhae. The sequence goes on along the minus strand of NW_027423757.1, from coordinate 335,877 downwards.
ATGTTTTTTCTATGTACGTTTATGGATCTAATTACACAGTTGACTGCATTAATCTACAAATAGGACAATATATATGCCCACATCCAAATTCCGATCTTATCGATCGGACTACTCAACAAATTCGAGGATGTTCAAAGGAAAATAAAGCTAGAGGTAGGTTCTAAAAATGCAAAATATTGATGAAAATTAACTTAGCAGATAGTTGATAATTTTAAAAATTTTTGTAACCAATAAATTATGCAAAAAAAAAACGATTGACATTTAGAAATTTTAAAAAACTACAAATGCAATTTTTTAAAAATAATTTTTTGGAATAAATTTATTTGTTAAAAAAAAATTAAAAAATTGTCAAATGGCAGCTAACTATCATGTCATAAAATATTGTAAAACAGGAACAAGATAAATCATGAAGTGATGAAAATTCTATACATTTAAAAAAATATGTGGATACTATTATTTTATTGTAAGTTGTTTTACTAGTAAGGTTAAAATACTGAACACGATGTTTATAAATAATTTTTGTAAATAATGATTCATTCTAAATAACATCTAAAAGAATGCTTTTTTTAAATTCTGGGAACTTGAAAAAATTTAATCCTCAGCTGTTGGATAATGTTACCCCAAATTCTAATCAATCTACTTTTTTTCATCCAAGTCTAATATAATCTTTTTCATCCAATTCTGAATTATCCTTAAAACTGGACAGTACAAGCCTTATAATCAGAAATTTCAGTTTTCTGGCCTTGATTACATGATTATTTTATGTATATTAATAAAAAGTTTTCAAGAAAATTTGTTTTATGTTATTTCTCGAAATCTTTGAATTTTTTGACTCTCAACTTTAATAAGAAAATAATTAGAAACTAAAAAGTTTTGAAATTATGTTTGCGCACCCTCCAACCTCCAGAAATGTTTTCATTTTTACTCTGAAATTAATGAACTTTCCAGAACTTCACTTATTCACATCATATTTTAGGAAAATTCATCTATTCTTGTTTACATTTTCAAGCTTTTATTCACAAAGAACATCTTCTATTCAAAAAAATGTTTATTTACTTTTTTTGTTTATAAATTATTTCATATAATTTAAAACGATTATGGGAATAAAATCCATAAATTTTAAAAGATCTTTCGGAAACTAAGTCGCATGGATGGAAAAAAAAATTTTTTTAACTTCTTGTTAAGAAAATCGAGAAGTTATTGGTTTTGCCCCGTTTTTCAAATATCGAGTTTTCATCAGATCTTAACGTTTTAAGGTCACAGTGAACTTCCTTGACTATTCCCGCGATATTGTCACTATATCTGAGAAATCTCAAAAAAACTGAGAAAAAATTTTTTTTCAAATGTTTTTTTTTTTAAATAACTTCTAAACGGTTTTACCAATCAATTTCAAAAACTAATCAGCTGTTAGCATGAAAAAATCACGTTGATCGCCGCCAAGCCGGTCAAAATCGATTGATTCGTTCGAGAGATGTCGTGAACGAAAGAAAACCGAATAAAGTTTTTTTTTCGGAGTTACTCCGAAATTCCTTGTTTGATTTATTCTAACTTCAAAATTATTTATTAGGATGAAGAAATTACATCGAATGCCGTCAACCACGTAAAAATCGGTTGATTCATTCGAAAGTTATTGCGGTTTGAAAATTTAAAAAACAGTGTTCTATGAAACTTCTATCAGACTTTGGAACTCGAAGAGCTCAAAAGCATGGAAAAGCTATCTTTTTGAGGTCGGAGAGCTAAAAATAACACATAAATTGTATTTTTGAGCTCGAAGAGCTTAAAAGGATCATAAATGCAATTTTTAGCGCCTAAGTATGGAATTAGCGGGAAGTTGCAGAGATGGCCTTCAGGGTCAACCGTTTTCGTAATTTTTTTTTAACTTTTAAATTCCAATTTTTAAATGTTTTCAATATTTTATTTTTTCGACAAGAAATTTTTGTATGTGTTTTGCCTTTTTTATAACATTTTGTAATAACCCGGGAAAAAATGATCAGACCTGACCATACCTGTTCATGTATCATCAGGCCTGAAATTAGACATGGTCATAAACCACTCAGGTCTGATTATGCACGTCCATGTCTCTTCATGTCTGAAGCGTTAAATACGTTGTGGTATGATCATATCTGTCCATGTCCGAAAAATTTTAAAAATTTTCAACAATTGAGTTTTTTTTTTATTTATAATTGAAAATTTGTTGTCATTTATAAAAAATGTAATTAAAAAATTAAATACAAATATTTCTTATTTTTAAATGAACATATTAAATATTCACAGTATTATTTTTAATTTTAATCAATAATATGCTATGATTCTTTTGATATTTCAATAAAACCTTTAAAATTTTTGCTGTGCCTATTGCCATATATTTTATTAGTTCAACTACTGCTCCCGGAGTGTTCAACTACTGCGGCTTATCAGAATTGATTGTTCAACTACTACTCCTTTCATAGTCTATCTTAAAAACGTTGTCAAAATATAAATATTCAACTATCTGCGTTATTTTTTACTTCAATCAATTCAAAATTGTTTATATTTTCATGAAAATCACTAATTTAAACTAATAATTACATCTTTATATTTTAAATAAACGGTCAAATACGTTTTACTTTGAAACCTGTTCAACTACTGGGTACTTTACCTTGAATGTTAATTTTATTTTTTTTTAGTATGTGATAATATTTTTTCTTTCAGTTGACTGTTTAGCAGCAGATGGTTTAATATGCTCAGAAACCCTAAATAATACATTCAAAAAAGACATACCTTGCAAATGGACGTAAGTTACAAAAAATTTTATTAAGTAAATTTATTTTCAAACTAATTTAAATTTATTTAAACTTGTGTCAAGGCTTAAAAGTTCAGATCAGAACATTAAATTGTGGCTAAATATTTTCAATTATTGTCAACTATTGCAAAGTCTGAGTTACTACTACTGTTAACTTGCGTTAAGAAAAAATCTCGGTTAATTAGAAACGACAGATAGGCTTTACGCGTATTTTCCGGTGTACTTTCACTCAGAGATGTTTGTAAAGGGTAAGCAGTATTAAATGTATTTTCAAAGTTTTGAGTTTTTTAATGACACTGAAGATAAATTTGGAGATTAAATAATTTAAAATTTTGGAAAAAGAATATACAAAAACTCTTACGGAAGCTTTTTTCTTTGAGCAAGTTCTTCAATTTTCGAGATCGCGATTTTTCGTGATTTTGATTATTATAGTGAATACAACTCTACGGAAAAAGGTACTGAATGTCTCTGGCAACCTCCTAAATTTTATAAAGAATTTATGTTTTGATATGAATGTAACTTTTAAATAAAAATTTAGAAGTCGTCACAAAAAATATTGCCCTAATAATATCAAAATGAATTCACTATAAATTGGAATTAAATCATGGAATTAAAAAAAAAAAAAAAAAAAAAGAAACAATTATACTTAAACATAAATTACATTTTTAAATTAGAAAATAAATGGATCATACTTTTCTTGAGCTCTAATAAAAATTATCAAGTACTACAAGTAAATGCAATGATAATTGAATAAAATAATGATACAATTTAACTCAAGTCGTAAATTCTTGCTCATAGAACTACGTATAATTATATATCTATAAGGGCCAATTTTATCCCAATCCGGGATAAAATTTTATCAGAGATAAAAGTACTGCCAATATAATAAAAGAAAATAAATAATTCAGCATAATGATATGCAGTTCTCGCTGAATTCAGTCACTTATTTTGAATTAAAATAAATAAACATTAGCCACATGTCACAGAAATATTAACCTCCAACTGTGACAACTTGCTGATTCTAAAAAAATAAATTAAAATACATAACGTTATTATAATTAATTTTCTTTCACAATAAAAGTATATTATAAGCGATTTACTATCATAGTTTAAGAAGAACATTGTTAATTTCGTTTTATCTTCCGACGATGATTCGGATAATAACTAAAACTACCTAATTTACAAATTAACAAGACTTCCCTCCTAAACATACGACAAAACTCGACTAGTTCATCGGATTTATAATCATATCATCGAGGATATTTTATTTTTCAATGGAATACTAAATTGGGTGTGCTTCTTGCGTTTGACATATCGATTATTAATTTATAACTGTTTAATTAATTTTAAATAATTTAATTCACACAATAAGAGGTTATTATTATATTATGTTTTATTTTTATTTAAGTGAATGACCAAATTCATGGAGAGCTAACTGAGAGCAATGTCACGCCGCTGAATTATTATTTTTTTTTTTATTATATTGGCAGTATTTTTATCTGGGATAAAATTTAATCCCGGATTGAAAAACTGGCCCTAATCTATTTGTTTACATAAACCCAAATTTGTGTATTTTCTGAAACTTTTTTTATTTTCAGCAACGGTTATTCCTTTGAAACATCAGTACTTTTATCAATATTCCTTGGAATGTTTGGAGTGGATCGATTTTACCTTGGATATCCAGCGTTAGGATTATTAAAATTAAGCACTCTTGGATTTTTATTTATTGGCCAATTTTGTGACGTAATTCTTATATCAACTCAAATAGTTGGTCCTGCGGATGGTTCACACTACGTAATGCCATATTTTGGTGCAGGAATTAATCTACTTTATAGCGATAATTATACTTATAAAGTACCACAACACGATTGGTGATATAATAGAATAAAATAATACTAAACTTGGTATAAAAGTCAATTTACGTAAATTGTATCCAAACCCTTTTTATATTTATAAGACAAACAGTTTTTGAATAAGATGTCTTCATAGCAAATATTTTTTATGAAATATTTTTCATGAATCACCATGAGAACAAATAATTTACAAAAGATATAATAATCAAGATTCAGTCCGAGAATTCTGCAACAAAATTTTCAAGTTCACATTAGAATTTGTATAAGTTGATGTACTCCATTCTGAACTGAACTTAAAAGTTCATATTTTTTGAGAGTATACTGCCCGACTCATGATGTTAAGCATCAGATAGTGCTGTACGATCGAAAAATTTTTTCTTCTTTTTTTTCATATAAGTGAGTACCTGCAATTAACCATGAAATCACATCTTTTTATGCATATTTTGTATTTTATAAAAAATTATACACAGTTTAATTTATTGAGAGTGAAATTTTCAAAATTTTCACCTTAGATACTCCTGCTGAATCTCAGATAAAAAATTAAATTTAGAAATAAGCGCTAAATAAAAATTTTTTTTAAAACAATATATTAATTATAAAGGATTTTGATAGTAAGAAACAGCATATAGTTATATTAGTTTAAATTTTACGATTAAAACGAAAATTTAATACACGTCACTGATTTTTTTGAAATCATGACAGTTTCAAAAGTGAGGTAAACACACTTTACCAGCAAATAATTCAGATATAACAGTTATCCACAAGGCCAAAACAAATAAAATATATGATATTCCAACTTGGTGAGAATTAGGTAGCTGGTATGGTTGACCCCCTATTTCATCTACATGAAAACCCATCGGAAAGATTACTGCTGCTAAACAAAATAAAACCACTGTAAAAAGAAAATAGTGATATTAGTAGATGTGTTAGTTATTATGATACTAATAATTATAAGCCATACTTGCTGTAAATCCAACCCATCTGGCATATGGAATAACATGTCGGTCCCAATGAGAACAAATAAGTAATATGATAGTAACAGTTATTAAAATACACCCAACAAATATACAAGCTAATGCAATTAACCATTCAGGTTGGAGATCTGGAGTGTAACAGACTTGGGGTCTATTGTACAATGTCATACATGACCACATTAATCCTAGTTTAGTGTCTCCTGAAAAAATAAAAATTAAAAAAAAAAAATAAAAAAAAACTATTAATTTTGTGAATCAATAAATATACAAAAGTTCCGGGGGAAAAAAATCGATCAAAATCAAAGCAAATAATCATTTTTGAATGGTTATACCAAGTTTTAAGTATTTAAAAATATTTTTTTAGGTATTTCGAAAACTCATGAAATGAAGTATTCATGAATATGTGTATCAAAATAACTATGTATATGTGAAATACAATGAGAAATAAGAGATAGAGGAAACAATTTAAGGGCTTTCAATAAACAAAAAAATGATTCTACGATATTTTTATAAAAATTTTACTTTCTTAAAGTTGAAGTAATTACATAGGTCCACAAAAAAAAGTGATCTGTGCTGCGTGTTCGACAAAGATTTCCCGACGTATTTTTTACCACTGAATACGAATCTGAACCCTGATTTAGAAAGATAATTTGAAATGATTACTTTCATGTTAATTGTATGTCAATATAGTATTCAAACCAGATGCTTTCAAATCATTTGAAATTAGATTTCTTAATCAGGGAAGTCAAAATTGAAGGTCAAACTGCATAAAACGGAGAAAAATAAAAAAAATCGATAAAATTTATGATAAATAGTATTTTCAGTATGTTATGATCAAATTGCAGTTTCTGCTTTGTTTCTTTCTGTAATATTCATCAGTAATTCGCAAATATGTTTATTTTCCACTCATTCTGTCTTATTGAAGTCTTTTATCGAATAAATTTGGTTTTTGATATAAAATAAAAAGTCAGGACATTGAATCGGCACATTTACCGGCAAAAACCTGCTACCAGGGAGTGTTTGGACTGCGATGAGAACTGTCCTTTAACGGGATGTGTAAAATGATTCGCTAGTCAACATTTCGTAGCATCGAAGCCAGCAAAGGCACGCTGTCTTGCGTTGATTGATTTGAAGTTTTTGTCCATGATCCTGGGACAACAATCTGGATTCACGAAGTATCTAAGAAAAAATTATTAGATCGTAGATTTGATCGGTTTTTAACTGCGCTAACAAAATTGAAAGTTTTCAAAAATCGGGAAGTTATTGTTTTTACCCCATTTTCCGAAAATCGAGTTTTCATCAGATCTTGACGTTTTGAGGTCCTAGGAACCTTCCCTGACTACCTCCTGTGTAAATGTCAACCGCTTACAACTTTTGAATGGCTTGACCGATTTCATTGCGGTTGGCGCCATTCGAAAAGGCTTGATCAAACTTAGATTTTGAGCACTCATTGGACCGATTCGTACCCGTATATTTTGAAAAATCTCAAAAAAACTACAAAAACAAAATTTTTTAAACATGGTTTTTTTGGAATAACTTTTATACGGCTCGATGGATCAGCTCCAAAGACTAATCAGCTTTTGACCTTGAAAAATCACGTCGATCGCCACTCATGCGGTCAAAATCGGTTGATTTGTTCGTGAGATATCGCGAACGAAAGAAAACTGAAAAAAGTGTTTCTTCGAAATTCCTCGGTGATCAATTTCAACTTGAAAATTCTTCATGATGCATAAAAGGTTTCGTCGAATGCCGCTAACCGCCTAAAAATCGGTTTATTCATTCGAAAGTAATTACGGTTTAAAAATTCAAAAAATAGTGTTTTATCAAACTTCTATCAGACTTTTGAGCTCGAAGATACCTTACTGAGCTCGTAGAGCTCAAAACATCTCAGAAATAATATTTTTGAGCTCGAAGAACTCAAAAAAGTCGTAAGTGCAATTCTATGCACCCAGGTATGGAATTAGCGGGAAGTTGGAGGGATGGCCGTCGGGGTTAACCGTTTTCCTAATTTTTTTTTTTAATTTTTCTTCGTTTTTTGCTCTTTGATGCCGAATTCTGATTTCATATTCATATTTAGCGGTAAAAAATACTTCGAAAAATCATTGTCTAACATCCAGCACAGACAACGTTTTTCTTTATGGACCTGTGTTGTTATCGAAATTAATATTAATATTGTTAAAATTAATTCGAGTATTTAAAATTACGTATACGTCTGTATTATATCACATAGTTAAATTATTATATTATTATATTTACAAGGGATTGAATAACACTGTAAAAATATGTATGGTTCTGAGGGGGCTAAGGCTCTAGGATCTAATAAATTTTTTTATCTATCTATCTATTCGATCGAAGTCTTTTTCAGATTCAGGCGTTTTTTTTTGCAGACTGTTGATCCGATATCATAATTTTCATGGAAATCCCATTTTCTGATACTTTCATCATCTTAGAAATAGTTAAAATAATTTTTTAGGATTTCAAAACATTGAAGTACACTAAATATTTAATATTTGAAAATAATAATTTTCTCAAAACAGAAAATTGAGGATGCATCTCTTTATGGTAGGGATAACTGACTTTTCTACAGAGTAGAAAAAATCGATTTCATTTAAAACTATAAAATTAACTGTATAATAATCACTTACCACCAATATCAGTAATGATCCAATCTGGCATAGAAAGACTAGCTATAGCAAAAATATCAGCAGCAAGAAACAGTGTTCCAGAAATTACTGTTAGTTTATCCATGTCGTTAACTTTGAGCTGTTTTTTTCAGGACCTGCACCACAGTATTATATGAGTCAACATAAATATCGATTATAAGATGTTTATTAAAATATTAACTATTATATAGTCAAAATATATTAGTATAGACGGGAAGAAAATTGAAAGAATTTTTACTATTTTACTATCGTAATTTTAATTCATATAAAATCATAACGGTGGACTATACTTCTCATTTAGTAATTGTTACGATCTACTATTGTAAATTTTAACCAACAAACAAGACCAGCGAGAGACTCAAAAAGTCCAATATAATACTAGAGAGTAATTACACAATATGTGTTTTAGATACGAGTTGTTGGATTTGACTGATTTCAATATTGATATAAATTTAGGCTCAGAAAATTATTGGAGAAAAATCTTTAATATAAAAAAATCTAATGGTGAACTATTGTTTAAGAATCTAAAAATAGTTATATACTTTCTACTCGTTTTACAATTTTCAAATGTAACCGTTGAGAGAATTTTCAGTGATATTAAAAATGTAAAAACTAATCATAGAACTAACTCATCAACTGATCCATTAAAGTCTATTTGAATTACTAAAAACTTTTTATCCAAAGACAGTGACATCATTAACTTTGAACCAAATGAAGAAATGTTAAATACTACCATTTGGGATAAAAAAGACGTTTAAATATTATATTTTATTTTTTATATTTTATTACTAGTGTATAGGGTTCTCATGTCCTTTTACACCCCAAGCCTTTCTCAACATTAATGATTCGCTTGGTTATCTGCACTTTTATATTTGCGGCTGTGGCCCGACTCGTGCTTTCTGTACCGTATTCACCCTGAACCTTACCTTCTCAGGCTTGGAACAGAACCATTGGGAAACCATAGAGAACACCCATGATAGTACAGTCGGAGCTGGGCTAAATCTACAGTGATTGATAAAGAACTCTTCTTTATCGACCACTGGAGCATTAGGTCCTTCTCCTAGTGTACAGAGATCCCTCGGGCTAGCCAATGCTGACTAGAGTGGTCACTCAGTTAAGTTGTAGCTTAATTGAGTGATTGCCCAAGTCAGACGTGTGCCGCCCGGCTATTTCTGCCACTTGCAGAGGCAGGCAATGTAACGCACATATTTTTTAGTTATAATAACTGAAAAATAATGGTGCGTGCCGGAATCGAACCCAGGTCCCACTCTTTCGAAAAGTGACCACCGAGTCGACTAGGTTATTACCTGTCTACGTTTAAATATTATAATATTACGTTAAATATTTATAATGTTACGTTATGAATTTTATAAAAATTTTAAATCTTAAATTTAGAATAATGTTGCTACTAACATTATAAAATTTTCATATTAAAAAAAAGAATTTTATTTAATAATTAATAATTTTATTCATTTTACGTTGTCAATACTGTAAGATTATAAATAAATTTTCATATAAATAGAATTGGTAACAGTATTGGGTAAAACCGATTTCTTTAATAATTTTTAACAGGCTGTATTTGGTATGGAATGACCGATATATATATATATATATATATATATATATATATATATATATATATATATATATATATAAGCAAAGTACCATTCACTCACTCACTCATCACGAGATCTCCGAAACTATTCGCCCAATTGACTTGAAATTTAGCATTATTACTCCATTCATGATGTAGACGCTCACTAAGAACAGATTTTACGCAATTCCTAGCCAAAATGGATTTTTCGTCTACCATCACGTATGCTACCCTCTCCCCTCCCTCTCATTCTTCCCCTCCCCACCCGTGCTTTCTCCCCACTTCCCTACATCTCTCTTTTTTTTTTTTAGAAAATGTCATTTTGATTCGCCAATCTCAGAAGCCCATCAAGTGGCACCCATCAATTATAGAACTCACCCCCCCCCGCAACCACCCACGCTAATCAACCGTTGCCATGGTTACCGTTGCTATAACAACTGTTAAATAAATAAATTGTAATAACAAATTCGGTTGTAAACTAAATTTAGAAGGATGATTAGAATAAAAAAATAAAGTTACTAAATATTAATATTCTTTACAATTATTATTCAACAGTATTATTCGATACAATGTTAAGCAAATACATCGATTTTTATCGATTGATTGTTGGGACAGTAGAAATTCATAATCATACGTTTTTTAAGAAAGAATAGCTAAATCATTAATAACTGAAATAGCTAATATGTATTGGAATGATCATGAAGGATGAACTCCATTATATCATAAAACAGATAAATATAAAATAAATATCAATGTTCAAATTGTTAAATGATTATACTGATTTTAATGATTAAAATTAAAATGGTAAATTGTGTTTGATATATATATATAGGAGCTGTTCTATAGATAGATTGACTCATCACGATATCTCGGGAACCATCGGACCTAGAAACTTGAAATTTGGTAGGAATTATACTTTTGCCCTGTAGAGGTCAGCTAAGAACGGATTTTAAGAAATTCCACACCCAAAGGGCGTTAATAATGAAAAATTTCCGTTTTTAAACTACAGCTCCTATCGACTCTAAATTTGGTAGGAATCTTCTGTAAGAGATTTAGAAGAAGTCCATGAGAAAATTTTACGATAGCTCATCCCACAGCGGTTTGTGTGTGTGTGTGTGTGTGTGTGTGTGTGTGAAACGTAGAAATCGGTTGATTGGTTCAAGAGATATTCTCGATAAAATATTTGGAAACAAGTGTTTTTTTAACATAACTTCGACATTTTTTGGAATAACTTTTAAACGGCTGCACTGATCGATTTCAAAAACTAATCAGCTATTAGCATGAAAAAATTACGTCGATCGCCGTCAAGCCGGTCAAAATTGGTTAATTCGTTCAAGAAATATCATGAACAAAAAAAAACCAAAAAAAGTGTTTTTTTAGAATTACTCCAAATTTCCTAGTTTTATCAATTCAAACTTGTAGATTCATCATGAAACTAAAAAAATTGCGTCAAATTCTGCCAACCGCATGAAAATCGGTTGACTTATTGAAAAGTTAGTGCGGTTTGAAAATTTAAAGAATATTGTCCTATGATACTTCTATCAGACTTTTAAACTCGAAGAGCTCAAAATAACACATAACGCATATAGAGTATAATTAAATAAAAATGTCTTGATATTTTTTCTTATGAAAATATATTTTTTAAGTAAAATGTGTGCATGAATGAAAACCATGAAAATACAAAAGGATCAAGAAAAATTTTGAACATGCTGAAAACTTATAGGAGGTGGTATTTAAAAGGATTTTAATAGTTGTAACTTAAATTCTTATAAATAATTTTCAATTTTTTAGTTTGATTTTAAAATTTTATTAAAACTGAATTGTTTATATTGTTGGCTGGGTAGTGATACGATAAGACAAAAACTTTTCACTGGTAAATATTCAGGTTCAATTATGCATGAGATTCACGCATAATCAGGCTCAATGATTTTTTTTCCCAAAAACTTAAATAAAAACTTAAAAGTTAAATAAAAACTTTCCGCTGAATAAAAATATGAGTTTTTAAATGACACTGAAGTTGGCAGACATTAAAAATTGTTTTAAAATTTTAAAATAATGCAATTATTATAAAAAAAATTTAATTAAAAATTCCACATGTGAAAATTTATAAAAATTACAAGTGAAAATTTTTAAGAGCATTTTTTTATTGTAATTTATTTGTTATTAAAATTTTGAAAAATGACAGCTGACGGCTAACTTCAGCATTATGTTTTTAAGCCATATGAATTGGTATAGAATGAACTTTATTTTGTATATATTTTATGCAACTATGATAATTATTATAAAAAACCTAATTTACTTACTATTTTAACCTATCCTATTATTTATCATTTATCCTTGCATCCAATATTTTATTGGCACGATTCACTGAATAAAATTCAATGAAAACTTTTTCGAATTATTGGTGATATTTTTTTTTAATTATTCAATTTTTTATTTTTATATTTGAATTTACTCTCAAAAACACCTCCAATACACACCACTGATTAGAAATTACACTTTTTATATATTCATTCTATTTTTTCATTAATAATTATTTATAAATACAGTTATTTGCAAATTTGCTTATTTACAAAGTTAACTTTGCAAATTTATTTTATTGGATTTTTATTTTGTCACATGTTTTTATTATACGTATTTATAATAATCAAATTTCTTGTTTTTAAAAATAGGCATTTTTTAATGATTTTTCTGCAAAGTTCGACAGATTGTTTTGTTTTTGTCTTTTGCTAAGAACTTAAAGGAAAAAAATAAACACTGTTATGTCCAGCAAGGTCACTAGATTGCTCGTACTGCCTCCTTCTGGACTGAGGTGCGAGTTGTAGTCACGCGGGATCAATTTAAATTCATTGTTGTTTATTAATTTAGCTTTTGACAATGGAATTTATTAGATCATGTTGAAGAAAACGGAAAACTTTAGTTAAATTAACAGTTTTAAATGATAATATCAAGTCTGAGATGGTCAATTTCCATATCAGGCCTGATGTGAACAGTCTATATCAGGAATATTTTTTCACGAGAATTTTTATTCTTGACAAAAATTAAAAAAAACAATCTAAAGTTTTTAATATTTTTGAAAAAAATGAAAAAACCTCAAAGAAAAATAATATATATACAGTTCTTTTATAAATAAAAAAGTACTTTTTTGTTTTTTCCTAAAAAAAATTTTTTTTTAAATTCATATTCGCATCCAAAAATTAAAAAAATTTTTTGGATACGGATATTTTTGAAAATTTCTAAATTTCAAAAAATGTACATGTGTATTCTATAAAAATAAATAAGTACTTTTTTTATAATTAAAAAAAAATTTTTTTTTTCAAATATATATTCGTATCCAAAAATAAAAAAAAAAAAATTTGAATACAGATATCTTTGAAAATATTCGAATTTTAGAAAAATAAAAAATTGTAGATGTGTATGTAATAAGGGTCAGGTGAAAAGACCATCAATGAATTTTAACACAATTATTCTTTATACGAAGTTTTGTCGGTTTTATTCCGACATCCTCAGGTATCTCATTTGACAGACAAATAATACAATCATTTGCAATAAATAAAATTAATTATAATGATGAACTCGAGGCCAGAGCACTTTGTACTCGGAATGCGGTATCTCCTAGACTGTATGGTTTTAGAAAGGTACATAAAACTGGGTATAAGATGCGACCGGTTGTGAGTTGCATTAAAACACCGTGTTACAAATTGGCGTCATTCTTGCATTCGGTGCTAGTTCCTGTTGTTGAAACATTTTCTTTTAATGTAAAAAATTCAACTGAGTTGGTTTAATTTTTGGGAAAGACGAAATTACCGGATAATTATATTTTGATGTCATTGGATGTTGTGTGGTTGTTTATCAACATTCCGAAGGATTTCGTATTAGCTACTGTTGAAGAGAACTGGGAAGATTTCAAGAATATGGTGAAGGTTCCGAAAGAAATACTGATGGACTTGGTGAATATATGTTTCAGGACGAGTTATTTTACGTTTTACAATGACATCTTTGTACAATTGGATGGGTCAGCCATGGGAAATCCGGCGAGCCCGTCGTTGGTGAACTTGGTTATGAATCATGTATTGAAGACAGTAGTACCTCTTTTACCTTTTGAGGTAGCGTTTCTTAAACTATATGTTCCTCGGTAGCCATATATAATAGCTAAATTTCTCATTAAAGACAAATTTGGGAATTAGGGAAATAAAGGATAAGGGGAAAGGGGAGGACCTTTACTCAGTAGGAATTTTCGGTAACTGAAAATTATGATACGTTACTAGCAATACCTCAGAGTGAGGTTAATAATCTCTTGGAACATTTCAATAATGTACATCCGAAAATTCAGTTCACGATGGAAGTGGAAGTAAATGACTAGATTGCATTCTTGGACACGAATGTCATAAGGATGACTGATGGCGAGCTACGCATGAAGTGGTATCAGAAGCCTACGAGTTCGGGTAAATTGCTTAATTTTAATTCTTATCATCCTCTGACTCAAAAAAGTAGCGTCGTGTTGGAACTACTGTATAGAGCTTTAATGTTGAGTCATCCTAGCTTCCATGAAGACAATTTAAAAGAAGTTAGGTGTATCTGAGAGAGGAATAGTTACCCGAGTTCGTTTGTAGATATCTGTTTGAGAAAGTTCAGGGACCTACATCTGAATGGCGAGAAATTCACTGGTTAACATTCTGAGGAAAATAGGTTCAGGTTTCCGTTTGTTAGAGGACTGACTCATGGGAAATCACTTAGTTTCCATGAGACGGATTGGAAGCCTGCGTTTCATAATATACGTAGGGATAGATGACGTCCATTCAAGTAACTTATTAATTTCTTAGATTATTAAATAAATTATTGAATAATTAAATAATATTTCAACTGACAAAAGTCATCGGTTTGATGTATTTAATTTAAAGAGGATGGTATTACAATAATTCGGCGTGCTTAATTGGAAAATGGGCGTGAGGGACTAATAAAGGAGAAACTTTATTCAGTAAATAAAGAAAACTACAAAACCTCTGGCAATGTAAGTATTTTGAAGCCAATTCAAGTATGATGATTTAGTATTCGACTTGCATAATAATTCGTATTAATAATGTTAATTTTAGTTTCAGATTCCTAATTCAAAAAATAATAAGGTAAAAACAAAAGTGCAATTTTCTGTAACGAAGAAAGAGTTGGGAATATGACCTCAAAAAAACCATATTCTCACCGTAATTTGAATAAAGGGTAAATCCAAAATTTTTTTCATGTATGTTTTTTTATACAATTTTGTATAACTAGTTCGTTGCATAACAAAGCACTAATAATCCTTTTGCGCCTGATTGTTTTTCTTTTTTCAGCGTCACGAATTATTTTTTGACACTGATAAATCCACAATTGATAATCATATTCACCTGTCATTGAAATTTCGATAAGTCACTTAAATTTGATGTAATTATTTTATCAATGTTTAACATTTATTATTGTCATAAGTTATTTTACTATTACCATGTGTTTTTATGAAAATTAGGTTATGAACTAGCTTCGAGGTATATCTCGAGATATCGACTTTCGATATTTATACATTTTTTTGCCGCTGATTTTTTTAATTTGACGCTGGCGTTTGACGCTGCACATGTCTTTATTTATTTCAGCTAGGTGGAGCTATGGTTTGACGCTCAAAGCTAGCATCAAGCGTCATCATGAGGTTACAACTTCAGACGCGTAACTAGTAAAAATAAAAAAGTAAAAATAACACATCACTGATGTTATGTCCTGCGAGGTTACTAGATTCGCTGATGATGACACCTCGTGGACAAGTGGGTTGTTTATTGTCACGCGGGATTTTATTTTATAATTTAATTTGAAATATACTAAAGAATTACTGATTGAGATTGTGTGGTAAGGTATGATTTTTAAATGATAAGAGTTCAATTGAACTTTATGTTGATGTTTATTTAGAAATCGGAGAGATGGAGTGAATAGTTACAGCTCTCGGGGAGAAGTGAAGTCACAAAGTCTCAACTCTGACTCATCAGCTTCACTTTCCCCCACTATGGTTACACGTATACACTTATACTATTGCTAGAACTACCCTTATACATAGTGCGTAATATACTATCTTACATGTACTTATATAAACTTACTTTTATATAACACTTATTATTTGCGGCTGCGGCTGGCTTACATATTCATGTACCTGTATTTACCTGGCTTTAAATTCAGCACAGCGACCTAGGGAAACCGCAGAAAACCTGGTCGAGGTACAGACAGTAATGATAACATAATATCAGATCGTTGTTAACAATGATCATCCTTATCTATTATTTATAATTTAATTAACATATATTCATTAGAATCAATTAACGTGTTATAATTTTAAAAGGCTTTTAAAGTATTATCTGCTCAATAAATTATATCAGATGCGGATTTTACTTAAATATTTGCTAATGATTTCTAAATTCAATTTAATACCATTTACTATTCAATTATTCTAATATGTAATTAAATTTGTCTAAAACCATTGTGACATTAAATCCATACATATATACAGATGTTGTAGCGTCTAAATACTCATTATTTATGTTATTTAGTTACTTCTTTTAAGGACTTGAAGTTGTCAATGTGGCAAGGACATGTTCTGTGTTTACTCGAAGATTTTATGGTTTTTCAGAACCTAATACTATATTCCTTTGTAGCAATAATTATAAACTTTAATCTCAAACAACTATTAAGCAATTTCTTGAGATTAAAGTTTCTCTTTCGAAGACACGTGTGCACTCAACGACCAAACTCAGCAATTAAATCAAATAGAAATTCTAAATCTATATAAAATATAAATATAAATTTAAATTATAAATGTAACTAATTAACATATTCAAATTCTGTTTTATCTGACAAGTAGTGTCACCTGCCAGATGCAACCCAAAGCATTATAGTTATTGCGACATAACACTGATAAGCTTAAAATATGTAGAAAAGTTGGCCAGTAATTTACCAGATATTTTACTTATATAAACTAAGTGCGAGTGGTAATTTGTTTTCTTGTGTGCGACTTCGCAAGTGTTTTGTATTGCAAAAAATCTTCAGCAAACTACGTGCGAAACGTTCGTGGACACAGAAGCAGAAGATAAGTGACAGGCCGTTGTAAAATTATACGGATCCTTCTTTTTAATTAAGCCAACATGTATTTATTCAAACCAAACACTAAGATTCTGATTATTGTAGATTTTAATAAAATCAATGAAGCAAATGATTTTGTCCAAGAAATAAGTCAAACTACAAATTTTTCTACTAAAATCACGGTTACTCATCCGACAGAAGTACAAAAAGGTACGTACTTACAATTAAAAATATTTTTGTTTACCTATAAAAGTAGAATTTTTTATCAATTCTATTTGTCAAAATTGTATTATGTTTAAAAAAAAAAAAAAACCTTTAACAACAATAATAATGTTTAAAAAAATCTAATTTTATGATGAAGTCTAGTAATATAAAAATAAATAACTATATTGTATTGTTCATGTGAATAAAATCATTTTTTTTTTAGTGCTGAGCGATTGTGAAAACGATTTAACTGAATATGATTTAATATTGTCATTTACCTCAGAGCTTACTTCTTTAAATAATTTGCTACGAGTTCTAAAACCTGGGGGCTCAATTTTATTACACAAACTGGTAGATCCTCTGCAGATAGATAAAATCGAAGAACTATGTGCTGATAAAATTACTCAACTGAAACTTAATGGTTTTCGTTTTAAAGAAATTGTTATCTCCGATTCCACTTCAAAATGGGAAATTTCAAAAGTTTTTTCAACTTTTAACGAATGTTTTAAAATTTGTCAAGTCATAGGCGAAAAACCATCTTATGAGGTAAAGTATCGATTACATTAATTCATTTTCAAGATTAAAACGTATAAAATAATTTTTCCTAGCTCCATACAGGGTTATAATCTCAAACGAATCATTTTTTAATTTTATAATTATAAGTCTTCGATACTTATAACTAGGGCCAGGAATCTGGTTTCGCTAAAAGAGAGAGAAATAAGATAGTCTAATTCCTTTCTCTCCGTATTCCATTATTTTGTATTGACTTAATTAAATTTTATGTTTATTGAGAATTACAGAGAATAAAATTTTCTGCAAAAAAATTCAAAAGTATATTGCCCCAAGTCCAACCCTTGAGAAATTACAGTTGATCATTGATTGAGAAATAAGATATCAACAAAAAATTGAAATTTAATTTAGTTTTAGTTTTTGTCTTAAAATTTTGTATTTTAATTTTTGTCTTATTTTTTGTCTTGAATTTTAGTCTTAAAATTTTGTCTTAAGACTAAAATTCAAGACAAACAATTAGAACAAAATTTCAATATAAAATTTTAAGATAAAAACTCTCTTAATTCATCCCTTCAGATTGATTTTTTAATCAATTTTGGCACCTAGAACTTTTGAACGTTGAATTGTATCTAAATAATTATCTTGTCATATAGCTTAACGCTAGTAAATATTATTATGATTATTTATTAGTTCAAGTTGTACAGTTTTTAACCATTCTACATAAATTAAATTACTTTACTTATTTACTTCATGACTAGGACACAGTTTTACATTCAGTACTTATCTATAACATAATTATATATATTTTATCTTATATAGTATTTATTGCACTGCGTCTGTTTACTCATCTCTTTTTCCGGCTCTCGATTGCTGCGATCAGACTGCACACTTCTCGTACTGGAGAACCTCTTAAAAGTTCTTTGACTAAGAAGTCCAGATCTGCCTCATATTTATTTTCTGTCAATGACTGGATTACTTGCACTGTTTTTTCACTGCATAAGTTTCTGGCTTCTCTGCACGTTAACAAATGCGCTATTGTTTCCTGCTGACTATTACAGATACGACAGGTCCAATCTTTGTATCCTTTTTTTGAAGCAACGGTCAACATTGCCGCATCTTAGTCTGGCCCACACTTCTTTCGTCCAGCTTTCATCAGTTTTATCTTTCCAGTAGTCCTCGCAGCCTTCTGAGGTCTTCATGAACTTGTAGAGTGGGCAGAAAGTTGACTTATACACCATTTCTCTGGTCTTCTTCTCTTCCAGGACTCGTAGTACTCCAAAACCTTCGTCTAGTCTTTGCTGCACCTCGTCTGGGTCATGTCGTCTTCAGATGAGCTCCAATACGTCCTCACATTCCATTAACTCTAGCGTTTGTACTACTGCTTTACCCCACTTGGACGGCTTACCATTCATTATATTTCTCACTTCTTCCCTAAGACATAGCTTAGGCCACCTGCTATCCTCCATCCTTAGAATGTCCACTAAGTATCTGCTGGCTCTCTTTCTTGTCATGAACAGACTGCTCTCTACCCCAGCTTTCAATCTCCAGATATACTCTGGTAACGCTAGTAAATATATTTTATGGCCAAACAACCCGATGTTTAGTAGAAAATCAAAAAATAAATGAAGAAAAAAATTTTGTTATTATATAATTTTCAACAACTACATAGTAAGACAGAAAAAATTACCTTCATAATGATTTAGTTATATTAAATTAGTTTAAAACTATTAATTTTCAAACGTACTATATAACATTAATTTTGTTTAATTCAGACCTTATGAACTTTTAAAAATAAATGAGTAAAAATTTACAAACAAGTTTCTGTCAACATCTCTAAAAATATGTTGAGAGTGAGTCGTAATAAATGCTTTTTTTCGAAAACTTTGTTTTTTTTTATTTCAAAATTTATTCGAGAAGTAATTAGGAAAATCAAATTTTTGAAAACAAAATTACTACCGCCCAACCTTAGAAAACTAACTAAACACAAGTATGAATTTGAAAATTAAGTGATATGAAATGGAATAATTAATTTACAATATTACAAGTTAAAAATTTCTAGTTTAAGAATCGAGTATTTTGGACTTTCCAATTATTTCAAAAAATACTTTATTTCTTATACATTTTATCTAAAGAGGTTCAATTTATTTTTTATTAGATTGGGTCATCAGTAGCTTTTCAACCTACAAAAAGTCCGACTTCTGTTTGGAAAATAGAAATTGATGATGACATCATAGATGAGGATGATATTTTGAATGATGAGGATAAAGCAAAACCTGATTCCAGTTCCTTAAAAGGTATAACAAGTATTTTATCTCAACTTCTGAGTGATTATCAATGTTTTCCTTGCTGAGTTGTGCTTAGCTAGCCTTTAGGGAGTCCCGTACAGCCAATGTTTGTGGTGTGGTTCAACACTGTTAGTATTAAATTTTGTTTGAAAATCTTATTAGCATACAAATGAATACATTCACGAACACTCCGGTTGAAAACAGCGGACAGTTTTTGAATTGGATTTTAGGGTGGACCATGTATTTCATTTTTGTATAAACAAGATAACCTGACTGGAAAGACAGAAATTTACAATAATCATTCAGTTAATTTTTTTAATGTAACAATGTAATAAAGAATTCTGATATCAATTTAAATGATTTTAGTGTGTGGCACAACGGGAAAACGCAAAGCATGTAAGGACTGTACATGTGGTTTGGCTCAAGAATTAAATGAAGCTGAACTTGACTTGAAAAATCAAAAGTCATCATGTGGAAATGTAAGTACACGGATAAATTATTAAGCTAAAAACTCCTATTATTAATAAAATACCTTCTCATCATATACTATTGTGCTGTACTGTTGTATTGATTGATTTTATTCGATACTTTATCTACAAGATGATATTTTAAAAATATCGATAAAATATTTCTTGGAAAAATTTCTAAATTTTTTCATTATCTTGAGTCTTCCGCCGTAAACACTCTTCAAATACTCATGACTACATAGTTTACTTTCATGTATCCTTTTCTTGAATAACCGCAAGATTTATTAGTGATAACTAATTAATTCGTCTGCAAAGATGTACCAACTCATGTCATTAAATTTACTGTTACGAGTTGTCTAAAAATATTTTCATAATCCTCTAAATTAAAATGCATGAAAGTTTTGAAGTTAGTCATAGGTCGAAACTCGCAAAAAATGGGACACTAATCATTATTAGTTAAAATTAAGAAACGCAAGTAGCGCGCTATTTAAATTTCTAGTTAATTACACCGGCCCAAGAAAAACATAGATCGAAGATTTTCAATAATCGGGAAGTTATTTTTTTTACCCCGTTATTTGAATACAGTTTGGATCGAATGCGGTTTGAAAATTCAAAAAGTTATGTTTTATTAAACTGCTATTAGAGTTTCGAGCTCGAAGAGCTCAAAAACGTAATGTGTTATCTTGAGCACTTGCACAAAATAAGCGGGTGGTTGCAGGGATGGCCTTTAGGATCAACCTTCGTCTTATTTTCTTTTTCGGTTCTACTTGAAAATTTGATAATTTATAGATGAAAAAAAAATATTGCCGCCGAAAAAAATATTTTAAGTTAATTAGGAACTTTACGCATTGAAAAAATCGATTTCCCATATAAATAACAGAGGGAAAAATTTTTTTCGGTTTCTACTCTATTTTTCGGTATTGAAAACATTTTTTTAGAAAAAATGGAAGTACCGTTTTTGTAGGAAATTAAATTTGCTACAAAAAAGGTCCTTTAAGCAAGCACTCTCCGACCAATAGTTTTTAAGTTGTTGAGCTGAATAGATGAATGTTAACAGTAATTGATACCAAATTTTCTTTAAATTGGAATTTTTTTAATCTTACATTAGATATTGTTTACAACTAACGCTGGAAAGTAATTGAATTGTAAATTTTAGAGATGGCGTTTTGTATTTAGCTAATAAAGATAAATTTTAATACATAATTTCTATTAAATCATAATATCAAT
Source organism: Cotesia typhae (assembly GCF_013202065.1). Lineage (NCBI taxonomy): Eukaryota > Metazoa > Arthropoda > Insecta > Hymenoptera > Braconidae > Cotesia > Cotesia typhae. The sequence continues at coordinate 314,229 of NW_027423757.1, read as the reverse complement.
GAACTAAAATTCAAATTTGTGCGCATAGTTTGATTTTCAAGATTTTTCAATTCTATTTTGCGGCACGATTACGCTGTTCTTGACTTTATCTATCCTTTACTACACTATACATAAGGTTCTGCTCTTCATTAATATTGACAAATGAATTAATTAAACTCAGTTTTTATTGTTTTTTTATTGGTAATAAATACTAGTAGTAATGATAATAAGTGTGAAGTAAATTGGAGGTAGTGATTAGACTAATATTTTAGTAAAATGTCTATCAAAGACTATTGTAGGAATTTTTATTTAATTAGCCACGAACGTAAATTTTTGTCCTAACGAAAGCTACCTACTAATCGGGAATTATTGAGTTTGTTTATGTACAGTTATAAATCTTTCGATAAACAACTGAATAAAAGTATGAAAATTTTGATTGATGATGTGAATATTGTTTGGAGTAAAACGAAAATCCTTGTGATGAGAGTTCAAAATAGTATTGAAAAATTGAAAAACTTGTACAATAAGTGGATTAAAGTAAAACAAAATTCTTTTTGTACTAAATCAGCTTGTCAAAAAACAAAATAAGTCGATATCCAGCTTTTGTCCCATAAACTATTTGACTTTGTAAATCAAAATAAAAATGGATGCTTAACGTATACATATGAAAAAAAAATATTTTTGGATAACGAGCGAAAAAATCTATGCTGAGGTGTTGTGCCATTGGATTTAGAAGAAATAAAGTACGAATTTAAAATGTGTTAACATAAAAAAATTTAAGATTTTTTCTTTCATGACAAAAAATTAGAACAGTTTTGCATCGAAAGTCGATAGTTATATTTAAGCGATTTTAACTTCCCACTGAATTTTTAAAATTACATCCAGATCAATGAAAATCTGACAAAGATCATAATACGTGCTTAATAATTTTAAGAAATGTACACGTCGTAAATGATACTGTTGAGCGAGAATTTCAATTAATAGAATCATAAAATCGAAGTCTAACTTATAACGAAGATCAGTAACAATACATATTACAAGTTGTGGCAAAGTATAGAAAGCAATTTCCTAATGCTAATAAATAAATTTTAATGTTATCAACTCTGAAATGAAAGAAAAAAAAATCACTTTTAGTAATTCTAATGATTTATGCATGAGAATTTATGTTTATTTGCTAAACACAAAACTTCATCGTTGCTAAAATTAACAATTTAATAACTTTCCAGCGTTAATTGTAAATAATGTCTAATGTAAGATTAAAAAATTCCAATTTAAAAAAATTTGGTATCAAGAATTATTAACATTCATCTTTTTAGCTCAAGAACTCAAAAATTATGGGTCGGAGAGTGTTTACTTAAAGGAACTTTTTTGTAAAAAATTAAATTTCCTACGAAAGCTGTATTTCCATTTTTTCTGAAAAAATTTTTTTAATCCCGACAAATAGAATAGAAACCGAAAAAAAATTTTCCTTGGGTTATTTATATGGGAAATCGAATTTTTCAATGAGTGGAGCTTCTAATTAACTTAGATTTTTTTTTTTTCGGCGGCGATATTTTTTTTGTCCATAAATTATCAGATTTTCAGGTAGGACCGGAAAAAAAAAAAAAAAAAAAATATCACCTAAAAACGAAATACCCTAATAGTTATTATAATATGTGTAAAAAAGATATTCCGTCGACAAGAGTAATATAAATATATAAATCAATATATATCTAAGAAGTAAAAATAAATTGCTGTTACAATAAAACAATGACATCAAAACGAATGCAAAAGTGGAATTTCATTAGATCTGTCTGAGTGAGTAGGTAATTTTTGGTCTACACTAATGGTGAGGTTTACAAATTGCAGCTTATTTAATAAGCTTTCAGATACAATTTGAAAAGAAATTTACAACTGATCACATTCAATAGTTATTTCGCAAAGAAACAGTAAAAATTTCAATTTTTGTGTGTTTTGAAGAATTTAAATTTCTGTCACTCCTAAATTGTTGAATTTTTTAAAATATATAAATAAGCAAATTAAAGCTTACTGAATATATATATATATATATATATATATATATATATATATATATATATATATATATATATATATATATATATATATAAAAGAAAACTTGGAATTTATAGTCCCTATGATCGGGACTTCACCGAGAAGTTCGCAAAACTGTTACTTTTGTATGATTGAAATTGCTGTTTTTTCCTCGAATAATAGAAATAAAATACAGTACGCCAATTTTTTATCAGTTATTAAACCTCAGAAAACATTATAGTCGTAGACGAAATTGAGGCTTTTAAAGAGATGGAAGTAGAAAAAAAAAAGACGTGCGAATGGAATAAGTAGAAGAGTAAATCTCTGAAGATAAAAATTCTGAGAATGAAGATCGTTTGAGAACGAAAGAGTTCGATACCAACAAATAACAGTTTGAAATTCGAGAAAATCGTTCTCTTCGTTCTAGTTACAGAAATTTTTTATAGATTTTAAAATTTTGTCAATTTTTCAATTCTAAGATCATATTTCAAACATATAAATACACCCAAGTCATTAACAATTGTGTTAATTTATAACTTCTTATATTTATGACAGCAATTTTTTCGATTTTTTTGACTTTTTAAGATTTAAAAAAATTTTAAAACCTTAATGAGACAAGAAAACTTCAGATTCAAATTCAGTGGAACAAAGTACATAAAAATCATACTCAATCTGAATTCAAAAAATTGTTTTCATCTTGATATATTTCGATTTTTCATGATTTATTGGAATTTTTTCGAGTTCTTTGCAATTTTTCCAAATTTTGACGGCTCAACATATTACTTAACATTTAGATTTAGATTCAGTGAATTGAAATACATAAAAATCATACTTGATCTGAGTCCACAAAAATTTATTCATCGCTGTGACTGCAGTTTTTCGAAATTTTTTGCCTTTTTTTTTTAGGTTTTTTGCATTTTACTCAAAATTGTAAGGGTGTACAAGCAAAACTGACTTCAGATTCGAATTCAGAGCGTCAAAATACTTAAAGGTAGATAGGTCCGGTCAAAAGTGCGGACCTCTTTTTTTTTCTGGGCCAATGTTATTATTTTATATTTATTTCTTGTGCGATTTATTCGATATTATGTTTCAAATCAAGCAGTATATCGATACTGTCATTCTAATATGTCGATCGTATCCCGCAGAAAATTTTACAGCAGACGATAGAATAGTTCAATTTTGACATTGATTAAAGGGGATTCGATGGATGAAAAAATTTATTAAATTATTTGACTTTTGAATTTTTAAGAAGACTCGCATGTTGTTATGGTTAAATTTAAAAAAAAAAGTCAAGTTGTCAAATTTTGTGGAATATGACGTATTAGAATGACAATACCGATATGTTTTCGATGTAAATGTAAAAAGATTTGGACAATCTGTCACTTAATTTCTTTTTAATGTCTGCCACTCATACTGAAGAGTAAGTCGTAGTAAATCTAATTTCAAAAATTTTAGTTTTTTCCATTATTCTTTAGAAAAATCAAAAATTTGGGCAACAAGAAGCTTTCACAAAAATTAGTCATTTGTTCTTTTTTGTAAATTTTATTTTATTTAATTCCAAAATTCATTTGTGATGTAATGAAAAAAATAAAATTTCTGAAAATACACCTACTACGATCTAGTTTTGAATACTTACTAATACGAATATCAGTAGCTTGTCGAGTATTTACATTTCTCACTTTTTGAAATCAGTAATAATTTTCCTGATTTATTATATTAATCTAATTATTTTGCAGTGTTATCTTGGTGATGCTTTTCGTTGTGGCAGCTGTCCTTATCTCGGAATGCCGGCCTTCAAAGCAGGTGAAAAAGTCCTTATACAAGAAACTCAACTAATTAGTGATAATTAAGTTATTTTTTATTTGTACTTATATATTTAAATATGTTTAATTATAAAAATGTAAAAAAATTATCAATAAACTATTGTTCATACCTAACGATGAAATTTCTTTTACCCGGAAAAAAATCAGCATATATGATTGTGCTTGACCGAGCATGAATCAGGCATAATCAGCATAATACCATAATCATGCATGACAATACATGAGTTGTGTATGATCATGCACGATTGTGGTATATAATAATCATGTACTCTTAAACATGCGTTATTTCGCAAGGTCTGTCATGATTATGCATAATCATACACAACCATACTCGACTGTGCATGACTGTGTACCGTGAGAACTAAAAGGTCATGCGTGAATCTGCATGACGAAATACGGTCTTGTATGGTCATACAAGAAACTTGCTTGATCATGCATGATTCATGCTTGGTAGAGCTTGATCATGTATAAAGTCGTTTAACACAGTGGAGATTATCATGAATGACTGTACATGCCCTTAAATGGTCATACATGATTTATGCTTGACTAAGCTTGATCAGCACGAACATGTGTGATTGAACAGAATAAGTAAGCATGAACCTGCTTAGCTGCGTATGGCTTTGTACGATCATTCATGACCGGGTTTGGCCAAGCGTGACCATGTACGATAAAAAGTAGTTGTCGTAGTAATTCATCAAAAAGACCAATTCAATAATAATTATAACGATTCTATTACAAATCGTATCAAGATATTATAGCATAATATTCTTTTGCTTTATTAAAAATTTTGCGTTAGTAAAATACTTACAAACTATGCATACGTATTGAAAATTGTGTGCATTTTTATTCTTTAACATATACTGAGTTACTTTATCAGAACGAAAATAGTTATCTTTGATTTACATGTAATATCCCTGGTTAAAAATACTGATTGAAAAGAATTGAGAAGCAGCCGCTCCATGCAAACTGTACATCTACATATACAAACAAAATAATTTAAATTATTAAAAAGAATTCGAATTTCAAAATTTTCAATTCTTTTAAATCAACATTTTTAAACAATTAAATACGTGGAGTATTTATTTAGAATGTACAATTTCTAATTAATGAATACTATTGATGCTGCAGGAGTTGCAAGTGGCTACAATCCGAGCGTATTTATTCGTTTTTTGACAACACCATCTGGTGCTTGGTTGCCAATGTTGTTGCAGTGCTGTATTAAACTCTCGCTAATATTTCTAGATATCAACTTCAATCAACAACGTGCGTTTTTTTAGTGCAATTGTCATTCAAACGCGTTTGCTTTTCGTTAAAAAGTGAGGTTAGTTTATCACACGCTTGGAGAGGCCTGTTGATATAGTGGTAAGCTCCTATCCACAATCATCAATTTCAATCACGAGTTACCTAATCTAACAACAGATAGTACCCCGGTCGGAAACGAACTCGCGCCGAACAATGACTTCTACAATAACACATCCACAAGCTCTCTACTCATACATACTGGTGAATACATAAACAACACCTCGCTCGAATAAGACAACTCAATGGACGATGACAGCGATTGAGGAGCTCTAGTCCAACCACGAACATGCTGACTTAGACTCTAAGGAAGTCAAAAGGAATGGAAGACTCTCCAACACCGAGAGACTTGCAAAGTTGAACGACAAGGCACAAACCAAACTAAACTCTCAGGTTTCAAGCCAGACAACATCAGCTGGTGCTCCCCATTCTATACCACTTCTATTACCACCTATTCCTGAGGTGAATTCACTCCAGGACTTAATGAAGCAACTCATGATTTGGAGACACGAGGATAAAAGCGATATGGCCAAATTTAAGGCCGAAGTATTTGAGTGAATCTCCAACGAAACCAATAAGTTTTCAAGTCGAGTCGATCAGCGATCTGATGAGCTCACCATTAAATCTACTAATTTGAAACAAGAGTTATACCGCATCAAAACGAGAGTCACGGCAATGGAGCAACGACGGCCCACGGAATCTAGTTGCTCCCGTAACCAGGAACTCAACCTGATAAATATCGCCATCAACGAGATCGAGCGTAGAAGGCGAACAAACAACATCATCATACGTGGACTTGCTAATTTACCACCATCAACCTCAACACTAGATTCTGCTTTTCGACTCCTAGAGCAGCGTTTCAAGGAAACAACCGTCATCATGCAGGTGGACTTCGTGGGCAAAAACAACAATATCATACGGTGCACTTTAAACTCTGCACTAACAAAAAAAGAAATTATGCTCAACAAAAGATCAGCTTTCCCAAGTTCTGTGTACATTGACCACGATAGGACGCCAGCTGATTCTGCCATCGCCCGGGTGATCTGACACGAAGTTCTCAGACTCAGAACTGCAGGTAACCAAGTCAAAACTGGCCAAAGATCCATCCAAATTGACGGCATTTGGCATCAATGGGATGACTACAAGTCGAAAAAAGTTTGGACTCTGCCCCAAACTTGGCCTCTCGATTTGCACAGAAATGGCCCCAGCAGGTCAAGACCTGAAACCGCTGGCAACATTTCTTCCACGAGAAGTTCTCATATCTCATATGACAATAAACTAAAGCGGTTTCATTCCAAAAACAGAGTAACGCCCAGGATGTTACGGTAATAACATTCTGGAATGCACGAGGTATCCCGAAACCTCAAGTTTTGCTCAGCCTCAAAGAAGGGACTATAATCCATATTTCAGAGACATAGCGCACTACAAGCAAAACCAATCTTCCTTCCTCATTAGATTTATACAACAAAGTGTAGTGTACAGTGAATATACAGTGAGTAGCGTCTTTTTCTCGTGCTACGTTATTTACCTTAACTTCAGTTTGATTTTATATATTTTTTGCTGTCAGGACAGTTTCTTGAACAGTAATTTATTGCGAATATTTGTATCTATTAACTGTCATAGAGTATTAATTGGCTCATTTGTTATTTGTGATCAACTTCAATTAATATAATTTGGAGGTTGGACTTTGCCGTTGACTTGTGAGACTCTGCCTGTTTAGTGCTACCATCTGACTGACTTATTGGAAAGGTGTTGTATTCATTATGACCTGTGTTTTATGTTTTTCGGAGATTTCGGACTCGGCACACTGCATTAAGGCGAACTGTCATCTACATCATAAATTTCATGTGTCGTGTGTCAAGATCAGATATAACTTTGGTTCCGCAACCGATGCTTTAAATGCGGTACATAAACAATGCCCAGCATGCCCAGAAACTAACTCGATGAATTTATTGACATCGATTGCTATTCATTTACCCAAGCTAAGTAAGCTTGATAAATTGGATAACCTTGAAAAGTCAGCACAAGAGTTACATGAAAAAGTGGATGATATTATCTCTAAGCAGGCTGCATTGGATACTAAATTTATCAGTTTGGAGAAAAGAGTGAGTGAGCTTGAAAATAAGGGATTTTCAGATGGCTCAAAAAAGGAAGCTGAGAAGGTTTTGAGGGCAGCCGATATTTTACTGAATTGCAATTTTGAACAAAGGGCCTTACAAATTGAGGCACAAGCTCTTGCGGATGAGATTTCAATATCTGGTTTAGAAGAAGTAGGGGAGGAAAATCTCAAGGAAGTTGTAAAAAATTTATTTGACGTCCTTGACGTCCCTCGGGATGATTTCGGAGTCAAATATGTAAAAAGAATTGGCAAAGTAGCTGAAGCTAGGACAAGGAATGCTAGGCAAAAACGGAGGGATGTGCTTATAAAGTTTGACTGCAAAGAAGCTGTCGATGTAATGATCAAGAAGTCCAGAGATATTATTATTAAAAATAATGATTTGATAGCCAAGGAAAATATCTCGCAGGACCCTGTGCGTCTTCATCGCCGTCATCCGCGTGATTTATATAAATTTCGGTTGCAGTTATTAAAGGACTATCCTAAGCTGCTTGCAAAAAATGTGTGGATTGCTGCAGCCTCAGTGTTCGTCAGAATAGATTCTGAGAAACCGCCGCTAAAACTATTGTCATCTAATGGGATAGAGGAGCTTAAAAAGCACATTCGTTCATGTCAATAACTTTCATTCACTTCATCATCATTATCGCTTGCTCAGGAACGAGTGAGTCAATCAACTACCTCTGCTCAAGTTCCTCTCAGTGTCTGTCACGTTAATATTCGTTCATTAAACTGCAACTTCATTTTGTTTAGAGAATTTTTAGGACGCATACTTTTGATGTTATTGCTGTTAGCGAAACATGGTTAAACGCAAACATGTCAGATGCTCAATTTCATATTCCATCATTTACACTGCACAGGAATGATCGGTATCAAAGGAGTGGGGGAGGTGTTGCGTTGTACGTCAAAGACTCGCTTTCGTCAAAATTTATCATCAGTTCTAAATATATTCCTGGTCACCCGGAATATTTGCTTATTGAAATCTGGCACTCGACGAGACAAAAAATATTAGTGGGAGTAGTATATAATCCGCCTACTTCTTCATCGTTAAATCTATTGGAGGCTGATATGGACGACATTATGTCACATTACAATCATGTTATTCTTCTTGGGGATTTTAATATTAATATGCAAGCCGCTAACTCAAGATCGGATCTCCTACTAGAATTCTATGGAAGTCTCGGTATGCATCTGGTCAACTTCGAAGCTACTCATCATTCAGCTGATAGTCACTCCTGGATTGATCATTGCTTGGTTAGTCATGAGGACTTAGTAATTTCTTCTAGACAGTCATCAGAACCGTTTTTAGCAGATCATGATCTTATCTCGATTATTTACGATTACTCTGTTCCAGTGCATGGGCGTAAAAAGATCTGGTGCAGGAGTTGGAACCATATTGATGACACCTTGATGCGAAATATCTGCGACAACTTAGATCTGTCACACGTTGAGCATTCTGAGTCGGTTGACGAAATGAATAATTTGCTTCATCAACACATTCGTCAAGTGATTGAAGCAGTAGCGCCTTTGAGAGAAGTTGAAGTTCGTGATCAACCTGCACCCTGGGTGACTCAAGAAGTTAAGACTCTTCAGCGCCGTCGGTCGAAGCTGTATAGGATTTTTAAAAGATCGGGATTTGCCTACAAAGAGTACTCTGGAATGCGTAAAGTTATTAAGCGTAAAATTATAGATGCGAAAAAAGAATATTTTGTTAGTCGATTTCAAAACTGTAAGTGTGCGAAATCTTTGTGGAATGATTTCCATAATTTAGGTTTAGCTAAGCGACATGACATGTATGCGGCTCCAGATCTTAATTTAGATGAAATGAACGAGTACTTTGTTAATGCTGTCGGTCCGCCTTTGCAGGACATAGATTTTGATTACCTAGAAACTTGTGTGGTAAAACACAGTAGCTCATTTGAATTTAAAGAACTGACCTTACCAAATGTAAGGCAAGCTTGCATGAGATTGACTTCTGGGTCAATGAGTCCTGATCACTTTGAGATAAAGACTTACAAAATTTTGTTACCCTATTTTCTGTTTCATATAACTAATCTCTTTAATCTCTCGTTGTCTTCTGGCTCTTTCCCATCGGCCTGGAAGAAATCTTATGTGCTGCCTTTGCCAAAAGTGCGCAGTCCTGCTAGCTATGCAGATTACAGGCCTATATCGTTACTCTGTACATTGTCGAAGGCTTTAGAGCGATGTGTTCATGATCAAATTCTTGAATACCTGTTAGTTAATGGTATCGTTGATGAATTTCAGACAGCGTTCCGTGTAGGACTCAATACGCAAGATGCTCTCTTAAAATTTTGTGACGACATCAGGTTAGGTATGGATGAAACTAACATTACTGTTGCGGTATTCTTTGATTTTAGTAAAGCGTTTGATTCTGTAATCTTTGATGTTCTCATGTTCAAATTAAAAGCTATGGGATTCAGCTGCAATGTAATCAATTGGATTTTATCTTACTTAGTAGGTAGATTGCAAGCTGTGCGTGATAGTAATGGCATAACATCTGTGGGGAAGGACATTTTGTGTGGTGTGCCACAGGGTAGTGTCCTCGGCCCATTATTATACTCTATCTATGTAACAGACTTAGGGCGTCTCCTCAAATGTTGTAAACATCTTTTCTATGCTGACGATTTAGTCATTTACTTAAATTGTAGATTATGCGATTTATCGAGATGTATCAATACTTTGAATGAGGAGATAGCTGTTATAACGGAATGGTGCGTTAAGAATGGGTTAAAGATGAATCTTAGTAAGATGAAGGCGATGATCTTTGGCACTGTTTTCAAGCTTGCGGATCTTCAGCATGTTCCTGTACCTAACATTGTTAAAAACGATATTGTCATTGATTATTGTAAATCGGTTAGATACTTGGGCGTAGTGCTTGAGGATACTCTTACCTGGTCCTTGCAGGTTTCGGAAATTTGCAAGAAGACCATGAGGATTCTTGCCCAACTTAAAATGAACGGCAACGCCTTTAGTTTCGCGGTCAAGAAAAGACTAGTAACTACCTTGATTTTTCCAGTATTCGATTATTGCGCAGCGGTGTATACCGATTTAACAGCTCAACAACAACTTAGACTGCAACGCAAACTAAATGCTTGTGTTAGGTATATATTTAAATTATCTAGATTTGAACATGTTACGAGGTACTACAAAGAACTGTGTTGGTTAACTCTAAGTAATATTTTGTAGAACGTAATAATTTGCTTGTTATACCTGGTTGCCACAGCACCAAATATGACAAATCTTTCTTGGTATGTGCAATTAGAGTATGGAATCGGTTACCTTCATATTGCACCACACAATTGACTTTTCCTGCTTTCCGTAAAGCGTGTTTTGAGTATTTGTTAAGTGAAGAGAATGGAAGATTTGATCACAATCTCTAATAAAATATTTTTTGTATTTGATGATGAAGTGATGTATTGATGTATGCATTATATGTATATAAATGTATTAAAAATATTTGTAATACACTAATTTTGTTAATTTAACATTTAATGTTATGTATTTTGGAAGGCCGCAAGGAGCTACGACTTCATGGTCTTCAAACAATAAATAATAATAATAATAACAAAGTGTGATCTCCGGCAATCAAAAACAAAATTCTTGGAAGGCCCAGTGGCGGTCTGATCACGCTCATTGAAAAAGATTTAAATTATCGGATATTGTCGAAAAAAAGTGTCCTGTTTCGCCAGAACCGAAGCGTTGGCTTATGACATATCTCTTAATATCTCTCTTCTCGCGTGATGTCAGAGCTAACAGGTCGAATATTGATCTATAACTAACTGTTCGTGATTATATTTAAGCAACCCGGGTAAAAACCTTTACATATAACTATATATAATTATATATGATTTATATATAATTATATATAATGACTGTCGGGATTTCGTATAATTATATATAATGTTCAGGGTTTCGTATAATTATATATAATGACTTTTGTGATTTCGTAGAGTTATATATAATTTTGAAAAGTTTTATTTTACATAATTTTACACAAAAATGTACAGCAATTTTATTTTAAATTAAAATAATTACATAATTACCAAACTCTGTTTGATTTATCTGGCCTTTTACATATATAGTCTCCCGGGTAAAAAAAATTATATATAATTCTATAGAACCATATATAATCTATATATGACTTCATATAATTTATATATAACTATATGTCATTACATACAATCGTGGTCATTAATTTAAGTATGTTTTTAAGTTTACTGGAAAATAGCCATTTTTCAACTCGAACGTTTATAAACTATAAATTTGAAAATTAGTTGATAATGTAATTTATAAAATAAGTCGGAACTAAAAAATGATATTAATGAAATTAGCGAAATGGAAATTTCACCAAATCAAAATTCAGTCATTTATAAAATAGCGAAAAACAAAAATCTTCGGCTACGTGAATTTAGCAAATTCTTACTACAGAAACTTATAAAATTAGCCGATTGTTAACTTTACGAATTGTAAAATTAGCCGTTTTTAAACTTCTTATAACTTTTGAATGAGTCAGTCGAATCTGCTCTAATTTTCAGAGAAATTAAATTTATGAAAGTCCTTTCAGATGCCTCAAAGCGTTTTTTGATTCGTCGATCCGTTAAAGAATTACGAGAGATTTAGAAACAGCTAATTTTACATTTCACAAAGTTTATAATCGGCTAATTTGACAAGTTTCTGCAGTAAGAATTGGCTAAATTCACGTATCTACAGATTTTTGTTTTTCGCTATTTTTTAAATGACTAAATTTATAATTGGTGAAATTTAAATTTCGCTAATTTCATTAATATCATTTTTTATTTGCGACAAATTTTACAGATGACATTATCAACTGATTTCCAAATTTAGAGTTAACAAACATTCTATTTTACAAACGGCTATTTTTCAGTAATATTAAAAACATACTTAAATTAATGACCACGATTGTATATTCGTTTTTAAGGTTATATATAATTATATAAGTCTATATATAATTATATGTAATTTATATATAACTATATGTCTTTACATATGTTTGTTTTTAAGGTTATATATAATTGCATATAATTTTTATATAACTATACGTCATTACATACGTTCGTTTTTAAGATTATATATAATTTATGTATATTATAATTACTTATAATTCATATATAACTATATGTCATTACATGTGTTCGTTTTTAATATTTGCTCGAGCATAAATATTCAAGTTCTCATCAAAAAAACCTTCGGTTATAATCAAAAAGCGATCATTTTCGTGGGCTTCCAATTAATTAATTGGATTTCCCAACCACAAATAAATTTGTAACTCTTGAGCTTGTTCATTTTGATTAGTTTCTCTTATTTTACATTTAAGCATTTGTACACCTTGAATAATTTTTAAGTTATTAACTTCAAGACTTTCATATATATTAATTTAGAGGATTTATTAAAATTTAACCAATTAAATAATTGCCTTCGAATAAATTAATTTATTAATAATCAATGAATCTTTCTATCAGTGTATATTGATAATTAATAATTTAAAAACAAAATAAAAAATTAAGTTTATTACGCATCGATCGTGCATCCCTGATTAAAAAAATGAATTAAAAAGTATTGGAAATAACGAAATTTGAATTCTTTCCAATACTTCTGAATACTTTAAATACTTTTGAATTCTTTATCTTATGGAAAATTAACATTGTCAATCGGTTTGAATTCTTTTTTTTTAATCAGGGATACGATTTGCATTACTTGTAGTTGTTAAAAACTCTGTTATTCAAGTAACTCTCATAGGTAAACGGGTAGAGTAATAGTCTCTCCAGTGTCAGGTCCCAGGTTCGGTTACCGCGCGTGACGTTTTTTTTTCTATTGAAATAATTCTATATAAATATATATAGTTATATATAATTATATAGGGCCATTTTTCATATATACTTATATATGGTATTATATATATAATTATGTCTAATTATATATCCACAAATTCGGTAGAATCTGGCGCCAAGTTCCGTTCAAAAATTCCGTTGTAAACGGAGCGCCAGACTACCGACTGTGTTTACTGTAAGCAGAATGGTATTTCGAGGTTGCAAAATTTTATTTAATTATATGGTACTCCTTTTTCCAAAATGATATATCATAAAAGTAATTCATACTCTATTTTACTGATATTAATTAATTATAATCAATTATAACATTTAATTCACTTAAAATTATTAAATTTTATCAGCACAAACTATAGTAAGCCCAGAAATTTTGATCCTGACTTTTTTCATGGAGAAAAGTCACCGCCACAGACTAGATAAAATAAAAATGTGTAGTAATCTTACTATAGATACGCAACTACACTGAAAAAGTTAATTCACAGCTTGCATCTACAACCACCAGAGTGCACTGGAATTATTTCTACATAAACTGTAGATTCAACGGGATAGCTCACTGAAGTTAGAACCCCAAATTTTTTTCTTTTAATTTTTGATTTTTTTTTCTATCACGTTTTCAGCTTTTCGTTTGTTCTTTATTATTCACTATCAATATTTGATCGTTCTCCATTTATTTATTTTAAAAAGAATTTATTAATAATGTACCTTTAAGTTAGCCCCCCTGTCGCATTTTTTAATATTTTGGTAGCAATTTAGGTCATCAAGCCTGTATTTTTGATTGTTCATGTATATTTAACATTTGTTCCTACTTCATATTTTTGATTTGTTGTTTAATTAACATTTTTAATTAGCTGTATGTAGGCATTCTAAATATTTGCACTGCGCATGCGTCAACTTTACGTATATAGACTTTTAGTGCGGTCTTTTGAAAATTATAGTGACAAGCACATCTCATGTGTAAAAAATTAAAAATTTACGAGTGTAATTTTTTAGGAATTACTATTTAATTAATTCAAATAATTAAAAAAATTGTTAGACGTCAGCCAATATCAATGTCATTAAGTAAATAAATAAATAACTAATAAATATTCATTTCATTCTAAATTTTTAAAAATATCGAGAGAATTGTTAATCAATGCATGTACATTTTTTGTTTTATTTTCATCAATTCTATTTTCATGAATACTACGAAGTATTAAAAAAAAAAAAAAAAAAAAAAAAAAAAAATCCATAACAATTAACAAAAAATTTCAATACTTTATTAAAATAAAACTTATTATAAAATTATTAAAAACTACACGTTGCCCTTTTGTCCTGTGACCTCTATAATTGAAATTACAAGAAAAATACACTTACTTTAATCACTGTGCTGGTCAATATAATTTTCAAAAGTCCGCGCTGAAAGTTTAAACGTAAAGTTGACGCATGCGCAGTGCAAATATTTAGAATACAAATATTCAGCTTATTAAAAATGTTAATTAAACAAGAAATAAACAATTTGAAGTTGGAACAAATTTTTTTTGTACATGAACAATCATAATCAGAGGTTATTCCCATTGGATAGTGTACCATTCTATGATTTTGTGGTCGTTGCCGATAGGTTGCAGTGTTATCCAATCAAGTGGATTTCAAATAATTGTAATCTTTAGGTGAAAAGTCTTACAATTATGCGCATGGTGTATTGTGTCATTTACTTACTACAATGTCATAATAACAATAACACTAATAATAAAAATTATGAGACTGAAATTAATTATATCGTTAATACCAAATTGAGGTTAAAAATATCATTATCATTATTATTACTGAATGAATTATTGTTATTATTAAATTAATGTGTATTAGAGTATTAAATCCAAATCAACAACTTTTTTAATTCAAAAAAATGTTAAAATTTTTACTGTATATAAATAAAAATGTAAAATCCCTATTAATAAGATAGTTAATCGCTTTTAACCGCGGAGTTTACGCGGATCAGTCACGTTAAGTTTTTTAATGCTACTAGCTACTATGAGAGAAACAGAATTTCAATTTTTTTATTAGGATTTGATTATCAAAATTAACGAATAAACAACCTATCATATCAAAATAGCTTTGCCTGCATTAATTTATTCATTTATGAATTTTCAATTTTGCGCGGGAAAAATTTAATTTTGAAATTAAGAATGTTAAAATACTTTATAAATACAAAATTTCTAGAACAAACTATCAAACAACTTCATATGTGGATGGTTTTCAAACTTATTCTTTCTATTGAATTTCATTTATTAACTAGACTAAATACACAACAGGCTAAAGATTGTTTGAGTTTTACTTTCTTCCTTCAGGCCAGCAGTTCAAGATTTAGGCAATTCTCATTGGATAGTGTACACATTCTACGACTTTGTAGTCGTTGCCTGTAGGTGGCATTGTTATTCAATCGAGCGGATTTCAAATAATTGTAATTTTTAGGCCATAGGTATTACAATTATACGTATGATGCATTCTCCCCTTTATTAACAATAATGTCATTGTAACAATAACAATGATAATCATTATAAAAATGAAATTTATTATATCGGTAATGATAAATTGATGTTAAAAGTATCATTATCATTGTTAATCGTTACCAAAATAATTATTGTTATTGTTAAATTAATGTGTAGTAGAGCATTAAATCTAGATTAACAACTTTTTTAATTCAAAAAAATGTTAAACTTTAACTATATATACATAAAAAATTTTAAATCCCCATTGATAAGCTAGTTAATTGATTGAAACCGAAGAGTTTACACGGGTCAGTCACGTTAAGTTTTTTAATGCTACTAGCTACTATGAGAGAAACAGAATTTTAATTTTTTTGTTAGGATTTGATTTTCAAAATTAACGAACAAATAACCTTTTATATGATAATAGCTTTACCTGCATTAATTAATTTATTTACATATTTCTAATTTTGCGCGGGAAAAGTTCAATTTTAAAATTAAGAATGTATTAAGAGGCGAGCAAAAAATTACACTTAACAAAAAGATATGAAATCCGAACAAAAACAGTTTCACTGTTAAAAATTGCGCCAAGTCCACGTTCATAAAACTCATCTCAATAACATCTGCACTTTGCAAAAAAATAAGACTCGTTACAATAATTTTCATTCTATACAAAAAAAAGTTAAATACAAAAAAATACCAAGAAACCGTCATAATGTTGAAAAAATTGAAAAAAATTTGTTGAAAATTTAAAAATTAAGAAAAAATTTTTTTATCGTACTTGGCGCGCGTCATTGAGTACCCCAAATTTTTTCGGACGAATTTCAACCCGAGAAAAAACGATTTCGCTTGAATTTATGTAATGTAAATATGTATAATTATATATAAATATATATATATATATATCTTATCAGCTCTAATTATATAATATATGATTTCATACATTGTTATGTTTATAGATTCACATCACTGAAGTATACTCAACGAATTAAAAACACTGCTTACTGGATTAATATCAGTTTCAGTGAAAAAATCCGTTTCGAAAATTTTTTTCAGATTTTTAGTGAAAATAACCTAACTTTTGTTAAACGTATCATAAAATAATATTTCATTCATTACATTTATGCATTTTATAGGTTGACTTACTTATAAATGTTGAAACATTAAAAGGATGTTCATGTATCCTGGAAAAATTTGGGGTACTCAATGACGCGCGCCAAGTACGATAAAAAAATTTTTTCTTAATTTTTAAATTTTCAACAAATTTTTTTCAATTTTTTCAACATTATGACGGTTTCTTGGTATTTTTTTGTATTTAACTTTTTTTTGTATAGAATGAAAATTATTGTAACGAGTCTTATTTTTTTGCAAAGTGCAGATGTTATTGAGATGAGTTTTATGAACGTGGACTTGGCGCAATTTTTAACAGTGAAACTGTTTTTGTTCGGATAACTTTTTTTACCCGGGAAGTTGCTTAAATTACATTTGCAAAATCTGTAAATAATATTTAAAAATTAAAAATTAATATTAATTGTAAATAATAACAATTTTTAATTATCAATGCATCAATAAGTACTTTTTCTTTGTTAAAATAATTCTTAAATATTCAAAATTTTTCAATTTTTAAATCCAAAATAATGATAATTCAATTTATAAAATTATGCAATTTTTTCTCAATGATTCTTTATGACGTTATGACGTTAAACTATCATCCGTAAATCGACTTTATAGACAACCAATTTTTTTTGTAGAAAGTGAAATAATACAACGATTTAATTCTTTCGAGTATTGTTAATAATAGCTTAATATTTCAACGATATAAGAAATTAATGACTTTTCAATTATGCACATAATGCTAATTCCTTAAATTTTTAACTGATTCTAAAAAAATATAACTAATTGTCGAAAAAATTTTTAATGTCATTTTTTAAGACATCTTAAGTGTTAAAAAAATCCATATTATTGACCATCAAATTTCTGAA
Organism: Cotesia typhae; assembly: GCF_013202065.1. Taxonomy (NCBI): domain Eukaryota; kingdom Metazoa; phylum Arthropoda; class Insecta; order Hymenoptera; family Braconidae; genus Cotesia; species Cotesia typhae. The sequence continues at coordinate 296,673 of NW_027423757.1, read as the reverse complement.
TCTATAGTGAACTTTTTTCGCATTATAGAATAAGCAACGAAAAAATAAAGAATCATTATAAATATGAATAAATTTTGATAAATCATGAGCTCAATTTCATATTTATCTATATATTGTTCTATCATTAAAAAAATTCAGCAATGACACTATAACAAAATAATTAAAAAATTATTTTGACTGGTTAAATTAATAGACAATTCAAAAAATTATTAATACGGACAATAACAAATGAATTCAGGAATTAAAATGATCAATATTGATCATTTTAATTCAAACTCGAAATTAAAATTATCACCAGGTATTTTTAGTGCAGCCAATACAAAATGGCAGGATTTTATTAGTCTCATTCAAAAGTAGAAATTTTGCCTTGGGTATATTGAGCACTATCGCAGTAGTGACATCCTGAGAATTACAATTATCAATATTCACAATTTTAATTCAAACTTGAAATTAAAATGATCAATATTAATCATTTTAATTCAGACTCTGCATTAAAATTATCAATATTGATAATTTTCATTGCTAACTTACAGATCGACTAAATTATTGTGTAATATGTTTGATAATTTAAATAAAATTCAATTGATTTTCATGATTGATTGTTCTGTTGTTTTGTTAACATGACTTTTCAATAATGAAGTATTTTTTCGGTCATCTCACTAATTATTATGAAATTTTTAATTCATAAACTTTTGGAACCCTTGTTAATAAGTATAATTAACATTTGAACTAAAAACATTACCGCTCAGAATAACTGTACAAGTTATACACGCTGTCGAAAAAATATAAACATATATATCCGAGTAAAAACAGAATTCCGCCGCATCACAGCTGTGAATTATAAATTATCAACTTTCCGAGTAAAAATAAAATGATGATTTTTCACGAAAAAATAATAAATTTCGATCAACCACTGAACCACCGCTGCACAACCGCTGCATAACTGCCGTTAGGTGGTTATACATTAAAATAAAATATTTTTTGATCAATAAAATAGATAAACTAAGTTCACTAGTTAGCTTACGGCTTGTAGCGCAGTTGGTAATGTTCGAAATTTTCATGCAAATTTTCATTAAAAATTCTTTCAGGGTATGTCGATAGGCATGCTGATTCTGTTCAACCCGAGGACAAAATTAAAAATCTATATCAACAATACGACTAAAAAAATTAGGACGACGGCTCTTCGAGCTCAAAAATGTGGCTTTTGTATTATTTTGAGCTTTTCGAGCTCAAACCCCTACCCGACTAGAAATTACTTCGGGAATACCCAGAGTATATATCTGGACCCTATTGGGTTCCAAGGAGGCATTCCCAATAGGGAAATTTCTATGAGGGCCCAATCAGTTCCCAATTGGGAAATCCTCAGAAATAATTCATTAATTTGTAATTAGTTTTTCCCATTCAGGCTCTGTGTGGGACCTAATTGGGAATTCCCAAAACAACAGTAAAAAATTTTAACCAGTTTTTCCCAATTGGAATCTGCATTGGGCCTCAATGGGTAAACCCAAGATAAAAAAAATAGTTTTGGTTAGTTTTTTCCCGATTGGGATCTGCATTGGACCTCAATGGGAAGAACCCAGATAAAAAGTAAAAGTTTTGGTCAGTTATTCCCAATTGGGCTCTGCATTGGACCTCAATGGGAAAGCCCAAGACGAAAAGAAAAAGTTTTGTTCAGTTCCCGACTAGAAATTACCCTGATTAAAAAAATGAATTAAAAAGTATTGGAAATAACGAAATTTGAATTCTTTCCAATACTTCTGAATACTTTAAATACTTTTGAATTCTTTATCTTATGGAAAATTAACATTGTCAATCGGTTTGAATTCTTTTTTTTAATCAGGGTACTTTGGGATTACCCAGGGTATACATCTGGATCTGATTGGGTCCCGAAGAGGCATGCCCAATGGGGAAATCCCTACAAGAGCCTAATTAGCCCCAATTGGGCAATCCCAATGTAAAAATTATAATTTTTATTAAATTTTTCCCAATAGGGTCCTGTGTGGAACTTAAGAGGGATAACCCAACGAAAAATAAAAATAAAATTGCTAAGTTCTCCCAAGTGAGACCTGTATGGGACCGAAGATGATTCTCTCAACGTAATGTAAATATTGCATCGATGGGTTTTCCTAACTGGGCTCGTAGTAGAACCCAATTAGGTTAACCCAAACTGTGAGTAGATACATGAAGAAATAATCTTTAAATTTAGGTAGTCGTTTATTTATATAAAAAATTAATCGCCCAAAGATGTGTGAGCTTATATTATTAGAATAAATTTGTCATAAATTAATTAGAAATAAAAATAAAAATTATTTGTTAAGAATAGAAAAGAATTAGAAAATCTAACATTGAAAAAAAAATTTTTTTTTTTTGACACAAGAATTTTCACTTATTCCAACAAAATTAATTCCCTTGCTTCAAGAAATACATATCTAGATCCAAAAAAATTTATTTAAGTCAAGAAAATCTTGTTTTAAGAAAATTCTGCCTCTTGCTACAAAAAATTTAGTTCTTGATAGAAGTAAATTTTCATTAATATTTTTATTGATTAACATGTCAAATGGGAAGATTTTTTTCTCAGCTGAATTAGGTGGCGCTGTTTCCCTAAGGTATCTAAAAATCTTGATCAACGATAAAAATTTTTTGTATCAAGTATTTATGATGATTTGAATTAATAAAAAATTACTTCCACCAAGAATAGAATTTCGAGAAAAAATTTTACTTCGAGCAACAAGCTTCGGTCTTCTTTCCGGTACCCAAAAATTTTCTTGAGCCAAGAATTTTGTTCTCCAGTCAAGAAATTTTTCTTTCTGTGCTGATTAAATCCAAATACTGAGTTTTTAGACTGAAATACATTTTAATGTTGCTGAAACAAAATTCATACTCCAAATTTTTTTTCTCAGTATGAAAAGAAATTTTAATTGAAAAAAAATTTTCATTATCGGTATTTTTCATAATTAAATTTTTATCCATATAAAAAATTTTTTTAAATAATATGCATTTCAACAAAATTTTAATCTTGAAAATAAAAGTTCTTTATGTTAGCATAAAGAGGATCCCAAATCAAATCGGACAGTTTTAAGGAATTTTATTTTTAATTCTTTCAATTTTTTTGGATTTTTCAGTTGTTTTTTTTTTTATTTTAAAATTTTCTATTTAATTTATACAAAAATTGTATTTTCACGCCAGAAAAGTGAATAAATAAAAAAACAATTTGTAAAAGCTTGAGCATAGCATGAATAAAGTGTCAGTTAACCGATTGAATTGATCAGCATTCCTGCTTGGACCAGCGGTAACGTGAACGACTAAGGACCCTAAGGACGCAAGTTCGAGCCCAACTCTCGACAAGGATTTTTCCGACCAATGATTTCGTTTCAATTCAAATTAAATAATTACTAATGAGTAATGTAACATGAGTATCTAATTCTATATTATTTTTAATCTTTTCGAAGATCATAATATTTTTTCTTTAAAAATTTGGATTGGGTTCTGGTGGGGTTTTCCCCATTGGGACCTGAGAGGAATTTCCCAATGAGGGCCACATAGGACTTTGCGTGACATCCCTATTTGGGGTCCCTATTAGGCAGCCCAATGAGGACCCAATAGGTCTTACATTAACATTTCTAGTCGGGTAATAGCAGTTTAATAAAACACAATTTTTTGAATTTTCAAACCGCAATAACTTTTGAATGAATGAACCAATTTTCACGCGATTGGCAGCATTCGACGCAGTCTTTTAAGCCTCATAAAAAACCTTTAAGGGGTCTGGCGGCAATCGACGTGGTTTTTAAATGTTAAGAGCTGATTAGTTTTTGGAATCGATCAATTAAGCCGTTTGAAAGTTATCCCAAAAAAACCATGCTTAAAAAATTTTGTTTTTGTAGTTTTTTTGAGATTTCTCAAAATCTACGGGTTCGAATCGGTCCAATGAATGTTCAAAATCTAAGTTTGATCGAGCCTTTTCGAATGGCGTCAATACATTCACACACACACACACACGCGCGCGCGCGCGCACACACACACACACACACAGCCTACGCACAGCGCCTTCTAAAAGATAAAACCGCAGAAAGAGACCAGTAACCAGGAGTAATAGTCTTGAGACGCAACATGGACTGGATTGAAGTAATGCTAACGCGGTTCCGATCCAGTCATCTCCGTACTGTCTACGGGGAAGGAGAGAGGAGTTTTTTTTTATGGGTAAGAATCCCACACTACCGACTTCATCTTTCAATGATAGCGGTGTCTTTGAAAGTTTTTTTTTGCTTCTCTATAAACACACACACACACACACACACACACACACACACACACACACACACACACACACACACACACACACACACACACACACACACACACACACACACACACACACACACACACACACACACACACACACACACACACACACACACACATTCATACATACATATAGACATAATCGCGAAAACATTCAGGGAATCTTATGAAGACCTTAAAACGTCGAGATCTGATGAAAACTCGATTTTTGAAAATTTTCAATTTTCTTAGTGGGAATATAAAAATTTCTTCAAGGCTTATTCCAGATTTATAATTATATTATTTTCTTTTAATTTTCAAATTTTTTTTATTTAAAACGTATAGGAAACTGAAAAATTATCTGTGTGTTCTACAGTTTAGCAGCCTTTGATAATACTGCAATGGACCAAGGCATAGCTTAAGATAATAACCGACACCTTGAAAGGATTTATGGTTTACCGACATCAACTGGTATATTATGTTATTTGCACGCTATCAAACTCAAACTTTTACTAAATAATCTTGTTTTTCACGTATTCAATAGAACACAGAAAAAAATTTTGTGTCATTGCATTAAAAATCATCGTTTTGGCATGGAAAATAAAAAAGTTTATGCTTACGCCGAAATTTTTGATGAAAGTTGTATATTTAAAAATTTATGAGGCGATAGAAACTGATACCTCAAATTAATTTTAAAAATAAAACTGGAGTCTATAGTTCTATAAAATTTTTAACTTCCCGCTAAGAAAATCAACGATTTTCGAAAAATCGGGAAGTTAATGTTTTTACCCCGTTTTGCAAAAATTGAGGTTTTAACAGATCTCCACGTTTGGAAGCCCTGAGAAGCTTTCCTGATTATTTATACGATGATGTCCGTACGCCTGTGTGTGTGTGTGTGTGTGTGTGTGTGTGTGTGTGTGTGTGTGAATCTCTCGTAACTTTTGAACGACTTGACCGATTTCATCGCGGTTGGTTGCATTCGAAAGAGCTTCGCCAAACTTAGACTTCCCGTGAGTTGGAACCAATTCGGACCAGTAGATTTCGAGAAAATGCAAAAAAAAGGAAAAAAAAAAGATTTTTTTTTTTTTCATTTTTTTTAAATATCTCCGAATTGGCTGAACCGATCGGTCTTAAAACTAATCGGCTCTGAACCTTGAATACCTCCATCGATCGCCACCAAAAACGTCAGAATCGGTTGATGCGTTCGTGAGATATCGTTGTCGAAAAAAATCGAAAAAAGTGTTTTTTTGTAATCACTTTAAAATTTTTCATCAGATCAATTTTTTTGTTTTAAATTTTTTGTAGAGCTTAAAAAACTACATCGATCGCTACCAACTGCGAGAAAATCGGTTGATTTATTCAAAAGTTATAGCAGTTTGAAAAATAAAAAAATCGTGTTTTATCAAATTTTGATAAGACTTTTGAGCTCGAAGAGACATGAACAGGGATGGACAGGTCTGATCAGGTCTGAGTGTATTTAACGCTTCCGAAAGGAACAGGCATGAGCAGCCATGAACAGGTCTGATCAGATTTGAGCGTATTTAACGCTTCAGACATGAACAGAAATGAGCAGGTCTGATCAGGACTAATTTCAGGCCTGATCATACATGAATAGGCATGGTCAAGTCTGATCATTTTTTCCCGTGTATTTAAATATGCTCGTTTTGCTTTTCTTTTGGAAAATGATAATTGACAATTTCAAATTTAGATTTATGTTGCACTCATTATTATGGCTGTTACTAGAATATGATGGTTATTTGATGATTGATGATTATTTATTTATTATTATTTTCGAAGATTATTTCTTTAAATTTTAAGATTTAAAACATTGTACTACTATATTGTATCAAATATGTATTTATATATGATGTTCTTGAGGGAGCTATGGCTCTAAGATCAAATAAAGCGATTTATCTATCTATCATATGTGAGAAAGCAAAAACAAAAATGTGACGTCATTGTTATGTTAACTTAACGTCAGTTAAGTCATATTGAAGTCAATTTAAGATCACATAGAGGTAAGATTACCCTGTTTAAAAATATTGATTGAAAAGAATTAAAAATTATGAAATTCGAATTCTTTTCAATAATTTCAATTTTTTTGTTTGTATATATAGATATACAGTTTGCATGAAGTGATCGCTTCTCAATTCTTTTCAATCAGTATTTTTAACCAGGGTATGGAGGGTAGAGGTACCTCTACCCTCCATAGGTAAGATTTACGAAAAAAAACTACATGTCAGATCGAATCTGATGTCAGATTGACGTCAGATCAGTCATAATGATGTCAAATGAACGTCGTATTTACGTCATACGTTTTACGTAAGTGTTTTACGTCAGGGGGTATGAAATACTGAGTCATATATATGACTCGTATGTAGTGATGTGAGTCTGACAGTCAAGTCCTTTTTTGACCGTCACGTCAGGGTCTCAGGACCGTCTGTTGACCGATTCATAAATGACGGACCGTCACAACTGTAGAGACATCATCCGACTTTTGAGTAAAGTCGCTAACTACACCACATTCAAGTCACTCCCCTAAGAGGAAATGACAATCGGTCCAAGCTTGGCCAAGGCTTGGCGCAATGCTCATTAACTCTGGGGCAAGCTTGAAATCCAAGTTTGGCCCAAGTCCGTCTAAGCATACAAATGATAACTTCCTGCCAAGACTGAAAATAAGTATTATGCTGAGACTGAATTTTAGTATTGAATCAATACCGATTTTCAAGTCTGGCCCATGCTTGGTTACCAGGACTGGACGACAGTTACTATTTAAATCTGACCTAGGCCGTGTGATAAAAAGGAATTTTTTAATTGTAATTTTTTTTTTTATTTTAATTTTTATGCAGAGCTAACGAAAGTTTAGACCATTTGGCTCTTTATTTAGACTAATTTTCTTTAATTATGGATATAAAGTGAAAATCACATTTGCCATAACCGAGATTTGAACCCGAGCCGCACGCTTGCTAGACCGATAACTAACCCCTACGCTGTACGACTGATAAGTTGATCTAACTTTCATCATTCTTATAAGCTAAATCTATAGGTGACAGAGTGTGACATTATTATTTTCATAATTTATGTTATTTAATAATGTGTTTTGATGAAAATGAACTATTTTTTACAAATTTTTATTAATTTAAAAAAATGCAAAAGTCAAATTTTTGTACTTCTTTAGAATTTGTACATCGCTCTGTATTTTATTGTAAATTGCAATATTTTATTGTAAATTTTAACGTTTAAAATTATTAATACTAAAAATTCAACTGTAAATTATTATATTTTAATTTTTTTAAGACTTTTTAAGTGAATATTTGCTAACAAATATTCACCAAACAATAAATATCTACTGTTTAAAATTCTATTACTTAATGATTAATTAAGTTTGAATTTCTCACTGAATGGTCAAGACTAGGTTACCCAATTCTGGCTCAAGTCTGGGTTTTCATTCAACGTTTATGTCCAGGCTTCTCAGTCGTGGCTAACGTTCGGGTAATTATTGAGTCGGCTAAAGTTAATTTGCCGAGTCGGCTAAAGCTAAGTTGCCCAGTCCTGGCCCAAGTCTAGGTCGTTAGTGGATGGCCGTGGCTGAGGGGACCCAGTTCTGGCCCAAGCTCGGGTAATCATTGGGCCAGCCAAGGCTAGGTTGCTCATTCATGACCCAAGGCTGGGTTCTTTTGCCTCGGCCGTTCTATGGCGAATAAGTTTTGTCTCAAGCTTGGGTAATCATTGGGCCGGCCCCATTATTGGAAATTTTTGAATCTACATATATGAATTGTAACCAGGGGGTTTTGCCCAGGTTCAGTTAGCTACCCCTTTCTTCTTTAGAAAGGGCGCCACTGGGATTTTAGACACGATGTCCCAGAAACCGGGGAACATGAGAGGGAAAAGACAGGGTCGTGAGAAGTCCGAGAAAGGCTGTAAATAAAACTGAGAAAAATTATTTATAACAATTTAAAATGATTTATTCAATCAATTTACAAACTTAACAATTTCCTTATAACTAACTTAATTGTGAGAACCTCTCACCTACGTTGGCCCTTGCCAATTATTCTTACAACTTAAACTAACTTAATCGTGAGAACCTCTCACCTACGCTGGCCCTTGCCAATTATTCTTACAACTAAATAACCAATTTTCTTAACCTCGTCACCCTGACGGAATATCTCAATATCTCAATTTCCTCGTCAACCTGACGGAATACCAATTAACATTATTTACCTCGTCAACCTGACGGAATACCGATTAAAACCTATTCCCGACTGCGCCCCCGACTCGGGCGTCTACGCAGCGGTTTCCTAACTTAATCCGTTGTACCCCCGACTCGGGCGTCTATACAACGTTTCTAAATAACTCACTAATTCCATACAAAATCGTCCACCGGACGCTAACTCAATACGCACTTTATCCGAATTACTAATTCTCTAAATTCCTGAAATTTTACGCTTAACATTTCTTTAATACAAAATACCAAATTCACTAATTTAATTTATTACCAAAATTTCTTAACTAAATTCATTAACAGTTTTCTCAATAAATTAATTCACTAAATTTACTAAATTAATTGAATTTAGCCCAACGGCCTAGAATTAATTTTACAAAATTACAAATTTCAAATTCTACAAATTTAACAAGCTTCATTAAATATTCAAACTACATATTCCAAAAGTGACCTTGACTATCTAAATTTCACAAATGCTTCTACTATTTCAACTTAATCAATTAATTTTAACTAAATAATTTCCCATAACTAAAAAGCTTGTAACAAACTAATTAATTGACGTTTATGAATAATTTACTTATAAAAGAATCTACTAAATTAAAAGTGACATCTGAGACAATAGCGATCATTAATTGACAAAATTTTATTACAGTTAATTCGGCCTCTTAATTTACAAATTCACGCTTGGCCTGAAATAATTGTAATAATAATACCTGACTTAACTTTTACAACTCTCCAAACGTTGAGTGAAGACCTGGTGGAAACTGGCGAAATCAGCGGCTGGTTGGTCTCTCTCTCTCTCGTCTCGAATAAACTTTCCGGCTTCAAGTAATGGGTTCCCAATTCCGGATCGTAGATTGACTTCCTTCTTGATGGTCCTGAATCTCGATGACAGAATTTATTACACAGCACTACACTGACTCACTATTTTGCCAAAAGCCTCACTGTCTCAAAGCGTCACTGGCTCAAAAGATGTTACTTGTTCCAGGGGCTGGCTCAAAAAGCCTCGATGTTTCTTTTGTCGGCTCTTTTATAACCCTCGACTCCGAATTCTCGAACTTTCCTATTGTCAACCCCGCTTCGTTTTTGGGGACAGCAATGGGGACTTTCGATTTGCACGCCCGGTGACAAGTCTGAACTACTTGTCAAAAATCGAACGGTAAGGGAAAACCCTCATTTATCGTGGTGTCAATAAAGTGATCGATAACGACCATGGGAAGTTCAGTTTTCCCTGTCACAGAATAAAAATATTATGTATAACTTGTATAAATGTATAAGTTAAAGCCAATGGATAACTTGTGGGTAATTACGACTTGGCCGATAAAATAGTTCTTTTCATAAGGCTATAAAATATCATTTATACATAGACGCTATAGTTGAAGCAAAAACGAATTTGAAATTTTTTTAGGCATATATTACATAAAAAAAAAAACAAGAATAAAATGACAGAAATACTGTCAAATTTACAGTTTTAACAATGTCAATAGTGGCTAGCTCTTGTTCCAAGTCTGGCAAGCAAGACTTGTTACAAAGATATCGGCTAGATCTTGATTCAAAACTGGCAAACCAAGACTTGTTAGATAGATATTGGGTGGATCTTAGCTCAAGATTGATCAACCAAGACTTGTCAGTTGAGTAGTGGTCCAATCATGGGTCAGTATTGTTTGGCCAAGTCTGAGCAACCCAGTGTTGTGCCAAGACAGGCCCCGTTGTATATAATTTTTTTTTCCTACAAGGGACGGTCACAAATTGTTATCTAATTCATCTAGCTAGATGTGGCTGACCAAATTAGTGACAAAAAAATGTCTGACGGTCATGAAATGACGGACATTGACCAAAAACTGTGTGACGGTAATTTCGCCATCGAAAAAGGTGGTCATTCAAGTCCGTCAGTCACAAGACTGTCAGTGGACCTAAATTCGAAATGACGGTCATTTCACATCACTACTCATATGTGATTTACACCTTACATAAATCATGACACAACAATGATGTCATTCTGACGTAAATGTGTTTACTGGGTAATAGTTACAGTAATCACAGTGTTGTACGTACTGTCGTGATCACGTAATCATCATCACCCTTTTCTCGCGCGCTCAGAGTAGTCTATCCCCACTAAGCCTCCCGCTCGTACTACCTTAAGTTATCAGAGTTATCGCGACCTTTTCAATTTGTCTTAGAAAATGGTGACGAGATAAAATTGTAGAACAAACATATTGTGGAGACTTTACTGTATCCCTCATTTTAAACTTGATGCTACTATCCCTGATTGAAAAAAATAATTTGATGGAATTGAAAAAAATTAAAATGTTAATACTTTTAAATTCTGCTGAATACTGTAAATCCTTTTTTGAAATTCACGATAAATCATATTAAATACTTTTTAATACTAAAATCATCGAAAGGAGTTGTAGAATATAACAGAATAAACTACACTGTTAAAAATTTCTATTGTAATTTTACAAAAAATGTATTGGAAGCTAATAGGCAAAACATTCATTTAAAACTACAATCGGGTATAGTAATATTACAAAACATATATACCTCTGTGAGGTTACTAATTTTACAAAACGGTTTTGTAATTTTACAAATATTTTAAAAATTAGCAAAGTTTGCTAAATTACAATACTTTTCTTGAATTTTAATTGAATTGAAATGATAAAAAAGAAAAATTTGACTTAATATTTGTTGTGGTTGATTTTTATGAAGCGCTGACTAGATTTTGTACCTCACGTAGATCTATTTTTTACAATTCAGAAGATATAATGTGCAAATAATATTTACCCTAACTAAGAATCGAACGCGAGCCGCGCGCTTGCCAGACCGGTACCTTAAGCCCTACGCCACACGACCGATAGGTGGTTTAACATCTTATTATTCTTATAAGCTAATCCTATGTGGTGATTAAACATAACTGCTTAGTATTTATTATTTACATTATTTGTTTTATTTAATGCTATTTATTGATGGAAAATAATTAACTTTTATATTATTTATAATTCATTGAACATGATAAAAATTAAAATCTAACATATACTCATTCAAATATATAGATTTCGAAATGATCGTTTGAGCGTAACATTAAAATTTATAAAAGATAAATGATGCCTCGAATTTATTATTACAAATAAACAACTATAGACTAAAAATTAGTAAAAATAAATATGAAGGACATTGTTGTTTTTTGATACATCAGTCTCATTTTTGTAAAACTGAAAAGTATTTTTTTTTAAATTGGAAAACAGTGAAGTAGAATTACAATTCGTGTAATATAATTAAAATTGTCAGGTAACATTACAATGCAGTGTGTAATTTTACAATGAAAATTGTAAAAATAAAAAAAAGCTTTTAAAATTTTTTATGAGATTATTGTAATATAAATTACAATAATTTTTTGTGATTTTACATACAATTATGCCGAACCAGATCACAAATAATGTTTGCAAAATTAAAAAGCTTTTTCTTAAAAATTGGTGTTGGAAAATTACATGAGTTTTATTTTATTTTGCATTGCTATACACTGATTTGTAATTTTACTAATTATTTGTTTTTTAATGTGATTGTGATTTTACAAAAATTTTTAACAGTGTATAGTATTTAAAATTTTTAATTTTACTGAATACTTTTTAATCCTAAAATAATGTCTTCATTTTATTATCATTTTAAGATATCCCTTGCAACCTTCACCTCACTCTGGAATCACTCTGTATTCAGAGTCAGAGTGAAATCATATTGAAACCAGTGTGGATCCAGAGTGGTTTTGTGCTTTTTTTCCAGAGTCAAATCACAGTGAATCCAGAGTGATCCCAGAGTGAATTCAGTGATCCCAGAGTGAATTCAGAGTAATCTCAGAGTGAATTCAAAATGAAACTAGAGTGTTTTCAGAATGTCTTGAAAATGTTTTCAACGTGGGTTTAGCGCTTTTCAGAGTAAATTCGAATAATTCTCAATTTTGTCCTTAGTATATTTATGATAACTTTAACACGAGTGTAGTGTATTGAGTTTTCATAATTTACCTAATTATATTAACAGTTAGACGACAAATGGTTAATAAATTGATAATCATATAGCATTTTTCGACTACATAATTAACAACCATTTCATTCTACAAAATAAGAGATAACAAATTTTGTAATTTGAAAATACTTTCAATTAGTTAAAGGTCTATTTTTATCTTTATTATATTAAATTATGAAGTCAACAGGTGAATTTAGTATTATACATTATTAATTGGTTCCCTATTTAAAAATTTTTAAATGTTATGAATTTTTGTATGACTTAAAAAGATTTTATTTTGAAAATACTAGAAATTCACATAGGGATCAGTTTGATCCCGGGAAAAAAAAATTATATATAATTCTATAGAACCATATATAATCTATATATGATTTCATATAATTTATATATAACTATATGTCTTTACATATGTTTGTTTTTAAGATTATATGTAATTATATAAAGCTATATATAATTGCAAATAATTTATATATAACTGTACGTCACTACATACATTCGTTTTTAAGATTATATATAATTTTTATATAACTACATATAATTACATATAATTTATATATAACTATATGTCATTACATGTATTTGTTTTTAATATTTGATCGAGCTAAATTTTAAATTATTTTAATTTTAAATTATTAAAATTTAACCAATTAAATAATTGTCTTCGAATAAATTAATTTATTAATAGTTAATAAATCTTTTTATCAGTGTATATTGATAATTAATAATTTACAAACGAAATAAAAAATTTTGTTCATTACGCATTGATCGTGTATACGATTTGCATTACTTGTAGTTGTTAAAAACCCTGATATTCAAGTAATTCTCATCGGTAAACTGGTAAAGAATTAGTCTTTCAAGCGTCAGGTCCCAGATTCGATTCCCGAGCGTAACAGTTGTTTTTTATTTGATTCCACTCTGGCTTTAGTCTGGGTTCACTCTGGTTCCACTTTAATTTAATTCTGAGTTTACTTTGATTCCACTCTGGCTTTAGTCTGGGTTCACTCTGGTTTCATGCTGGAAAATAGGCACAAAACCACTCTGGAACCATCATGATTCCATAACGTTTCCAGAATTTTTTCAGACTGATTTCAGAATGATTTGAAAGTCGCAAGGGATAAAAAAATTCAACCAGTATTAAAAATTTCTGATTTTGGTGAATACATTTTAATCCTGGAATAATGTCTTCATTTGATTATCTTTTTAGGATCTGAAAGAATTCAATCAGTATTTTTCATTTCTGTTTCTACTGAATACTTAGAGACTTATTAATTCGGAAATAATGTCTTCATTTCATCATCTTTTTAAAATCTTAAACTTAAATTTTCTGTAAATTTGAACCGATTCGGACCGATAGATTTTGAGAAATTTTGAGAAAACTAAAAAAAAAAACAATTTTTTAACTTCCCGCTGAGAAAATCGAAGATTTTCGAAAAATCGGGAAGTTATTGTTTTTACCCCGTTTTGCAAAAATCGAGTTTTCAACAGATCTCGACGTTTTGAGGCCTTAGAAATCTTTCCTGACCCTTCCCGCGATGGTGTGCGCGCGCGCGCGCGCGGGTGTGTGTGTGTGTGTGTGTGTGGGTAAACCTTTTATAACTTTTGAACGGCTTGACCAATTTGATCGCGGTTGGTGTCATTCAAAAGGGCTTCACCAAACTTAGATTTCCTGTGAGTTGGAACCGATTCGGACCGGTAGATTTTGAGAAATCTCAAAAAAACTAAGAAAAAAAATTTTTCAAAATGTGGTTTTTTTGAAATAACTTTTAAACGGCTAGATTGATCGATACCAAAAACTAATCAGCTCTTAACCTTGAAAAATTACGATCAAGCTCAAGTGCGTCAAAATCGGTTGATTCGTTCGTGAGATATCGGTGACGAAAAAAATCGAAAAAAGTGTTTTTTTCTGATAACTCCGAAACGCTTCATCAAATCGATTTTGTTTGCGCAAAATTTTTTGTAAAGCTCAAAAAACTACATCGATCGCCGTCAACCGTTAAAAAATCGGTTGATTAATTCAAAAGTTATAGTAGTTTGAAAATTTTAAAAATCGTTTTTTATCAAACTTTCATTAGACTTTTGAGCTCGAAGCGCCCAAAAGCATAGAACAGCTATCTCTTTGTGCTCGGTGTTTGAATAAGGCCTCAAAACGTCGAGCTTAATCTACTGGAAAACCGATTTTTTTTAGCTCGAAGAGCTCAAAAACAGCAGAATCATTACATTTTTGAGCTCGGAGAGCTCAAAAACATCATATATAAACGCTTGGTGTAAGAAATTAGCGGGAAGTTGCAGGGATGGCCTTTAGGTCAACCGTTTTCCAGATTTTTTTTAAAGTGGTTTTTTGGAATAACTTTTAAACGGCTTTATCGATCAACTTCAAAAACTAATCCGCCATTAAGCTTAAAAACCATGCTGATCGTCGTTAATCCGGTCAAAATCGGTTGATTCGTTCGCGAGATATCGCAAAAGAAAGAAAACCAAAAAAAGGGTTTTTTTTTTTACAAAACTTTGACATTCCTTATCGGATCGTTTTTGATAAAATTGAATAATCATTAGAGCTTGAAAAACCGCGTCGATCGCCGCCAAAAACGTGAAAATCGACTGATTGGTTGGAGAGATATCATCGACGAAGTATTTGGAAACTAATGTTTTCTTAACATAACTCTAACATTTTTTGGAATAACTCTTAAACGGCTCTACCAATCAATTCTAAAAACTAATCAGCTTTTAAGCGCCTAGGTATGGAATGAGCAGAAAGTTGCAGGGATGGCCTTTAGGGTCAACCGTTTTCCTAATTTTTTATCCTGAAAAAATGTCTTCATTTTATTATCGTTTTAAGATGCAAACGAATTCAGTCAGGATTTGAAATTTCTGTTTTTACTGAATACTTTCCAATCCTAAAATAATGTCTAAATTTGAAAATTTGATGAGATCATTGAAGAATTAAACTAGAATTCAATCTTTTTATTCTGTACAATACTCTCAAATTCTAAAATATCATCTCAATTTAATTTTTTTCATAGGATATAAAATGATTCGATTTTGCTTGAAATTTTTTAATTCTGTTCTCACGAATTTTGAAATAACATCTAAATTTTATTATTTTCTGGTGATTGTGTAATGATTTAAGCGCTCAAAATTGCACTTATTACGTTTTTGAACTCTTCGAGCTCAAAAATATAATTTTCGTGTCATTTTGAGCTCTCAAACTCGAAAGTCTGATAAAAGTTAAATAAAACACTATTTTTTGAGTTCTTAAGTTATATCAGTTTACACAATTAAATTGTTATTAACAATTAAATTTACCATCAACGAGCAAAATAACCTAATTTTTCGTAAGCCTCTGCAAAAAATACGTAATCATCAGTTATCAGAACCCGGGGACCTAAAAGTGCATACGGGCTTCTCTCTTTAGTCGAGGGACTATATTCCGAATTTCCAATTATCTTAAATCTTTTTGCATTTTATTTTTAGAATTCAAAAGTATTCGGTAGTATTCAAAATTTTCCATCATCTTAAATCCTAATTAATCATATTTTTAGAATTTTCAAGCATTTGACAGTATTTAACAGTTTGAATTATTTCAAATCATGTTAAATCATATTTTTAGAATTAAATAGTATTTAACAGAATTAAAAAATTTGAATCATGTTGAATCCTTTTGAATCATATTTTCAGGATTGGATAATATTCATGAGGATATAAATTCTTTTAATTCTATCAAATTCTTTTTTTTTTAATCAAGGATCTGTCTTCCAATTGAAATTATTAGACTCTTGTTAAATTTCAAAATACATAATAGTTATGTCGTAATTTTGAAGTTAATCATTGTATTTCTGTTATAGTACTTTAAAAGTTCTGAAAAAGAGCGAATCCTACAGAAATAAAAGAAATCATTGAATGACACGATTGAGTTCAAATATCTCTTGTAAACAAATTCATAAATTTCTTATCAAGTCTCATCTTTAACGTGCATATTTTTAGCATATGACTTGACTTTATGCTATTGGTGACGCTAGCCTCCTTATCTCTTTGACATTGCTAACTAAAATAAAATCTCGATTTATGTGACAAGTACTCGATTTTACTCCAGAACTTATTTCTGCCTTGTATTTACTGCATCATAGATTATTAAAAAAAAAAACAGAGTATTTGCTACAAAGTTGAGAGTATTTTTCAATGGCTCAATTACATCATCTATAGTAGCATCTTTCAGTGATGTCCAATGTGCTGGAGCTAATTTACACCCCGTTATCTTCGAAGTAATGTTGATTATATAATCCATTATCTATATATATATAAGAGATTCCTATCTATATAGTCACTCATCACGATATCTCGGGAACCATCAGACCTAGAAACTTGAAATTTGGTAGGAATATTCCTTTCGCCGAGTAGAGGTCAGCTAAGAACGGATTTTACGGAATTCCACCCACAAGGGGGGTTACAGGGGCGTTAACAATGAAAAATTCCCGTTTTTAAACTATAGCTCCTATCGACACCAAATTTGGTAGGAATCTTCTGTAGGAGATGTAGAAATAATCTATGAATGAATTTCACGATATTTCACCCCCCCCCATGGGGGCTGCGGGGGTGACTTTGAACAATGAAAATTTTTAATTTTCAAGCTAAAGGTCCTATCGACTCTAAATTTGGTAGAAATCTTCTGTAAATGATGTAAAAATAATTTATGAATGAATTTTACGATATCTCACCCCCACAGAGGGTTGCGGGGGTGGCTTTTAACAATGAAAATTTTTAATTTTCAAGCTATAGCTCCTATCGACTCTAAATTTGGTAGGAATCTTTTGTAAGAGATGTAAAAATAATCTATGAACGAATTTTACGATACCTCACCCCCATAAGAGGTTGCGGGGGTGGCTGTTAACAATGAAAATTTTTAATTTTCAAGCTATAACTCCCATCGACTTCAAATTTAGTAGGGATATTACTTTTACCATGTAGAGGTCAGCTAAGAACAAATTTTCAGAAATTCCATCCCCAAAGGAACTTGCGGGAGCGTTAACAATGAAAAATATAGGAGCTGTTCTATAGGTAGATTGACTCATCACGATATCTCTGGAACTAAAAGACCTAGAGACTTGAAATTTCGTAGGAATATTACTTTTACCATGTAGAGGTCAGCTAAGAACGAATTTTAAGAAATTTCTCCCCAAAGGGGTTTGCGGGGGCGTTAAGAATGAAAAATTCCCGTTTTTAAACTATTAATCCTATCGACTCCAAATTTGGTAGGAATCTTTTGTAAGAGATGTTGAAATTATCTATGAACAAATTTCACGATATCTCACCCCCATAAAGGGTTGCGGGGGTGGCTATTAACAATGAAAATTTTTAATTTTCAAGCTATAACTCCCATCGTTCTCAAATTTGGTAGGAATCTTCTATAAGTGATTTCAAAATGATGTAAGAGCGAATTTTATAACAACCTACTCTCAAAATGGATTGCAGGGGTGGGTGTTAACAATTAAGATTTTTAATATCCGAGCTTTAGCTCCTGCAAACCTTGAATTTGAAAATACTTTTGATCTACCCACCTCCTCCTACACATCTACCTCATAATTCTTACGCATTTAACATGTCGCGATATCAATTGTTGCCCAGAAATTATCCTTGAGGCAATAATTTTTTCTATTGACTCAAGAAAATTTATTTGTTTAAAATGGTGTTCTCGGTTAAAAATATTTTAATAATTTCAAGGTTACATATTTTTCAGCGTATTAATAACAAAATAAATTCACATATGATGTTAAATTCAGCTAGAAATAGCTTTTCTCGAATTCTGACTTCAAAAAGGATTACGCGTGCGTTAACAATGAAAATCTCTTATTTTTAAACAATAGTTTTTATGGCCTCAAACTTTTGTTGGAACTTTTTGTTTACAATGTAGAAATCATTTCAAATAGGATCGTACGAAATTCCTCCCCTACATAGGAGGAGTGCGGGAGTGATGTTTGTCAAAAAATTCACATTGTTCCTATAGATATAAAATTTAATAGAATCTCAGGAGAAACAAAAAATCACAGGGATGGCCTCCAAGGACAACCAATTAAAATTTTTTTCTTTCTTAATAATTATATTTTCTTACAACAATCGTCTCTTTAGCAGCGGATAAAAAGTCATCATTATAAGGTTTCTAAAATTTTACTTCATATGTAACTATTGAGTCAACGGACTAAGAGATTAACATACATTTTATTTTTATTGATCATTAATCGATGAATTGTTGTTATTACGGAGAAAATTTTAATTAACAACAAAATTCGCTGGACTTTGACCTAGGCAGATTTTAACTTCACTTATGAGACCTACAATATAACTTTAACTGAAATTTCCAATGCTCATTTAAAATTTTTTTCGTTGTATGAATTGTTATTCATTTTTTCAAGAAAGCCACGGGAATGTTATATTAATTGCACATGGAAAGTTACAATACATATTAGCTAGAAGGATCACGTGGATAAAAGGTAAATGTTACTCCGATGGAATTTGGAATCTCTAAGTCAATATAACATTCCAATCAAATTTCAAATTTAAATCTATAAATACAATTCTGTAAACGCCCAGCAAAGCGGGCGGGTAACAGCTAGTATTATAATATAACTCTCATCAAACTATAAATTTTTTATTCAATTGCAGTCACTCAACTATATTGATCACTGGGCTCTTTCACACCGGTCATATTGATATCAATCATTATATGAGATCTCTAAAAGGCCGAAGTCAATCGTGATGCTAAAGTATCTCACAAATATTTTTAATAACTCACTAATAAGTATGTTTTCATATCAATTATGTTAAAACCTGAAATCTGAATTCATTGAATAATATCAATTAACAACGAGTACTCTTATGTATTATGTAATTCACGTTTTACGTGAAAATATTTGTTATTTGTTATAAACATAAAATCACCGTAAAAAAATTGTTAAGAAAATTTTTATTTGCATTCAGGAATTAGAGTTTTTGAAAAAAAATTATTTTGAATGAATGTGTACTACTGGAGAAAAATTTCTGAAAAGATTAAAAAAACATATTTAAAAAGTCAATGATGGAATTAAAATTGAAAAGCGAAACTTCAAAAGGGTATCTTTCAATCTATTTTCTTAAAAAATAAAAAAACTTTTCATTAAATAATAATACAAAAAAAAGTATATTCTAATAAAAGTTTGAATTTATAAAATTTATACCAAATTCAGGAAAAAATTTTAGAAAATTAATGAAAGAAGTTTAGCTCCTCAATTATGAACAACTATCGAAATTAGAAATAATTGCTTTACAACTTCAATTAATAATATTTTTTTATTATATAGTAGATAAACAATTTATATTAAATATTACAAAAGTTTTGACAAATTCAATATAAAATAACCACGTAGAATTTATTCTGCGTTTTTGTGTAAATTTGTATCCTTTCAAATTAAATTTTATGGATAAATGTATAGTTATTTTTTTTTTTTTTTTTTTTAGATTTTTATTGTTTCTCTTTTATATCATTTATATTCTTATCCAGTTCTATTTATTCATTTATAAAGGTTCCTCAGTTTTTCATTCAGTCAACACAGAAAATAATAATTTATTTCAAGTTATATTTCAACTTATCTATGTTTAAACTGAAAAAACTTTTAAAATTATTCGAATAACATAAATATTTAACGTCTGAAAAAATATTGATGACTATTGTGAGATTTGATAATCACATATCGTTATATTTTTACTTGATTTACAATTTAATTTTTAATGCCGATGATAATTAATTATAATTTATTCAGCTTTTTTAACATAACATTTTAACATTTGTAATTTGAATTAAACGTCGAATAATAAAAAAAACTCTCCTTAGGAGAATAAAAAATAAATAATCATGATGAAAATTCTGAGTAACAAAATAGTTGTGTACTAGTAATCTAACATAACTAAAAAAAATTTGACATAAGTATAATTTATATTATGATAGCTGTACTAATTACGGTAATAATAATAATGATAATGATAGCAGTTATAGTAAAATAATAAAAAACGAGCAGCAAGAGTAACAATATTAAACATAGTAGCAATAATAATAATAATATTAATACAATTAAAAGTAAAACATCAATGAGTATCGAACTCATAACTAATATAAAAATAATAAATAAATGGGTATTTCCCATCCGGCAACAAGACGCCAATGTACTTAAATCTCAGTTTTGTTATTTTAATAGTATCGAATAATTATAAAACATATGTAATAGTTTTGTCACTGTGCGGGGCAACGATATCGGGACTTATTAATTCTCTATAAATATTTTATTTTTTTTTACCGAAATTCCTCAATGTTACCTTGCAAAAATGGATAGTTGTGATTATTTGATAGATACTTATTTTATATAGTATATTTATGTATGAGAAAGCGTCCAGCGCATAAAAATAAATGATTGATCAATCCTAAGACCAAAAATTAATTAAAATCATAAAAAAATTTTTTTTGATTTAAAATAGGATCGTAACAAAAAGGTTGTCATAAACTTCAGAGAATGTTTTTATAATTTAATGTGAAAAGCAGACTACCTTTTAAAAATATTTTGTTTTGAACTAACATAATACTTTTTGGGACAATTTTTTGTAAAAAATATTGTGCACAAATAAAATTATCTTTAAACAAATATATATTTATAGGATAAGAATATCTATGGAAAATATAAAATAAAGCCTTTAAATTCACAAATAATTTTACGTATAACAATAATAAATTCAAAAATTAAAATTATTTTCTGATTATGTATTAATTAATAACCAACAAAACAAATAAATTAATAAAACTAGTGTAACATGTTTGATATCAATTTTAATAAGAACGTATTGAAAATTAAAAAAAATCTAATCACGTAACTCATTTGCTTCTGTTCCATTAATTATTATGAATTATAAAAAACATGAGATTCGAAAAATAGTAAAAACTTATTGTATATTATAGTTGAGTCTCTGTATATACTTTAGCATAATTTATTTTATTTCGCGACATAATATCTTATGCTGCGCTATTTATATTTTTGTACTTATTAAGGTGACTATTGCATTATTGATTATTGTAGATAGACTTATTGGCTATTTTTTATAGTGTAATTTGTACTTGGTTTTCATTATTCCTGAGAAGAGTAATTGTGAAAAAGTTGACTTAGCATATATAGTTGAAAAATTAAATGATCTATGGACGTAACTAACAATGACTTTAATCTTATTTATAATTCTTTATATTTGTAGTGTATAAAATGAAATAAAAATTGTCATTTAATCTACAAATTTATTTATTACTGATTGATACTTTTTCGTTTAATATTTTTTAATTAAATCTATTTACACGAACTTTAATATGATTTTATGACTTCAGTACACCCTGTATTACAATAATGTGTGAGGTAGTATTTGTACTAAGATAATGCAATATAAATCAATAAAGTATTGAAATATATTTTACAGTTAAATGTTGAATTTTTCACTCTCAACAAGTTTATTATTATCGCATTCACAGAAATTTGATGAATATTTAAGTATTTATTAACAATTTACAATAATATAGTTGAGTAATAATTTATATATTATAATTTTGATCGAATACTACGGATGAAATTTAAAATTTTATCATCTTGGAATGATTTTCTGAATGTAATTATCATCTGAAACGCTTAATATCAGCTATATTATTGAATTTAAGTAGTTCTCTTTTTTATTATTTTTTTTAGTACGCATTGCAATGATTACTTAATATAATAATTATTATATTCAACTTTGTACTATTAATCACAAGCGTGGAGTCAATGTCCCTCAAATCGAAGCCCCGCGTTGCAACGACTTAATTACGACGACTAAGTATATCTGAACATGTATACTTTATACATTTATTACTATCTTATTATTCTAATGCACATATTCTTTATGCAAATCCACATTTTTCCACTTTGACTAACAATCCTTCTTTTATTTCCTACATTACGATCGATACAATAAATCGACTCGTTTTCATTAACAACAAGTGACACTAACTTCTGTTATCTTCTTTAGAAGAATACACTTTATGTAATTTAATTCATACTATGGAGCTTTAACATTGTATAGATTACATAAAACTCCATTTACACTGTGATATACTGATAATAAATTTTGTTGTTTATATTTATAATAAGCACTATCTATATTCAATTACTTATTGTTACATGTAATTAAGTTTTTAAAATTAAAAAAAAAATCAACAACATTGTTTTATTATTATTACTATTATTATTTTATTTTAGTTTTTCAACTAATGCATTGTTACCGTATGGTACTAATGTGCAAATGCATCATATATTCCATTCTTGATGAAAAATTCAATTTTAAATACACGTCATATAATAAGTGTGCAACACAGCGGTTAACACCTCACTAATTAAATCAGTAGAAAATAGTAAGGGGTCCACTAAAAAATTATAAAAAAATTTTGAAAAAAAAATTCACATCATTTATAATGATTTGATGAATAAGTATTTAATAGCTAGATTTTTGTATTTTCCAATAAAATATATTTTAAAATAAAAAATAATATAAAAATTTCTACCAGGGTAAATGTTTTGTAGAATAATGTTATGACGGCATAATTAAATCTTTTTTTTTCTTTTTCTTATCTTTCCAGAGCTTTAACTAATTACTAGATATCTCATTAGCTTTTCACAGTCAAAGTACATTTCTATTTTATATGTAAATAAATAACTACGGTATATGAATACCTCATTCAGGCTCATCATCATCGCGACTCAAATTTAGATTGAACGAATCAGACTGAATTTTAGTCAAATCAATTAATTAAATTAAGTTTAATATATTCATATTTTTAGAAACACCTAATTCACCTACAAATACAATTTATAGAACTGTTAACTATATACTGACATTGAACTATATAGTAACATCGATTTCTATAATGTGCAATCTATAAAATTTTAATTTACCACCTTTCTTCATCATAAAAACTCCAAACTCTTCCTATCTATGTAACAAATAATAAACAAACACAAAAACCGTATAAAAAACGGTAAAATTCAATAATTTTTTGTGTTTGCATCATATGCCTATCATTTTTTGCCGAGTTGATTTAGCACAGGTTATTTGTATAAAATTTAATTCAACATTTTTTGAAAAGATCTCACTTAAATTTATTCCTTAAACAACACGAAGGATTTTATTTTCTTATTTTTTTTGCTATGATCTCATGGAATTAAAATTTTTCGAGTCACTTATAATGAAAATGCCATTTGTAAACGCCGATCAGTTTTTTGTTATGAATATACTTTGGAATATACAATTGGAAAGCTATCTACTTTTTTTTAATATGTAGTTCGGAACATTTTTCATTGCAGTTTTAAAATAATTTCAAATATTAAAAGTAATTCCTGTTAAATAATTCAAACAAGAATAAATAATCACGCTTTTGAAATATAAACCAAAAATTTTACTTTTTTTATTATTTTCCAACACAATCTAATTTATTAACAAATTAGATTTATTTTTTTTTTAATTAAACTAAGATCAATAAGGAAGCAATGTTTTACAAATATTTTCTAAAAAGCGCTTCATACATTTTTCGAATTATTTATACTGCAGAAAATTTTTTATTAATGGATAAAAGAGTCGATAACATTATATTATTATCAAAGTAAAATATAATTCTATAACTTGAGATAATAAACCAGATCAAATTGTTAACATTTCAATCTAAAATATCGCGTGAAAATAACTTTTTGTTACAATCAATCGTTTAATGAATTTTCACTACGGTTTATTTTGACTTCTTAATTTATTTTCATTCTTTTTATGAATCTATTGTTATTATTTTGTCTATTTTATTTCTGCTCACTATTAAATTAAGAACAGCTGAAAAGCATGCTATCACTTGTCAGTTATTTAAAAGTGAAACCGCCAACAATGTCGAATTTAAACCTCGTAAGAATCAGTTAGGACATAATCTTTTAAAAGATTAACCAAAAGTTTCATTGTAATAGATTACTTAGATATTAATCATTAGCTTAATATCTCTGTTACAAATATAAAATTTATCAAGAGATTTAATTAAATCAATTTTTCTTTTATTGATAATAAAATTAAATAACAATTGAAATTAAAAAATTAACGTAGGTATTAAAGGATAAATTTACTTCTATGCAAAAATAAAATTTTCAAATTAAATAATTTGAAATAAAAAAGTATACAAAGAGGATGGATCACATTTGAGAGGTATATTAATAATCGCATTCTAGTTTTTTTTTTTTTTTTTTTTTTTTTTTTTTTTTTTTTTTTTTTGACGTAACTGCACGTATTATTATCATAATATTATTAGTACTCTTTATAGTATTTTTAATTCAGTTAAATATTAAGCATAAAACCCTATACTTTTTTAATACAATATTATCTTATATAATTTAATTTATACATGCTAGTTAAATAAGTGTATTTGATTTATATATATATATATATATATATATATATATATATATATATATATATATATATATATATATATATTGTACTTATTATTAATGATTTGTGAATGAATTCATAGTAAATACGCTTGCTCAACTTGATAATTATTTTATACTGTTAAATTTTATAAAGTTTATCTCAATGAAATAGTTATGGAATATTTTTCGACTTTGTACTCTAAGTTTGTGAGTAGTAATTCAGTTAATTCATTAAAAAATTTTAAAGATTATATAAACATAAAGTATTAATATCAGTTAAAAATTTGATTCAAACGTTTTATGCCTGAAATCACTACTCAAATGTTAGTAATAGCTCTTAAATCTTCAGCACTCATATTATGAGCATTGTAATGAAGCTCTTTTTCAAACGCTAATGACTCTTTATCAAATGGAAATGGCAATCAAAGTTTTTGATACTTCTGAGAGATTAACTTTTTTGAAAATTATATTTTCTGTGAAAAAATATTTGGTATGCGCTTCTTAAAAAAAAATATGAGCATTTAGATCATTACAAAAACAATATCCCGGGAAGAAATGATTTTGCCTGATCATATTTAATTATGCATGATTATATATAAGACTTTATATATAATTAGATCTGAAAATTGGTCAGGTCTAATTATATATAATCATATACTAGTATACGTTGCGCGCACAAGCGCACGTCTGAATATTAGCATTTACTTATATATATTTTCATGCTTATGATATATTTGACCAATCACATTACAAATAGTTTGTTTCCTTGTGTATATTTTCATATTTTTCTTCTAAATTATGAGCGGATAAGTTATATATAACTAGATATAATCATATATAACAATTATTTCTAATCAAATAATTGGTTATAATTATAGATTTAAGGGGCACAACTAATGTGAAATTAAAAAAAAATCGATTTTATTCTTTATATTTCGATAGGTTGTGCCTTTGAAAATAAGATATTAATATTTTAAATCGATACCTCAAATAGTTTTTGAGTTACAGCCATTCAAAGAGTAGCCGCTCAGCAGTTAAAATAGGATCATTTTATCTTTAAACGCGTTTTTCTCGAAACAGCATTTTTCGAATTTGCTGGAGTGATTACTCGGAGACGAATGATCCGATCACTACCAAATTTTTTTCTGCATGTTCTGTATATAGTTCTCCATACGATGACCCTCCAGTTTTTTGATCTGATCAAACATTGAATTTTGGCAGGTCAAAAACAACCAAAATTTGGGGTAGAATTCAACTTCTTTTTTAAAAACGCCGCCATTTTGTCAATTTTTGATATTATTTTTCGACCGTGGGTCATCGAACGAACATCATACGAACATCTTTTACTCTCTTAACATGAATTAGTCAAAATTCACTTGAATAAGTGAATATTCACTTATTTAAGTGAATTTTCACTAATTTATGTTTAGAGAGTAGTTTAACGAGGATTTTTTTTTACGTTCTATCCACGTAGAAGGCCGGAATCACTCCAACAGTGGAGGATCTTTTTTAATATGTATAAATATACCCTTAAAATTTCAAAACAGTTGATACAATAGTTTTTTTTTAATTCCCAAAAATTGCCTTTTTTTAGGCTGTCACACTAGTTGTGCCCCTTAATATTCGATATGATAGTACCAAATACTCTATAATCAAAAAAATACAAAAAAAAAAGTGTAAACGTTAAATTCATAGTTATAACATCCCCGGTCACCCATCCAACTACTGAACACTCTCAATGTTACTTAGTTTTCGTAATCCCAGTGTGCCTCGAAGTTCCTGTCTGCCGTGCTGCTATCTTAGAAGTAATATCGATTCTATGAAGTACATTACGTATCAAATCAGTTTATCATAAACGTTAAATAAAAAGTAATTTTATAATATACTCATATTCTTCTTAATTTTTCAATTCACCGAATTTCATTATAGAATCAAATTTATCAAAACTATAAAATAAAAAATGATTTAATTATTAGACAGCAACAATGCAGATTAAGACACACTGTAGGGTATCTAACAAATTTTTTAATTCCACAATTATTTCAATGTTAAATGAAACATAATTTTGCACTTTTTGTGGTTTCAAAATAAAAAAACTTTGATCAGATGTGATTATGTACGAAACTATATATAATTATAAATAATTACATACAAACTTATAAATAGCATAATAAAACACGATTATAGATACGTTAGTCGAGTTCGAGCAGATCTAATTGTATACAAACTTATATGTTATCATAGAATCATATTTGGCTATAGATAGACGTACATATGATTATATATGGGCTAGTATCAGCCAGGTTTAATCATATCTATTTATATATAGAGCCATATATAATCTGATCTAATCACATATAGGCTTATATAGGCTCATTTTAAGGCTTAATCAGTCAGATCTGATCACATCTAATTATATATAGATTCATATATAATCATATATGAGTCTATATATAATTATATATAAATTCATATTAGTTAAGTATAATTAGGTCTAGTTATATAAGTTTATATATGACTATGTATAATAAATAGATAGATCTATATATAACCATATATACTTGCATATAATGCCATATATAATTGTACATATTCTATATATAACCACATATACTTGCATATAATACGATATATAATTATACATATTCTATATATAATTATATATGATCAGGCAAAATCATCTTTTCCCGGATAGTGTAAGCGTAAAAATCGCATGTTCGGTCTTTGTCAGAGTCGCTTGTGTATCTTCGGTAATTCATGGTAATACGTAACGCTTTAACACAGAACGTAAGTTGCTTATTCCCAGAATAAAAAATCACAAGAGAGCTGTTGTACGTGCTGAAGGGCTAAATTACAGTATAATTAAAATTACACCTATCACATTTATACTTTTACTTATATGTACATTGTTTTACCTAATTTTATGATATATGTATATATAAACCATAAGAGTCACAATAATTTATGATTGACTGCATTTATAAATATGAATAGTTTTTATGAAAACTTTTGAAATCGTTCAAGTTTAACTAAAATCTTGGAGGTTAAGTTACATTTTTTACTAAGCAACGAATTTTATATCACTTTTGGCATTTTACTGATTATCAAACAATCGTACTACCTTGATAAGTTCTTATTTCAAGAATATTGCTATTAAAGTACGTAAAAAAAGTAATTATTGAGAATTTTCAGAATTTTTGACGTTTCATGGAATATTAATATGCGATTATAAGAAATAGGTAAATTTACCGAGTTGATAGGTTCTCTGATTAGAAAAAAAGATTTGAAACGATTCGAAATGACTTAAAGCGATTAAAAACGATTCAACTTGACAAATATATATATATATATATATATATATATATATATATATATATATATATATATATATATATATATATATATATATAGATATATATATATAGATATACATTTTGCATGGGTTGAATCGTTTTGAGTCTTTTTTTTTTTTTAATAAGGTTTTCAAAATATTTCTTCCGTTAATTTTCATAGAATTTAATTTTATTGTTATCCACAAATTCAAATTTCCGTCGAATATGATAAAATGATAAACAAAAAAAAAGAAAAATGGGCTTTTACAATAGAAATTTTTAGATGAAATGAAAAAAAAAATAAATAAATAAAATCGTTCGCATTCGGATTCGAACTAAAATCTTCCCATTTGTCATCGATATCTGTATACATAAATAACCGCAATAGTAGTGTTTTTGAAATATTAATTACTTCTGTAGTCAACAAAAAAAATTTAGGCACAATATAGTCGCTTATTATCAATATTATTCACACGGACAAAAAAGTATCGCTCTCATCACTATATGGATCGTAACTATCAGGATTCAGGTGGAAAGTGGAGGCACGGCAAGCATCGGATATGTATTGAAAAAATGGGAATCACTAATCATTATCATTAGTTAATAACGGTAACATGTCATATGATCCGTGGACATTATAACCGCGATATTGTATCCGTGGAATTATATCCGTTAAGTGCTTCTTCCCTAAGATATTTTAGCTGTGTCTCAATTTTTCCATTAGTTACTAACAAGAGAAAAAAAATAACCTGTTACATCTTAGGGAGGGAGCACTATATTGAGTTCTGCAGTCATAGTATCATAATTTAATTATCTATCGAAGAGTGAAACGTTTTTTTCGAAATTTTATCTTACACATGAGCAAAACACGTTTGAAAATTAACTATCAACCGCTCATAAACAAAAAAAAAAAATAACGCCATAAAAATGAAAAAACCGTTAGTATTGTCAAACAACCCTAATTGATTAATATAATGTTTTGCAAGAATTCGAAATATAGCAAATGTTAACTGCCTGATCATATCGACATCTGGAAGCACCTGTAAGTAGTCTTTGAACGACAGTTGCACAATATATTTGTCATTCAACTCAATTCATTATTTGGAAATTTGTAATAAATTGGAGCAGTTTTTGTAGGATTAATTCAGTGAGAGAACTAGATGACTACCTACTGTTTTGGTCGAATCAACTAATTACAATAGTTGAAGTTAACATTCCAAAAATACAATTACCAAAGGCATGTCTAATAAATATACATACATTATAATAAGGAGTTTGCTATTAATCATTTTAGAAACGATTGTTAAATTTAAATAAATATTTTTTTTATATTTTCAATATTTAATTTAGCGTCAAGTATAATTTGTTCGAATTTGCACTGAGCGGTAAGTATGTTAAATTTTTTTGATGCCGTAATATTCAGGTTGTTAGTTGCTTACTTTTGGGGTTTCAATGGTATCTTATTATTTCAGTAAAATAAAAAATAATTCTTAGCTATTGTTTACTATAACATATAATAAATTATTCCGCCTCAATCTGGACTTTATTTTTATAATCTAAAAGTTATCACTTTAATAACTACTCAGTATTCAAAAATGTATAAAAGAAAGTCCCTTAATAGTATCTACTGATTTGACACTGTTATAAAGTAGTGGCCAACAACAAAATCACTTGAATATGTAATAAATTGACATTTGATCATAGGCTCAACATTAAATAACGGTAATAAATGTAATATTGTATGACTCATTATAAATATATCAAATATCTCAGCTTTTTTGGCAATAAATTACTAAAAAATGTGGCAGTTTAATATATGCAATATATGGTATATAATATATCTATGTCTATATGTAAGATTGTGGTAACATTTTTTTGTATATGACAATATGTCGTTATGATAATTCAGAGTCAGTTTCAATAATTTATATTTATGAAAAAATTTAACGGTTTTTACTATTATAAAAGTAGCAAGAAATAAATCTCTCAATATTTCTGAAAAATAAACTATTACCTGAGTTAAAATATTTGTTTTTTCATTTACTCGATTAGAATCGAACATTTATAATCTTAACTTTTGCTATAGATCTATGTGTATAATTCAATCTTTGCTATTTCATAATACTAATAAATATTAATTGCGACAGTTAATATAACAACAATAACAATAACAACAAAAACACTACTACTACTACTACTACTACTACTACTACTACTACTACTACTACTACTACTACTACTACTACTACTACTACTACTACTACTACTACTACTACTACTATTACTACTACTACTACTACTACTACTACTACTACTACTACTAATAATAATAATAATAATAATAATAATAATAATAATGAAGGTATAATAATAATAATGAATATTATGATTATTATTAAAAATTGATATTACAAGCATAATAACGATAATGGTAATAATGAAAATGGTTACGATTATTATTATTATTATTATTATTATTATTATTATTATTATTATTATTAATATTATTATTGTTGTTGTAGTTGTTGTTGTTGTTGTAGTTGTAGTTATTATTGTTATTGTTATTGTTATTAATATTATTTTGGTTTATATTGTTTTCATTTTTGTTATTGTTATTTTTAGCATAACTATCATTAATATTACTATCATAATATTATAATTAATATTGATTTAAAAATTATTGTTATAATTATTATTACTGTTATTATCATTATTATTTTTATCATTATTATTTATATAATTGTTTTTTATATTTATCATTTAGTCTATAAATAAAAACACGTTTATAGATTTGACCGTTGCACTTTCATTGACTAGTTCTGTGTTTTGTAGCATTGTAGTCCAAGGCAATTCATTTTGCTTTATAGTTTTTTTAACTCCAATATTTATTCAATACATGAAATAGAATTTTCTTTAACCACAGTAACTTATAACAGACTATTGTGCATTTTATTCATAGTTAACTTTGAAATCACTTTTTTCTTTTTAATAGTACGGCAGAAATTATCATTTTTCATGTATTGATAAATGTAAAGTAGTTTGTAATCATTTGTTGTAAAGTTAATAATTATGATAACTTTCTTTATTATATACTATCTGAATTACTGAGATAATTTCTAGAGGTAATAAAGAAATAAAAGTTAATTTTTATATTTATCAATTGTTTCAATGAACTTAAAAGTTGATAGATGAAAATAAAATAATGTGTATATTTTATAAGTAACAGGTAACTGTAGTAATTATATGAATAATTCATTTTTAGTCATCAATTAAAATAGATGATAGTACGCATGGTAGTAAGCCATACTAAAATGCAGGCTTATTTATCATAATACTATAAAAATTGTAATTTGAAAATACCGTAAGAAACAAACTATGGATAAAAAAATAACATACTAGAAAAATTGCTTTCTGTAAATATAACAGATATGATGTTGATTTTTACTGTGGTAATGAATCAGTAACTTGATGACTCGCTGTTTGGAAAGCCTTGATACTAATTTCATTTTTATGTTCCCGCGCTATATGTCTTCGTACTGTATTGTTTCTAGTAAATGTTCGCGAACAAAATGGACAGGAAACTCTGATACCCTGATGACGCTGTCGTACATGAGCACGCAAATTCGTTTCATATCCATAGAGACGATCACAAAAAGGACATTTCAATTTTTTACCTAAAAATAAAAATATTGTACAAAACAATCATTATTGAAAAAAAAAAAAAAATAAATAATCCTAGCAACTTAATCTCTTATCACAATCGAAAAATTTACAAAAGTTTTGAAAAATTTTACATTTTCCTAAGCCAGCCTAGAAGAAAAATGTTTTAGTTTAATCTGGAACGGTGAATTATCTAGCCTGGTTTTTCAGATTCAAATATTTAAGGTAGAAAAAAATTTCAAAACTATTTTAGTGATTTTGAAAAGATTGTAAGTTCGACAATAGTTGTATCAAACTGGATCGATAGACTCAATTGACATCTTATGAAGGATTGTAGGCCAATGAAAAATTGCATTAAAAATTTTCGGATAAAGAATTTTGAACAATATTTCAACATTTTCAGATAAAAATTCAAAATTTTTGTTTTATGTAACAAATTTTGAAAAATATTTTCACGTTTTCAAAAGTTAGAGTTATAAAAAATTTTTTAAAATTAAAAAAGGATTTGACAGCCGAAGTGGAAGTAGATTTCTAAAAACGGGTGTTATTTTCGAAACAATTGAACAGCAAAATTTAATCAAAATTATGAAAAATTGTTAACACAAGATCTCGTATGGATATGAAAATGAAAGCTTATTTCATTAGCTTTCACGAGCTTTTTACAGAAAGTGAATGAGTTATTATAGGGATTGCGGGGGTGGGTGCTAGAATTTAAAATTTCCATTTTCAAGCTGTAACTTTTACAGATTCAAAATTAGGTAGGGATCTTTTATTCATTATAAGGAGATCATCTCAAAACGGATTTAGAAAAATTATACTTCCGATAGGGGTTGCGGGAGTGGCTGTTAAAATCTAAAATTTTATTTTTCAAACTATAACTTCTGCAGACTTTAAATTTGATAGGAATCTTCGTGTATGATGTCAACATCAAGGAGGCGTTAACAATGAAAATCTCTCATTTCCAAACAATAGTTTCTATAGACTCGAAGTTTTGTTGGAACCTTTTAATTGTAATGTAGAAATCAACGTATTACAATGAATTTAAATATTTTTCTTTCTTAATAATTATATTTTCTTACAACAATTGTCTCTTTGGCAGCGGCGAAAAAGTCATTGTAAGGTTTCCAAAATTTAACTTACATGTAGGCAGATTTCAACTTCACTTATGAGACCTGCAATTACTTTAACTGAAACTTTCAATGCTCATTTCAAATTTTTTCTTCGTGTCAATTATTATTCATTTTCGAAAGAAAACTACGGGAATGTTATAGTGATTGCACATTAAAAGTTACCATGAATATTAGCTAGAATAATCACAGAGATAAAAGGTATAGGCCAATCCGATGGAATTTGGAATCTATGCAAGTCAAAAAACAATACTCCATTTAAATTTTAAGCCTAGATCTAAAAATACAATTCTATAAAGTGCCCAGCGGAGCGGGTGGGTAACAGTTAATATTTATATATAAACTTTTTTCTTTCCTCCGGGCGGAAAGCGTCAAGTTTCCTCTCGCTGCGCTAAACGAAAATGCCGCATTCCGTCTCCGTCGAGGAGAAAATAGTATTCTCACCATGGGCAGGAAATAAGAAAGCCTCAGATCATATGTTTATTGACCTCGGCTTCGCCTTGGACAACAATTCCATGTGATCTGAGAAGTTTCTTACTTTACTGTCCTAGATGTGGAATATACTACTGAACCATATGTATTTTCTGAACCAGCTCGTGGTTGAATGACCTGAGTCAAAAAACATAAAAATTTTTCTGAACTTTCGTTAAGAGAACAAATACAATTGTAAGATTTCTATGAAATCTACTAAAAGGCCATTTGGCAACTGAAATGGAAGTGCATGCAATTTACAAAAATTCGTTCATATTTCGTGTTCAAAATAAACTCCTGGATGAAACTACAACAGAGTGAATTTTTGTAATTTTCAAAAATTTTCAATGTCTGTAATTTTTTAAACTTGTTAACTGATTTGGCCAATCTTCGAACTTGACTTTGAGAACCGTCTAAAAAAAAGTAGACTGAGTTTCAATCGGACTCGATAAAATTGGGAACGCGTTCGCCGTGACAAGCCGCGTTATATCATATGAATACATTGTATACTTATATCAACTAAACCATGTGTATTTTTTGAATCGGCTTGACAAATTGAGTTGGAAAATGGCAAAATTTTTCGAAAGTTTAGTCATAAGAACAAATGTAATAATTATTTTCTATGAAATCTGCAACAAAATATTTACATAAAACTATTCTTGACTTACCATCAGGCGTGCTTACTGTACCAGCTTTATTTATTTTTGAATTCCATCTAGCAGGTGTTGTCGGTGCTGGGCTCAAATCTGGTGTAGGTGGATGAGACAATGAAACCGTACTTTGCTTGAATGGTGTTATGTTAAGTTTATGGTCATTGACCAATCCATAGTTAGACGTATCGAATCCTCGTCCACCTAAATAAACTTCTCCTGATGATTTCTCAATCAATTTATCCGAGCTGTCTCTGTCAATGAC
Organism: Cotesia typhae; assembly: GCF_013202065.1. Taxonomy (NCBI): domain Eukaryota; kingdom Metazoa; phylum Arthropoda; class Insecta; order Hymenoptera; family Braconidae; genus Cotesia; species Cotesia typhae. The sequence goes on along the minus strand of NW_027423757.1, from coordinate 262,166 downwards.
GATTGTTGGTTCTTGTTTTATTCGCAGATCTAAGACAATTGTTATTAATTAATTATAAGTATCTCACGTTTAATAAAAATAATTGATTATATTGTTCAATTGAATTGAGTAAATGTATTCCTACTAATATTATAAATGTGAATGTAAGTTTGTTTGTTATGCTTTTACGCGAAAACTACTTAATGGATCATCATGAAACTTTGTACACATATTCTTGGAGATGTTAAAAGTAACATAGGATACTTTTTATTAAAAAAAAAAATTAATTAAAAAAAAAAATTAAAAAAATTTTTTGTCAAAACATTAGAATCATATTAATTCATAAAGGATCTATTGTTGATCATTAAGTATTCATGAATTGATTATTCAGTGTTCATAAATTGATCGCTGAGTAATCTCGAAGTAATCAATCGCTGATTTCAGTGATTAATGGGATACCTGTCAATGATCAATGATCAATGATCGATCAGCTCGTGATCATTAACTGATCACTCAGAGGTAATTAATTGATGACTGAGTTATTATTAATTCATCATTGAGTGGTTGCTTATTGTTCACTAAATGATTATTAATATATTGCGCAATGATCAATGATTAATCACCGTATGATCTCTCAGGGATAAAAAATTAATCTCTAAATAATCATTGGATAATTTTTAACAAAATTATTAAATCATTAGATAATTCCTAATCGATCACGTGTTTATTTTGTTGCTTGTCTTCCGACCGAAAGCGGTTGAGATAGTGGTTTACTTTTAGCACGTCGAAGTCAGACAATTGTGTGATTTTAATTTGAATTCTAATTCTAAATAGTGATTTGATGATTTAATTTGCAATTAGTTAGAGAGCTTAATTGCTAATCATCAAGCCATTAATATGTTACGACCGAAAATTTATCAATAGAAATCTCAAGAATATTTTTTAGACATTTTTCCGTATTGTCTTATAGTACAGCGATCAATTAGCGATCTAAGAATCATCTCTCGTTGATCGATAGTAGACTCATAATTGATCACTAAGTGATCAATTATTGATCAATTCATTTTTGTACAGGCTGTAATCAAAATGAACTTGTTTTTAATCAATTTCATGTAAACGCTAAATAAATTCGTAAAAATACAACAATCAAATTTAGTATTATATAAAAACACTCATTTCTTTTAGTGATTTAGATTTATCATTTAATAAGGTAATTCGTAACATAGAAATCAAAATTTCTATTCGATAATAGGAAATTTGAATTTTACAGTTTCTAAGCAAAAAAAATTTTAATTGATTTTAAGAGATAAACTTTCGAAAAGATTAGAAAATTTATATTTTGGCTTTAGTCAATTAAAAATACAGAAACATTAGAAATTTAAATTGAAAATTATTGAGAAATGATTAAAATTTTATCGTTCTAATTAATTTGAATACTGAGTAAATATGAATTTTCAGTTCCACGATTTTATGAATAATTCAAACAAATTTAAACAAACACGAAAAATTGAATTGTTTTCTATTTCTTCCAACAAATTAATAAATTATTTAATTTGCAATTTTATGAACTATTCAATCGAATTTAAAGAAATTACGTTGATTGTATTGTTTTCTATATTTTCCAACAAATAAATAGATTATTCAATTTACGATTTTATGAATAATTTAAACGATTTCAAAGCTTCGAATTATTTTCTATTTCTTCCAATAAATAAATAAATTTTTCAATTTACTATTGTACCAATAATTCAAACAAATTTGGACAGATTCAAAACTTCGAATTATTTTCTATTGCTTCCGACAAAGAAATAAATTTTTCAATTTACGATTTTATGAAAATTTCAAGCAAATTTAAATAAAATTAAAAGATTGAATTGTTTTCTATTTTTCGCAATTAATAAATAAGTCATAAATTTAGGGTTCTTTGGATAATTTCAATACATTGGAATAGATTGTAAATTTCAAGTTATAGTAATTACTTTCTGTGATAGATAAATAGAGAATGATTTTATTTAATCCTAGAGTTCTAAGCTCCTTCAGGACCATCAATAATAAATCAAGTTAATAATTTACAAGTTCACATTCGATACAGCGTTCGCAATACAATTTGAAAAACCGATACCAATTAGAAACACTAACATATTAAACCACAGGATTAATGGTAATTACATTGATTAAAAGAAGTTAAAACAAGCTTCTTTAAAATGTCCGAAGTAGTCAATTACTGTAATATTAGCCGGTAATGAATTTCAAATTTTTATCCTATGAATCAAGAAAGAGTTTTCATAAATAGCAAAATTACTTCTCGGTGAACGCAGATTAGTCTAGTCGAGAAGCGATTCCAAAATTAAAAGAAAACAGCAAGAACAACACAAATTATTGGCGTTAGGTAGGAAAATAAGGACAATAAAATCCAGAAAATGTACCCTTAACCATGTAACAATTTAAATAAATAAAAAAAAACTGATAAACAAATGGAAGAAAAAATACAAAAAAATTATTTTTGAAAGATTGAAAACTGTCAATGCATTTGAATTAGGAGTTCAGAAATTCTTATATGATTTTTAGTGTTATGTAATTTTTTCTTTACACATTTAATTAATTGTAAAAAAATTGATTATAATTTTCTTTAATTTTTTATTATAGTGTAAATTTTCTGAGTGTGAAAATTGTCTCTCGTTTGGTTCTTTGTGAGAGGCCGGGGGAAATTCCCGCAATTAGTTTAGGGCCCAGATACATTAAAGGCATGAGAATCGAAATAGATAGAAAAAAAAATAGTAGTTTTGTTATATGTAAGCAAACTCACTTATACTTGAAATAATAAATACCAAAGTAATGACAAAGAACATTAACGAAAAGGATTTATCCCGAACTGAAAGATTGTAGAGTAACAGGAACATATTCAGATAAATTTTTAACAATACTCACTTAGAAAATCAAAGCTTACGTGTATTTTAAATTAACAATTTTCTCACGCAATCTTCGAATTTTAAAATGTTTAATCAGATATATCTTGAGAACAATCAACTCTTCGAGTATGATTGATCTAACTTGATTTGTAGAAAAATGAATTTCCTATTGAAAAGTATTTGTACAATCTTGTTGTAAAATCAGTGCTTTAAGAGAAAAATTGAAAAATAGTTGGAAAATCCAAAAGTGCACGCTTCATAATCTCATTCATTACAATAAAATTGAGATTATTTGTAAATTTGTAAACGTATATTGAGATTATTTGTAAATATTTCATTTGAATTCGCGCTCTCGAAATAGATAGCGCTCTAATAACAGGTAGCGCTACCTGTTGGATGCACTAGGTGCATCACAATATATATAGATATACCACAGTACTAAAAAAAAAACAATCGATATTTAATTTATTAAATAATACTTAAACTACATCGAATTATACCGTGAAATGTAATAGGTTTCTATTCCTCAAAGTACTGAAGCCTATAAAAAAAAAACCAACTCGATAAGTGAAGTATTTCACTCGTTATCGTGACCACAAGATACGAGATCCGCACATACAGACACACGGACGTCCAAGCCAGAACTTTTTTAAACAGTTTTTTAACTAGTTTAAATAAAAAAAATAGCATAAAAAATATCATGAGTGTTAAAAATAGGGTTTTTTTCTTGATATGTGTGTGTATATATTATTTTACAAGTGCAATATGTGATAAATAGAGACATTTTAAGTTTGAAAAATCAGTTGTTTTGCGTGAAATGACAGTAGTACCCATCTCAACGCTTCGTTTCCCGGGAAAAAATGATCGGACATGAACAGGCATGAGTCTTCAGGCCTAATCAGGCATGAAAAATGACCATACCTGATCAGACCTGGTCAGGTCTGATCAGATCTGTTCATGTCTGACTCGATTAGGTCTAAAAAAAAAAAAAAAGTTGTACCTGTGGGGATTCGAACCGTAGACGCAGCGCTCTCCGGACTGTTACTTTTCCTCTTGACCATATAACTTATCTTTACTTTAAAGGTATCTTTCAAACTACTTCAAGTAATTTAAATTTCATACATGACTTATCTTTACAGTTAAGGAAGTTAACTATGCCTAGTTTATTAATTATTAATAATTTATTATATATCAGAGTTATTTGTTTAAAACGGCTATGTATTTTTTTTGCTCCATTAACATGTGGCTCTATGCACAGTAATAAAAAAAAATTTCTTTAAGGTTTATTCCAGAATTATAATTTTGTTGTTTTCTTTTAATTTTAAAGTTTTTTTTTTTTTAATTCAAAACGTATAGGTAACTAAGAATTATCTGTGTGTTCTACAATTCAACAATCTTTCATACTACAGCAATGAACCAAGGCGTAGCTTAAGATAATAACAGACACCTCGAAAGGACTTATCGCCTATCGATATCAACTGATCTATTTTGGTATTTACACGCAATCAAACTCAAACTTTTACTCAAAATCTTGTTTTTCGCGTATTCCTTGGAACACAGTAAGAAATTTTATGTCATTGCGTCAAAAATCATAGTTAAAAATCATTGTTTTGGCATGGAAAATCAAAAACTTTATGCTCAAGCCGATATTGTCAATGAAAGTTGTACATTTAAAATTAATAAGGGGGTAGAAATTAATGCGTCATACGGAACAAATTAATTTTAAAAGTAGAACTAAAAAAAAGTCAGACATGAGCAGGCATGCGCAGGCATGAACAGGTCTGATCATTTTTTCCCGAGATGAACAGGCCTGAGGTATTAACGCTTCAGATATGAACAGGCCTGGTCAGGCCTGAGCGTATTTACCGCTTCAGAGATGAACAGACATGAACAGACCTGGCCAAGCATAAACAGGCATGGACTGGCCTGAGCGTATTTAACACTTCAGACATGAACAGACCTGAGCAGACCTGATCAGGCATGGGCATGTCTAATTTCAGGTCTGGTCATACATGAACAGGCCTGATCAGGTCTAATTTCAGGCCTGATCATACATGAACAGGCATGGTCAGGTCTGATCATTTTTTCCCGGGTTATGAGGCGCGCAAAAAACTAATAAATTTGAGCAAAAATCGACTCAAGAATTTTTTAGCAGTGAGATGGTTTAAAGAACATAAATTAACCATAGATACTTTCAGAGATTTGCCTACTAATTCACCTATGGCTGATAAATTAACATTGAATGACGCGAAGTTATAGGTAATTGAAAAATAAAAATACAAATCTACGTGTCAAGTAAATGAGAAATTTTCAAATTCATTCAGCATTTAGAAGTACTTAGAATTGAAATTAACAATTGAAGTAATAATAAACATGTTGAAAATGATTTTAATTTCTTATAACTGTCAAAAAATCCAAAATATAATTTTGAGGATTATTTAAAATATGTCCCACCAATCACATGTGACTGGTTCGACTTTCGACATTGTACGAAGTGACCGAGGACTAATCAAAGACTCTGGTCGATTACTTTAGAGGTGGCGGTATAGCCTGCTTTATCCATAAGTCGCTGAAGTCATCAGTTTTCTTTTCATCAGTTAAGCACTATTTCAATCAGCCAGAATTTATATTACTAGATATGTCACCAGCCAAAGGGTCTCATGTTCTCTTAGCGACTATTTATAGGAGGCCACAAGATGATTTACTAGATAGCTCCTTACCAGCCATAATTCATAGTTAAATTTGCCATTAAAGACAAATTTAGGAACTGGGGAAATAAAGGATAAAGGGAGAGGGGGGACCTTACTCAGTAGGAATTTTTGGTAACCGCTTCTTTACTGAATTCAATAAGCATTACTCAAATTATAGTAATGTCATCATTACGGGGGACTTGAATTGTAATCTTCTAAAATGTGAACGTTCTACGTGCCTTATAGTCCTACTTATAACACCAACAAAGTCGATTCATGGCTTGATGTAATTATTGTGGATAGTCATGATAAAATTAACAATTTTTCCAAGTCTCCTACTCCTTTTATTGGTAGTCATGATTATCTCATTTGTGAATACAAGCTTCCTCAGCCAAAATGTAATGTAAAATCTGTGAAGTTCATAAGTAATCTGTAAAGACTTCAGAAAGTGTGATCATCTGGCTTTATCCCAATCACGCAGTGAGCGACTTGATCTTCGTAATATTGATGTTGACTCATTGGATCACAGCGAATTGACTTCGTATTTCATTGCATACGTTACAAATTCTCTCGATGATTTTGCTCCGTTTTCAGTGCAAAAGTTAAATCATCCGAAAAACCCTTGGCTAACGAATGAACTCAAGTTAAATTTAAAAAAAAAATCTGGAAAACGGTTGGCCCTAATGGCCATCACTGCAACTTCCCGCTAATTTCATATCTAAGCGCTTAAAATTGAACTTATGACGTTTTTGAGCTCTTCGAGCTCGAAAATATAATTTATGTGTTACTTCGAGCCCTCCGAGCTTAAAGAGTTAGCTGTTCTAAGCTTTTGAGCTCTTCGAGCTCAAAAGTCTGATAGAAGTTTAATAAATCAGTATTTTTTGAATTTTCAAACTGCAATAACTTCTGAATGAATGATCCGATTTTCACGCAGTTAACAGCATTCCACCCAGTTTTTTAAATTCTACAATATACTTTTAAACACAAACTGATCAAACCGAAAATCTAAGGAAAATTTGAAAAATGCACTTTTTCCTAATTTTATCGACAACGATAACTCATTAATCAATCAACCGATTTTCACGTTCTTGGCAGCGATCGACGTGGTTTTGTAGGCTCTAATAGTTATTTTATTTCATCGAAAAGGATTCAAAAAAAAATCTTGAAGTTATGTAAAAAAAACACTTTTTTCAAAATTTTTCGACAACGATATCTCTCGAACAAATTAATCGATTTTCACGCGGTTTGCAGCAATCTATGCAGTTTTTTTAGTACTTTGAACAGTATGTTGACATAAATTGATCAGATGAGAAATTTTAGAGTTTTTCTTGAAAAATTCAATTTTTTTGATTTTTTCGATTTCTTTCGTTCACGATATCTCCCGAACGAATGAATCGATTTTGACGCGATTGGCAGTGATCGACGTCGATTTTGAATGTTAAGAGCTGATTACTTTTTGGAATCGATCGGTAAGACCGTTTAAAAGTTATTCCAAAAAAACCACTTTAAAAAAAATTGTTTTTGCAGTTTTTTTTAGATTTCTTGGAATCTACCAATCCGAACCGGTTCAAATTTGTAGGAAATCTAAGTTTGGTGGAACCTAATCGAATGCCACCAACCGCGTTTCGATCGGTCGAGCCGCTCAAAAGTTATAAGAGGGTCACACACACGCGCGCGCGCGCGCGCGCATACACATCTGTGCGCAGAAATACTAATTTCATCAAATCGCCGAGATCTGACAAAAACTCGATTTTCGACAATTAGTGTAAAACTAATACTTTCCCAATCTTTGAAAATTATTGATTTTCTTAATCGGCATTAAAAAAAAAATATGTATAGTTTCATTACCTTCTGCAACGCTTTCTTTCAGATCTTCGTTACTTTTTCCTTCAGATTGATCTTGTTCCAGATCTCGTTCCAATTCAGTAGGAGTGTGCGGAGCTGTATAAGAATGAGACGAAGTGTCAGATGGATGAGTAAAAGTTTGGTGTATATGATTATCTAGTAGTAATGGATGTGGAGCAGAAGCAGGGCGGAAAGTTGATCCATCTCGTAAAACACTCACTTTTCCAGAAGTGTATATATCACTTGGTGATCTGCATTCAAATAAATAAGACTTATTCAATAATAAGTAAAAGTATATTGGTATATATATATATAGCAGACTTTCTACAGACATAGTCACTCATCACGATATCTCTGGAACTATAAGACCTAGAGATTTGAAATTTGGCAGGAATATTCCTTTCGATATCTTACCCCATAGGGGGTTGCGGGGGTGGGTATTAACAATCAAAATTTTGAATTTTCAAGCTATAACTCCTACAGACTCCAAATTTTGTAGGAATTTTCTGTAAGTGATACAAAAATTATCTATGAATGGATGTTACGCCGAATCACCTCTAATAAAGATCGCAGGGGTAGGTGTTAACAATAAAAAAATCTTAATATTTAAAATATAGCTTCAAAAAGCTACAAATTGGGTGAGAATCTTTTGTTTTTCATGTAGAGATCATCTCAATACGTGTTTCAATAAATTCTACTTCCGATTTGATGGAATGTGGAACCTGTGCAAGTCAAAATAATACTTCAATTGAATTTCAAGTCTAGAGCTAAAACTAAAATTCTATAAAGTGCCCAGTGGAGCGGGCGGGTAACAGCTAGTTTAAATAATAAAATTTTGAAACACTCTATTTAGAGTAATCAAAGATTCAGAAATACTGAATTAATCAACTGATAAGGTAATGTTTATAACCGGTAACGATGAACAACAACTAAAATCATTCTCTTAACTAGTAGTATATTACGATCCTAGGGCAAAAAATTGGGTTTTATGGAGAATGTGATATAAATAGTGAAACCTCTGCTTCTATACATACATTAGGCATCTCACATTCTGGCAGAGGGTCGTGTACTATTTTTCTTGGTCCCTAGTCTGAAGTGTGTAAAATAATTAATATTAAGATAATTGTAACAGTGTATCATGTCTCGCTTGTTTCAGAGTCACTGCGTGGTCATCTCGCCAAATGTAGAGCGCTCCGCGGCGATATCAAGGTACCATTCAAGATTTTCAATTTTCAGCCAAGTTTATGTATCTTTCTTGAGAAATGATTTGAAGAATTTACTCATTTATAAAATAAAATATTAAGTAAAATTGAGAAGAAACAACTTGGGTTATCAATTTTAATTTTAAAAAATGCACGGAGAGAAAAATATCGTCAGATTGACTATTCGTAAAATTATTTGAAACAAAGATACATCGGATGGTCATCGTAAGAATTTGTAAAGTCAAATTAGCTATACAAGTGATCGCTGTTGACTACCGAATTTTCAGAGCATGCACAAACGCAATCTTAAATATTAAATAGCCATAACGCGATTTCTCTGGACGCCTGAAATGAGGATACTCCTTATAGCTAAATAGACTATACGGTTCAAATAACTCTACGGATGGTCATTCTGACGACATTTTTTTCTCCGTGTGAACATTAGAGCGACTTTATATAGACTCGTGACTGTAAGACATCAGGGATGTTGACTAAACGAAGGTTAAAACAAAGCATAATAAATCAGTTTGAATAATCTACTTTATACCTAGTACATTGTGACAGGGAAAATCGAACTTCCCACTTGACGAGGTAAATTATGTTAAATGGTATTCCGTCAGGTTGACGAGGTAAATTATGTTATTTGGTATTCCGTCAGGTTGACGAGGAAATTTATGGTATTCCGTCGGAGTGACGAAGTTTAGAAAATTATAGAGATAATTGAGAATTAGTTGTAAGAATATTTGGCAAGGGCCAGCGTAGGTGAGAGGTTCTCACGATTACTTTAGTTTGTAAGTCAATTTTGGAGATTTGTTAAATTTAATTTTTGAATTGAATAAATAATTTTATTTTTATTAATAATTTTCTCAGTATTATTTACAGCCCTCTCGAACTTCTCACGACCCTGTCTTTCCCTTCTCATGCTTCCCCGGTTTCTGGGACACCGTGTCTAAAATCCCAGTAGCGCCCTTTCTAAGGAGGAAAGGGGTGACCAACTGGACCTGAGCGAAACACCCTGGTTACAACATAAATAGTTGACGTTGATGCGAAGATGAAATCGTTATTCAGATTTATAAGAAATGATAGTAAAAAATGATAAAATGATTGCTTTTCCACGAAACTGACATAATTAATAATAAATTAGTTCAAGTAGTGATTGGCATAACTCAGCTCTAGGATAAGAGAAAGAAAATGATAGCAGCTTTCCAACTGGTCGGTCATCAGTGTATAATTAACGACAAGTACAACAACAGTACTGATTTTTTCCTTAACGAAGATGTATCTTTGGATAAATATCTACACTCTCATATTGACAATTTATACTTGATTAATTAAAAAATGTGTGGATTTACGTGTTTACAAATGGATTTTTATCCATTACATTTGAATACATATCATCGTTCTCAGTAAAACATGATATTTCATCTTACTTCAGAAAATCTAAAGTCGTTTCATTTCATAAACTAATAATTATTTTAGTAAAGTTAAAGATAACTTCTCCCCAAAAAATTTTATTTTCATTAATTTTTAACTTGATATATCACTGTTTTTCATAGATTTACAAAATTGTTATTATAACGTCATGGATTTTCCGAACTTTCTGATTTTTACCAGGCCGACCGCTTGAAGTAATCGATAGATTAATAAAATTGTTGTTAATTTTTACTGATAGGAACAGAGTAGAACAGCTAATAAGCGCTCGCCCCTGTAGAAATATTAGGAAATAGGGTGGAACGCTAAAAAGCACTCGCCTCTATTAAAAATAACTGGTCAGGATTAACATTATACAGTGCTCCCCCGATATCCCTCTGTAAGACATCACTTTCCCTCATTTTATCACCATATTCCCTTAATTCAGTTTCCCCACTACACTTAGTAGAATTCATTTGCACATGCACTTGAGCCGCTACTATAAGTCAGCTGTTTACATATACATAGATATACTTATAGATAGTAATATTTAAGATTGTTGTGATATTAAGTTTACAGAACAGCTTCCTAGGATCTCAAAAGGTCGAGATTTGATCAGAACTCGATTTTCGAAAAACGGGGTGAAACCCCGTTTAGTTTGCAATGAAAAAGGTGGTATGACTTAAGCACGTTCTCCTCGAATACGGCGAGCCAATTAGATGTCCTTGGGCATGATCGTGACACGCTTGGCGTGTATGGCGCAGAGGTTAGTATCTTCAAAAAGACAATAACTTTCCGATTTTTGAAAATTTTTAATTATTTTAGCGGGAAGTTAAGAATATCTTATGTCAAGCGAGAAAAATAATAACACAACAAAGCGTAAACAAAAGTTAATGCTTTGAAAGAATCAAGTAATGGGGTCCCACAAAATGTTATTGCTAATAATCTTAATGTAACCGCGCAAACAATTAAAAAGTGTGAAAAAAAGTTTAAAAAAGTTTGATAATTTAGTGCAGAAATATGGTGATGAATTACCAGAAGTTAAAATAATACGAAAAATAAAGAATAAATATGTTGACATACAGCCACTTGGTTATGGTTTAAAGGAAACCAAGCTGTTGGGGTTCCAGTTCAAGATACTCGTGTACAGCTTTATAAACAGCAGCAGAGACACCAGATTCGTTACAAAAAAATCTGCGAAGAATAACTATCAGCGGATGTTGTTGCTGCCGATAAATACAAACCTGAGTCTAAAGATTATGTTACAGAGGAGGGCCTGTCATTAGATGAAGTATTTAATTGTGACATAAGTCCATTAAATTATAAAATGTTGCCGTCAACAACATTGATTGCAGCTTGTGAAGCTGGAACTTTTAGTATAAAAGATGAAAAAGAGAGAGTAACAGTGGCGACTTACAGTAACGCATCAGGAACTTTGAAACTACCTCTTGTGTAAATTGGTAAGTCTACCAAACCGAGAGCAACTAAAAATTTAAGACATTGCCTGTTTATTATAAAAGCCAAAAATCCGCGTGGATGACATCCGCTTTATTTAAAAAGTGGTTTGAAGAAAAATTTGTACGGGTTGTAACTGGATTTCTAGCCGAAGAAGGGCTCAAAAAAGCTGTTTTGTCTGTTGACAACTGCACTGCACATCCGCCCCTCACAAAAGGTAACATATCAGTTCATTTTTTTTCCTCCAAATACAACATGCTCGTTACAACGGATGGATCAAGATTGTCTGGAGAATTCAAAATTATTTTATCAGAGTAATTAATGGCACACGTCATTGATTCTGTCAATAATGACAGTTTTTTATTGGACAGTTCAAAAGCTATCAGTATGCAGGAGGTTATTTTTTGGATTGCTGATGCATGGGACCAAGTGTTGCCAGATACAATAAAAAAATCATGGATGACGGTATGTTGAGTGATAACAATGTTTATATAGATGTAACTTGATACTTAATTACTATAATTACTGTTTAATTTTTATTTGTGGCCATTAAATTCTATTTCTCAACCTGCGGGAACTCCGTCATCTGGTGAATCAAGTGAGGGATGAAAAATCATGGAAGTGGACCGAATGTGCAAGTAGATGATATAAAGAGTTGGTTCCATTCTCATAACACACTTAGCTCGATATTCTAACTGATGATATTCTAACTGATAATATTCGAATTGATGAAGAGATTACTGATATAATCAATAAAGAGGGAAATCTAGAAAATGTCGAAAATGTTGCAACTAGTGATAGCTGCGATATTCATAATGAATGTATTAATTTAATTATACCTAAAGTTTCAACTACGGAAGCCATACAGGCTGTTGAAACTTTGACAAGACGCTATGATTAGAATGACAATATGTCTAGTCAATTTATCACGTTATCTGAATGAAAAGAAATTTTAAAATCTCAGGCTGGAAACTTTGCGTTTGACAATTTCTCTTAATTAGATATTTTTAAATTAATGCATAAAAGTGATATTATGATACCTAATTTATACTTAAGATTTCATGAATAATTATTTTAAATCTAGATAATGAACGAGTGTATATTTGAAAGTTTTATTTTACGTCCTATTTAACACCATATTTTATGTAATATCTTTAAGATACAACTTAAGTTGTGAGTTTCAATTTGTATTGAATATTTTTGTACTGTAAAACATGTGTCATCCTTTGATAAATGATAAATATGTTGACAAATGTCAGAAAATACGTCATTAGTTTTAAATATTTCGCGCTTTTTTTTAAATATTTCGTAGGTCATTGCGCATGCTTCTATTTTTAATAGCTCCACCATTTAAGAGTGAAAGAGGTACCACTGTAAGATATTTTTCCTAGAACTAGAGCCCCGAGCCTTATTTCTTAGGAGGGAGCACTGTATTATAAAAATTTAATGATAATAACAAGGTTAGATAAAATCCGGTGGACAAGATCAGAGCTCGACGAGCTCTCCCGGTCGGCTAACTTAGTTAATTATTTAGTTATATAGATGATCTGTGGCAGCCATTGTTAGGCCCAGGTTACACTTCCCATACAAAGAATAAAGATCGGTTGATCATTGGACGATGATAGGCATCCGATCCTTGATGATCGGCCGAGAATCGGATTTTTCATTGGGCCAAGGCTGGCTGGGTATCGGATGTTAACATCGTCCCAAGACTGGCGACTAAGCATAGGCCGAGCATAGTGACCGAGCATCGGCTGATCATCGGCTGAGCATATTCAAACGGAAAAATAATTTTTAAATCAGGCTGAAGTGTCACGAAATTATTGATTTTTTTTAGTCGTATTGTTATGTAGATTTTTAATTTCGTCCTCGGGTTGCACAGGAGCGGCGAGCCTATCGAAGTTCCTTGAAAAAAATTTTAAGATTAAAATGCGATAGAAATCGAACCTGGTCCGTCTGCGTGGAAGTCTCGAACATTACCAACTGCGCTGCATGCCGTAGTTAACAGAAAGAATTTAGTTTAGCTATTTAAATGATCAACAAGTATTTTATTCCAATGCATACCAATAATTCGCTTTATAGGTACTTTATTTTCTCAATTTTTATGAGTAATTAATGAATAACTAATTGAAAAATTTTCTCTAACAAAAACGGTAAATTTATCACCTAACTTATTCGTTTGAGAATGTTTGTTATCTCCCATAAATATTCAATAATGCCAGTAAATAAAATTTAATAAACAGCTGATGTGATATGTAGAGGAGATGCATAGCAGAAAATTTATCATATCAGCCAAGCAACGTCTGATGATCATTTGTCGTTGCTGGTGGTGACATATTCAAGCTTGTGGCTTGAAAAAAATATATGATACATATATCATTTTTGCCTTGAATTTGCGATTGTTGTCAGCTTTAGCATTCGTGCCAACAGCGGATGTACATAAATGCTACGAGCTTGTTACTGCGACTGATTTTTATGATGCACACGCAGAAGAGCTTGATGATTTGTTGAAATACTTTGAGGTTACTTGGATTGACAAACCTTGTCATAACAAAAAAAAAACGTGAAAAATCTCGGTTTGATTCATCAATGTGGAATTGTCACAGCTCCGTGATTAATGGTTTTCTTCGTACTAACAATCCCACTGAGGGTTGGCACAATCGATTAAATCGTGGTGTTGCTGTCCATCATGCTACTGTCGGTGTTTTTTTAAAAGCTTTAAAAGATGAGCAGGTGAATACAGAGCTTTGTATAACTCAAGTAAATACTGGCGTCAATATTGCAAATCGACGCAAAGAGTATCGTGATTATGATGAGCGTTTAAAACGCGTCGTTACTAATTATGATTCTTTCTCGATGTTAAGTTTTCTGAGAAATATTGTCAAAGTTATTGCTTTTAAAAACTAAAACAATTGATTGATTAATTATTTTTATTTTTGTTGTGTTACTGATATCATTAGATTACATGTTCTATTTTGATGTACGATTACTATTCAAAAATAATATTTTTGTGTTATTTATTAATTATTCATTAATTCGCAATATTAATTGCTCTTGACTATTTATTAATTGACTTTCTATTATTCAAATTGGGATTAATTTTGTAATAAGAATTGTATTAGTCATTAAATGATATTAGATAATAAATATTATCTAGTGTTGTAAGTGTTCTTAATTTTATATGTTGATACAAAAGATAAAATTGTTTAAATAAATGAACTATTTCGTTGTTAATTTTTTGTTGTTTCGAGTTTTATTTAAAAATTCCGGCTATTTAAGATTAATTGCCGGGAATTTTTTGTCATGGGGATATTTAATCGAGGATATTTATTTTGGGGATATTTTGTCGGCGGATCAAGAATCATGGAACCACCATGAGGTGGTGCGCATCCAGGCTCAACTTTATTTGAAACATGAGCTGTGAATGATGATGTGAAGATTATTTATTTCTAACTAAGAGCAATTGAAAGGCAATATTTTCTTATTAGGTTAAAATATATGCATTTCACACCCGCAGTAATTTGTACAAATGCATATAAATAGAGGGGTGCCTCTGTTACTGCGGATTATTGAAAACATTCGCAATAATACAAGCATGTCCATTGTTTTGGTACCAATTACTGCACGGAAAAAAATAAACTGTAAAATTCACTCGGATTCCGGTTACTTTTTACAGTTCCAAACTGTACAGCGGACATCGGGGTGGCAAAATTGTAAATATTATGAATCTAAATGTAGAAAGTATAAAAGCCACAATTTATAATTTAATATCCAAAGTAAGTGATTAGTAGTGGTCACTATAGTAAATAACGACTCTTTTATCGTTAAAAATTACAGTTTCAAACAGTAAAAATTGCCGTTTCAATGTGTAGTCTATACTATCGTACCGAGTAAATTATGACTATGACTATAGTAAATAACAACAGTAGTTTTATAAATTTTACAGTTTCAAACAGTAAAAATCGCCACTTTAATATGTATTTTATAATATCACGCCAAGTAATTTTTAACAATAATAATAGTAAATAACAACCCGGACTATTTAAATTATATAGTTTTAAATATTATTTTCGGATATAATTTATTAAATTTGCTATCGGGATTAACAAAAAAATTAACAATAAAAAAAAACTATGAATAAAAAAAATTTTTTTTTAGTTTGTCTTTTTTTTTGTTTAATTAATATTTTTTTTTTTTTACATTTTTTATTTTCGGAGTTTTTTAGAGGAGCTGGAGGAGGGGATAAGGTTTCAATTACCTTTACATTCATTCATTGAGAAGAAGTTTTACGCTTGCCTTAAAAATAAATTCAGGAAAATATTGCCCTAACCGAGTTTCGAATAGTAACCTTAACGCACGCGAGACTATCACCTAACTGCAACGCTATACGAACGTTTGAGGGACATTTCTGTCAGGAGTTTTATTAACCACGTATTTCTGGGTATCTTGGCAGTGTTAGTGTCGGCGCTGTCCAACACGTGTTAAAAAAGTCATGTGCATTGGCAAAAAAGATACAGTCAAGTCGCGTTATGAGCCTTCCTTGTGTCTCTCTCTTATTAACACGAGTCTGGTTAAAAAACAAAGAAAACAAGCCGGACTCATAACGCGATTCGACTGTAGTACATGCTAATGCTCTGCAAGAGCACTAACGTTACAAATGAGGAGAAGGGGAAGGTCACATCAATAATTACAGTTTCATCTTTAGCGTTGCGTTTAAAATTTACCATTTTACTTTGTAAATATTGACGTTGCTTTTATAGAAATTTACTAACTGTAGTTTTCATTTTTTAAATATCATACGATCATTTTTTACATACGAAATTATAAATATCAAAGTCAAAGTTCTTAATTATCATACTTTAACATTTTCGACTTTCACATAGCGAATATTTCTGTTTGAAATAGTATTTTTTAGCGTGTAAATAATAAATTGTAGCATTTAAATAATAAATATTACATAGTGATTAGTAAAATCACGATTTTACTGTTTGAAATGGTAATTTTTATCAGTTGATCATTACTTATTACAACTCGACTATTATTTATTACAGTTTACTTTTACCCGTGTGCGTCCTAAAATACATACTATTAATTAGAAAAAATTCAATTTTTAATGCATAACTGATATTAAAGAAGGGTTATCTTACTTTTATATGCAAAAAAATATTAAATTTGAACCATTTTATGTAAAAAAAAAAAGATCTTTTAGTACCACCTCTTTTCGTACAGAAACTCACCAAGAAGCTAAAGTTTACTACCTGTGTAGCCAGTTAATTTGAATTTATTAATAACAAATTTAGTGATTGTTGTACGTGTAAAATTACCATGTAAATATTTTCTTGAAGATTTCAATTACGAGAAACAATTTTGTTTTTAATTTAAAAAGTACGATTTATTTACAATTGAAATAAAAAAATCCGCAGTAATACCTACACCCGCAGTAATACCCACATTTACCTTATAAGAATATGTAGAAAAAAAATAATAATTTTCATCGATATCAGAGTGAATAAATATAAATAAATCACCTAAGTAACCTTGTTCTTTTTTGTGGACTTTCATAGTAGTTCGGAGAACTGTAAATGTTCGGCACATTATAATTTGGCGATGGAGATGAAACTGAAGTGGCCTCTGTTTTCATGACTCTACTGATGGTATCGGATTCTAAAATTTCGGCATTACTACTTCCAGATTCGTTCATAGCAGTATTATTTTCTGAGGCATGAGAATGAGCTACAGCCAATTTCTCATGTTCAATAGACAGCCCCTTTACCTGTTGAAACAAACAATAAATATATTAGTGGCGGACGAAATAAGAAAAAAAAAAAAATTAGGCAAACGGTTGACCCTAAATGTAATCCCTACTAAAACTTCCCGCTAATTCCATACTTAAGCGCTCAAAATTACACTTATTAAATTTTGAGCTCTTCGAGCTCAAAAATATAATTTTCGTGTTATTTTGAGCTTTCTTTCGTTTACGATATCTCTCGAACGAATCAACTGATTTTGATCGGCTTGAAGGCGATCGACATGGTTACTTGACTGACATGAACAGTACTGTAGATGTAAAATGTATTCTACATTTTCTATCAATTAAACAGTATCAAATTTGATTTAATATGGAAATATTGAAAGGCCATCCCTGTAACTTCCCGCCAATTCCATGCCTAAATGCTTGAAATTGGACGTAAGACGTTTTTGGGCTTTTGAGCCCAAAATTACAATTTGTGTCTTCTTTTGAGCTCTCCGAGCTTAAAGAAATAGCTTTTGTCTGCTTTTGAGCTCTTCGACATTTGATAAAACACTATTTTTCAAATTTTCAAACCGCAATAACTTTTAAATGAATGAACTGATTTCTACGCGGTTGGCGGCATTCGACGCGGTTTTTGAGCCGCATAAAGAATTTCTAAGTTTAATTTGATCGGACTAAGAATTTCGGCTCTAACTTTGGGTGTGCCATAAAAATTCGTGGACATTAGGGTGCTTTTTTTTCAACTATTTTTTTTTTCTTTTCGGTCCCATCGTGAAATTTTGTTGCAAGTACTCAAAAAAAAAAAATTCCCTGAAAGTTTGGGCCCTTAATATTAATGTTAAGTTCTCGACCAAGGCGTGTAGAATTTCCAATTAAAAAAGCACTGAATATCTTTCTCTGATTATCCATTACTACTTTTTTAACTTATTAACTTTTTTTTTTTTTTTTTAAGACGGAACGGTAAAAAGATTTTCGATAAAAATCTAAAATTACAAAAACTTCATCATCAACGATCTCCGGAAAGATTGATTTCAGCGATTTGGTGCTCAAGGCCTTTCTTGCAGGAAATTGAATTTTCTAGGAAAAATTTCATGATTACAAGAATTTCATGGAAAAATTAAGTTTAGAGGTCCTGTACTACCTCGCTGGTTCGAGTTACTGCTTAGCTGCAGTAGTCACTTTTGTAGAACATTCAATTCTGAAAAAAATTCGTCCATGGTCGAAACGATGCTATGAAATGCCATTAAGATATAGAAATTTAAAGATAAAAAATCAGAGTTTCTGTGTATTTTCAATGGGAAATCTCTACACGCCTTGATCGATGACTTGAAGTAGTATCTCCGAGATAGTCCAGATGAAAAATTTTGGCTCACTATCTATATTCCCTGGTTAAAAATATTGATTGAAAAGGATTGAAAATGATGAAATTAGAATACTTTTGAATAATTTCAATTCTTTTTCATGTATATATAGATATACAGTTCACATAGGGTGACTGATTCCCAATACTTTTCAATCAATATTTTTAATCAGGGTTATACGTATCGACAGAGTTAAGGTTGTAGGTTAAGTTTTTTTAACATTATTGTACTCCTCGACTACTATATTCTCTATACATATACACTCACACTACGGTTTCAGTGACTAGCGGCTGTTTTTCGTACCCCCTCTCCTAAAAATAATCCTCTAAAAGTAAAATTTATTTTTTTCCCCTCCGGGTGTAAAGCGTCAACTTTAGCCCCGCTGCGCTAAACAAAGTTTCCGCTTTACACCTTCGTCAGGGAAAAAAATAGTATACACTCCTCGGGAAGTAAATAAGAAAGCCTCAGATCACATGTTTGTTGACCTCGGCTTCGCCTCGGTCAACAATTGCATGCGATCTAAGACGTTTCTTACTTTTCTTCCCTAGGGGTGTAATATACTATTAATTAATCTCAAAAATTACGCAGTAAATAATTTTCATTTTTTTTTTTTTTTTTTAATTGTTCGAACTATCATATTCTTTAATCCAATAGTTTATAACGACCACGTTTTCTAATTTAAATATAACTAATAAATTAAATAAATCCCCGACTCGAAATTTGCTCGCCGGAGTTCAGGGTCATAAATGGGGATTGCATCCAAAATTACTAAATATAAACAAAACACTTCATTTTAAATAAATCAACGAAAAATAAAACCTCTTTGTTAACCTGATGATGTAAATAAACAATATAAACAATGTAAGCAATATAACCTAATACAGTATAACATTCTATTTCAACATACACGACGGTATTCGCGGTTCCAAAATTAAAAAAAAAACGCGGTCTATAAACACGACTAGTTCCCAAATAACACCCCCCCTCCCCAGGGTGACTAGCCGTCAGCCCTGGGGGCCCTAAACTCTACCCCGAGAGCAAGTGGAGAGTATCCTCCTCGCTCCCCACCTACACGGCTTTTGGTCACCTACCGTACTTCAGCTGAGGGCCTCGGCATGGGGACTCACACTTTCATTCGGTCGGTCTACGATACTTACCTGGGTCTTGGTCAGACTCCAGGTAGAGTATTATCCTCTTAAATTACTTGGTGAAGAGTATTCAGCTGAGTAATTCTCCCGAGAAAGAATTGCTTATCAAATTTATTTTCAAAACGGAACTATTTAACAGAATTTTATTTTCAAAATTTCTGTTTTTATTTTCCGCAAAATAATTTAGTCGAAACACTCATAATTATTTTCTATTTTAATCGTCATTCTTCCATTATCTATTCGTTTCGTCAGCCAAATTCTAAGTATTTATTCTTTAAAATAATTTCTTTCAAAATTAGTTCTTTTCCATACTAAAACGGCTTGGGACTTAGAATATTTTCCCATTCTTTTAATTTTTTTTACAATTATTTTCTTTTGCTCGCTAAACTCGCTCGGCTTAGAAATAATTTCTCACACTCTTCAAATTTCTAATTTCATCAAACTTACAGTGACAATGATATAATAATATTACTAAATAATACAATAATGACAGTTAATAAGAATTGTTGTAATAAATCATAATAATTGTTTCTATTCATTTTTAAATAATTAATAATAATAAACTCCTAATACACTAACTTAACAATCTAGGTCACAAGTTTTTCGATAGAGTGGTGAAATTCCTTTAATGGAAAAAATTAAAAATACTGTCATTTTTCCACGCTTCTCCTATGTTACATGTACAAAAAATGTCATTATCAATTGCAATTATCTCAAATTAGGTACGGTAAATCGTCTTCAAATTTTAACAGCATGTGTACTATGCATTTAATGACTTATATTCAAAGTTTCGAGGATTTCTTAAAGTATTGCTTTCATAATCGTACTACCTTAATATTAATATTAAGGGCCCAAGTTTTAAGGTAATTTTTTTCGGGTACTTGCAACAAATTTCCACGATGGGACCAAAAAAAAAGCTGTGGAGCTAGCTTGTATTTGTAGACTGCGTTTTTGAGTTTGAACTGCGAATATCGTCGCGTATGTTTGGATATAATCGTCTATTGTATTAGTTTATATTGGTTACAGTGTTTATATAGTCTCTTGATTTTGAACCGCGTTTTTAATTCTGAATTGCGAATTTGGTGTGTATGTGTGAAAAGAATATTCTTATGTATCGTTTATATTGTTTATTAGAGTGCTTTTTCTTTTTTAGCTATTTTTTTTTTTTTCGGTCTCATCGTGAAATTTTGTTGCAAGTACCCAAAAAAAAAAATTCCCCGAAAGTTTGGGTTCTTAACATTAATATTAAGTTCTTGACCAAGGCGTGTAAAGATTTCCCATTAAAAAAAAACACAGAAACTTTGATTTTTTATCTTTAAATTTCTATAGCTCAGTAGCATTTCATAGCATCGTTTCGACCATGGACAGATTTTTTTTTTAGAATTGAATGCTCTACAAAAGTGTTTATTGCGGCTAAGCTGTAACTAAAACCGGCGAGATAGTACAGGGCCTCTAGACTTAATTTTTAGATGAAATTCGCGATTTTTTGCATTTATTTCGTGAATGAAATAAATGCAAAAACTACAGAAAAAATGCAGAAAAAAAATTGTATAAAATCCAATTTTCTACAAAAAAAGCCATTAACACCAAGCCGCTGAAATCAATATTTTCTGAGATATTCATTGATAAATTTTTTGTAATTTTAAATTTTTATCGAAAATTGCTTCAAATTATAAAAAACTAGCTGTTACCCGCCCGATCCGCTGAGCACTTTATAGAATCGTATTTGTAGATCTAGACTTGAAAGTCAATTCGAATATTATTTTGACTTGCACCGGTTCCACATTCCATCGAATTGGCCTGTATCTTTTATATATGTGATTATTGTAGCTAATATTCATTGTAACTTTCTTTGTGCAATCACTCTAACATTCTCGTGGCTTTCTTCCAAAAATTAATAATAATTGCCTAGCTTAAAGTGCAACAAATTTCGCCATTAAATAAAATTTCCTCCGTGATATCGAGTTTTCATAAAAAATTATTTGTACATGTTTATTATGAATTCTCTTAAAATAAGTAATCAAATTTATTTTCCTTATCTCAAGTGTTTAGAAAATACATTCATTTTAATCTGTTATATTTCTACGATCCCGTCATAACAATTCATCGGTTATGTGATCAGTAAAAGTAAAATGTATGTAAAATTCTTAGTCCGTTGACTGAATAACTTCATGTAAATTAAAATTTTGGAAACCTTACAATGAATTTTTCGCCGCTGCCAAAGAGACGATTTTTGTAAGAAAATATAATTATAAAGAAAGAAAAGTATTTAAATCCGTTGACCTTTTGGAGGCCGTCCCTGTAATTTCCTGTTTCTCTTGAGATTTTATCGAGTTTAATATCTATAAGAACTGTATTTGAAGAATATGTGGGAGAAATTTCGTAAGAGCCTATTTGAGATGATTTCTACCTTATGAATAAAAGGTTCCAACAAAACTTCAAGTCCAACAGAAACTATTGTTTGGAAGTAAGAGATTTCCATTGTCAACATTGTCAACATTCCACATGTATAGACTATTAAAAGACTTATAAACGACTTCTATTAAATTTTTCTATAGGAGCTACAGCTTGGAAATTAAAAATTTTCATTGTTAATACTTACCCCTCTCCCCCCCCAGCTTTTTTAGGGTCAGATATCGTAAAATTCGTTCGTATATTATTTCTACATCTCTTACAGAAAATTCTTACCCAATTTAGAGTTTATGGAAGCTATAGTTCAAAAACGGGAATTTCTTATTGTTAATGCCCCCGCAATCCTCTTTGGGGTAAAATATCGTAAAATTAGTTCATAAATTATTTTTTCATCACTTACAGAAAATTCCTAAAAAATTTGGAGTCTGTAGGAGTTATAGCTTGAAAATTCAAAATTTTGAATGTGTACACCCACCCCCGCAAACTTCTGTAAGGTGAGATATCGTAAAATTCGTTTATAGATTATTTCTACATCTCTTACAGAAGATTCCTACTAAATTTGGAGTCGATAGGAGCTATAGTTTAAAAACGGGAATTTTTCATTGTTGACATCCCCGCAACCCCCCTTGTGGGTGGAATTTCGTAAAATCCATTCTTAGCTGACCTCTACTAGGCGAAACGAATATTCCTGCCAAATTTCAAGTCTCTAGGTCTTGTAGTTCTAGTGATATCGTAATGAGTGACTATATCTATAGAAAGTCTCTTGTATATGGTAGAGCTACAAAACCGTCATCTTTGTATTTTAGATCTTAAATTGGTTAGTCACGCGCGTCATTTAAAGTAAAAGTATTTTAATAATTTCGTTTGTTATTAAATTATTACAAAAATTCATAAATAAAGAATCAGCTGAATTACTAAAGAAGTACATATTTGGAATTTGAAAATGTTTGATGATGTCATCCAATATATTCTTTACAAAAAAAAAGAGATATCTCACAAAAAACAGTTTCACTGTAAACCTTCGCGCCAAATACACGTCAAACTATTGTTACAAGCTATGATAATTTGATTTTTGCAAAAAACTATTGAATCAAAAAAAAAAACCAAGTACAAAAAATTTTTTAGATCAAAAAAACGCTTAAGACAGTAAATGTTAAGGAAAAAATTTAATGCACTTGGTGTGCATTATAATTCACACTTCTAGTATCAATTTGAAAAACTGTGGATAATGAAAGTATTCGAATGATGCACACCAAATACATTTAATTTTTACCTTAACATTTACTGTTATGAGCGTTTTTTTAATTTAGAAAATTTATTGTACTTCGTTTTTTAACTTCCTGCTAAGAAAATTGAAAATTTTCAAAAATCGGGAAATTATTGGTTTTACCCCATTTTTCGAAAATCGAGTTTTCATCAGATCTCGACGTTTTGAGGTCCTAGGAAGCTTCTCTGACTATTCCCGCGAGGGTGTCTATATGTGTGTGTGTGTGTGTGTGTGTGTGTAAACCTCTTATAACTTTTGAACAGTTGGACCGATTTCATCGCGGTTGGTGCCATTCGAAAGGGCTTCGCCAAACTTAAATTTCCTGAAAATTTGAACCAATTCGGACCAATAGATTTTGAGAAATTTGGAGAAATCTAAAAAATAATAGGAAAAAAAATTTTTTCAGAAGTTGTTTTTTTGGAATAACTTTTAAACGGCTCAACCGATCGATTTCAAAAACTAATCAGCTCTTAACCTTGAAAAACCACGTTGATCGCCGTCTATCCGATTAAAATCGATTGATTCGTTCGAGAGACATCATGAACGAAAGAAAACCGAAAAAAGTGTTTTTTCGGAGTTTCTCCGAAATTTCTGGTTTGACCAATTAAAACTTAGAAATTCTTTATGAGGCTTAAAAAACTGCGTAGAATGCCGCCAACCACGTAAGAATCGGTTCATTCATTCAAAAGTTATTGCAGTTTAAAAATCCAAAAAATAGTGTTCTACACTGTAAAAAAAAACCGGTGTAAGTCCAGTGTTAAAATTACCGGTATTAAATTCAACACCGAAATCGGTGTAGCAGTAACACCGTTCGCGGTGTAAATATTTTTTTTTGGTGTTAAATCGGTGTTATAGATTTTCCGGTGTTGATAATATTTTGACTGACACAATTTTTATAATTAAACTTTTTATGTTTGATAATTAAAAATAAATAATCAAAAAAAGTAAATATTTAACTTAGAAAGTTTGAAATAATAAAATATTGAGTCGATAAAAGTTTTTAATTAAAATATATACACTGTAAAAAATTTCGATGTAAAAATGGGTGAAATACTGATGTGAAATTCTCTCGATGTAAATTTTCGATCCGTGTTACTTTAACACCATTATTAAAGGACAATTCTAGAACATCATATGAATAATCGGAAACTTCAAAATAGTGCATTTTAGTAATTATTTCATAACTTTTAAGTATTTTTTTTAAGATTTTCGGAATATTTCTAAGATAATTTTAGAATCAATGCAATTTATTTAGTTATTGCAAAGTAATTTAGTTGAAATTTTGTCCTTAAATCTTACGTGGAACCTGTTTTGAATAATCTTAAGTCATTTTTTTAACTATTTGAGAACAAATTTTGAATACTTTTAAGACATTTTTCGGATATTTTTGAGACAATTTTGAAAAATTTGTTGGAGGATTTTAGAGTGTTTTTACAACAAATTTGAAACATATTATATTTTTAGAACAATTTTATGATAATTTTGAACGTTTCTTAAATGATATTCATAGAGATAATTTATTTTTGCACACCGATAGAAATTTTAACTTGACTCAAGAGTAAAAATCTTGAACCAAGAACACCAATTGGAAGAAAATGAATTTCTTGAGCCAAGAGGAAATATTCTTGAGTCAAGATAATTTTCTTAATTCATGAGAATCTATCTTGACTCAAGAATTTTTCCTCTTGACGCAAGAAATTCATTTTCTTCAATTGGTGTTCTTAGTTCAAGATTTTTGCTCTTGAGTCGAGTTAAAATTTTTATCAGTGCACAGCTGTAGATTTGTCCCGTAATTAATGGATGAAAAATTTTTTGGACAATTTTAGGACGTTTTTGGGACAATTTAAGAATTTACGAATTACCCATTCATGGTGAAATTCAAAGAATTTTCTTTTACAGTCGACGCTCTCTGTATTTGACCACATTCTTCCTCTATATTTGTCGATTTTACACAGCTCTTATGGACAAGGACGAGTCAAATACAGAGAATGGTCTTGTACGGGTGAGTCAAATACAGAGAGAGTTGACTGTATAATGATAATATAATGCTATTATGTAAGCTATGGGAGACTATGTGTTACAATATGAGTTTATGTGCAAATTAAATATCAGAAAAAAAAAAACAAAGTTATCAAATTATTAATTTATTACGTTTAAAACATCCATTATATTGTTAGCTTGTTTTATAACATTCATTAAATCGATTTCTGCGTAATTTTATAAATTAAAAATTTTTAAATGAATTTTACTTGTCTCATTTTGATAAATATTGAATAATAATTGTGTTTTATGGATCATGTAATATTCATACTCCGATACGGTGTAAATTTATTCTACTGTTACACCATTATTACACCGATTTAACACCGGATTCTTAACACCGCAATACCGGTGTTAATATCCAGGTGTTACATAGCGGTGTTAAAATGAGTCCATTTTAACACCGCTTTTTTTACAGTGTATGAACCTTCTATCAGATTTTTAAGCTCAAAAAGCGCAAAAGCACAGGGAAGGTATCTTTTTGAGCTCGAAGAGCTCAAGATAACATACAGATTGTATTTTTGAGCTCGAAGAGCTAAAAAGAAAATGGCCATGTATTAAAGGAATTAGCGGGAAGTTGCAGAAATGGCCTTTAGTGTCAGCCGTTTTCCTAATTTTTTTTTTTGGTTTAATAGTTTTTTGCAAAAATCAATAGTTTGTAACAGTAGTTGGAAGTGTATTTGATGCAAAGGTTTACAGTAAAACTGTTTTTTGTGGGATAAATATTTTATCAGTCTAAGCAAATCAATAATTATCATTTCATTTATAGCGTTGAGTTTAAAATATACCATTTCACTTTGTAAATATTGACGTTGTATGTATAGAAATTTAGTAAATGCATTTTATATTTTTTGCATATCATACGATCATTTTCTAAGTACGAAATGATAAATATCAAAGTTAAAATTCTTAACTATTATACTTCAATATTTTCAACACACACATAGCGAATGTTACTCTTTGAAATAGTATTTTTCTCCATGTAAAGAATAAATTGGAGCATTTGAATGATAAATATCATAAAGTGATTATTAAAATTATGATATTACTGTTTGAAATAGTAATTTTTTTCAGTTGATCATTACTCATTATAAATAGAATCTTATTTATTACAGTTTAATTTTTTCGGTGCAAAGTAATACTGGCAAAACGATCAGATATTTGAATTATCTTCAATTAAATTAATTAAAGACTTGAATTACCCAAATTATTATAAGTGAGCACACATATATAAATACAACCAAACTGTAATAGTACAGAAAAATAAATAGTGATCAAAGACATTTTGGTAATTTATACAATTCAACTATGACAAAACATACATACTTGAAGGTATTCAGCAGCTTTTAAAAAGGAACTCAATGACTCCTGTGATACATGGACTTCTCCACGATACATAAACTCGAGCAATGATGCCATATTGTGAGCACTTGTTCCATCCAAGATGACAATTAATCCGGCCAAAGAATGTGGCATACCTTCAAAAAGCTCTTGAAAATGTTTGCTACATGCTGCTAAAATTAATCTATGTGCTTTAAATGTGATGCCTGGAAATAATAATTTATTGTCATACAATCATTTACATAATAAATAGTGGAAAAGGGCCATTCGGCAGCCAAAATAGAATAAGATTTCATGAATAGATATAAAAAGTTACAAAATAAAATATGCTTATAAGAATTTCTTCTTGACATCAATACATCTTTTTTTTTTTTTTTTTTATTTTGATTCTCTATAAACCATTTACTTACAATATTTTCTAAGCTCTTGAACGATTATAATCTTTTTCCCGATTTAACTATATAATCCAGAATATTGTATTGAATTTTTGTGAAATATTATTTAATAAGATATTAATGTATTCGGCAAAACGAATGCAATAGTAAAATTGCATTAGAACAATAGAAACTTTTCATATGAGAATCTTATGTAATGTATGTATGAAAGTTGAAGGTTATTTCATTAGCATTCACATGCTTTTTATAAAAATTGAATAAATGACAGCATTCTAGAATCATTTAGAAGAAATGAAGTGAAAGTGTAAAATTTCGATTCTATAAAAATTTTAAATTGCTGCCATTTATGAACTAACCGATCGATTTTTGCTCATATTTAAAGTTGACACATACATATTTGAAATATTGAACCATATATATTCTCTGAACTAACTCGACAAGCTAATTCAGGAAATAGCAAAATTTTTCAAAAGTTCTTTCATGAGGACAAATACAATAGTTAGATTTTTATGAAATCTACTAAAATACATGTATTTAATTAATGGAAAAAAAATTCCATTGAATCATTTTTTTGTGAATATGTCATTTGAGTTGTCACCGTGATATTATGACTTGAACATGTATTTTTTTTTGTTGATTTAGGTTTTTAATTTCTGGATTTTATAAGTAGTAAATAAATACGTAGACATAAACAGATCGTATTATTTTTAAAGCGAATTAAACGCCCTGTAAAAAGATCTCGCTGTATTCTACGATAAAATCACTCCTTCACACAGTATTCCAAGCTAAAGAGTATTGACTGAATAATTTAATATTTAACTTCGACAATAATTTAAAATTTTCACGGATTCAATTACCCAAAATCAAAATAAAAAATTGATATTTATTCTGATTTTAACCCTTTAATGTCTAAGTTGAACCCATTCAGCCTTTCGTTATTGTAGTGAGAATTATGTAAGACAAACGATGAGTTTCGAAAAGGATAAAACGCCTATTTGGCTCAGAGCGTTAAATCTGTTTTCTTCGAGTAATTGCATTTTCATTACTAATTTTGTTTGGAAATATATTATCTTCTCTCTGGAAATTATTAATCTAAAATGATATATTAACATTTAAGTCGAAAATCATACATCATCAAACTATTTTTTGAGTAGTGTCATCAAATGTGAATACAATTATATTTAACTACTAATTTATTCAATTAAGCATTAATAATATGTACTATTTTTTAAATGAATGTACCTAATATCGTAACAAAAAGATACTTTATATATAAAGGACATTTTACGCCGAATCGACTATTTTTAACACCGATTCCTTTCGATTTGGCTAAAATGTTTTTATTGTTTTTCCCATATAAAAGACAGTTTCAGAATTTTTTTATGCAACCAATAAAAGTTATGAATATTTGATGTATGCATGTGGGTCATTCCATGTCAAATCGACAAATAGATGGAATCGACCTCTTTCGATTTGGACAAATTTTGGTCAGAAGTTTTCTTTTATCATATAACGAAGTTCTGTCAAAGGAAAAAAAATAAACAAATTTTTTTCAAAAGATATGCAAATTCAAAATTTCGCAAGTTGATCGATAGAGGGGTTTAAAAGTTATTCCAAAAAAAAACCACGTTTGAAAAAAAAATTTTTCTCATTTTTTTTGAGATTTCCTAAGATCTATTCGTCCGAGTCGATTCAAATTGACAGGAAATCTCAGTTTGAGAGAGCTCGTTGGAACGCCGTTTGGTGGGTTCCAATCGGTCAAGTCGTTCAAAAATTGTAAGAGGTTCACACACGCACACACACACACACACACACACACACACACACACACACACACACACACACACACACACACACACACACACACACACACACACACACACACACACACACACACACACACACACACACACACACACACACACACACACACACACACACACACACACACACACACACACACACACACACATAGTGACAACATCGCGGGAATAGTCAGGGAAGCTTCCTGCAACCTTAAAACATCGGCATATGATGAAAACTCGATTTCTGCAAAGCGAGGTAAATCCTATAACTTCCCGATTTTTAGAAGTCTCAGTTTTTTTAGCGGAAAGTTTAAAATTAAAGAATGGTAATCGAAAAATTTTTGCTTTTTTAATTCGAAAAAAAAAAAAAAAACCATGAAGGTGGGTTAGCATAATTTTCTTGTATTTTCTTTCAAAAAGTGTATACATAAACAAAAATTTGAGAGAAAACAAAACATCTTGATAAGTCAACTTTAGAAAAAGTAATAGCTATTTCAACAATAAAAAACCATTGTTTAAACATTCATAATTTTTTGTTGGTTGCGTAAAACATTGAAAGAAATCCTGAAAACTACTTTTTGTAGAGCAGGGAAGGATAAAAAAATTTCAGCCAAATCGAAAGAGGTCGAATTCAAAAGTGATCAATTTGATATGGAATCGAGACATTCGTATTTATCATTACCTTCCATGAATAGCTGAATGAGAAAGACGTCATGTACAATTAAAATTGAAAAACAAACTTACCTTCACAAAAAAGAGTTACATCTGTGAGACTTTCGCTTTTGAATAGATTCGAAAAAGCGGTAGCTAAATTACTTCCAAAACTATTCCATTTTAGACAAAATTGTTGTTGATGGGAATCCATTATGTTATTTTTATTCCAAAATTTTACGTTCAAATTATTCCGCCAGAGAAAAGATTCCCTTCAATTTATTGCATCAACTAAAAAAAAATAGAAAATTTATCATCAATATAGAATTCTCACAGCCAGTCATGTTATTTAGCAACTTTGTCGAGAAAATTATTCAAACAGTTTCAAATTATTGCACAGCTTACATCATCACATTTCAGAATGGATGAAAAAAATGATTTCAATAATCGGTATAAATTAAGTTATTAAAATCCTGTTATTTTCGGTAGTCCAATTGCTGACTTTTTCAGCTTCAATCGAAAGTAAAAAAATTTTTTTACTTAAATAATGACATAAATTGTACTAATATATAAATCAACATGTATTCTCACCGACTAGGATATCTAAGTTAGAATGATTAAAAACAATTTGAAATAATTTAAAGTGATTGGAGTTCACAAAGATATAGGTTTACACTTTGCATGGATTGAATAATTTAAAAATATATTTCTTAACCAGGAATGTGCCTGGTTAATAGCAATTATAAGTTTATCGAACAAAATATGTAGATAAAAAAAAATACTTTTCAATTAAAGATTCTCAAAGAGTCATTATTCGCTATTAGTCTGAATACATCGTGTAATAATACCCGAAAATTTGTCACAGGGATATTCGTTCCCCGTGTACGTCCCTCCCTGCACTTAGAATTGGTAACAGATCCACACCCGGTCTGTCTCTTATTGTTATTATGTTGTACTAATTTATTCATTATGTTGCATTCATCATTTTTAACTTCCCGCTAAGAAAATCAAAGATTTTCAAAAATCGAGAAGTTGTTGTTTTCACCTAGTTTTGCAAAAATCGAATTTTCATCAGATCTTGGTGTTTTAAGCCCACAGGAAGCTTCCCTGATGACCCCCACGATGTTTTCACTGTGTGTGTATATATATATATATATATATATATATATATATATATATATATATATATATATATATATATATATATATATATATATATATATATATATATATATATATATATATATATATATGTGTGTGTGTGTGTGTGTGTGTGTGTGTGTGTGTGTGTGTGTGTGTGTGTGTGTGTGTGTGTGTGTGTGTGTGTCTGTGTGTGTCTGTGTGTATCTGACTCGCTTATAACTTTTGAATGACTAAACCGATCGGAACCTACCAAACGGCGTTCTAAAGAGTTCCCTCACACTTAGATTTCCTGTAAATTTAATTTGGTTATCTCCATAACCTGTTTGTTTTAAACAAAAATTCTCGTTACTTATTTTTCAATTATTGAAGCAGACACATCACAGGACAAGTATAATTACGTTAATAAAAATTATAGCGGCAAAAAATTTAATATTTTTAGTTAGTTTTGAAACTAATCAAATCAGTGGTTATAAACTTCCAACAAATCGACAAATTTTGAATTTTTTCTTTTATAAACACGAGTCTTTTGAACTAACTATTGATAACAGTGCTGCAGAAGTTGCAAAAGAAGTATTAAAAATATGAATTGAATTCAATCTTCCTACCCTGATTAAACAAAATGATTTGATATGATTAAAAATGATTATTTTTCTAATTATTTTTAATCCTGTCAAATCATGTAAATCATTTCAAATCATATCTCTTAAGGAGCATTCAACATTGTGAAATCATTTTTAATCATTTTGTTTAATAAGAGTATATATCCATGTAAAATTATGTAAAATTAACGTGGATGGTGATATATCTGTAGATATTATGTACATTTATTCCACCAGAGGCGCTTATGCAGTACCTTCCTAGTACAGCTGTTTTTTCGGCAATTAATTTTGAACTTTTTTTTTTTTTTTTTTTTTTTTTTTAGTATTTTACAATTAAATAAATGAGCATTATGAGTCGTGCACTTTTGGATTTTTCAAACTTTTTTTTTTTTGTTCATAAACGATATTTATAGTAGTAATAATTGTTAATTACAAATTTTTATATTAATGACAATTATTAATATCTATTACTACTTATTTTTTATAACAATAATAATTATTATTCATAATAATAATTATTATTGCAGTGATTGAAACAAAAAAAAAAAAAAAAATAAATAAATGGGATTTCAGTTGGATTTGAACCCAGATCCCTAAGAATTTCAAAATTTAATTTATTATTATTATTATTTGTTGATTTATAATAAATCATTTATAGTAAATTAATTTTGAGATCTTTATTAGAACGAAAATTCATCCTTATTTTATTTTTTTTAAAAACTTCGAACGCGAATGTTCTTCGCAGTGAAATCCGGAATCACTCCGCAAACAAAAACTCCGGATTCACTACCTACGCGGAGTGATTAAATACTTCACTCCGGAACTCCGAGTGATGGGAGTGAAATTCACTCCCGATTCACTCCGGATTTTTTACAGTGTAGTAAACAAACATCCCTCTACACGTTTTTTTTAAACCCAAATCTAGTTGGACGAAATTTCCCATAGAAATTTCCTAATATTTGGTAATGTAATATCGTCAGGAGTTTCGGTGTGTGGGATGGAAGGTTAATCTGTACTTTTGAATATTATCATCGCTATTTTAACCCTAGACTGGTCAACGTATGAGTGTGACGCCGCGCTCAATTATATTTTTTTTATTACATCTTCAATATTTACTAAAATTATTCAAAAAAATTTGTCTTTGTTCCATGAACATTTTAGAATTTACTAATAATTTTTTCAAACATCTTCGAAAACGTTAAATTGCTAAAAAAAAATTCTTAAAAAAATGTGTGGCGATTCGCGGGGCTTTCCTCTTCGCTTGACCAGAATCGTAAAAAGGTTTTGTCCGCGGCGTTGCCGAAAACACCTCTAGTTTCTGCCTGTCAAACGTCTATAAACTGGCAACACTCTACGCTCTAAAAGCATTGCGGCAAATCCGTCATCACCTGAACAAAGTCGTTAGGTCGCGTATATTGACCAGTCTAGAGTTAAACATAAGTTTTTAATTGTGAAAAGATAAATTAAAATTAATCCTATTTTATTGATCGAGTTGTTTTGAAAATAAGACTGGGCGCGCATTAAATTTATATTTTCAAATCACTATTTGCATTTATTTAAACGTATTCCATATTCGAAAAAATTTTAAGGTGCATTTAATTTTCAGGAGTTTCAACTCGAAGTTTCAAATGCCAAAAACTAGAGAAGCTATTTTGATTTTTTTGAAGTGGCGTGCGTGCGTGCGTGCGCGCGCGCGCGCGTGTGTGTGTGTGTGTGTGTGTGTGTGTGTCCCTCTCATATCATTTGTAAGAATTAGCCGATTGGAATTTCGAGAATCAATCAGATTATAGTTCTATACAAAATTGTTACTTTAAAATTACCCCATGATATTTGAGGTCGAAATCGTATGAAAATATATCATCAAGCTTGGAAAGCTCGAATAAAATATGGAAAACCTTATTTATAGATTCGACAAAATTTA
Source organism: Cotesia typhae (assembly GCF_013202065.1). NCBI lineage: Eukaryota > Metazoa > Arthropoda > Insecta > Hymenoptera > Braconidae > Cotesia > Cotesia typhae. The sequence goes on along the minus strand of NW_027423757.1, from coordinate 228,841 downwards.
TCTGTGCGGTAAATTTTTAATTGCACAAGAATCGAAAATCGTGAGAAACTTTAGGGGTTGTCTGAAGAACCAATCGCTTTTCAAAATTCTATTATTTTTTTTTTTTCAGGTGATAAAAATTTGTAAATATATTAATGAAATGAAAGAAACTTAGTGTCTCTGATGATGTGATGTTTCCTTAAACTTATTAATAAATTTTATTATACTTGTATTATATTAGTAAATAAAAGTATATTCATTTTTGACAAATAAACTTTGCCGAATGTTAATTGCATATTTACTCATTAGTCCTATAAACTAATTTCATTAATTACAGATTAACCAATAAACAGCCCTAATTAGAAAAAGAGATTTGAAAATATTACCTCAATACAAAATGAATATCTACATATTGTTCAAAACAAATCTGTTCAAATCGTTTGACTAATTTAAAATCTTTTTTTCTGATCTGGGAAACCAGCTCGAAATAAATGGATTCGAACAATAATGCAAAAAAAGTTGTGAGTGAAAAAGTTTATCAAAAAAAATAACTGAATTTTGTTGTTTGTAGTAATATTCGACAAAATAAAAATTTTATTTGATCAACTTATCATACAACTTCTTTCCTATTTCTATCCTACTTCAACTAATGGAACCTTCTTTTTGATGAGTGTCGCTGAAAACCAAGCGGTGGCAAAGGTACTAGAGGGAGGTCTCAAGGTCATTGAGAGGCCGCACGCGCGGGTTTATCTCACAAACACATATATTCATTTAGTATGACATTCGTAGTGTTGCTGCATTACACACATTTGCACACAGGCACGTACTTCCTCTATCACGTCACCACTGACACAATCATGAATACCTTTTATATATTTATTCTATGTTATTTAAACAAGTTGAACCACTCTTTTTTACTCCCACTTAATCAATACGTTTAACAGATTCATGATACTGTAAAATAAACTAAAAAAACTGAAGTTTTATTTATCCAAAAATCATAATGTAGTTAGAAATTAGATTTCTACATGAAATAGATATATTATTTTAATAGATTTCATTAAAATTGAAAAATTTTTATGGGGAAAAATGTATTTAGAACAAAAAAATATTTATAATATATTTGTATTTCACAGAACGTATTAATAATAGATAGACTATTTCTAATAAAAGTGAAGCTACAATTTTAGTATATTGTTCGATTATCCATTCATTATCAATAAAATTGTAATAAATAAAAACTCATGAAATTTTTTTTTCTTCTTATGACTTTTAAGATAATTATTAATAACACGCAATGACAACAAACTTTTGGTTTATAATTCAGTCATTTACATGAGAAAAACAAAATAATAGCGATCAGTAACTGGATCGCTTTGGCTACTAAGACAGTAGGGATAGAAAAATTTGTAATCAAAAACCAAAATAAAAAATTTAAGACTATACAATTTCAACCAAATGAAGTTTTTTTTTATGATTAGATGTTTTACTTGTGGCATTCTTTTTTAAGTTAAATGCCACTAATTGAATTGAACCAAAAAATAATTATCGCTGTAAAATAAATAAACCCAATGACATTAAAGTACCAAATATCCAGAATCTTATGAGTATGGTACTCCAAAAAAAAATGTAATTGTAGCGAATATAAATTGTTAAAAAATAAGTGTAGAAGTTGAAATAGTTCAGAAACTCAATAGATTATTTCTAAATCCAAATACGATAAAAGTAGTAATTATAAATCTTTAAAAACTTACAGTGGATCTAGTTGGAAGTTACTTGCGTAATGTTTTGTTTACTTATAATTTAATAATAAACAATAACGATTGCACTTCAACTTAACAGTTCGAAATCGGCACTTATTATCTTCACTTATTTTTTGACTCATGTATTTTCTAAATTGCTAGCATTATGATTAAAAATCTAAGATTCTTTGCCGTTCGACCTGTTAACGGATAAACCAGGTAGTATGAGCACAGGGAACAAAGCACGTGGACGCACGGGAAGCAGCGCCAGAAGAAAGAACAGCTCACGTCATACTTGAAGAGACGTAACGCGGAAGTATGCTGTGGCTATAGAACTGGTGGTCGGTCTTCAAATAGGAACCATGGAGTCAGTTGAACGTTTTGGATGTATAGCGTAAAAGAGAAGGGAGAAGTAAAAAGAGAAAAAACTAACTACAATCTAACTGTAATCTTACTCAAATACCATTTTTTTCTGTGTCCTCATTCGCGCTCAGTAACTACAATTAATACTGCTGTTTGAATTTAAATAATCGGCAGTGATAAGGTTGTATTTTTCAAGTTGGGAAAAGAAGGATTTCTATGTTTTCACAGATACTATTATTTTATAAGCTACTTGTACATAAGTTCTCGTTAATCAATTCATGATTTCTTTCTAATGAAATATTTTTAAGTCAGTTTATACTTGTAGTATACTTCTACTACTGTTACTCTAAAAGGCTGAGCACCTGATACTGTTGTGGATACATAGTAATTCGGAAACAACACAAAAAATAATCTTAACTGTTGGTTATTATCTTAAAGCGTTACCAAAACATTTCTCAATTAAGCAAAGCCACGTTTAAGGTCTAGTTCACTATTCGAAATTAGAAAACTTTCTAGCAATGGGAGAAGCTTGTTAAATGGTGTTTTCTATAGTTGTTAATAAACATCCGTTTAAACGAATAAAATGTGGTCTCAAAGTCGATACTATTTGTCAAAATATCGTTAACTGTAATAAATGTAAATTGAAAATTGTTATCAAAACACCTAATCCGAAAAAAAATAGAAGAAATTTCTTATAACCGGCTACGAAAAAGCCATTAGAGACAGTTTTACGAAGTATCAAACTCATAATTTTAAATCTGTTTTCTTATACTACAAAAAAATCGTAGAATGTTAAATCAAACATTTTCATTTACATTATATTTTCAACGAAAAAAAAATTAGGAAAACGGTTAACCCTGAAGGCCATCTCTGCAACTTCCCGCTAAATTCATACCTAGACGCTCAAAGTTGTACTGATGATGTTTTTGAGCTCTTCATGCTCAAAAATACAATTTATGTATTATTTGAAGCTCTCCCAGCTCGAAGGAATAGCTTTTCCATGCTTTTGAGCTCTTAGAAAACACTATATTTTGAATTTTCAAATCGCAATAACTCTTGAATAAATCAACCGATTTTCACGCGAAAATTCAAGTTTCAACTCTTTAGGACACCATTTGGTAGGTTCCGATCGGTTTAGTCGTTTAAAAGTTCTAAGTCACACATACACACACACACACGCACACACACACAGCCGTCATCGTGAAATAAGTTAGAATAGCTTCCTAAGATTTCAAATCGTCGAGACCTGATGAAAACTTGATTTTCGAAAATCACGGTAAAACCAATAACTTTCCTATTTTTTTGAAAATATTCAATTTTCTTAGCGGGAAGTTAAAAAGCGATTTTGTTACTGAAAAAAAATTTTTTATGCATTATAAAAAAGCATCCACATAAGTTACTCCTACGTTCTTTTCAGATTGATTATTTTACTTGATTACATGATTTAAATTTCAATATAGAACTTCAGAAATTGAAATTTTTGAGTTTTAAAATTAAAAAAAAAAAAATTACAATATAAAATTTTTAAGTCTTTGATGAAGAATTCATGTATCTTCATTCAAGTATCCATCACATATATTAAATTTTTTTCAAAATTATTTGATCTAAAACTGAATTTTTCGATTTCGTTGACAATAAGTCCTTGAACCTAGAAACTGACTCAAATTAATGAACGCAATTGTATAATTATACATATTCCATATCTGATTATGTATATAACTGTATATGATTAAGCAAATTTATTTTTTCTCAAGCAATGCACAAATTGTGGTCATGTGTGAACATGATATAATTCGATATGCACAATGTGAAAATTCTGAATTACGAAATCCCTACTAATATTATAAATGTGAATGTAAGTTTGTTTCTTACGCTTTCACGCAAAAATTACTTAACCTATCATCATGAAACTTTGTATATATATTCTTATTTGTATATATATTCTTAGAGGTATTAGGAGTAACATGGGATACTTTTTATTAAATAACAAAAATTTATCTTTTACAAAAGATAAACAAAAGATAAATAAAAAAATTATTTGTCAAAAAATTAGAATCATATTGATTGGTCTATTGGAATGTTATGACCTTTGATATTTATCTAAGGGCTTCAACGCGAGCGAAGCCGCGGGTAAAAGCTAGTATTCAATAAATTTATCATTATAGTGACATGAATCAATGTAATTAATAGATAGATGAATTATTAACATATTGAAATTGAATTATCATTACTAGTTTATTCAATAATTTGTACTTAAAAATTTTTTAGTGTTTATATGATATTTATCGATACCAGATTGTGTATATGTTTAGACTTTGCCAAAATTATTGTATTTCTTGTATGGTCATGCTTAATAAAGATGATCAATATTGCTAAGTGAAGTTTTGTTCAAAATAATTTTCTAAAACAATAACGACTTGAAAAAAATTATCGGACTTATACTTTATTATCATAATAGCTTCAAGGAGTACAGTGAGCGGTAACCACATCATGTATTCCTTTTTTTTAAGGAACAAAAAGTTTGATTGAATAGTTTATCACACCCCTAGGGAAGTAAAGTAAGAAATGTCTCAGATCACATGTAATTGTTGGCCGAAGCGAAGCCGAGGTCAACAAACATGTGATCTGAGGCTTTCTTATTTACTTCTCAAGGAGTGTAGACTATTTCTTTCCCCGACGAAGGCGGAAAGCGGCAACTTCGTATAGCGCAACAGGGCTAAAGTTGACGCTTTACGCCCGGAGGGGAAAAAAAAACAATTATTGTTCGAGTTTAAAAGTTTACACACAAAACGTTAATCTTAGATTACTAATTTAATCGATGATCGGATGATCGATATAATGGAAATATTGAATAAATCCATCAGTGTCATAAGGTGGGATTACAAAAATTTCATTTATCATGTACGTTCCATACTAAAGTAAATTAATAACTAAATACTATTGGTTTAGATATCTAAAATATGATAGCTATAAAAAGTATTAAGAACGAAATGTATCACAAGGTAATCTAAAACAATTAGTACGTACTAAAAAAGTCATTCAATATTTATTATTCACCGTATGTACTGTTGACTTCATTGTAACAGCTAATCCAATATAATCGCCGGCAAAATCTGCTTCACAAACAAATTTCAAGTTCACTTTTATAAATATCTTTAAATGTCGAATCTAAGTATCATTCACGGTTACTGATTATTAATTTCTAAAAACCGATGTACCAAATTGATTTTTCACATTTTGAGTATTTCAAAAATTTTTAAATTAATATAAATCAAAAAATTATAGTCCTGAAGTCTTCTGTCATTTCGCTGGACACTACAAATTTTGTGTACATACACAGCGCTTTTCTGCGAAAAAATAGCACATTCATTTCGTAACTACAAATGTAAGGGCTGAACGATGAAAGCTAAAGCTACGGCATGAGTCAATAGATAATCATACTTTTATGTGTGGCTCCCTCTAGGAGTTATAAAATTTTCTGAAATAAAAATTTCACCTGTCATGCATGAGGTTACAACTTTGTTTTTAATATAAATTTTTAAATAAGTTGTTGACTATTATAAAGTTTATAGAGAATTATGAATATTTGTCATAAAAAAATTCAGTACGTAAATACATTTTTAAGCCAGACATTAATGCTCACGTCTGTACATGCATTTATGGAATCTACGAAGTCAATGAAGTTTAATATTAAATGAAAATAAACGAAATAATTTTGTCAGAAAAAATATTAAATTACATTATCAACATTTTCTTAAAAATTCTTTCCTGCACTAGAGCCGAGTATTTCAAACTCCCGGGCAAAAGAGCTGCGATAGGGGTAAAGTCTTGTCAAAACAAAATCATCATCACTAGATGATAGCATGGTAGTTTTCAAATTAGAGCACTAGAGCGCATGATGCGGCATTGTACGCAGCATCGAGTGTTCCAACAACATCAACGCTTCGCACAGCACTCAAAAAACATTTGCTCGCGAATGTGATGCGTAAGTGTTACCAACGAGTCAACATAAAATGTGAAGTATTTTTAGTAGTGTTATATCCTAAAATATCATAGGTGTCGTTGTCGATGCATTACGCGGTAATTAATTTAAATTCAAATTACTTAACTCTATTTAAATATAAATATAAAATAAGTCTTTTATCTTGAAATCTCGAAAACCGTTGCAACTCATAAATTTAGTTTAAACGCTCTCTCAAAACATACAATAAACAAAACCATTTACTAAAACTTCTCAGAAACACAAAAAGTACTTGAATAAAATGCACACGTGTTACTTAACAACTAGACCTTTGTGAAAACTCATAAAAAGGAAAACACGTGTCGAACATTTCTCAAGGGTTTTCCTAGTTAAAATTATTCTAGCTAAATATTCTCAAGAGGTCATAAATTATAAGATATAATAAATACGAAATAGAAAGCATAAAGCCTTAAAACAACCAACACTGAGACCATTTGTCAGATAAATAAACAATACTTTTAGAATATCTTATAATTATTAAATAATATTAATGTTTTAGTTTAACTAAAGAATAGTTTTCATATGGATTAATAAACAAATAATGATAGATTCATATTAATATTAATATGATGTATATAAATATATATAGATATATTTGTATCGACATGGGTTTTTCCTGTGGTTTCCCCATGTCACTGTTCTTAGAGCCTAAAGAAAGGTGAGGAACAGGGCAAATGCGATACAAAAGGCACAAGTCGGACCACAGCCGCAACACTAAAAATATATAAAAAAATATTATAATCTAACTTTGTTAATATTTAATAAGCAATAATACATGCAATTATAATACTATAATAATAATAGTAAAATACTGACTAAGAATAATATTATAATAAATAATAAGGGTAGAAATAATTAGTTAAACACCAAAAGTGATAACTATTGTAACTAACAAATATAAGAATCTAAGTATAAGAATAATATAAGATAGCATGACAGTCCTCACACATGTCCGTGTGTGGGTACCTAGCTAGTATACAGTAAACCTACATATAAAAGTTATAAGTATTAGTGTGTATTCGAATATATGTTATTGTATGCGTACTGTAAACGTTAGATGAAGGCATGTATATGTTAAGTGTATTGGTGTGAACCAGAGAGGGAGGAAGTGAAACTGGAAAACTCGGACCTAAAACCGAGACTCCTTGTAACGACACTTCTCCCTGAGAGCTGTAACCGAGCACTTGCTGTAGCTGAAACCACTGAATAAAATCAAGCTCTCTGATAATTATTATTTATCATTTAAAACAGTCCCCCTAACTAAAGTTTTCCCCTTTTCTTAATTTAATCTAACAAATCCCATTATCAAAAACTGAATTAATAAACAACAATAAATTTAAATTGATCCCGCGTGACTACAACTCACACCTCAGTCCAGAAGAGGCGTTACGAGCAATCTAGTGACCTCGCTGGACTTAATAGTAGATTTCATAGAAATTTAACTATTGCATTGGTCTTCATGACAGAACCTTTGAAAATTTTTGCTATATTTCGACTATACTCGTCGAGCTGAGTCGGAAAATGCATGTAGTTCACAAGTTTATATATATCAGATATAACGCGGCTTGTCACGACGATAGCGTCGCCAATTTAGAACGGATCTTTACCAAACTCAACATACTTATTCTACAGATAGATACCGAAGTCAAGTTCATAGATGAGCTTAATCGGTCGAGTGATTTAGAAATGCTAGGATTTTAAAATTTTCAAAATCATAAGAATTCATATTTCTTCACTTTCTTACTCGTATAACTTTTGAATGGGATGACTTATCGAATTTCTGTAAATTTTATCTGAAAGCTCTTTAAATAAACTTCAATTTGAGTATCATATTGTATGTATAGTCTCAAATCATGGTCTATTCCGCTATGCTATATATAAAATTTGCTGTTGCACTCGTTTCACCAACCCTGTTAAAACAAAAGGATTCAAAAGAATTAGAAATAACTTGATTTTTAATCATTTTTAATGATTTCTAATCCTTTCAATTCTTTCTCTTATGGGCATTTAACACGGAGAAATTCTTTTTAATTCTCTTTTTTAATCAGAGAAACGTCATCCAAAACTTATCCGTGAAACTTCTATCAGACTTATGAGCTCGAAGAAACAAAACAAGTTTTTCGTAGAGAATAAAATTTTCAAAAAAAAGACTTATTAGTCGTTATTTGGTATCTCCAAAATTTGAACCGAAATTAAAATTTCAAATTTTTTAGAAATACAAACAGATATTATAACTTTGATTTCTGATTTTAAATTCAAATTTTGGAAAAAATGAGACAAATAGCGGAAAACAACTAAGGGCTTTTTTGTAGAAAATTAAATTTTCAAATAAAAAAAATTCCTCAGTAGTTTTTTTGTATCTCTAAAATTTGACTCAAAATTGAAATTTCAAATTATTTAGAAATATAAACAAATATCGTAACATGTTATTCAATATCATTACAGTCGATGGTATGTATATATTATAACAAAATTATATTATTTTCTGTACGTAAATGAAATCTACTTCCATTTCGGCGGCCGAATGGTCTTTTTTTGTATTGAGTTAGTATAATTAACGTTTATCTTATTATCTATCAAATTTTATTATTTTTGACAGTTGTAAGTGTATATTATTATTGTTGATAAATAATTATTATTGCAATGAAATTGAATATATACAGTAAAACAAATTATATTTAACTATCATATGATTATTTTTAATATTTAATTATTAGACTAACTTAAACAAATTTACATTCTTTATATTATTTTATCTTTACAAAATAAAATCATTTTTTAGATTTTTATATTTGTAAGCATTGTGATGATGTGATTGAGGATTTTGAATTAGCCACTCAACATGAATGTTTTCGTGGCCACAAGCAAATTTATGAAACTGAAACAGATAGTCGAGTCTTATTTGTGATACCAGAAAGAAGTGAACAACGTAAATATTGTTTAAAATTACAATTCAAAATCGATGGAAACAAATTAATAGTTAATATTTTTAGTTAAAGCTTTTACTTCATTCTTTGTTACATTCAAAAAATCTAAAGTTTGGAAAGAAATTCCTTAAGGTCTTAAATATTTAATTTACAGGTAAATAAATACTTATATTGCCAAACCTTCGAATTTTCCTTCAAAACTTGAAGCAATACCAACGCGATCTACTGCTCTATTTCTTAACTAATCTGTTTCAATTAACCATGTGCTATTGCGGCACAGTGCGGCAGTGAGTCGCACTGTGCTCCCGTAATTGGAAAACTACCCATAACACCAGCCGAGTGCTATGCTTCCATCTAGTGGATGTTATTTTTATTTGATGAGCTTCACTTACTGTAGTTCTTTCGCCCGGGAGTATTAAAATACTCGGTTTCAGCGCGGAAAAGGAATCTTTTCAAATAAAAGAGTTCTATTTAGATGGTATTTAATTTTGATCAAAATTATTTAGTTGGTTTCAATTTATTATTCAAGTTAACAAAAATATTAGATGGCTTCAAAATATAAAATTGAGATTTACAATGACGTGATCTTAACAATCTAAGCTCTCGACAAGAAGTGTCGTTATATAGTTTTGACGATGAGCTCCAAGCTCCGTTCTTCTCCCACAATAACTCCGATACATTTATTCGCTCTTGTACATATATAAGCACACATATTTCTACTACATATGAATGATTTTTAGACACTACTATATAATATTTTCTATTATATTCACATATACTTATTTATAAATTATTTATAGTGTAGTGCATTAATATTCGTATTTTGCAAATTAGATTAAACTTATTACTATTTCTGTTAATCTATAATCTAGTAAAACTATGAAATGGTTCAATTGTTAATGTAAGAGATGAATATAATTTAATAATATTATTTTATAAAATCTTATTCTTTTAACATTAATTAATAATTAATTAAAAGTTGGATACAGGATGTAAATTGTTAATTTAATTTTTATATATTTCATTGCAATATTATGTCAAAGCACGTTTAATAACATAAGTATGTTACTTGACGATCTTATTTTTCGTAACATATTTGTTACGTTATTATTTAGCCGTTGAAACAAGGGATCATAGAATTTTTCTTACACTCGTTTTTTATGACTTTTCCTCAGAATCTCAAGTACCTAAGGTTTCTCAGAACTTAATTACAATGTCCCTTTGTACTCGATAATAACTTATATTTATTTGAAACAAAATACGCTCTATATAATAAATATTCTACGATACAGAACTTAAACTTTCTAATTTGAACAGTCTTCACAATTTAAATTATGAATTAGTAAAATAATTTAAATTTGCACTTTAATGGCTGGTAACGCCATCTGCTGGATGCACTTAGAAGTATTACACTAATGTGACGCACTTAATTGCATCCAGCAGGTGACGCAACTTGTTATTAAAGCGCTGTATGTTATGAGAGCGGGAATTCAAACACAAATGTTCAAACATTAAATGTTATATAATTGAAATTAATTTAATTTTATATTAAAATAAATTTTCAAATCATTTATTTGATGCTTTTACTTTTACGAATTGTAATAAACGTCTTTCAGTTAACTCTATTTTATTTATAAAAGTAAATGAAATAAAATGTATATTTCGATACAAAAGGACATTGTAGCCGAGTTCTCAGAATCCATAAAAAATACTTGAGTAATTCCAGGATCAAGTATTTCTCGCTCCATAAAATTTGAAACTCTATGAGGAAAAGTCGTAAAAGACACATTTGAAATTCAATAAACCCTTGTTCTAAAGAAACAAATAATAGTACAAATAATATGAAAATAAAAAAAATAAGATTGTAAAATAACATTTATTATTAAATCTGATTTTACATAATACTGCAGTTGAACAAAATTAAGTTAAATGATTGAATAATTTATTTTCATGTGCAAAATTTAAATCACTTGAACTAGTTTGAAAGATACGTCAAATCAAAGACAAGTCATTTTGTCAAGAGGTAATGTATCAAATATGCCTTGCACAGCCCTACTACCTTAATATAATATTACAATGGAATTTATTAAAACTAAATGAACAATTTATATCTTGGATCCAACTTATAAATAGTTATTGATTAATATTAAAGAAATAAGAATTTTTAAAATAATATTATTAAATAATATGTATCGTTTATATTTTAGGATTTTCATGAGGTACAGTGATCCCTGGTAAAAAAAGAGAATTTAACAATTAGGAAAACGGTTAACCCTGAAGGCCATCCCTGTAACTTCCCGCTAATTCCATACCTGGGCGCTTAAAATCTCACTTATAACGTTTTTGAGCTCCAAGCTTAAAAACATAATTTATGTGTTATTATGAGCTCTCCGAACTCAAAGAGTTAAATATTCTAAGCTTTTGAACGCTTCGAGTTTAAAAGGCTGATAGAAGTTGGATAAAACACTGTTTTTTTAATTTTCAAACCGCAATAACTTTTCAATGAATAAACCGATTCTCACGCGGTTGGCAGCAATCGACGCAGTTTTTGAGCCTAATAACGAATCCGAGTTTAAATTTATCAAACTAAAAATTTCGGAGTGATTCCGAAAAAACACTCTTTTTGGTTTTCTTTCGTTCACGATATCTCTCGAACGAGCCAACCGATTTTGACCCGATTGGCAGCGATTGACATGGTTATTCAAGGTTAAGAGCTGATTAATTTTTTAAGTTGATCGATGAAGCCGTTTAAGAGTTATTCCTAAAAAACCACTTTCAAAAAAAAAAAAAAAAAAAATATATATATATATATATATATATATATATATATATATATATATATATATATATATATATATTAGGGTGTGCCAAAATGTAATTTCCGTGAAGAACCTTTTAATTGGAATTTTGAATTCCGCTTTTAACAGCAGTTGTGTTTAGGCATTTCCTGAAATATTTCGGGGTATGAGGATCTATTTGATTTTCACAGAATTTTTAACAGGAAATTCAATTTGGCACTTCCCGCCAAATTTTGAATTTTCAACAGAAGTGCCCAAACGAAGCTCCTGTTAAGAAATTCCATGAAAATCAAATTTATCATCTCACCTCAAAATATCTCAGGAAATACCCAAACACATCCCCTGTTAAAAGCGGAACTCAAAATTCCAATTTTAAAAGGTTCTTCACGGAAGTTACATTTTGGCATACCCTAATACACTACTGGAAAAAATTAAGGGATCAAAAAAAAATTCCAAATTTTTCGGTAGTTTTCAACAGGCCGTAACTTTGAGAGAAATGGTCGTACAGGAAATAAAAAAAAAGAAAATTGTAGCTCCAAGTGTCTAGTTTTTGGATTAGAACTTCAAAATTTTGTACCCTCCGCGGTTTCTGAGTAATCGTAGAAAAACCAGCAACAAAAAAATTCTCAAAATTTTTTTAGTTTTTTTTTTTGGTCTACGGGCGTGGAAAAAATTTTTTTAGCTTAACCACCATAAGGATCGGATACTTTGTTCATTTAGCCTTAATTTCTTTTTTTAAACACCCTGATACGTCCACTCCTCGCTGAGATATCGGTCTTCAAATGGAAAAGGATCTTTTTGTCTTTGATTATCGATATCTCAGCAACCAATGATCGCACAAAAAGTTAAAGGTGGGTTTCAAGAACTTGAATGAATTCCCTTAACGACTGTCCATTGTTTTTTCGAAAAAAATTTTTTCTTTCCGTCACATGAATTTGAAAATGCAACAAAAAAAGGGCTTTTAGTGGTTTTTGGAAAATCAAGCGCTGGATCGAAAATATTGAGGAAACCACTAATGTTAAGTATGCCTTTTACAGTTCAATATGTCCACAAAAACCCTACAAAGAATCAAATTAATCCAACCAGCCGTTTTTTTTTCACTTGATCGAATTTTTGAAAAAATTAAAGAATCACGTTTTTGCTCTGAAAAGCTCATAATTTTTAAAAATGAGAAAAAAATGGTTTTTCGAGCTTTTTCCACATTTTCGTTCCAAAAGTGCTTAAATTGAAAAAAAAAAAAAAAAAAAAAAAAATTTTTTTGAAATTTTTCTCTTGAAAAGTTTAAGAAAACAATTACCGCCGGCATTAGCGTTATCCAAAGCGTATCACGTGGAGGTCGCGCGGTCGGATTTACGCTTCTGTGTGTGTGTGTGTGTGTGTGTGTGTGTGTGTGTGTGTGTGTGTGTGTGTGTGTGTGTGTGTGTGTGTGTGTGTGTGTGTGTGTGTGTGTGTGTGTGTGTGTGTGTGTGTGTGTGTGTGTGTGTGAGGTATTTCAGGAGAATTGAGACCCGGTGGCTCGTCAGTTCCACCGTATTTAATGACTCCAAACTCATTCTCTGAAGGTTTTTGTTGGTTCAATACCGGGTATTACCACCCCTGTTTTCAATAACGGCTCTCAAACGTTCAGCCCTGTTTATGCAGACGGTAATTTGAGGCTGCGGAATGATATTCCAAATGTGCTGAAGCGCGCGCTCCAAAGCAGCTAAGTTCTGCAAATTTGGATACTCTCTGCGTAACCGACGGCCCATTATGTCCCAAACGTGCTCTATGGGGTTGAGATCTGGACTCATTGCTGGGTGTCGCAACAATGTGATGTCATGCCGCTCAAAGAAGCGCCGGGTAATGTTGGCTGTGTGTGGACGTGCATTATCTTGCATCAATATGAACGACCTCAGATGTTGTCGTCTGCGCAGAACAATGGGCCTTAAAATTTGGTCGATGTAACGTCTAGCTGTCAAATTTTCGCGTACAATTACCAAAGGTGTTCCCCAATTTCGTGAAACGCCGCCCCACACCATAACTGATCCACCGCCGTAGGCAACGACTGGACGGACAAAGTTCTGGCGAAAACGTTCTCCACGACGGCGCCAAACGAGAGGACGCCCTTGTGGAAATAATTCTCTGAAAAAACTCTTGAAAAGTCTTTATAACTCTGAATAAGACTTTTCGAAAGTCTTCACATCCCTAACTAAGTAAAGGAAAGACTTAATAAGTCTTCAAAACTCTGCGATACTCTTCAAAAATCAAATTTTCCCTGCAATTTCGGAATTCCTCAAAGAGTTATTAAGACTTGATAAGACTTGTTCAGTTTTACAGGAAAAGAAGAAAATATTTCTTTTCAAAAAAATTACTTATCAGAATTAAATAAAACTATAAAAAAGAATTAATGCATGTTTTAAAAAAATTTTTTTTAAATAATATTTTCATCACGAAAATACTTTAATGGGCATCGAATCACTCATAGTTGAGCAAGTCAAAACATCAACAGCAAATGAAGTGCACTTGCTGTTGGAAACAGATATTACTCAAAGAGTAAATCCAATCGGTATTTAATTTGGACTATCAAATATTAAAGTCAACTTTCTAGATAGGAGAGAATTTTCTATCCACACGCCATCTGCTGGAATTAATTGATACCTAACATATTTTAGTTTACGAATTTACAGTTAGAATCTTTGAGTGTTCTTAGTTTCTAATAGGTGGCATTAGAAACTAAGAACACTCAAAGATTCTAACTGTAAATTCGTAAACTAAAATATGTTAGGTATCAATTAATTCCAGCAGATGGCGTGTGGATAGAAAATTCTCTCCTATCTAGAAAGTTGACTTTAATATTTGATAGTCCAAATTAAATACCGATTGGATTTACTCTTTGAGTAATATCTGTTTCCAACAGCAAGTGCACTTCATTTGCTGTTGATGTTTTGACTTGCTCAACTATGAGTGATTCGATGCCCATTAAAGTATTTTCGTGATGAAAATATTATTTAAAAAAAATTTTTTTAAAACATGCATTAATTCTTTTTATAGTTTTATTTAATTCTGATAAGTAATTTTTTTGAAAAGAAATATTTTCTTCTTTTCCTGTAAAACTGAACAAGTCTTATCAAGTCTTAATAACTCTTTGAGAAATTCCGAAATTGCAGGGAAAATTTGATTTTTGAAGAGTATCGCAGAGTTTTGAAGACTTATTAAGTCTTTCCTTTACTTAGTTAGGGATGTGAAGACTTTCGAAAAGTCTTATTCAGAGTTATAAAGACTTTTCAAGAGTTTTTTCAGAGAATTATTTCCACAAGGGCGTCGATCGTTGCCATACAGATTAAAACGAGACTCATCAGTGAATAAAACATTTGTCCATTCCCTCAAGTTCCAATTTCGATGATCGTAAGCATACGCTAAACGAGCTCGACGATGTCTTGCTGTCAACAGGGGTACACGATTAGGATGTCGTGCGTGTAACCCAGTTTCACGAAGACGGTTGATGATTGTTCGAGAGCAAATGTTTCGCACTTGATGCCGTCGTCGCTGTTGCGGTTGTTGTTGCTGTTGTCTGCGATTGGGGAAGTTCGAGCGACAATATTCGCATTGACGAAAGGTTGTCGTCGAACTTCTCTAACAATTGTTCGATCATCGCGGGCATTAGTGACTCGATGGCGACCTTGTCCGGGGCGACGATGATATTGATTCGTCTCTTGGTATCTGGTATAAGCTCGAGATACGACAGATTGACTTACACCCATCCGGATAGCAACTGCATGTTGAGTGTAACCTTCGTCGATAAGAGTCAGTAACCGAGCGACTTCCATCTCCGATAAATGTCGTCTAACCATGATTAAGAATCAAAAGTCAGAAATTTTCAATTTTGACCAAAAAATTAAAAAAAATTTTTTTTAGCGCAGAGGGATTAGTTTTGAAAAAAACTGTTGAATGAAGCGATCTGCTAAGGATTCACAAAAAGAAAAGAAAAAAAAAACTCCGAAAAGCGTATGAAAAAAATCGAAATTCGATTGGGGGTATTAACTTTTTTTATTAATTTAATTAAAAGGAGATCAGTAGAATCAAGGAATGCAGCGGTGGAAAGGTGATAAAAATCATTGGGCGATGGTTTTTGAGTTTCCTTAACTTGTTAAAAAAAAAATTTTTCCAAAAAATTTAAAAAAAAAAATTTTTTTTTTTTTGAAAATTTAAGCACTTTTTGGAACGAAAATGTGGAAAAAGCTCGAAAAAACCATTTTTTTTTCTCATTTTTAAAAATTATGAGCTTTTCAGAGCAAAAAACGTGATTCTTTAATTTTTTCAAAAATTCGATCAAGTGAAACAAAAAAACGGCTGGTTGGATTAATTTGATTCTTTGTAGGGTTTTTGTGGACATATTGAACTGTAAAAGGCATACTTAACATTAGTGGTTTCCTCAATATTTTCGATCCAGCGCTTGATTTTCCAAAAACCACTAAAAGCCCTTTTTTGTTGCATTTTCAAATTCATGTGACGGAAAGAAAAATTTTTTTCGAAAAACAATGGACAGTCGTTAAGGGGAATTCATTCAAGTTCTTGAAACCCACCTTTAACTTTTTGTGCGATCATTGGTTGCTGAGATATCGATAATCAAAGACAAAAAGATCCTTTTCCATTTGAAGACCGATATCTCAGCGAGGAGTGGACGTATCAGGGTGTTTAAAAAAAAGAAATTAAGGCTAAATGAACAAAGTATCCGATTCTTATGGTGGTTAAGCTAAAAAAATTTTTTCCACGCCCGTAGACCAAAAAAAAAAAACTAAAAAAATTTTGAGAATTTTTTTGTTGCTGGTTTTTCTACGATTACTCAGAAACCGCGGAGGGTACAAAATTTTGAAGTTCTAATCCAAAAACTAGACACTTGGAGCTACAATTTTCTTTTTTTTTATTTCCTGTACGACCATTTCTCTCAAAGTTACGGCCTGTTGAAAACTACCGAAAAATTTGGAATTTTTTTTTGATCCCTTAATTTTTTCCAGTAGTGTATATATATCATTATTATTTTTATAATTAGGATTAATTTCACATTTGTGACCCATTAATAAATTTTTTTCAACTGTTGTTTTATTAAAAAGTATAAAAATTCCATTAAAAAGTGTCATTTATTGTTTTCTTGTAATTAATTAAATGTATCTCAGAGACAATTCATTTGAAGGATTCACCTATCAGTTTATCGTGTAAAAAATATGAATTCTTCACAAAAAAGGTCCTTTGCAATTTTGGTGTCAGATCGGTAGTTTAGGAGAAAACATCGAAAAACCACAACTTTTGAGCAAAATTCGAATGTTCAAATTTTTACTGGCGAGATAGCTCATAAATTAGAAATGAGCTGTAAGAGCTCATAAAGAAGAAGGATCCCTCTACAACTTCCGCCCATGGTCAAATGAATATCATAAAATGTCGCTACCCTGATTAAAAATATTGATTGAAAAGTATTGGGAATCAGTCACCCTATGTGAACTGTATATCTATATATACATGAAAAAGAATTGAAATTATTCAAAAGTATTCTAATTTCATCATTTTCAATCCTTTTCAATCAATATTTTTAACCATGGTATGCTATAGATAACCCTGATTAAAAAAAAGAATTCAAACCGATTGACAATGTTAATTTTCCATAAGATAAAGAATTCAAAAGTATTTAAAGTATTCAGAAGTATTGGAAAGAATTCAAATTTCGTTATTTCCAATACTTTTTAATTCATTTTTTTAATCAGGGAATTTAAGCAAAAAAAAATAATTTTTACGGGTTAATTATATGGGAAAATTTTAAATTCATCCAGCGAGTACTTAGAATTCAAATTAAGAGCTATCCTTTTGATGAAAATTTTTTTTTCTCTGTTTAGAACAATATTTCGTCAATGGAGTAAGAAAAAAAAATAGTCGTCCCAAATGAAGCACCCTAATGATTATATTATTATTATATCGTTTTTACTTGTATACCTATTTTGGTTTTTACAAGTCCGCTCGGCCATGATGTCGCATCTAATTTTATATGATCATATATAATTATATATGGTCGTATATAATTATATGTAAATAATATATAATTACATATAAATAATGTATAATTATTAGGGTGGTCCTTATGTTGGGTTTTTTGAAATTTTTTTTCACGATAGTTCAAAATCGGTTCAAAATCTATAAAAAAAAAATCATGCCAAGTTATAGCTCTTAATTTTAATATTAACCCGCGCCCCCCGACGGTCAAAGTATTAAAGGAATAACATGGGAAAAGTTATATTTTTACTTTGGAATTTTTTATGTCATAAACTAACCAACAAATCACATCAAAAAATATTTTTTCTAATGCAAAATTTAACGGTCTACAAAAAAGGTCTCTTATCATTTTTGATAATTCTAACGGTTTTGAAGTTATTCGAGGTCTAAATTGAAACTATAATCTTTTTCATAGTTTTTTCTGGTCATTTAATAATTCAACAATCATAGACGGGTTATTATTCATATTAGATTACTTTTTTTACTTATGCATATAATTTTGAACTATAATTTACGTGAAAAGTATTAATCAATTAAAGAAGTGTATTATTAATATTTTAATGAATCGAAAATGTACAAACATTACCATTTTTATTTTTAATTACAGATACTTTCATGAAGTTTTTACATTAGTTTTTTTAAGTGCGTCAGGAAACATTTGACGATGATCTTTAACCAATTGTAACACGTATTGCATTTGTTTTTCATCCTTAGTATAACGATTACAAAAATCTTGCACTAGTTTAACTCCTCTTTCAGCACAGTCATTCACAACCGATAGTTTTTTAGCGAATCATAATGCAGTTTTATAGTGTTCATTATGAGCCCATTCAGAAGGATGAATCTTTAAAAATTCTGTTTGTAACTCGAATCTATTGAAAAAATTGATCGATTCTGCAGTTACGAAAAAGACAACCCTGGTGGAAATGAATTTCTTTTAAAAGTAAAAATAAGTCAATTAAAAGTCTGAATAAGACTTCTAAAAGTGTTATTTTTTCTGACTATGTCGAATAAAGTCTGAAAAAATGGAAAAAAACTTTTAAAAGAGATTTGAAGAAAATATTTGTTTAAGAATTGAGACTCTGCTAAAAGAGTTCGTTTGATTTTTTAAATAATATTTCAGAGAATCGGTACAATACAGAATATAACTTTTTCAGACTTTTTCAAAGATAATAAATAATTCCCCGGAACTATATTAAGTCTCTTGAAAAGTATTCTAAAGTGTTTTCCAGAAATTTTAAGAGAAATCTCTGAAATTTATGTAATTTTCTGAAAAATATTTCTATAATCTTTAGAAAGATTTTAAAATGATGATCACGAATTTTTTAATAATGCTCATTATAATTATTAAAGGATTGTTTTACTGACTGTGCCAATAGGGAGAAAAATGAAAGGTGTTTTTTTTTATAAATTTTTTTATTATAAATTATTCTGTTTAAATCTTTTTGGAAATTATAAAAATTTCCTTTAAAAAAATATTTACTTTTTTCATAATTTCTTTTTATATTATATCTTATAATGTATCTTTTTTATAATAAGTTAACATCGTTGTTTTCAACAATTTCTTTATAATTAACTCTTTTTTATCTTAAAAATATTTTATTTGTACTTATGATTTTATCAATTAATACTATTTTATCACCACAAACAAATTTTATAATTTAAAACATATAATACGAAAAGTACAGTTCAGAAAGTACAGCCCAGTTTAACCAGAGTCATTTTATAATGCCTTATGTTCCAGCAGTACTTACATAAACTAGAACTAGAGTCATAGTATTTTGGAGTGATGTCTCTTTTAATGCACATACCTGTTTTGTATAAAATTAATGAGTCTCCAAATTACATTTAAAAAATTCCCTACCAAACATAAAAATTTGTGAACAAAATATTAGCTAACAAGATTTTAATAATTTATAAAAAACAAATGGAAAGAATTGAATTTTTAAAATAGCATTTTTGTTGTAGTCATTATCAGTTATGTATTTTTTTTTTTTCGTGCACTTACAATTGCTGCACCGAGATATTCATTAAAATTTTTTATTTCAACATCCACCATTTCCTGAGTCAAATTTCTATTTTTTAGAAATTTTTTGTAATTATGAAACAAAACAACCCGTTTTTCTGGTGTTAATTGTAACTTATCCGTATTGTTTTTTTGCACACGAACTGCTCGTAATGCCAATCGTTCTGGTGTCCAGATTGCATGCGACATAATTTGAATGAATTTTGAGGGTTTATAAGTTCTAAATGCTTCACAGTGTGCTAAACTAGATACATTAATATTGCCTCCTATGTGAACGGGATTTGCTATATGAATGAGGTCATCGGTTTCTTCCCGGACACGAATTGGTGGTGTTTGTTGTTGTTGCTGTTGCTGCTGTTGTTGTTGTTGTTGTTGTTGTTGTTGTTGTTGTTGATCTATTAAACTCTGCCTCTCATATTGTTGAAGCTTCCCAATTAATTGTTTAATTTGATTTGCTTGTTGTCGATTATGTCTCAATATCTTCTCCAATGTTACGGTTCCAGTGTCGCTACTTAAATTCTGAAAATATACTCTATTACAATGCAATCTTCAAAGCATTTTTGCAATAATAAAGCAGTGGATAACGTTGATAGAAATTACTCATTAAAATTTAAAAGAAACTATTCAGCTTACCTCTTCAGATCGAATAGCCGAACGAACTAAGAGTGGATCATCATTTCTATTAGTTGACAATGGATCCTGCAGAAAAATTATTTATTAATAATAATCCAACTTATTCATAATATACATTGTACCAAATGTATATTGTAGATGAAAAAGATAAACATTTTCAAACAGAATTTTTTTACACATATTTTAGCTGTAAGAATTCCAAATCTCACGAATTATTAGCTCTACAATTGGGAGTTGTCTTGAATAACTATTAATGTTTTACTTATTAATTATGTAATATCAGCCATAATTTACTATAATGTTTTTAAATGAGCAGCATTTTTGTCGGGTCAGATTTATATTTTGTATGATCTTAATTCATGTTAGTTGATTTATATAATTTTATTAATGTCGTAAATTTCTTTAAATTACTTTTAACAATCTTTATCTAATTTTTTATTTATTTAAATACTTTCTTAACTAATTAATATATAAAAATATATTCGAAGCATTTCATCGTAAATTTGCCTTCTTACTGAGTCCGTCTCATCAGTCTCACTGATAGACTTTGTATCATTTACTTATTATTTACATTTAGTTATTATTTACATGTAAGGTCAATTCTATATTCAGGTATAAGTAGATGAAAAATTAATATTTGAAGAGTTTTCAATTGTTTTAAACCCTGCTTGTCCTGTTTGTTCTTTGCGGCTCATTTATGAAAAAAATTTCGTGAAAGAGAAAAATCGTGATTTCGATGGCTTCTTTGACTGTAAAAGTTGGAAAAGCTAATTGCCTTCATATTTTTCGACAAAATTTTTATTGTATTATTTCTTGATAGATTTTTTTTAAATAAAAAAAAAAACGAATAATAAAAAAAACATAGATTAACATATATTTTGAAAAATTTCAAAATATTGTTAAAAAGTTTTAAAATTTGTTTAAATTGTGATAATTAACTTAATTTTTTGATTATTACCTTTTTACATATTTTTACAAAAAAATAATATTAATAAAATTAAATCGAAATTTTGTCGAAAGTACGGAAAATTTTTATGGTTGACTTCACTTGTAAATAATTACCATAATTACTCTTTAGATGAATAAATTTAGATGTTAATTAGAAATTTCTTTGCATAAAAAAAATTTTTATCTTTTCATTCGACTTCTTTAAAGTAAATTAAAAAAAAAAGGTACCCTCAGAAAAATCTACAGACAATCAATATATATTTGTCTCATTTTTTGCCTCATCTGAAATTTGTCTTTTAGAATACCAGTACTTGAAACTCATCAAGGTTTACATCTCTTCTACTGCATTCAGAATTTAAAAGTAAATATGTAAAATTTTATAATTCTAAAAAGAAAAAAAAGTTAAAAAACTATTTCTCCTATTATTATACATTGTTTTTCAAGTTAGTTATTCACGACAATAATAATTTTATAACATATATGAGAATATTCGATGTCAAATCAGGCTATTTTCAAACATTAAATTATTATTTATTTCAAAATTTATTCTTTTTCTGTATCTTTCACATGAAACTTATACGTTTTCATAACATTTTATTTTTCAAGCTGTTCTTAAAATATCGATTTGATTTGCTGCTCGATGTAATTTATCGAAATTTATTCTTTTTCTGTATATTTAACATGAAACTTATACGTTTTCATAAAATTTTATTTTTTGAACTGTTTTAAAATATTCGATTTGATTTTTAAAATTCTTTTCTATTACATAGAAAAATTCCAAAGTTATTTCTTTTACATCATTGCTTTTAAAGATTTCTGAAAAATGATTATAGGGTAAAAGACCCAATGTATTACTGCTTTAAAATCCATCAGTGACACTTTTTATTATTGACAATAAATGTTCTGCTTGAAATGAAAATTATACATTTTCGTGATCTTACAATCGTTAACTAATGATTATTGAAAAAAATCATTAATAAACAATTTTTATGAAATATAAACTATCTTCAAATTATTTTTGTAACATTTATTTATTCTATGATATAATTTATAAAAATGAAAATAATTATATGGTAATCCGATAAAAATTGCATAAGTATCATCAAATTCCAATGACTTAAAAAAAAATTACTTGATATGATTATTTGTCAAAACAAAAATTTTTTTTTATTTTCCAATGAAAAATTTGAATTTTATTGACAATCATATCACAAAACTTAAATGGCTCATAGTAATATACTTGATCAATTATGGCCCCTGACTTTGAAAAAATTATTGCAAAATTCGATTTTAGTAAGTCAAAATAAATTAAACAGGTATGTCACGCTTACACCAAGATTGCTTGATTTGAAATATAAAATTTCATGTAAATGCGCATAAATTTAACATAGACAGCCAACTTTATAAACGACATATTCGCTTATAATAAAACAAGCTCATATATAGGCTTTTAATGTTAATGATAATGTAATATTAATACCTCATGTACTTCCGCTTGAACATAAATTTTCTTTCTCTTATTATCATTTACAGTTCCATCAACATCAGCATGATTAATATCGAATTCTTGTACCTCTGAATCGTCTTCATTTTGTCCATCTTCATTACTTTCAATTTCAGTTTCTTCGACTTCTTCGTTTCCTGAATTACTTGATTCTGAGTGTTCTTCATCTGTTTCCCGTAAATTACTTGTTGCTTGATCACTATTATCTGGACGTGATAATTTGTAGGCTCTTAGAATATCAGTTGTTCGCTTTTTCATTGTAGTAGTTTTTGAATTTTCCTGCAACTGTAAAAAGAATATATACGAATATGAAATTTTATTTGTAAATGAAATTATAATATTCAATTTTTAATTCATTACTTTTCGTTTCTTCTTAACCAAAGCTATTTCTGAATTTTCTTCATCTGACTCGTCGCTTAAAGAAGATTTGTTAAATTTAGGCCGTCGTGCTCGCTTTGAAGAATTATTGACTTCCTCTTCAGTATCTAATATTGAAAATAGAAATTTATTAATCAATTTACATATATCATTATTTCAAGATTTCAATATTTTATGTTATTTTTATTTGAATTTTAAACTATTATGTAAATTGTGTGTTCATGAACGTCTACTTTCAATGAATAAAATGAAATAATTCCGTTTAATTTTATAAATTTATAAAATTACATTGAAATGTATGCATTACATAATCTTTAGCATTTATTTGTCTTTGAATTGCAATCTTAGGATAATAATTCTAAGTTCTGAAGGTTCGCAAATAATCAGTTATCTAATATTACCATTTTAACTTTATTGTTGATAGTAATTAATTTTAAATTTTTCATTTCAAAAAAATTTTTCTGAACTATTAATTTTTTTAAATCACTCATTTAATAATAATCAATTTCGGAAGTACGTTAAAAAAATTTTTCTCGCTGTATCTATAAAATTGCAATTATTATAGCATACGGTAATAATATTGATATTCAGCAGATTTCTACTTTTTTTCTCTAATGAGTTATTAAGTAAAATATTCAAATAAAGTCTAGATTAAAGACATTATAAAAGCAAGTATTCAATGTAATTTCTGTAGACGATAGTAGATATCTAAAAATTAAATGCATTTTGATGGTCTTTAAATCATTTGTTAAAATACTATGAAATAAATCCGCACAAGTATCAAACTTCTTTACATATAAATGCACTGAAGTTAGCTGACACTTGGCAATTTTCGTATTTTTGTACCAGGCAAATATTATTAAAATTGCACTTAAAAATTTTTAAATTAACAAGATGTGTATTATTTTAAAAAGTTTCTTTTCCAATTTAATTCATTACAAAAATTCAAAAAATTATCAAATGTCACCTAATGTGTGTTTCATAAATTTTTACAGAATAATGAATAATTTTTAAAATAATTTTTTATCATATAAAACTAAAAATAGTTCATTTTCTTCTGATTTTAGCAGCTTCAATAAATAAAATTCCTTTTGAAATACTGTAGATGTTAGTAAATAATAAAAAACATAACCTGTACGGTACTTATAAATTTAAAAATATTATCACCTTCCAATTATTATAGAACATCGAGGTTTTTTTTTTTTTTTAATTGTAACCGTACAATGTAATATTAAAATTTTTAATCATTTATGTGTCAAACCCAATGAAAGAAAAAGAAGCGTTTCACTTTTCTGTTCTTCGGAATCATATGAATTTAAATTCTATTATTATTAAATGTCTTCCTTTCATCGGGACAAATTATTATTTCCAATAGTACAAAATATATTTTTTTTTAACAAAATAGTTTAACGTTTTAAAATTAAAGCTATGAAAAAACAAGAAAACAATTAAATAGTTTTATTGAATTAATTATTTTGTAATATATAAGACATTAACTAATTATTTATTACTTACCGCCAGTTTTTAATATCAAGCACTTCAACACTTTTCCTCTTTCTTCATATAAATATACCTTGCTCTTCGATAGTGAATTATATTTATCGAAATATTTTATTTTATTTGTCTCAACGACACATCTCTTGTTCAATGATGGAATTTCAATTAACGCAAATTCCATGACGAATTATAATTGTTCTTATTCAGTCAAAGAAATGAATACTGTGGTCACCGTAACACTAAAGACTGCTAATTAAAAGTGTTCTTTTCTGTTGACGAGTATTTACACAAACTATAAATCTCACAGTTTCCCTATCCCCACATCGATCACGTGTATATCATTTTCATTTGTCTGGTAGTGTTTTAATATTATATGCTTCTCAAACATCTTTGAATTATTCAATTTTAAATAAACTTTTCATATTTGGGATATTAAATGCATATAATATAATAGTACATGAGTATAAAGTGGACTTCTGCGTAAAGGACAACGGTCTTTGTAAATATATATTTATATACAAAATTTGTATGCTGAACCTCAAATGTGTATGCTTATATATTCAGTAATATTCATAAAAACAAAATATAACTATATAAACGTTAAAAGTGTACGTGTGATTTACATACCTAAATTTCAGTACGTAATAATTTTACTGGTGAGTATATTTATTTTTTTATTAATACTACTAAAAATATTACGTTATCAATGCGTTAGAAGTAATTATTTATCTTCACAATTATTGCTCTTCAATAATAATAAATAAACTCTTCAAAAAGAAAATGTAATAAAGGCGGTATCTCACTTCAAATGATAAATTATAGTACTTTTTATAGTTAAAAGTGAAAAAATTAAAATTTTTTTTAAATTTCTGACAGTAATTTCTTGATAAAAAATAATTTCTTGGCATAATTATAAGTAAACATACAAACTTTCAACGGATTTTCTCGTCAATAATTTAATTAAGAATATGTATATATTTCTACGAATTTCTTTTCGTGATTTTTTTGTTTCATTTTATGTATACCTTTCTTTATCAAAAATATTAACTACACATTGTAAATATGAATAGGATTTTAAGTATTTATTTTCATGTATAAATGGATAAAATTCGTATTTAGGAATATAAAATATGAAAATGAAGATAGCTGACATTTAAATTTTTTTGAATGTTTTTATATTGAAAAAAATTTATCATAAAAAAATTAAAAAAAAATTTCATGTCTAAAAACTTGAGGAACTATAAATGACATTTTTTGAAAATAAGTTATCAGTTTTGATTTAATTACTAAAGATAATTGAAAATTTTTAGACAACTGCTAGCTTCTGTATCATTAAAATATTCATTTTTATAAACTATATTCTTTAATATGGAAATAAGAAAAAACATTCATCGATTATTTGGTAAGTCTACAGTTGCAGAAATTATATAATATATTTCTAAAAAATACGAAATATTAAATTTTACTCAGCATGTGTATATTATATTTTCATGTGTATGGTTTATTTTGTATACAGAGGGTACTGCTTCTTCTTAAATAATACCCAATACATACACGCCGGGTTGAGAATTTTTTATTTTTCATTTGTTCAAGAGCATTTCAAGGACAGATCTGAGCATAAACAATATATATATGTATATATATATATATATATATATATATATATATATATATATATATATATATATATATATATATATATATATATTTCTTATTATCGGCTTATTTAGAAAAAATATAATAACGTGTATGAAGTCTCTTCGAAAGACAAGAGAGCAGACTCAAATACTACGATCAACATATACTTCCCGTTGACACTATACGTAACTATATACAGTGTGAGAGCGTCACTCAATACAACAAATACGTGCTTATGCACTGATAGAAGGATTTCTTAGTATTTAAGAAGGCTTCTTTGTATTTAAGAAATGATGTAAATACCAGATTTTTTACTATATATTTTTAAGTTTTATTAATTACATATGTTAATTTTTCAAATGTCTGCTCTATGTATATCATTAAATTTAATAAGTAAGATATTTTTTTGAAAACCATGACCATTATTTATAGCTTTGATTTTTTTGAAAAATTAAAATTTTTTTTTTCTGTACAGATCTAACTATTACTGCATAAAATGCCGCGAGGCTCGTATAAGAGGTATTTACATCGCTACGGCGATGGTGTGATTCCTCGTTCGACTCATTACAAACATTTACAACAGCTTCGCAAGACTGTAAGTAAAATTTATCTATAAAAAATTATAATATATAATAAAGACGAAAGAAATTTCCAAAGACTAGGAAAATATAATTTTGATGTATTTAAAAATTTATGAGAAATAATATAATATAGAGTGAGAGAATTCGCCTGATTCCGTGCCGCCCATACCCATGATAATATACTATATTTGTACTATACCCGTGTCGGTGATCGAGGGCAGGGGTATGATGTATGCATAGTATTATCATAAGCGCGGAATTAGACGAATTCCCACACTGTATAATATATTAAAATTTTAAATTTCTTTGATTTTTTATTAGTAATATTATAGTACTTATCATTATTAATATTAGCAAAAACTATTAATTTTAATTAACGATGGTGAAGATCATAACTCAAACTTTAATACATTTAAATCGAAAAAATATTGTTCGAATTTTTTACCAAAAAGTTTGGTATAGAATATAATAATCTGTACATGTTTTTGTATACCAGAAAATAGGAAGAATGTTGGAAAATCAACCTGTATTTTGATATAAACTCACTGATTAAAACTAGATTACGATTAATAATTATTAATAATTTATATTTTTTAATAATAGTAAAAGCAATGCAAAGTTTCATTCATATATTTTTCATTAAATTTTTTTTAGTTGGAAAATGAAAGAAGTGGAATTTCTGTTGAGCCTGCAGATAATATTTTACAGACCACTACAATAAATGTAGATGAATCATCTTCAGTATGTGTTGATCAGAATACAACATCAACATCATCAAGCTCATATAATCCTAATACGAATTGGAGTAAAGATCTACATGAGAAAGTAAATGATAATTTGTGGCTGTATGATGATTATAACGAACAAACTCGAGAAGATGAAATTTGGTTTGATGTAAGTTTTCTAAAATTTGGTTTATGGACTTAAATGATTAATATGGACTTCTTTGAATTTTACGAAAATTGATAATTTATACCATTTCTATATTTTTTAGGTGGAGGAGTTACCATCAGTTGAAAATTCTCACGGGCTTTTAAATAATGAACCTGCTGAGGTATGTATGTTGCGTAATAATAAATATTATGTGTATATATATGTATATATATATACATCAATGTATACATATATAATATATATATTAATAGGGAAGATGGGAAGTTCAGAGGAGGGCTTTTACGTTAATGGCATCTTTAATAAATTTCATCTTATGGGTTTCGATTAATGTTCAAAAGAAATAAAGGAGAATTTTTATATGTAATTTAAACAAAAATTTAAATTTCTTGCAAGGAAAATGCCTGTACTATGGAACGAAAATTCTTATAAAAATAGATAAGTTTGATTCCATAAAAATTTTACTGGCAATTAATACGAATAAACACTAAAGTCATATTAATAATTGGATGCCAAAAAAATTTTTACTCTAATTGATTGCATCATTAAATAAAAATATATTTAAACAGTTATAAATGTAAATGTAGGTAGTTTTTAATATCAATTTTCAAAATTAAAATTTGCTGCCAATATTCTACATTTCGAAAAATTAACACTAATAATATTTTTTTTGTAACCTAGTAAAATGTTAAAAAGTTGATCTAGAACTTTCCATTTTTTATACATATACACTCGAAAATCTTCCATTACGTTGATTTTTAAGCTTTCTGAGCAGATAAACCTGTGAATAATTTAACTTCAACTATTATTTTAGACTTGAGAACTATAATATCTTTTGAACAATAACAAAAAATGTTTGGAAAACGCTGGAGAAATATTCAAAATAAAGCAGTACAATGTTAACAACCCTGATTAAAATAAAGTATTGAGACAAAGGAAAAAGTATTGAAAAGAATGAGATTGATGACAAACAACTAATCCTTTTTAATACTTTTTCCTTTGTTTCAATACTTTTTTTATCAGGAAAAGGTAATTACGGATTGTTTAAAAAATATTAAAAAAGTATAATTATGTTATATTTTTCTAAATACTAAATTGTTTAATTTTTTTGCTCAGTTAGCAAAAAACAGCGTTGAAATTTATTTTTAAACATTTAAGAAGTTTTTTGGGAACAAAAATTAGCATAAGACGAGCTTTAAAGTACACCATTTTACCTGCTTTACTTAATTTTGCCCTTTTCTTCTTTTCTATTCAAAAAATTTATAAGAAAATTTCTTTATAGATCAATATATTTCAATTATTTAACAAGATATGTATTGAATATTTAAAATATAAACTATCAACTTCAGATGGAACTTTATATAAATTAAGCTAAATAAGTTTTTTAAAAGAAAGTAACTTTGACTTTACGAATTTTTTAAATAATTGCGTTCATAACAGAATTATAAGAGTTATATATTCAATAGCAATAATTTGATATGACAATAAATATAAAGATATGTTATCCCTAACTTAAAAAAATTTTTTAGTGTTTGATGTATTCATATTTGAATTTTTTATTTTATATTCCTAAATACTTTTAGTATTTTTAACATCTTTTCTTACAGAAATATTATATTAATTACTTTGTTTAAATCAGAGATACTGTTTTGTTTCATAGATATAAATATTTTTCGACTTATAAAAATTATAATTGAGTAATTGCGATTATTTATTCGTTTTTAACAAATATAAACCTTTATTAGAATTAATTTTCTGCAAGTGCATATATTGTTGTGAGAGCGATAAGAAAAGTTCCTTTTTAATTAAAACCTAAATTATGCATACAGTAATTAATGTAGTTTTCAAGGATGAATATAATCTGATTTAAAGAATTTCAATCTATCTATAAGCAGAACTAACTAAATATTGTTTACAAAAATAATAATAATTTTAAAAACTCGTTAAATTTAATTAATTCATTTTTTCTAGATGCCATGCGATCATAGCTCAAATACTAGTAATGATGAGGATTCATACAATCAACCTCTTTGCAATTGCACATCAATAACAAGAGGAGAAGCACTGTAAATGACACTTCTATTGGGAGTAGAAGAATCTTTAACATGGAAATCGATTACTGCGATTTTATCATTAATAAATACTCTATTTGGGAGAAAAGTCGTCTTGGATTCAAAATTTACATTATTTAAAGCTTTACATTTGAATGAGAAGATGATATCCTTTCATATGTATTGTAACAACTGCATGTATTATCTTGGTGTACAAAATAATGCAGACACAAAAGGATTAATATGTGAAAATTGTGGAAACCCCGACGAACCTTCGGATATAGCATATTTTATAACTCTGAATATGATGACGCAATTGAAAATAACGCTACAAGACCCTGAAGTACAACAAGCATTATTTGAGCATTTTGAAAAAACTGAAAATATCGAAGATAACGGTGCTATTAAAAATATTACCGACGGCCAAATATATAAAAATTATGTAAGCCAAATAATCCATTATGTAAAAGTAATAACTTGACATATACATTTAATACTGATCATAATACTTAATAATGATGGCTGTCAAAAATCTAAGTCCAGTAAAATTTCAACTTGGCCAATATTTGCAGTTATCAATGAGTTACCTATCAAACTTCAGAAAAAACACATGATTATGTCTGGAATATGGGTTAATAATAAGGATCCAGACATGTTGTTATTTTTAAAACCATTTGTAGACGAAGCAAATGAGTTGTCAGATAAAGGTATCAAATGGACGTTGAGAAATAAAGTGATAAAAAGTAAATTTATTCCAATATGCTCGGTTGTTGATTCAGTAGCTCGATGCAAACTATTAAATATGAAACAATTTAATGGTTTTTACGGTTGCACTTTCTGTGAGCATCCGACTAATTCAGTGGATGGATCTAGAAGATTTTGTATATCAACAGTTATTCCGAAAGATCGTACTGATGCATCAATAAAAAAATATGGAACTTGCAGCTGAGAGTGAATATGGGACCAACGTTATGGGTATTTGGGGCCATCAGCGTTAATGAATTTAAAGTATTTTGATATAGCTGATGGAATGTCTCCAGACTACATGCATGCATTTCTTATTGGCGCAGTAAAACAACACACAAATATTTTATTAACTTCGTTTGGTAAAGATTATTATGTCGGTAACCCTAATCAGTTAAATGCTATAGATGAACGATTATTGAATTTTAAACATTCCACATGCATAACGCGGTCATCAAGAACTATAAAAGACAGAGAAATGTGGAAAGCAAATGAATGGCGGTCATGGCTGCTTTTCTATTGTTTAATTTGTATGAAAGATATTCTTCCTAGCAAATATTTCAATCATCTTGCTTTACTAGTTGAAGCGCTAAGTATAATGTTATCTGGAAAAATAAAGGTAGAAGAATTGCGTACGGCTGGTGATTTATTAACAAGATATGTAGTACTGTACCAAGACTATTTTGGTAAAGCAGCGATGACTTACAACATTCATTTGCTTTTACATATGGAAAAAAATGTATTAAATCTCGGACCACTATGGTATCATAGTACATTTATTTTTGAAAATGAAAATCACTTCATTTTGAAAATGCAAAACAGTCCAACTCATTTAGCTCTTCAAATAGCTCGGAGATTTATATTTGAGAAATCTGTACCAGCATTAAACAGAAAATTAATTAAAAGTAATGATTTTAATATTTTTTGCGAAAGAAATTTAACGGGAAGGTTAAAAAAAATATTCCAAATCGATGGCTGTACCCTGATTGGTAAAGGACAAGATTATCAATTAACAATGACTGAACAGAAACTTTTCAAAGCAGCCAAGCAATGTCGATCATTTAATAAATTTATCTGTAACGGTAACCGGTATACATCGAGTAATTACCGATTATGTCAAAGGATTAATGACTCTTTAATAGAACTCAAGAATGGAGAAACAGGTATAATAAAAAATATTGTATACTTCGATACAGAAGTAAACAAAGAAATTTATATTTGTTATGAAAAAATTATTAACGAAAACAAATATTTTCATAAAACTAGTCAGGTAACAGTACATAACATTGTAAAATGTCAATTGACTAATAATATGCGCTTGTGTAAACCAGAAAACATTAAACAACCATGTATATTAACTAAAATACTAAACCAATATTACATAATTAAAATACCAGAAGGATGTTCTCAAAATGAATGAAGAACTTAATAGTTTTATTACTTCATTAAGAAACTGTTTTTGTACGATGCTACTATTGTTAGTGTGATAAAAAAAGTGTAAAAATAGATATTCAATTAAAATGATTAAGGACTTGCATAACGTAATAATTATCATGTTATAAATATGTAAAAATTATTGTAAAAAGAACTCTGATTGTGTACTTGGAAATGCATGCTTTATTATTTTGGTCGTTTTAGAAATTTCTTTATCTGAAATTGTAATTTCGTAAACAATTTAAAATTTAAAATTTAAAATTAGCTTTGAAAATATTGAAAATGATAATGTAAAATAAAAAAATTTATAAAAAAACACCTTTCATTTTTCTCCCTATTGGCACAGACAGTAAAACAATCCTTTAATAATTATAATGAGCATTATTAAAAAATTCGTGATCATCATTTTAAAATCTTTCTAAAGATTATAGAAATATTTTTCAGAAAATTACATAAATTTCAGAGATTTTTCTTAAAATTTCTGGAAAACACTTTAGAATACTTTTCAAGAGACTTAATATAGTTCCGGGAATTATTTATTATCTTTGAAAAAGTCTGAAAAAGTTATATTCTGTATTGTACCGATTCTCTGAAATATTATTTAAAAAATCAAACGAACTCTTTTAGCAGAGTCTCAATTCTTAAACAAATATTTTCTTCAAATCTCTTTTAAAAGTTTTTTTTCATTTTTTCAGACTTTATTCGACATAGTCAGAAAAAATAACACTTTTAGAAGTCTTATTCAGACTTTTAATTGACTTATTTTTACTTTTAAAAGAAATTCATTTCCACCAGGGCTAAAATGATTAGTTTGTATTCTAATTTACCAATACTTATTTCTCGAGTTTCTATAAGATGCGATTTACAATCAAGTGATTTAATATCATTATTCCAAAAACATGACATGGATTTCTGATTACGCTCAGCTAATGTAAATCCAATGTCTATAAAATTTTTCAATTTCTCAGCATAACTTTTGAGAAAACCGTTCTTACTTTCGTATCGCATAGTCCACTGATTTTTAGGAGGACCCATTTTTCTAATAATCATTGGATAGTGAGTCACAATATGATCTTTAGGTGTTAGATTTACTGCGTAATTATTAATTAAAATATTGTGATGCATTGTCGTACTTGTTTCTAAATCTTGCAACATTTCTAAGGTAATTTTAGGCGCTAAGGCAATTTTCAGCATTTTTATTAGTAACAATATCATGTAC
The DNA here is from genome assembly GCF_013202065.1 of Cotesia typhae. Lineage (NCBI taxonomy): Eukaryota > Metazoa > Arthropoda > Insecta > Hymenoptera > Braconidae > Cotesia > Cotesia typhae. The sequence goes on along the minus strand of NW_027423757.1, from coordinate 195,449 downwards.
CATTTAACATAATCATTTTGTTTTATTTTCAAAATCGTATCTTTTATAATTAATGGTAGAAAAGTAATCAAGCAAAGAGTTTGTGCGGCATGTTGTCCAATACTATTTGACGTTTTGCTAATTTTAATACCACTCGGAATATTCGGTCTATTATTCAAACCATAGTCAAAAGCTTGTATTCGCTCATTCAATTCTTCTAGAGAAATTAAACGTGTTTCAATTAGAAAAGTAAAAAATAATTGCAAATCTCGTTGGCAAATTCCCTCCAAGAAATCGTGCATCACATCAATACTATATAGTTTTCACAAATTCTAAAATGGTTAAGTTCACAAAGAGGAGTAAATTTTTTTATCCCAAAAAAATTCAAAGTTTCACTGTTGGCACAGTTCAGTCTTTTAGATAAATAAATAAAGCTCTCAGATGTACGTAAAATTTTATCATTAGCCTCACACGTCTTCTGAGCATCAGTTTTTAAAATTGTACAGATTCGGCAATAATAATTCGAAGAAAACGATTCATTCATACCAAGTAATGTAGCGCAACCTAAATTATCACAGGATAATGATACTAATGTACCTTTCACAATCGAATTCAAAGAATCTACATAAATTCCCTTTGATTCTAGAATTTTTATATCTTTAATAATTACATCTAATACAGGACTGATACCGAATTGTTTTATGTCGTAATTGTAACATAAAGCTAGTAAATGTATGTGATTTAAATTAGAATTTAAATGAGAAGGCAAATTTAAAAGAGTAAAATAAAATGCACCGATTTTGTGAATGCCAGTTTTGGTTCCTAATGGATTACAAACTTCAAACTCATCAAAGTATAATTGCAATTGAATAACATGCTTATTTTGTTTAAAAAATTCATTTTTTTGATAAACTTCTCCATCTATAAAATGTGTATATTCTGTACTATTGGGTTCTCGAGGATTAACAAAGTAATTACTAATAGATTCAGAGTTTAAAATAAATGTAAGGGTTTCTAATAATGGTACGTAAGTAAGTAAAGTACTGGTCACAGAAAGTTGTTTGTAAGATTGTTGAACTTTGTCATATTTTTTGTCTATACGAATACCATGTGCTTTTTTAACAGGTTGGACCATCAATTGCTGAAAGGCTTTATTCCGCATATACTTTGTCAATTTATTATTAAATGGTAATCGAAATTGATTTACGAGATTAAGTCTTTCATTAAAGTCATTGCATTTTATTAGGTTGTCAAGCAGGGGATAGATCAAATCGACATTTATTTTTAAGATTTTGTCAATTGTAGAATCTGGTAAACCAAACACGTATAAATTTTGTATGTATTTATCAATATTATTTTGCATTTCGTTATCGTTTAAACTATTACTGTTAGTTTGTTGATTAGCATCATTAGTCACTTGATAATTTAAGTCTTTTGGAGTATTGAAGCTATTAATATAACTATGAGATAATTTTTCTTGGGTACAATTTTCAGTAAATAGAACCGCTGTATTTTTTTTCATGCACATTTCGAGGTGTGTTTTAAAACTATCATAAGTCAAATAAGTATTGGAGCAACCAGCACAAGTTAAAACCAAATTTGGTTTTTCAACTAACAAATGGTTGATTTGTAAGTGTTTACACAAAAGATCAATGCTATTCATTTTCATGAAACATAAATTGCACTTTAAAGACATTTTAAAAGAACTTGAGTTTTAAGAAATTTTTAATATTATGAATGCAACTTAAAATCAACTAAGTTTATATTAATTAAAACAATCATAGAGTTCAGTACAACTAAATCAGTCTTTGAAAACTGCGTAATCTTAATATTATATTATGTTTTACTATAATGGACTAGTTAACGTCGTTATAAATTTTTTCCTCTAAACGTAGGTAACTCTTATATAAATAAAAATAAAATCTTCAATTCCAAGTTAAGCTTCAAGTTTCAATTTAGCTGCTTCCAATTTGCTGATAAAATCAATAATTTGATTGGTACATTGGCTGGATATACCATAAAAATTATGCTGCATAAAAATCCAAAAGTTTTTCAAGTCGACGTCAAACTTTACATTGAAAACATAGTGCGCCTTGAATAGTGCATCAATTGCTTCTACAATACTCTTTACTTTTAGAGAAATACAATGATTGTCAATACTGATATGATATTGACTAATGGCACTTTTATTCAGTCTTACAGCAAGCAATTTAGGCTGAGGAGAATTTGTACTATCTTTTAATTGTAGTGGAGTTCCAAACTAAAAAATAAAATATTAATTTTAACGTAATTTAATTTTTGTAAAATGTATATCATTTTTATCGGTCACAAATATTTACCGGTCTAAGCACAATCAGCTTGTCGACTATTAACTTAGTTTTCACTCGAATAGCATTTTTTTTCCCCTTTGCGGTTGGTGGTACGAGCTGAGTCAGAGATTAGCGAATTTGTCACTTGATCCCAATCTACAAAGTACGTTTCATTATTAATTGTAAATCAAAATAATTTATAATTGTTAATATTAAAACTCATCAATGGTATAAACACCTAATATTGATTTGTCTCGTATACTTTATTTTTCAACTTCATATACATCTAAAGCGGCGAGTATGTATTTAGGAAAAGTTTTTATAAAAATGTCAGAAGCTATCTCAGGAAAGAGGAGTTTAAATTCAACGTCAATCTATCAACATAAGTAAATTATTAATATTGTAATAATTTATAAACTACATACATAGAGTTAACATGTATATTTACTTACTAATTCAGGGACATCTAAAAACCTAGGATATACTGTGAAAAAGTTCTCATTCATGTGCAAGAACGCCTGATGTCATGTGTTAGCTGAATTTTCAAAATAATATCATCTTTCTGGTCAGGAACAGCACTTTTCATAAACTCTATGGCATCTTTAACGTCTACTGTCTCATTTACTGCCTGCGTTTCAGTAACTTCACGAAGGACAGCATCAGATGACTTATCTTTTATACTTTTAACACAATTGGAGCCTGGTTTTTTTCTAGAACTGTTTGATAATCCCGTTGCTATATAACCCGAAGAAGATGTAGAATCGTAAAAATGTTCCTGTTGACAGAATTATGATGGCATGAAAGAAAAAAAAACATTCCCGTTTAAAGGAAAGCTGTTATGACTAACATGGATGTACTTACATATCCTAACTTTCCGGGTAGGTTTCGAAGATTAGGAAACAACTCAATCACTGCAGCCGCACATTCTGCTTTATCGTTTGAGGACAGCGTTCTTTTGATCTTGTCCTTATAATCAAGAAGATACTTGACAATCAACCTTACGATTTTTTTACGATTAGCAGTTGATAAATACTGATTCTGATCATACTCTTTCATAAGATCATCACCATATGCAGTAGCTAAAATCAGTCTCCGGAGTTTCTAAAATCCCTGATAAAACGAAATGATTAGAAATGATTAAAAATTTTGAATCATTTTAAATCATTTTTAATCATAAGAATATGATTTGAAATGATTAGAAATTTTTAATCATTTCAAATGATCTTTATTTATAAATATATGATTGAAAATGATTTAAAACTATTAGAAATATTTAATCATTTTTAATTATAAAAATATGATTGAAAATGATGTGAAATAAATTAAAATTTTCATTCATTGTTAGTTCTAAAAAATAATTCGATTTAGTTAAAAATATATAATTATTTCAAATCACAAAAGTATTAATGAAAATTATCAGTAATTATTAAGCATATTCATAATACTTTCAAATACTTTAACAAATAATTTTTATTGATTTTTCACTTTCCGTTAAAAAAATTGAAAATTTTTTAAATTCAGGTAATTATTGGTTCCATTCTCTTTTTTTTTTTTTTTTTTTTCGAAAATCTAGTTTTCAACGGATGTTGACGTTTTGAGGTCCAAGGAAGCTTCTTCAAAAATTTTAGCTATAATATCCGTATGTCTGTATGAATGTGTGTGTGTGTGTGTGTGTGTGTGTGTGTGTGTGTGTGTGTGTGTGTGTGTGTGTGTGATGTGTGTAACCCGCTTATAACATTTGAACGGCCTGAGCGATCCAATAATAGTTGGCAGCATTCGAAAAGTCTTTGCTGAACTTAGATTTCTTGAGAATTTGAACCGATTCGGACCGATAGTTTTTGAAAAATCTCAAAAAAACGAAGAAAAAAATTTTTTGAAATGTGATTTTTTGTAATTATTTTTAAACGGCTCAATTGATCAAGTTCAAAAACTAATCAACTTTAAAGCTTACAAGACCACGTCGATTGGGACCAATCTGGTCAAAATCAATCGATTCGTTCGGAAGATATCGTGAACTCCAAGAAAATAAAAAAGTGTTTTTTTAACGTAACTCCGACATTTCTGATAGGATCGTCTTTGATGCAATGGAAAGATTTTTAGAACTCGAAAAACCGCGTCAATTGCCGCCAGGAACGTGAAAATCGGTTCATCCATTCAAAAGTTATCGCAATTTGAAAATTTATCAAATAGTATTTTATTAAATTGCACTGTGAAATCAATAATGTTAAACATACATTTGAAAAGATGTTAACTTTACATTTTTTTAAATGCAAATATTACAGCTGGCAAAATATAATATCTACATGAAAAAAGCAAACTTTGCTTCGAAAAGATGTTAATTTTACACCTAAAAAATGATACTTATTGAAAGTTCAGTATTTTCTCTGTACACTGAAAAATAATTAATCTGACTCAACAAAATAATTTTGAAAGAATTAATCATCTTGAGCCACGACGAAAAAATTCTTGAACCAAGAACATTTTCTCAGTTTAAGTAAATTTTTCTTAGTTTCAGAATTTTTCTTTTTAGCTCATGGCAATCAATTTCTTCAAATTTATTATCTTAAGTCAAGATTTGTTTCCTAGTTCAACTAATTTCTTTTATTAGTGTATAAATGTAAAAATGTCAATAGTTAAGAAATGGTATTGTATTTTATCGAATATTGATATTTTTGGAGATATAAGCTCACCCTGATTAAACAAAAGTATTCCAAACACAGGAAAAGTATTAAAAGAATTAGTTTTTTATCATCAATCTAATTCTTTTTAATACTTTTTCCTTCGTCTAAATACTTTTTTAATCAGGGCATCCTGATGTTACAGGCATCGATACCTTTCATTCGAGTATCCACATCAATCTTTTACATATTTTATATATTTGTAAAAATTTTAACAATTTAAAATGTTACAAATCTTTTATTGTTAATTTCTTTTACTTTGAAATATAAAAACTCAATTTTGAATTTCTTAGTAAAAAAAAAAAAATATTCGTGTAGATTTTTCAATTTTCTAAACGAGTATTTTTCAAAATCTATCGGTCTGAATTGGTTCAAGCTTACAGTAAATTTGAGTTTAGTAAAGCCCTTTCGAATAGTTACCAAAATTATATAGGATGGTTCCCATGACAGTATAAGAATCATTCCTATAATTATCGGAACCATTCCATTATCATTATGGGAACCATTCCTATAGGTATTGAATTGTCCCATAATTATGGTAACAGTTCTTATAATTATGGAAACAGTTCCCATATTTTTCTTTCCGTGTAGAACAATCTTTACTATCGATTGATTATTGTAAGAATAACATTTATTATTTTGTGGATATTAAGTAAGTAACTAGTATTATTTTAATCTACTTATTTAGTAAATTTGACAGCTTATTCTTGTTAAAGTTATAAATCGAATTTTTGTAATTTTTACACTTTTATTTTTTAAAATTTTAGAGTTTTTTCTTGTAAAATTAACATTTTATTAATAATGTAAATTTCGCAGCTATATTACTGTAATTTTAACATATCATTTTTTTCCGTGGGCTGTCGGATTTTTGAGTTTGAACAGCTAAAAAACGTAATAATATATATATATATATATGGGATGAGCGAAAAGTTGCAGTTGCAGGGATGGCCTCTAGGGTCGACCGTTTTCCATTTTTTTATAATCAGTAAAAATTTTTTCGTGATTATTACAGAAATATATATAATAATTTTTTTACTTGCGTGAGCGAAATTTTTTTTTCAATGACTGATAAACCTTGAAGGCAAAGATACATTGTAAAAATACAAGGCAGGAATAGAAAAATAATAATTTTTCGGCCATTAATTCTGTTTAGAGTAAAATTAACAGTGAAGAAAATTCTATGTAGATTATGAATAACGATTACAAGTCGAAATATTTTAAATTCAGTCTTCACTCAGATATATTTCTAGCCGAGGAAAGTAATTTCCTAAGATTTCAAATAAAAATAAATAAATTTTCATAGTATTGTACACAATTCTAAAGCAGTTAAAATAATTTTAATATTGACCATGGATGATTTTATCAATTTATTTAATTTAATCGGAATTTCTGCAATACAAACAATTTACCATCGAAATTCTTAATACGAATAATGAAATTTTCAATAATAACGATTAAAAAAATTCTAACAGTATTTAACAATTAAAAATAATTTAAAACGATTAAAAAGTTTTAATACTAACCGAATTATTTTCAATCATAAGTGGTCTCACAAATTCAGAAAATATTTTATGGTTAATAATGATTTATCATGATTTCAAATTATTAATAACAACAGAATCCTTTCAAATCATAATAAATAACGAAAATTCGAACGTTATTTGACGATTAAAAACGATTTGAAATGATTAAAAGTTTTTAATATTAATGAAATCATTTTCAATAATAACGAGTAAAAAAATTCTAACATAATTTAACAATTAAGAAGAATTTGAAATGATTAAAAAGTTTTAATACTAACCGAATCAATTTTAATCATAACTTGCGACAAAAATTTGAGTATTTTTTGATGATTTGAAATGATTTATAAAGATTAAAAATCTCTAATCATTTTTAATCATTTTATATCATGCTCTTATTCTATTATTAAGAATGATTATAATGATGATTATTGGTGAAATTTAGAAAATGATTTAGATTATATAAAATGATTGTAAATGATTTATTTTTTAATCATTTTTAATCATATCAAATCATTCTGTTTCATCAGGCTTTATTTGGATCAAAAAAATTTTTTATACTACTAAAACCCCGAATTTAAGTCATTTTTCACGGTTTTTTAAGGTTTTCTCGAAAATTTGAAGGTATACGGGTCAAACGGACCTCGGATTCGGATTGAGCGGGTCAAAATACATGAGAATATATGTGTCGCGTCCAATGCACAGACAACTTTTATTTTTTTGTGTGCCGGTGTATTATTAATCATACCAGGGGACAGGAATTCACAGAGTATTTTATGATTAGAAATGATTTGTTAAGATTAAAAATTTCAAATCATACTTGAATCATTTTTAATCATACCAGGGGACAGAAATTCACAGAGTATTTTATGATTAGAAATGATTTGGTATGATTAAAATTTTTAAATCATACTTGAATCATTTTTAATCATACCAAGGGATAGAAATTCACAGAGTATTTTATGATTAGAAATGATTTGTTAAGATTAAAAATTTTAAATCATACTTGAATCATTTTTAATCATACCATGGGACAGAAATTCACAGAGTATTTTATGATTAGAAATGATTTGGTATGATTAAAAATTTTGAATCATTTTTAATCATACCATGGGACAGAAATTCACAGAGTATTTTATGATTAGAAATGATTTGGTATGATTAAAAATTTTGAATCATACTTGAATCATTTTTAATCATACCAGGGGACAGAAATTCACAGAGTATTTTATGATTAGAAATGATTTAATATTATTAAAAATTTTTAATCATACCAAATCATTTTTTATCCTGTCAATAGATTTGTATTTAAAATGATTCATAATGATTAACTGTGAAATATCAGGTATGATTTAAATGATTTGGTACGATTAAAAATGATTAAAAAATTAATCATTTTGAATCATTTCAAATCATTTCGTTTTATCAGGGATAATAATAAAATATAAATGTAGGAGTTTTAAACAACAGTCAATAGATAATAATTTTAGACAAGTTTCATTAGAAGACATGAAATATTTTAAAAAACTAGACCAACATACTTCTTTATCAAAATTCTTTAATGCTTGAGGATCTTCAATATTTTTTTTCTTGGCAGGTGGACTATGCAATGAATCATTATCATCATCGCAAGAAATATTAGGGTCCGGGGTAGTAGTAACTTTTTCAGAAGTATAATTTTGCAGAATGTTCGGATTAGATAGATTATTATGATCAATATCACCTATTAAATGATAAATAACTAGTATTAATAAACAAAATAAAATAATTAGCTAACTAAGATATTGAATAAATATTCAATGTTTCATTAGACAATCGATAAGTTCTTATTCTTTCAAAAACTTACAAATAACAACGTCGTCGTTGAAGGTTTGAATTTTTAGTGTCACGCCTGGTGGATTTCCTAAGATGTAATCCACTAAAATATAATCAAGTCTGGCATCATTGATGTCAGTAAAAAAAAAAATGAATTTTTTAACAATGGGAAGACTTCTTGAGCTACAAAAATAAGAAATTTTTATTATAAATAAATTTGCTATGGATAAAAAATCAAATATTTTTAATAAAAAAAAAAACCTTTCATAAAAATTTGATCATGGACAATCGGTGTCGCCAATTTAACCAAAACTTTTTGATTATTTAGTTCTAAAATAACCAATCTGTCTCGTAATTGATTTGAATCAGTTGGCAAGCTGTCATTAATTGACATGGAATTATTCATCTACAAAAAAAAATTTTTTTTCTTAATCACCATAAATTATTTTAAAGTAATTATAAACATAAAAAAATTTTTATATCTTCAATAAAATAAGTCTTCGACAAAAATATTGCGGTTTTTGAGGTTAGTTATTTTTATTAAAAACATTGTAAACAAAAATTAAATATCACTTACGTTTATTACTTCTAATTGGTTTTTTCATTAACAGAAACACATTCAATGAAATATACACTTAAATATTTTTTTATAATAAATTTTAATTAGATATATCATAACGGAGAAATATGGCGTCGTCTATCCCGCCAAAACAAGTGGAGTCGCTAGGGAGAGCTTGGACGTCCTCACTCCACTTATTTCATGTCAGTTTTTAACACAAAGTTGTGTAAAATCAACACAAATTTATGTTGATTTTATAGTAACACATTTAAAATGTTACTTTCATGTAAAATAACACTTTTTTGTGTTGATAAAAAATAAAATCAAATGACACAATCGTATTGTGTTAAATTGACACAAAAAAGTGTTAAATATTTGACACTAAAATTTTTAACACTAGACTTTTTTGACGCAATGACGGAAAATTTTTTACTGTGTATGTATTATTTGTAATGAAAATTTAGCTTGCGGTCGTTTCGAAATTGACAGACATTCCAAAACCAAGAAACATTTGGAGAACTTGCGCGTGTACAACCCTGCTTCTCCAAATGTCGTGCTTCCTGAAACTTCTTCATCAGCTTGCTCTGAACTTGATTCCAGTTCATCTTTGTCTTCAGCTGAACTGGAGTTTAATGAACGAGTTAAAGCAGCTGAAATTAAATTTGCGACCTTGCTCGCTCAAAACAATATTCCTTTGGCGGCTGCACCACAAATTTTAATATTATTTTAGTCGATTGGTAAAGAACCGACTGTTCTCCAAAAGATGACAGCGGGCAAAACCAAAGCTACTGGAATTATTTCAAATGTAGTGAGTGTTCATGAATCGACCCGGATCGTTAAAAATGTCCAAAAAACGAAATTTTCTATTCATGTAGACGAGACGACTGACATTACGAACAACAAATGGATGACGTTGATGGTCCGCTATGTGGATCCAACTACATTATTAGTTAAAATTGAATTATTAGAATTAATTAATTTAGATGCGACGGACGGTTCGGCAAAAAGTATTTTTGGACAATTTTGCGATTCGTTGGCCAAACTAGGAATTTCGTTAGAGCAAATCATCGGTCTTGCCTGTGACAATGCTTCAGTTATGATTGGGAAACGTAACTCTTTTAAAATTCTGATGACTGAGAAAATTCCGAATCTTCTCACGTTATCATGCATTTGTCACTCTCTTGCCCTCGCCTCAAAAGAAGCATGTTCTAAGATTCCAATCGAAGTTCATGACTTTCTTACCAATGTTTCTTTTATTAAAAATAGCCCGAAACGCAGCGCCCTCTTTGCTGATTTTCAAGATTGCTATGAAGAAAATCCTACAAAGCTTGTTCGATTTGCTGCCACTCGATGGTTGTCTCGTCAAATTGCGATTACAAGGGTTTTAAACAATTGGCAAGCGATTGGTGCTTTTTTAATTGATCAATCTTCGGAGAAAGCTGGAAATGGAGATGATTTACTTGCAATCATGCATAAACCATCGACAAAAGCGTATTTACTCTTTTTGAAATCTGTGCTTGAATCTTTCAACAAGATCAACGCTAATTTTCAAGGGAGTAATACTCTAGTCCACGAGTTACAGCCATGTTCCAAAGAGCTGCTCGTTCAATTTCTCCGAAGGTTCATGAAATTCCCTTTGTTGAAACCTGAAATCTTTGACAATAACGTCCGTGACATAAACTTTGAAGAAATTTCGAATCAACGTAATTTGCTTGAAGTAGATGTCGGAGCCGATTGTCAAGAGTATTTACTGATTCAACAAAAGTCTGGAGTTCCTGAATTGATCATTAATCAGGTGCGCGACGATTGTTTAAAATTTCTTGTAACCGCTTCTCTTGAAATCCGCCGCAGATTGCCGATCGACGATCCATTTCTCTCGGATCTGACAGTTTTCGCGAAGGAAACTGCCCTCTTCGATCCTGACAGGAATTCATCTTTTTCGAAAGTTGAAAACACCTGTCTCGCTCTTGAAGTTCCCGGAGGGAGACTTACTCAGGAAGAGTGGAGTTCCTTGTACTGTGTCGATCCGAATTTGAAGGAGCAATGGAGCAAACTATCATTCGACGAAATGTGGATAAAAATTTGCTCCGTTACTCATTCAGATGGGACTTTACAGTTTCCAACTTTGCGCTTACTATTAAGTGTGATCAGAGCACTTCCCCATTCAAACGCTGCGGCTGAAAGGGCATTTTCTCTCATACCTGATATTAAGACAAAGAAAAGGAATAACCTCACTCATAAAACCCTGAATTCACTTTGTGTGATTAAATCTGTCTCCAATTCAGGGAACCTACGAGCGTCAGAGATGTCGCTCAACAAAGATTATATTGGGTTGATGTCTTCTTGCAATTTATATTCAACAGCGGAAAAGGCCGCACCAAAAAGGTTGAATTTGCATCCATACGATAGTAGTGATGATTGCTAGTAAAACAATCACACTACTAATAAGTTGTTCTCTTTTTTTTTGGCTGCTCAGCAGTTCTTCCACTCTGGATTTCGACGTTGTAAATATTTTTCATAGATAGTTTGTTTATTTATTTATAATAATTAATTATTTATCATTTAAAAATGTATATATTCATAAAGGAACTAGTGCTCCAAGCTGGGTTTCTTTTCGACTGAGAGGGTAGAAGTACCGCTTTTGGCCACCTTAGCATTGTTTTTGGCCAGTTAATATTTGAATTAATTTATAAAAAATTAGAGTATTATAAGCATATTTTTGTTGAGTTTTGAAAAATTTATATTGAAATAAATTGAATTTGTAATAATTTATTTATATAAATTCATGTCTATCGTTTATTTGAACAATAAATGGCCATAAATGGTACAGTGGCCACAAACGGTACTTCTACCCTAGAATAATAATAATTATTTTTTTTCAGTAATAGCACATGATATAAACAAAAGAAGCTTGAGCCTTCAGCTCTGCTTCTTTCTAGTCAATGAGGTTTTGTTTAAAATATTGTTATTAATAAGTTAAGTTAACAAAGAAGCTAGAGCCTTCAGCTCTGCTTCTTTCTAGTCAATCATGTTCTATGTGCAATATTGTTATAAATAATTTGAGCTTACAAAGAAGCTAGAGCCTTCAGCTTTGCTTCTTTCTAGTCAATTTTGAGCTTTGTCCATCACAATATAAATTTATTAATTAATTTAAAATAAAACAAAACAATTAGTCATGGTGTAGGCCTACTGGGGATCCCGCCATGTAAAATAATGGGAACGCATACCATAACACAGTACCTCCAGGGTGATGCGGAAAGCTGTGTTCAATATTATTATGATTATTATTATTATAATAAACACAATATTCTGTCTTACAATAATAATAATGATAATAATGCTTTTAACAAGAGAATCACTTCCAGTTACAAGCATTCGTCGCTCAACATAAAAATAATAACAATAAAAAATAAAAACAGTATTACTTACTTTCAAAAGTAGATTTTAAATGGCCTAATCCCCATTCCGTTAAAATATTCCACATAATTCTTCCGGAAACAATCAATATCAATCACTTTTTACTAATTAATATCTAAGTTCTCACTACACTGATACACTTATAGCTAAAAACGGTTAAAAAAGTTTACGTGTGTCTTGATTCAATGTTAGCAGAGTACTGGACAAAGGGCTACGTAGTGAATCTAACTCGAACGACACAGCGTCAGAAACAAAAGACGACTGTGGAAGGTAATATTAAGAATGTGATTGAAATACAATCAAATATTGTAACTGACAAACAAAAATTGCTGAACTGCGATGAAATATTACTAGATATATATAAAAATTGCTAATATGTTCTCACAAATTATAATGGTGTTTTTAAAAAATATTATCTAAGAAAATTAAATATTATTTAAGCTCTGACAAATTTTATTATGCTGGGAGAGTAATAATTGTTAAGTCAATAATATAGATTTTACTGTTTTGATGAAAGGAAAATGACAAAAAATTTCAGAATTTTTATTATGCTAGCTTTACGATTTTTAATCAAAATCATAAGAAAAAAAAATAAAGACTAGTTATTAAAATAAATTAAACTAAATTTTAAAATTTAATTGCAACGGAATAAAAAAAAATTTTTTTTTATAAAAAATATTTAAAATAAAAGGAATTTTTTTTTTAATTATTGTTAATTTGTGATACAAAAAATTGAAAAAATATTCAAATCATGTACTTAAAAACTATAATCGAAGACCGATAATTTTCTTTTCTAAATATTTCAATAAATAATGATCCTTTTTCAAAACTTGAGTTCCAATTTACAAAATTTTACTACTTATGTTGTAATTTTCTTTTAAAATAATATAAATTTCTTTTTTTTGGGTTATTAAAAATTAAAGACTCGAAAAATTACTCTGCTGTTATATAATTTTTTATATGCATCCATTAATTTTTTCTAATTTTATATAAAAATTACTAATATTCTGCATTTTTTTTTAAATTTGTATAAATTTTAATTTAGTGATATTATTTTTTCGTTTTTTTAAATCTCCGTTTTTCTCCGTGTAACTTTGTCTCTAATAAATCAATTTATTTGTATCAAATAAATATTTCTGGTGATATTTAGATAAGAAATTTATTTATAGTTAACGAACCTCAATTCATTTAAATGAACTGTTTTTTCAGTGTATAGACCAAAATTTAACATCTGATAACTCTTTTACCCTGATTCAGAAAAATGATTTGAAACGATTACCTCCATATTAATTGTATATCTATATAGTATTCAAATCCGATGCTTTTAAATCATTTCAAATTAGATGTCTTAATCAGGGTAATTAGTATTAAAGAAAATTTATTTTTTTAAATCAGCTTAAACAATTTATTTTATATCTAAATATGATGTATATATGATTTCAAATCTACTGAAACTATTTGACGTTCCCTCTTCAAATCAGGTGTTCAGTTCAAACAGCTTTATAGCTTTATACTTTATAGTCAGTCCAGTGTGGCCAGATCGTGCGATTTTTTTACCCCCACTTTGTACCGCTTTCAATGTAGTCAGATGAGAGTGTCCTACAAAGTAAGGGTAAGAAAAGAGCACGTTCTGGCCACACTGAGTCAGTCTGCGTTCATGCGTCGAAAGAGAAACATGTGGTGTTATCATAGGTTATTTTAAATAATATTTTCTAAATGAAAACAATCAAATTATGTTGTTATATAAACAAGAAGTTATCAGATTCTTCATAATTTTTATATTGACATTAAATATCATACTCTCAAGGTCATGGGGTAAGTTTTCTAATAACAAATCAGAAATTTGTAAATCAGTCATCCGTATCGTGACTACCATCAACGTTACACAACTTGTCACGTACGCCACTTAAAATAAATACTTATTTGTTAGTGCAATTCTCTATTCTCAGTTGATTAATAATCTTTAAAAATATCAAGTAGCTTTAATTACACTAATAATCAAAATTTTTCATGCGTGAAGTATTTATAATTTATTTATTATGTAATTGTTATTTACTAGATAAAAATCAATGTGAATGCGAGAATATTATCGTCAAAAAATTAGTGTACATTACATAAACTCAATTTCGTTACTTCTACATTCAATTTTAATAACTTTTCGGGAAAATGTACATTCATGTTTTATTAAATTATGACTTATTTTAAAGGTTATCGAATGAGATGAATTGGATTAAAACACTACTGAATTGTAGTTCGTATTTAATTTTTTTATAATTTTTAAGAAAAATCACGGACTTTAAAAGACATAAACTCACCGAAAATGTTAAAAAATTTCAATTGTTAACAGAAAAGTTGTTTTGATAATTTATTTCATTTTTATCATAATTTGTTTCAAATTCAGTCGTTAATCCTGTAATATTTTTAGGAAAATGTAAAATTTTCTACTCTTATTAAAAAAAAAAAAAAAAAAAAAGATTTAAAACGACTTAACCCATGCAAAATGCACATCTATATATTTGTCAATTTGAATCGTTTTTAGTCGCTTTGAGCTATTTCAAATCGTTTCAAATCTTTTTTTCTAATCAGGGTACTTCGTGCAAGAATTTATTGAAACTAAAATTTAGATTTAAAAGTGGGCCGTGGTATATGTGATTTCAAAAATTTTTGTTTTTTCATCACGACTTAAATACATTTTAAAATCAAATGAAATGAAGTTCCCAGAAAGTAACATATGACTAACTATTGTGAAAAGCTTGATAATTGTTCGTTTAATGTTAAAATCAAAAAATTAGAATGATCAAATTTCAGAAAATACATTTATCACGGCTCAGCTTTAAACTATAATTGAATGTAAATTAAGTGCCCGGGAAAAAATGATTAGACATGGACAGGCATGAGTCTTCAGGCCTGATCAGGCATGAAAAATAACCATGCCTGATCAGGCATGCCAGGTTTAAAAGCCCATTGTTACTTTCAATTGATTATTTTGCTTAATTTTATGGATATAGTACTTGATAGAGTCATACGCGATTTTCTATAATGAATAAAATTCAATGCTGTCTACTTTGGTGATATCCGTGCGCCTTAAAGTTCCCGCCTGCTATGCTGCTATTTTATGTGACAACAATTCTATGAAGTACATAACGTATCAAATAAGTTTATCATAAATATAATATAAAAATTGATTTTAGACTATATTTTGATAGTCCTCATTTATTTATTTAACCGAATTTCATTATAACATCACATTTATTTTAAGTAATAAAATAAGTAATGATTTTAATACTAGGCAAGAGCAGAGCAGACCAAAATACCCCATAGGAAATCTAACAAATTTTTTATATCAAAATTATTTGAACGTAGTGATAAAAATAATTTTGCACATTTTGTGATGATCAATAAAATTTTTTTCGTCAAAGAAAAATTTTTTATCACATCTCTGACTATGCAAATCTGATCAGATCTACCCGAAAAAAATGATCATACCTGATCACGCCTGTTCATGTATGGTTAGGCCTGGAATTAGACATGGTCATGCCTGTCCATGTCTGTTCATGTCTGAAGTGTTAAATACGTTCAAGCCTGATCATACCTGTTTATGCCTGATCATGCCTGTCCATGCTAAGGACCAAATATGCTAAGAAAAAATTTTTGAATATGTTCGGTGCATGTACATTAATTTCGATTTATAAATTTATAAATTATCAATAAACGGCATATTTTATTATTCAATAAATAAAAGTGTTTTGATTGTCGTTTAAGACCTACCGGAA
Organism: Cotesia typhae; assembly: GCF_013202065.1. Taxonomy (NCBI): domain Eukaryota; kingdom Metazoa; phylum Arthropoda; class Insecta; order Hymenoptera; family Braconidae; genus Cotesia; species Cotesia typhae. The sequence continues at coordinate 179,399 of NW_027423757.1, read as the reverse complement.
GGTAAATTTAATTAACTTTTCTAGGTATGGACAGGCGTAGACAGGCTTGATCAGACATGAACAGACATGAGCGTATTCAACCCTTCAGATATTAACAGGCATGGAGAGGCCTGATCAAACATGAACATGCATAAGCGTATTTACCTATTCAGACATGAACAGGCATGGGCGTATTTAACCGTTCAGACATGAACAAGCCTGAGCGTATTTGATGCTTTAGACATGGACAAGCATGATCATGCCTAATTTCAGGTCTGATCATACATGAACAGGTATGGTCAGGTCTGATCATTTTTTGTCTAGTGTAAAGTAAAATATAAGATGATTGAAATTCATTTCTTAATGATAAATGACGAATTTAAAAATTGTTGAAATTTAATAAATAACGAATACATATGGTGAATCGCTATGTAAAGAAATGGAATAATCGTATACAAATTCTCCCTATCAGTTCATCGCGTTGAACTTACAATAAAAGCCATTGTCGTAAATTGTAGCAAAAAATCGAGAAAATGATTGACTGTGCCGACTACTTTTGAAAGTGGTTTTCCTGTTAAGAAGGATTTACACTTTTTTCTCTTTCGCCTTCTATTGGTCAAACAGAAGTATCTCTGTCATACTTGTATAACAAATGGAATCTTAAATGCATTTTACGACTAAATAAATGAAAATTTTTAAAAAAGCGCTTCGCTCTTCGATGGATAATTTAATTATCTATCGAAGAGCGAAGCGTTTTTTTCGAAATTTTATCTTACACATGAGAAAAACACGTTTAAAAATTAACTATCAACCGCTCTTTATCTTATAATTACCAATTTTGTCACCATAATCTCTTTTTTTAGGTATCTCGTGAATAGATGTTTACAGTTAATAATTACCCATTAGGTCTGATTATAAACAGCAGTCACAAAAGTTGTCACAAATGTTATTAATATACGTTCTGGAATTGAAATATTTTTTTGCTTGTATATTTTCACTGCTCATTGGTAAAACTGAATCAAATTTTCGAGTCCCTATCAATGACTTGAGCTGTGTTATGTCGCAGTTCCAGTTTTTATTTTGTGTGCTTCTACATAATGCCTTTCCGGTAAAAACGTTTACAGTGACATCCAATAGATCTGCTAAAGAGTATCATAGTTCGAGAAATCGTCATAGGTATAATTTTTAAGAAAAAGCAAATAAATAACAATTTTTTTTACTGTTATTCATTAAGGAGATCTACTTGAAGTAGTCAAATTTTTAAAACTTTCTGAAAATTTGTAAATTTAATCTACGTAGACTAACAATTTATAAAAAAAATTAGAAAACAGTAGGTTTCCACGATATTTAATGAAATAACTAGGTTTGAAAATTGTAATTTTTTACATGTTGGTAAATAGAGATCCCACCAACCGTATATTTAATTAAGAATTTAATGCAATTAACGATTTTAAAAAAACTTTATTTTTATTGAATTTGATTGAAAAAAATAATAAGCTTTCGATTAAAACAATAAAAAAGACCATTCAACAGCCAAAATGGAAGTAGATTTCATTTACGTACAGAAAATAATATAAATATATATATATATATATATATATATATATATATATATATATATATATATATATATATAAATAAAATGCTGCATGTATGTCCACGCATCACTTGAGAACGGCTGGACCAATTGAGTTAAATTTTCTTTGTTGTTTTCAGAATTTTCAGTAGAAGGTTCGTATGTAAAAAAATTTTTGAAAAATTATCCCTCAAAGGGGATTGCGGGGGCGTTAACAATGAATAATTCCCGTTTGTAAGCTATAGTTCCTATAGCTCCCAAATTTGATAGAAATCTTCCGTAAAAGATATATAAATAATCTATGAACGAATTTTAAAAATAGCTTGCTCCACAGGGGGTTGCGGGGGTAGATATTAACAATGAAAACTTTTAACTTTCAAATGGTAGATCCTACAGACGGCAAATTTAGGAGGAGTCTTTTATATGTGATGCAGAAATGATCTAAGAGTGGATCTTTCAACAATCCACCCCCAATAAGGATTGCGGGGGTGGGTATTAAAATGTTAAATTTCCATTTCCACACTGTAACTTCTAATACAGACTTGAAATTTGGTAGGAATCTTTTATTGACGATGAATAATGCAAAATTTATAACTTGATTTTATTGATTTTATTAATTTTAGTTATTGCTGTAGATTAATTATTATTGTATTGAACTTATCGTTCGAACTTAAAAATTAATTGATCATTATAATAAAATAAAAAATTATAACAAAAATTTTAGTCATTTTGACTGAGGCTCAGCGAAGCGGACCGGGTCGCTAATATATATATATATATATATATATATATATATATATACCATCGACTGTAATGATATTGAATAACATGTTACGATATTTGTTTATATTTCTAAATAATTTGAAATTTCAATTTTGAGTCAAATTTTAGAGATACAAAAAAACTACTGAGGAGTTTTTTTTTTGAAAATTTAATTTTCTACAAAAAAAGCCCTTAGTTGTTTTCCGCTATTTGTCTCATTTTTTCCAAAATTTGAATTTAAAATCAGAAATCAAAGTTATAATATCTGTTTGTATTTTTAAAAAATTTGAAATTTTAATTTCGGTTCAAATTTTGGAGATACCAAATAACGACTAATAAGTCTTTTTTTGAAAATTTTATTCTCTACGAAAAAATTGTTTTGTTTCTTCGAGCTCATAAGTCTGATAGAAGTTTCACGGAGAACGATTTTTTGAATTTTCAAACCACAACGATAAGTTTTGGATGACGTTTGGTAAAACGAGTGCAACAGCAAATTTCATATATAGCATAGCGGAATAGATCATGATTTGAGACTATACATAGAATATGATACTCAAATTGAAGTTTATTTAAAGAGCTTTCAGATAAAATTTACAGAAATTCGATAAGTCATCCCATTCAAAAGTTATACGAGTAAGAAAGTGAAGAAATATGAATTTTTATGATTTTGAAAATTTTAAAATCCTAGCATTTCTAAATCACTCGACCGATTAAGCTCATTTATGAACTTGACTTCGGTATCTATCTGTAGAATAAGTATGTTGAGTTTGGTAAATATCCGTTGTAAATTGGCGACGCTATCGTCGTGACAAGCCGCGTTATATCTGATATATATATAAATAAATAAATATATTTATATTTATTTTAACATACATAAGTAGGTTGTTTTAGACATTGCCTGAAAATGGTTCAATTAAACTCTTAACTTCGACAAAGTAACTAATAATTGTCAAAATGTCAATATTCTGTATGTCAAATTAAAGATAATTTCATGAGCTTTCACATGAATTTATCGAGAATCAGCTTTTTTTTTTTCAATCAAAAGTTATACTTTAATGAAATCACCATGTGATTTTCATATTTTGATAATTTTGAAGAGCTTCCATTCCTAAACTTATTGACGAATTTTGCTCATCTTTGAACTCATTCAAAGTTATTATCCAAAGATTATGTGTGATAAATTTTATCTAGATTCATCAAGAACTGTAAACACAATCGCGACAACATCCCGCGTTATATTACATACATAAATTTTTTAACTAACGCTATTTTTTAGCTTTATTCGACTAGTTAAAAGATATTACGACAAAATTTCGAGTAAATTTCGACATGAGGACCAATCCAAAAGATTGATTTCTATGAAATCTACCCAAAAAAGCGGGTTTCCGAACGTATTACAAAGATATTTTGTTTTTTATGAAAAATCCCAAAGAACTCCCGTCCTCTTCAGTCATGTATTTGACTTGGCAACGCCGCTTGCGCAGTTACTCGGCGCATAAGTAACCGCAGTTTCTTCAATGCTGGAAGATCTCAGTAATTCTAGTTAGATAGTAGTCATAAATAAATTTTGAGATGAGGGAAATCCTGCGGTATTGTCAAGTGTACACCGTAATTCAGAGTGCTATATTTTTTTATGAGGAAATTAAATTTTAGTAATTATATAACGAGTAAATTTTTCGGAAATTTCCTCAAATACACGGAAAAAAAATTCTCGTAAACATTACAAGAATAACATCGTAATTCCGGGCTAGATTTTCAATATCTTAATTTTTATAATTTTATAACTAAAAGATTACTATTTGGGTCATTCCATATCAAATCGACACATAGTTGAAATCGACCCCTTTCGATTTGGAAAAATCTTGGCCAGAAGTTTTCTTTTAACATATCACAAAGTTCTGCTAAAGGAAAAAAAATAAAAAATTTTTTTTCAAAAGATATGTAAATTAAAATTTTCGCAATTTTTCCAGTTTTTCAATTTTGTTTTTGTAATATCTCGAAAGCTATTTTAGATACAGGAATGGCCTTTTATTTGTTTGTTTCATTAGCCCTAAGGGGAAGAAGGGTAAAGTTATTCAGATACATAGTATTGTCATTTTGATCATTAAAAAATTAAGTGCATAACGTGGAAATACTAAATAATAAATTAATTTCAACTTTTTTTTTTTTTTTTGGACATTATCTTCAAGTCACCCTTAACACATGATATAATTTCTTATTTTCTTAACGCATGACATATTTTGTCCTTTTTTTCACTTAAATTACAGTTTTTAATGCCAAATAACTCAAACAAATATTTGTTTTTAATTAAAACCAGAAATAATGAGATGAGAATATCAATTTTTTTTTTGTATCTTCGGACGAATACTCGTTCACATACAAATTTCTGCACATTAATCTTTCTCCATCTCATATTTCAAATAATTTCTATGCTGATAATTTTAAAGTCCTTGATTCGTTGATTAACGCGTTCAATATGTATCCTTACAGAAGCGATGTTGTATGTTTCGTCTACTTCTTCCGGGGTAAATTGATCTTTATGACCAAAAGGAGGCATCACAAAAACAGCATTTTTATTTTTTACTTGGGTTTTTATCTGTGGAAAGCCTTTATCAGCTAGAACGACATCACCAGGTTCAATTAAATCGACTAAACCACAATCATTCGTTATAAAGCAATCACCAGCACGACCACCATAACATTTAGAAATAAAACTGATAAATCCACTTGGCGCACAACCCACCATAAACTTCACTGTATGATGATGCTTATATTCTGAATACATTAATACCCTTTGATTTACTTCCGGAGGTATTTCGGTATTAACTTCTGTGCAATCGATTATGACACGAGTGTCTGGGTAGTGTCGTTTGAATGATTCTGGTAGAAATGCTTGTATACTTGATTTAGAAGGCCAAAAAATAAAATTTTTCAGTAAAATATTCAATTCTTGTATATGCTTTACAAAGATTTTATGTGCTGAAGTTCGATGAATATTAAACAATACTGAAAGTGCCGTAATGTAATTAATAAACTAGTTTTTTTGTCTATTTTCGAGGCTTTACAGTCTGGAAGTAAAGTTAAGAGATATGAGAAAATTGCCAATGACATGCCCGTTAAACTGCTCATAACTTCGTCTGTAGTAATTGAAGATAGTCCATGGAAGCCTTGACAAGATTTTGTGAGATCCACATTTATTGGATCACAACTTGAGTCTCGGACATCTTTTGAAATTGGTATATTTGCTTCGCAATTCTTATCTTCTGTTTTGTTCATTGGAATATTAATCTGTACTGCTGCAGTGCTTATACCGTCATGATAGTCCTGATTGCAAAAAAAATATGTTAATTCTTCATACGTTTCATCTACAACTGTCTCCGTTTGACAACTTATGCTTCGTTGTACATGTTTAAAAATAACACTTTCAATACTAGCATTAATCTGATTCTGATCAACACTATTAACATGTACATTATCACCTTGCTCCATTACTGAATTAATTGAATTGGTGATATTTATCGAATTCTCGGTTTCATTACTCATAAAAGATTTCTTAATATTTGAAACTTTTAATAATTCACGATTTTTGACTCACTGGAAACGTCCCAAGGATTCTATATTTTTTTTAACATTTTCACTTCCAGGAAAGATGGAAGGAACATAAGACGGATGTAATGGATGTTCCGATTTTTCGTTGTTGATAAAATGAGAACTACAAATTCTTGTATTTTTATTTGGTTCTCAGTCTTTTGGATTTTCTCTGAAAACAAGACAAATTAAAAGGTTAAGTTTTTATTATCATCGTTTGCTGCAATGCATCGTTTGCTGGCTGTGAGATGGATCTGTTTTGCAGGGCTTGTAATGTCCCAATACTCCATAAATCTGTCGGCTGCCTAAAATGCCTGAGTTGTTTTCATAAAGCATGTGTAAATATTGATGCGCTAATAAAAAGTGGCGGATTCACCAGATGCTGTGAACCAGGTCGTGGTAAATCAACAAATTCAGGTGGAACATTTCAGTTTACACTTGAGAATATTCAGTAGACATTCAGGGATGAAATCACGCCATTAGCCGGGCGGCTTGATAATATTGAAATTCGGCTTGACAATTTAGTATTTGAAACACTCGAATACGTATTTGAAAAATTCGTCTTCAAAAAGTATTAGTGAGCACAGTACAATTGTCGAACTCAAACCAAAAATTGACAGTATCATATCAACAACTTCTGAGGCCTCGTCAATGTCAGGGGCGTTTCATGATTTATTGAAAGAATTTAGTGACAGATTATGCAGGCGTTCTAATCTCATGGTGTATGGTTTTCCTGAGGATAATTTTTCGGGATCTGAAGATGGTAATCTCCATGTCAAAATCACTGATTGTTTTTCCAAACTATTAAACAGACCAATAGCTAAAACAAAAATTAAATTTAAATGTATCCGCGTGGATAAGTTCTTAATGAAACGTACGACCTCACGTCCGATTAAAATAATCTTTAGTGATCCTGACTCGGCTGAAATTATATTACAGACATTTATCAGATCCAAGGTCCAGAAGTAGCTACCAATACCCCTTCAACATCTAATAAAATTGCTCGAAACCAAACGCCGACGCAGAGGCAGGAATATCTGGCCCTGAAGAAGGAGAAAGTGGCGTACTTTAACGGGGGAGAAGAATTTACGTATAGCGATCAGAGGGAATTGACAGATTATTGTTTAGCATGTCCGAACTTCGGTTCTGGGCCTGAACAAAGATCATTAACTATCCATGAGAGTATTCTACTAGCGAACTATTCGCCGTATTATCAGAATTTTTTTAATACATCATCATTATTTATGATAAAAGTCATTGACACCATTAGTGTTCAACTAGTAGAGAACTGTGAACTGTGATCAGTTCATACTGTTCGTGTACATGTACCCCCTACAGTAGTAATTGGTGTACTTCGTAATTTTTTTGATCTGTTATCTGAGAGTTTGAGTGATATTAGCTGTAAAATTATTAAAGTTAGTGATTTCACCACTAATATGTTTGAATAATTAGTTAACAAAAAAGAATGTTTCCACAATATAGGTATCAAACGATTCAGAATTTCATGAATCGTAAAGAAATTCTATCGGGTCGAGCACTTTTTTTTAATGAGAAATTATTCTATTTGTATAAAAAATTGTTAATTAACAAAAAAAATTGTTTCGGCAATATAAGTATTAAATGATTCATAAAATCTGAAATCGTTTGATACCAATATTGTGAAAACAATTTTTTTTTTTTTAAACTAATTATTTCTTTATGATTCATGAAATTCTGTCTCGTTTTATACCTATATTGTGGAATCGGTTTTTTAAAAGTTAATTAAGACTTAGAAAAAATTTAAAAAAAGATGAAAAAACAAATTACTCCGAGAATCTGAGCGACCGCTTACTATTGTTATTATTTGGCTCACATTATTATTATTTCCCCCATCGTTCTCTGACAACGATTTGAGGGGAATGGCGCACACGTACTTCCTCGGATCCGGACATCGAATCCCCGTAGAGCTCATATTTTATATAACTTGTTAACTGTATAATTGCACTAAAAAATTTTTAACTTCCCGCTAAGTAAATCGAAGATTTTCAAAAATCGGAAAGTTATTGTTTTCACCCCGTTTTGCAAAAATCGAGTTTTCATCATATCTCGATGTTTTAAGGTTGCAGGAAGCTTCCCTGACTATTCCCGCGATGTTGTCACTATATCTGTCTGCCTGCGCGCGCGCGCGCGTGTGTGCGTGTGTGTGTGTGTGTGTGTGACTATGACTATGTGACTCGCTTATAACTTTTGAACGACTGAACCGATTGGAACGTACTAAGCGGCGTTTTAAAGAGTTCCCTCAAACTTAGATTTCCTGAGAATTTGAACCGATTCGAACTGATAGATTTTGAGAAATTTTGAAAAATCTAAAAATAAATAAAATAAAAATCATTTTTGAAAGTGGTTTTTTTGAAATATCTTTTAAACGGCTCAATCGATTAACTTCAAAAACTAATCCACCCGTAAGCTTGAAAAACCACGCCGATCGTCGCTAATCCAGTCAAAATCGGTTGATTCGTTCGAGAGATATCGTGAACGAAAGAATATAAAAAAAAAGTGTTTTTTTGACATAACTTCATCATTTCTTCTCAGATCATTTTTGATGAAACAAAATAATCATCAGAGCTTAAAAACCCGCGTCGATCGCCGCCAAAAACGTGGAAATCGGTTGATTAGTTCGAGTGATATCCGCGATAAAATATTTGGAAACAAGTGTTTTTTTAACATAACTCCGACATTTTTTGGAATAACTTTTAAACGGCTGCACTGATCGATTTCAAAAACTAATCAGCTATTAGCGTTAAGAAATTACGTCGATCATCGTCAAGCCGGTCAAAATTGGTCAATTCGTTCAAGAAATATCATGAACAAAGAAAACCAAAAAAGTGTTTTTTTTAAATTACTCCAAATTTCCTAGTTTTATCAATTCAAACTTTACGATTTTTTATGAAACTAAAAAAATTGCGTCAAATACTGCCAACCGCGTGAAAATCGAGTGATTCATTTAAAAGTTAGTGCGATTTGAAAATTCAAAAAATATTGTTCTATGATACTTCTCGAAGAGCTCAAAAACGTCATTAGTGCAGTTTTATGCACCTAGACATGGAATTAGCGAGAAGTTGCACGGATGGTCTCCAGGGTCTACTGTTTTTCTAATTTTTTTTTTTCATATCGATTCTTTGTTGTCGGAAAAAGTTTATATGAAGAAAAATTAATTTTTTTCTAGTTTTAACAATTTTTTTTTATGCAAAAATGAAAGAAAACTGAAAATTATTTATAGATTCGAAAAAATTTTTTGAGCTTAGCTAATTTTTTTGCTTATAGAAGACAAGAGATACAATAAAAAAAAAAAAAAAAAAAAAAAAGGAAATCGATTGATTTTTTGCGGAGTTACAGCTACTTTTTTATATGCGCTCGAGCGGAATCGCATGTTTTTTTTTTATTAAAAAATTAATATTTCGTAAACCATTAGTCGTAAAGACATCGGGGTTGGCTCATTTTGTTTCTTATTTAATTCTAGATTTTTGATATGCAGCAAGTTTCGACTACTTTTGCGTAGTTTCTGAGATATTATTATTCAAAGCTACTTGCAAAATAGCTATTTTTTAAAGAATTGAATTTCCGCGATTTTTTTTCGTTCATGAGTTATCGTGATAACTCATGATGACTAAATTCTTTATGAAGCTTAAAAAACTGTGTCGAATGCCACCGACATGAGAATCGGTTCCTTGATTCAAAACTTATTAGGATTTGAAAATTCAAAATATAGTGTTTTATCAAGCTTGTATATATATATTCTATACATACTAAATAGTGTTGTTTATCGCTCCGTATAACTTTATTAATTTTGTGATTAATTTCAGTTCATTAATTTTTATTTTTATATCATATCTAGTTAATAATTTTTTGTTTCAAGTTGTGCTATTTATCGTTTCGGTACTTTATTATTTACGGACTTATTTTGCAAGTTAAATTTTGTAACAAGTGTTTTCAACATTAGTTATAGTGTGTTGGCCTGATAGTTATTTTGTTTTGGAGTTCTGCTATTGCCATCTATACTATGCCGGACAAAGCTCTTAATTGGTGTGGTATTTGCATTCGTTCGATTACCGACGATAACTTTGCCGCTATAAGTGATGTTTGTAAACATTGCTTTCATTTGACATGTGTCAAAGTTAGATGTGCTTTGCATTCAAGATCTGATGTCGTGGAGTTTGTAGCTGATAAGTGTCCGATTTGTCCTGCTGTACAGTCTCAGGTGCAATCTCCACCACAATCTGATGTATTAGAGCAGATTAATGAAAAACTTGGGTTAATTCAGGATATTAGCAAAAAAGTTAATGGTGTTATTGAAAAGTTAGATGACCTTAATGAGATCTGCAAAACTCTACGTAAGGATTATGAGAGCCTGGATAAACGTGTTACTGCAGTTGAAGATGCTTCTGCTGCTGCTTCTTCGGAAGTTCGTTCAAATGTAGAGACTGTCAAGCAGTTGCAAGATATTGAAATGTGGCAATTATCTTTGGAGACAAAACAGCTTTCCGATCATCTTATTATTTCGGGAATCCCTGAGCTACCTACTGAGAACTTGAGTGGTATTGTGATGAATTTAAGTAGATGCTTAGAGCTACAGGGGCTTGATAACCAACACATTTTGTCTGTGGAGCGACTTGGGAAGAGGAAAATAGGTGTCGCTGCAAAAGATTCTTCACATTCCCGGGATATTCTAGTGAAGTGTTAGTCCACGATTATTATTAATAAATTTTTTGAGGCGAAAAAAGTACATCGGGACATTACAGCAGATTTGGTAATTCAAGGTGTTCGTAATTTGCCAGTTTATATTAACAGACGTTACCTTCTGCTCTTTACAAGTTACGTCAGAACATTGTGAAGCAGTTCCCGATGATAAATAAGAAACATGTCTGGATTTCGGCAGGTTCAGTATGTGTTAGATTACAGGATGGCTCGGATCCAATTAAGTTACTACCCTCAATGGATTTAAAAAAGATACCGGGTTTAAGCCAATAACGTCGTATCGTTGACTCTCAGCAGTGTGTTAATAACTATAGTTCCTCAGTTAATTTAAAAATTTGTCATTTAAATGCGCAATCATTAGTTCCTCACATTGATGAATTTCGTGAATATCTTCCACCACTGGATTTTGATATTATTGCTGTTTCGGAATCGTGGCTTTCATCAAGTGTTGTAGACGCACAAGTCTGGCTTCCAGAATTGTATTTGCTTCGTAATGATCGTAATCAGCGTCATGGAGGAGGTGTTCTGTTGTTTATACGAAATACATTATCGTCGCGAGTTATTCACTGCTCTTCAAATCAGATGGATGGCTTTCCGGAGTATATTATTGCAGAAGTGTGGTCCTCATCATAAAATCTTAATATCGGTAATATATCGACCTCCAAATGCTGCATTACTAAATGATTTTGAAAGTGACTTCAGTGATCTTTTTATATTTTACAAAAATGTTGTAATTATAGGTGACTTAAATATAAATATGTTAACAAATTCGTATTTATCTGCGCACTTAAAAGACTTCTGCAAATCTTATGATTTATATATTGTTCCATTTAATGCCACACATCATATGGCAACATCTCATACATGGATTGATCACTGTATAGTTAGTAATATTAATAATATTGTTTCAACGTTTCAATCTGATGTGCCTTTTCTTTCCGGACACGATATTATTAGTGTTACATTAAATTACAGTATACCAAAGCATTCTCTGATAACATTTCGCTGCCGTAATTGGAATCTCCTAAGTAATGAGTCTATTGTTGAAAGACTTAATGGTTTTTTGCTGGAGTTCAATAGTGAATATCCTTCAGTTGATGATAGTGTATCTCATTTAAACAGTAATGTATTAAACATTATTGACTCTATTACTCCGGAACGAGTGGTTAGGGTATCTCGCCCTCCTGCTCCCTGGATAACTGATGAGATTCGCGATTTGAAACGTCGTAGGGATAGACTGTACAGAATTTTCCGTAGATCTGGTTTTGCTTACACGGAATACTGCAATGTACGTCGTTTGGTTAAGAAAAGGATAATTGAAGCTAAGAAAAACCATCTACAAAGCCGCTTCAGATACGCTAGGAGTCCTAAAGCCATTTGGAATGACTTTAGAACACTGGGTCTCTTAAAAGATTCATCGAAAGCGCTTATTTTTCCAGATCTTGATTTAGATGAACTTAATGACCATTTTGTATCAGTTGGTAGTCTCGGGCGCAATGTTGCTAATTGTCAATATGTATACGATAATGTTAGTACTACTCCAAATCAGTTCTACTTCAGGAAAGTAACAGAGGAAGATGTTGTGCGTAATATGAAGAGGATAACTACTTCAGCGATTGGTCCAGATGGTCTCTCTATGAAATATTATATAGTACTTCAGCAATTTCTCGTACCTGAGATTGTTAATTTGTTCAATTTTTCATTGAGGACAAGTCATTTTCCAGAACAATGGAAGAAATCGATTGTGTTGCCAATACCGAAAGTGAGATGTCCTCAATCTTATGATAATTATCGACCAATTTCTCTCTTGTGCCCTTTGTCAAAAGTCTTAGAGCGCTGTGTGCATGATCAGATTTTTCGCCATGTCAGATTGAATAATTTACTTGATCCACTCCAGACAGGATTCCAAGAAGGTATGAATACACAAACTGCGATTGTACGCCTATGTGATGACATTCGCCTAGCAATTGATGGCCGTAAGGTCACTATTGCTGTTTTCTTCGACTTCAATAAGGCGTTTGACTGTGTCGATCATATATTGTTGTTGTCATCGCTTAAAGATCTTAATTTTTCATCAGAAGTACTTGCATGGTTTCGTTCCTATTTGACTAACAGATTACAAGCTGTTCGAGGTGGAGATTGTTTGTCTTCTTGGCTGCATTCTGTAAGTGGCGTCCCGCAAGGAAGTGTGCTTGTTTTGTCGCAAACTCTCCAATAAGGAGAATTTCCGTAATTCTTCTATATGTAGTTGATTGTTTAGGAATTGGTTCAGGATCTATCTATTTAAAATAAAAGACTCGGTGTTGGGGTGAATAATTATGATTAATTTATTCCCCAATGGGAGAAAACTCTAGCAATTGCTAGAGAAAAAACTCCTCGAAGATGATACAATTAAAAGATGTGCGTGTGTATATGCGTATTGACGTGAATGTGTATGATAATTGCACTGGTGTGTAATGAGGGGTGAGAATTGATCTCAGCCGCCGTTAGGTTATTGAGGTTAACCGTCAACCGTTAAATCTATAGCAAGATATAATGTGTGATTATGATCAGAAAGGATCGTGTGTTTGTAATCGGAAGAGAATTGACTGTATGTTTATAATGGTCTAAAATGACCTGTAATTTCAAATAGTGATTTGATCGCTGGGATCAAGTGTGTAGCAATCCGAGAGGATCGAATTTTTGATCGCTGGGATCAAGTGTTTAGCGATCCGAGAGGATCGAATTGTTGATCGCTGGGATCAAATTGTATTGCGATCCGAGAGGATCAAATGTGAAAATATTTAAATTGATCCTTGAGGATCTGATTTATTTTTCTAATTTGAATGATTTGAATATTAGTTTAAATTAGTAATTGAATATATTTTTTCTAATTGACGCGAGAATTTACTATTCAATTCAAATTATTTTCTAAATAATTCAACAAAATTATTAAATATATGAAATTATTAACGCACTTTGTTTCTTAAAAATATTAATTTGATTTGGATAAATAAACGATTAAAATTAGTTAAATAAAGCACATTAAATGAAGTTAAATTAATAATTACTACTGATTAAATTCAATTAACCTTTGTCAAATTTAATTAAATAACAATAATTTTAATTATAATTAAATATTAAAGAACTGAAGTGAAGATATTATTAATTATTAAAAGCGGAATTGAAGATTCTTAACAAACTTGAATAATAATATTTTACTGCGTCTAATTTATTCACACAAAAAAAGACAATGGCCGCGATGCTGAACACCAAGTACGACGTAATTTTTTTATTGCGTCTTGGATATTTGACCAAGAATTTACGTTGAAGTTAATATAATGCGCAAAGTTCGAATAAATGAATTTAATTAAGCACGAGACTGATAATTAGATAATAATTAATTATTTTAGCAAACAATAAAACTCAATGAAATAATTTCTATGTCAGAGAGATCGCAGGTATATTGCACTAGTTACAAGTTCCAGTACAACTGAACGCACATGGCGTCCCTCGGGCCTCGTGCCCCGGACTCCCGGTCTTCTTCCCGCTAAGTCATGGTGCGCATGTGCAGCAGCCATTTGACATCGTGTTCATAAGAACGATAATAGAAGTTGCCATGAGAATGACCCATGTTAGATATTAAGTATAGATGTTTAAAGTTTGAGTATACTCATGAGAGCAATCTAGTCAATCTCCTTTGTACCGACATCAAACAGTGCTTGGCCCGCTTTTATTTGCATTATTTATCACACCTCTAGGGCTACAAATGGAGTGCAAACATCTGTTTTATGCGGACGACTTAGTCATAGACATTACATGCCTAATGTCTGATATGGATGAAGCAGTGTTAAAATTAAATGTTGAGGTCAATCGTATAGTCGAGTGGTGTGAAAATAATTTCTTAAGATTAAATGCCGCAAAAACAAATGCAATTATTTTTGGAAGTCCGCAACATGTAAATGATCATGCTTGTATCAATGCGAGAAAGATTGTGATTAATAACGTAGTCATTGATTACACAAACAATGTTAAATATCTGGGTGTTATTTTGGACAATATTCTTTCGTGGCATGATCAAGTTATTATGGTGTGTAATCGCTCGATGCGTTGTCTGGCACGTTTGAAAATGAACAATGAATTGTTCAATTATCAGATACGCAGAAGATTAGTGGCAGCATTAATTCTTCCGATGTTCGACTACTGTACAGCTGCTTACACGGACATGTCTGGTACTTTGCAGAAAAAGTTACAAAGGAAGCTTAACGCCTGCATCAGGTTTATATTTCGGCTAGCAAGGCATGATCATATCACTCCTAGCAGAAGATCACTTGGCTGGCTGACATTGTCAGGCCGCCGTGACTTTTTGATTGCTTGTACAGTCTAAGATGCTGCGGTTACATTACGATGGAATATTGATGCACGGCTTCAGCGTATTAACATAGTTCGGGTGCGATCAGATAGACAGACAGATGTGCTTAGCTTACCATATGCTAGGACAGTAACATATGATAAATCATTCTTGGTCACGGCAGTTAGAGTTTGGAATCAGTTACCGGAGGAGATTGTGCAAATCACTGATTACAGTGAATTCAGATCAAAATGTTATGCATTCTTCTTATCTAGAGACGATATATAAACAATATTTTTATTTAATTTATTTTATTTAATTAATTAATTAATGAATCTCACAGAACTCTTTAATTATTTGCTTTGAGTCAACGTCACATATTCTATTTTATTTCACAATATAATTATAATTGTTATTATCATTTTGAAATAATCTTTATTAATGTTAAATGTCTTCGCGCCTTGTGGATTGCATGAATGCTAGGATTATTTGTATAATTAATGTACGGCCCTTAGGGAACTTCGGCTTCAGGGTCTAAATTTTTGAATAAATGAAAAAAAAAAGCTTCTATTAGATTTTGGAGCTTAGAGAGCTCAAAATGAGTCGAAAATTATATTTTAGAGCTCGATGAGCTCAAAAACGTAAAAAGTGAAATTTCGAAAGCTTAAGTATGGAATTAGCGGGAAGTTGCAGGGATGGCCTTAAGGGTCAACCGTTTTCCTAATTTTTTTTATCCATATTTTTATTATTCTCCTTTTTTTTATTTTTGTATGAACATCAAAATGCACTGTGGATAGAATTGTAAGCATCGATATTCTTTTGACTTGCACAGGTCCTAAATTCCATCAAATTAGCCTGTAACTTTTATCCATGTGATTTTTCTAGCTAATATTCATTTTAACTTCCAATATGCAATCATTATAACATTTCATAACCAAAAACATTTTTTTACATTCTATTTACCACTCTGACATTATTTACATATTATATTAAAACGGAGGGTAACTAGATGTAACTGTTTTACTCGTTCTCTTTGGTCACCCCTTAATTTATTTAGGGCGCCACTGGATTTTTAGACACAGTATCCAGAAATTGGACCAGAGCATGGAGTAAGTTCTATAGGGTCGTGAGAGATTGCTAGGAAGGAAACAAAAGTTATCAAAGAAATTCCTTTTACAAGAAATGTTATTTAACCAACCCCATTTACAATGATAATCCCCTTACAATTAATTAACACTTAATTCTAAGTCCTACCCCCGTTTATACCACGGTTTCCTATCATAGTTCCTATTCCCGACAGTACCCTCATATGGAGCGATTTTTCACTGTAATTATTTTCCTCAATTTTCCACACGCACACACAATATAATTTTATAATCCAAACACACGAAATATTCCTATAATTTTACAGATTAATTTTTTCTAAATTTTATTTACTAAATTTTTCAAATTAAAATTCAATTAACTAATTTGCTAAATCCAAAATTTTCAATTCAATTAACTAATTTTCTCTTAATTCAATTTTACATTCATTCCTAATCCAAATTCCTAATTAAGTTAATTTCCTAATTAAAATTCTTAACTAATCTATTGCCGTGGTCGTAATAATACAACAATAAATATTTAATACTAAGAGGTCTTCGTATCTTGTGTTAATAGATTAAAATCTGACGAAAGAGGTCTTAATAATCTGCCGACAAAATATTCGTTACACCCGAGTGTTTTACAGATACATTTTTCCTTAATTTAGTTTTGTTAATTTTATTTTTGACGAAATTTTGTTATATAATTTTACTTAATTATTTTAATTAAAATTGATTTAACTTAATTTTATAAATTGTTTTATCCGAATTTAATTTTGCCGAATTTTGTAATTTACTTTATTTACTTTAATTGTTTTAATCTTGTCCAAATTATTTAGTCAGAATTTGCACATTAATTTATTTAATTAAAAACTTATTTTTATTGATTAAAATTATTTCAATTGATTTTATTTTATTCTTTTGACTAAATTATTTAATTTGTCTCTGAATAACTGAGTTTATTTCATTTCGTCTAAATTACTTTATTTTACTTTCTTTGTGTTGCTTAAAACTTAGAATTTATTTTATTTTGTTTTTGGGGATTACATTTTATTTTACGACGCCTTGAGATTTTAGTCTCGACCTTGTATGTCCTTTGCTCAGCATTTTAGCTCGAGACAAGATGGCTGACCCTCTCCCAAATTTTTGTCGATTTTTCTTCAAAGCAAAATTTACAAGTACTTATTTTCTACTTTTATCTAAATAATTTTAATGACTATTTTAACAGTTCTTTTCTGATTCTAATTTTACTCTTGTTTTATTTTACACAATCAAAATTTGTTCCAAATTATTTATCATGATTTTAACTAAATTTTACTTCTGATGATTTTACTAAAATATTTTACTGACACTATTTTAATGATTTTAATGGACACAAAATTAATTGATTTTACTTAAACTCAATTACCAGAGATCAAATTTTCACGTGACACCGAAATCATGAATTAACAAACTGAAATAATTCCTAGTAAGATTAATCCAGATTCTGCCTACGTGTTTAATTAATAACCCGAAATAATTCCTGGTATTATTTAAATATTTGGCATTTTATTACCGACTTTTATTCTTAAATTTACTCTTAATTTTAATCTGACTTTTATTCGGATTTTTCTCAAAATATTTTAGTAAATTGGTTCTTAAACATTTTAATAATTCGTTGTTAATTAAATCTAATGATTGTCGCCGAACGCGAAAAGGCGATGACCTTCAGCCGACATAAGGCCTGGCTGATGCCGCTTCACCGAGAAATTATTTAGACATGATAATTGTACCTGGAGTTTCTTTCTAAACTTTATTCGCAATCCCTCGACGCTGCGACTCTTGGATTTTCGTCTTCGTATAGAATTTCTCCTCGGTGAGGTGTTAACTTGGCGGCAAAGTCCTGGATCACCACGTCGCGTCACGTTCTCCTCAGATAATAATTTTCCTGAAACAGCAAGTTGGCATTAGAATATATTACAAATCAAGCCAAAGCGGCATGATGGCCGAGCGGACTAAGTCATTATCCTGTTAGTTTTGTCGCACATCATGCCGTGAGGTGAGGGTTCGAGCCCCGACGGTTGTTAGAATAGTTCCAACACCAACCGTCGGGGGTCGCTCCGGTAGCCGAACTGTACTGGCATGGGTTTTCTCTATGGTTTCCCCATCGCCACTATTCCAACAACCGATCGAAAGGGGTGAGGAATAGGGTAAATGCAGTACAGAAAGCACAAGTCGGTCCACAGCCGCATGGAAAATAATGAAAGATATGTGTAAGAATTATGAAAGTGAGAACAGATATGTGATTATAAAGAAACAAGACGTTGATAATATGTGTGTAATAATTTGAATGCAGGAAAGAAAAACTCGTACGCAAGAAAAAATTTGAATAATGGAGTGAGATGGATGCGCTGGGGTCCAATGAGTACAATGTATCCATAAAAGACGGCAGCACAGTCGCTGAGCGACGGCTGCCATCTACTCGATTGCTGTTTAAAATTATCAATAACAAAAATTCAACTGTAAATTATTATATTCTAATTTTTGTAATACCATGTCAATTTTGACAACATGCAATTGTTTTGGTTAAATAATGAATTTTCAATTTTATCATTTGTTAAAAAATATTCGTTAAACAATAAATACACTAGTCACAAAAATTAAGGGATATAAAAAAAATTCCAAATTTTTTGGTGATTTTCAGCGAGCTGTAACTCCGAGGAAAATGATCGCACAGAAAAAAAAAAAAAGCAAATTGTAGCTCCAAGTGTCTAGTTTTTAGATATGATCATGAACATTTTTTGTCATCGTCAGGTCTGGAGAAATCCTAAGAAAACTACTGAAAAAAAATTTTTCGAAATTTTTTTTCGTCTTAAAAAAGGTCTACGGGCTTCAAAAAAATTTTTTCGATTGTTTCGTTCAAAAGCTCTTTTAGTAAATTTAATACCCTTTAATTTGACGTAATCAAAAAGCCTGTACGATAATTTGCCGCGGAGTTATCGTCAATCAAAGCAAAAAAGTTTTTTTCGACTTTGGAAATCAATAACTCTGGAAATAATGACCGTATAGGAAATCGAAGGAGGGTTTTGAAAACTACACAATATTCTCTATAAGAAAACGTAAACCGCTTTTGAAGAAAAAATTTTTTTTGAATTGAAAACTCGGACTGAAAAAAGACAAAAATTCGCATAATTAAGGATATTTGGATAACTTGGTATAACTTTGGATAAAATGGATGAACGAAGGATATCGTTGGTAATTTTTAACTTCAAAGTGTCCCCTAAAATCCCTAAGAAATTCAAAGCGCTGCGATTTTTTGTTCATAGTGCCCAGAAGCTTCAAATTCTGTGTTTTCGCAAAAATCACCATTATGAGCAATTTTGTGATTTTTATTCATTTTTCCATTGAAAAAATTTTTTTCAAAATTCTTTATTTTTCGATCAAAGAGATTGATTTTTCAAGAAATTTAAAAAAAAAAAAAAATTTTCAATTTTTTCGAAAATTTTTCGAAATTTTTTTATCAAAAATTTTTTTTTAATTTTTTTTTATCGTCTTCAGAATGCTTCACTATTGTCAAAAAAATTAACTCAATTTTTTCTGTCCGCTACAACTGCCTTAGTTTTAAATCTCATTTTAAAAATTCAATAAAAACAAATTGATATACCCCCGCGGAGTTCGGCTTTTCCTCACACAAAACTTGAATTTTACGTTTTCTTTTTAGCCTAAATTCCTTACGTGAATTTTATGTAAGCTTTTCTTTGATAAGCACCTTTTGATATGCCTCGTCGACATTTA
The DNA here is from genome assembly GCF_013202065.1 of Cotesia typhae. Lineage (NCBI taxonomy): Eukaryota > Metazoa > Arthropoda > Insecta > Hymenoptera > Braconidae > Cotesia > Cotesia typhae. The sequence goes on along the minus strand of NW_027423757.1, from coordinate 159,574 downwards.
GCTGCCACAGATGTGGCTCGCATTGTTACCCTCCTTCAAGAGGGCTACAGTCAGGTGGAAGTAGCAGCTTCTATGGGAGTGAGCCAGTCCGTTATCAGTCGGGCCTATGCCCGATTTAACGCGACTCAAAGTTACGATCGTCGTCCGGGTCAAGGTAGACTACGAATCACTACCGAGCGTGATGATCGAGCTATCATTCGAGAAGCTCGTCGAAACCCTACTGCGCATGCCCACACGATCGCTCATCAATTTCGCAGTCGTCGACAACGTCCTCCCCAACAACACATATCGGCATCGACGGTTCGAAATCGCTTTCGAGAGCAAGGACTACGCGCTAGACGCGCAAATCGCGTGCCTATGCTCACTCCACGACATCGCCGAGCCCGATTGGCCTATGCTCATGATCATCACCATTGGGGTCGTAGACAGTGGACCAGTGTATTATGGACTGACGAATCTCGATTTTGTCTTCATGGCAGCGATAGACGATCTCTCGTTTGGCGCCGTCGTGGAGAACGAGATCGGGATGGTTTTACGAGACCAGTTACAGCTTTCAATGGTGGATCAGTCATGGTGTGAGCAGGCGTGTCCTTCAATACCAGAACCCCGTTGGTCATCGTTCGTGGGACGTTGACTGCCGATAGGTACGTCGACGAAATTCTGGAGCCACACGTCCTGCCTATGCGCACACGCATGGGGGCAAGACGGTTCATTTTGATGCAGGATAATGCTCGTCCTCACACTGCAGTTCGTACGCGAACTTTTCTCCGCGCCAACATCGTAACAACGCTTAATCATCCAGCGATGAGTCCTGATTTGAACCCAATTGAGCATGTTTGGGACATGCTTGGGCGTCGATTGCGGCGAGACTATCCGCAACTGCACAATCTTCATCAGTTGACTCAAGCGTTGTTACGTTGTTGGCAAGGAATTTCGCAACGTGATATTCGACGATGCATCAACATGCAAGAGCGTTTACGAGCTGTGATTCGGAACAGAGGTGGCAATACACGGTACTGAGCAGTTACTGCCGTGCGTACAGAGGTCATTCGGCAGCTGCAAACAGACAAACACGCAGACAAAGACACACACACACACACACACACACGTGTGTGTGTGAGAAGCGTAAATCCGACCGAGCAACCTCCACGTGGTACGCTTTGGGTAACGCTAATGCCGGCGGTAAAACAACAGTCGAAAAAAATTGAGAAAATTTCGAAAAAATTTTCGAAAAAATTGAAATTTTTTTTTCAAATTTCTTGAAAAATCAATCTCTTTGATCGAAAAATAAAGAATTTTGAAAAAAATTTTTTCAATGGAAAAATGAATAAAAATCACAAAATTGCTCATAATGGTGATTTTTGCGAAAACACAGAATTTGAAGCTTCTGGGCACTATGAACAAAAAATCGCAGCGCTTTGAATTTCTTAGGGATTTTAGGGGACACTTTGAAGTTAAAAATTACCAACGATATCCTTCGTTCATCCATTTTATCCAAAGTTATACCAAGTTATCCAAATATCCTTAATTATGCGAATTTTTGTCTTTTTTCAGTCCGAGTTTTCAATTCAAAAAAATTTTTCTTCAAAAGCGGTTTACGTTTTCTTATAGAGAATATTGTGTAGTTTTCAAAACCCTCCTTCGATTTCCTATACGGTCATTATTTCCAGAGTTATTGATTTCCAAAGTCGAAAAAACTTTTTGCTTTGATTGACGATAACTCCGCGGCAAATTATCGTACAGGCTTTTTGATTACGTCAAATTAAAGGGTATTAAATTTACTAAAAGAGCTTTTGAACGAAACAATCGAAAAATTTTTTTGAAGCCCGTAGACCTTTTTTAAGACGAAAAAAAATTTCGAAAAATTTTTTTTCAGTAGTTTTCTTAGGATTTCTCCAGACCTGACGATGACAAAAAATGTTCATGATCATATCTAAAAACTAGACACTTGGAGCTACAATTTGCTTTTTTTTTTTTTCTGTGCGATCATTTTCCTCGGAGTTACAGCTCGCTGAAAATCACCAAAAAATTTGGAATTTTTTTTATATCCCTTAATTTTTGTGACTAGTGTATTAGCTATTGAAAATTTTTTTACTTAATGATTTATTAACTTTGGATTTCCCATTGAATGGCTAAGGATAAGTTACCCAATTCTGGCTAAAGTATGGGTTGCCATTCAACGGCCATGACTAGGCTTTCCAGCCTTGGCCCAGGTTTGGTTGCCCAGTCTTGGCCCTACGCTGGGTTTTCTTGTCTCGGCCATTCCATGATGAACCACCCGAGTGAAAACATAATTCCGCCGCACAACCGCACCACGGTTTTTTAAGCGCCGAACCACCGCTGCACTACAGACGTGACAATTCTGATTATTTTACAAGTACCGCCGCCGTGACAAGTAAAGATATTTTTATCCGCCGCACCACAGCTGTAACGACCCAAGTAAAAATGAAATTATTATTTTATATGAAAACATAGTAAATTTCATTCGACCGTCGCACCTCGGCTGCACTACCGTCGAAATTAAAAATCTACATCAACAATACAACTAAAAAAATGAAAAATTTCGCGGTACTCCAGCCTAATTTGAAAAAAATTTTTTTTTGAATATGAGGCATTTGAATAAAAGGAGATCAAATAATAGGTCTTACATTAAAATTTCTAGTCAGGTTATTTATTAATTAATTATTGGGTAATGAATTAATTATAATGCCATTTTTTTGTGAAATTGTAGGTATAATTTAGAATAGGTGCGGCGGTGGTACAGCGGTAGTGCGGCGATGCTAGGGAGAGTAAATTTTTAGCGTGCGGCGAAATAGTCCATCAAACGACGTTAATGCAGCGGTGGTGCGGCGGTCGAACGAAATTTATTATTTTCTCGTAAAAAATAATAATTTCATTTTTACTCGGGCAGTCTTAACCCAAGGCTGGGTTCTCTTGCCTCGGCTATTTTATAGCGAACCAATCTTGGCCGAATGCTGGGCTCTTTTGCCTTGGCCATTCTATGGCAAACCAGTGTTGGCTCAGGCTCGGATAATCATTGGGCTAGCCGAGGCTTGGTTGCCTAGTCTTGGCCCAGGCTCGGGTAATCTTTGGGTTGACCAAGGCTGATTACCCAGTCATGGACCAATATCGGTGCGCCAAGCTGGGTTAGCCAGTACTGGGCCAGGCAAGGCCCCGTCATTCAACTCTGGCAGTTCCTACATAGGTAGATCATTTCTACATCACATATAGAAGACTCTAGCTAAACTTGAAATCTGTAGCAGCTATAGCTTAAAAATTAAAATTTTTCATTGTTAATACCAACCCCCGGAACCCCTTACCCCACATACATATATATATATATATATATATATATATATATATATATATATATATATATATATAGCGTTGAAGAAACGTGTCATAGTGAGGGTGTAAAAATTCTAAATACCTCTTTGAAGATCATGTGGATAACATCGCATACAAGATTTTTAAAGAGACTGAAAAATTTTAGTACAAAATGAGTGACTAAGTCAATTATTTTCATAAGTTTCCATGGACGTTGACTAACAATTTTGACATTTTTAATTTACAGATGTTGCAGTCACCATCGGCCGTGAAGTCAACTTTTTTTCTAATAACGGCACTTTGTTAAGATACATAAAAAGTCGAGACTCAATGGGTTTTTCTGGAATAGCTTTCGATCAAATATCTCATATGTTATTTCTGGGTGACTCAAGTAACAATGCTGTGAAGATTTATTCCAAAGATCTTCAATCTAAAGATTATCAAATGAATATATTATTAGACAGTAAGAGATTTTACTTAACCACTTTTTATTTTTTATTAGAATTCATGCATAAATGTTATGGAGTGTACATGTGTAAGCATTTTTACAAAATTTTTCATTTATTTAATAGATAAAGTTGATACTCGGACAATGATGGATATGGCTTATGATCAATCTTCACAAAGCTTATTTTGGACTGACAATAAGAAACGAGCAATTTTCAAAATGAACATTAATTTCTTTAACACATCGAACTCGCCAGAAATGATTTTATATTTGATGAATGAAAACCCTCAAGGAATATCAATAGATTTATGTCATCAACGTTTATATTGGGCAAATAGCAATAAAACCCATCCAAGTATATCAAGCTCAAAACTTGATGGAACAGATTATACAGTCGTAATTAATGAAGATTTATATCGACCAGTTGACGTGACTGTAGATCATTTATCTAATAAATTGTATTGGATTGAGTATAGTGAAGGAATTTATTTTAATATTGAACGCAGCAATTTAGACGGAACCAGACGTGAATTATTAATAAATAGAAAATATCAACAGCCTTTTAATATTGCCGTAGATAACAATAGAATTTATTGGTCAGATTGGGTTCATAAGGCAGTTTGGAGTATCAATAAAAATGTGCAAAATGATAAAGTACCAAAAATATGGAAATCATTTCGTAATTATAATGGAGATGCTAATCCTACTTCGATAATTACCTACAGTAATATTGCTGAAGTTGAATGTGTTGTATTTGAAAGCGAGCCATCATTAAACCGCTCTGTTTTAAGTGATGACAACGAAAATTATAGCGTTGTGATGGAAAGCAATGAAGATCATTATGGATCTGTTATAACAAACGCAGAGCTTTGTTTAAATGATGGATATTTTAATAATCTAACCAATACATGCCAATGCAAATTAGGGTAATTATAATGTGTGCATTATACTAATACGAAAATTTGACAAATTGAATGGAACTATCAAATTTTTTTTATTATAATTAGAATCATCAATGATATCTTATAGTTTAGAATTTAATTAGCTCTTTTCTTCGCGAAAATGTCTTATGTAGCCCAATCCATGTCAAAAGTGGTTCTTTTATTCAAGTAATACCATTAATCGAAAGTAAAAAAGAATTGTTTTGTTCAAGAAAACTCTTGGATCATTCCATGTGGAATCGGTAAATACTCGAACTCGAATCCTTCCGATTTGTATAAATTTTGTCTTTATAAAAATTATTTATTACAGCTTTTTTTTATTTACATTAACTTCCAAACGATAAATTATGAAATGTGTAAAGATATAAGAGATTATTTACATTTAAGTAAATATACTTAAATTACAATTTTAAATTTACTATACCAACATACATCTAAATGATGGCGAGTTGATTAAGGCAGATCTAAATTAATGTTAAAAATTTTCTTTCTGGGTGCATTGGTATTCCTACTGAAAAATTAACATTTAATTATGTTTTTAGCTTCAACGGAGATCTTTGTGAGAAATCAGTTTGTGATAACTGGTGTGTTCATGGTGAATGTAGCATACTTTTTGATGGAAAACCCGATTGCAAGTGTCATTCAACTTATCAGGGATTGCGATGTGAAGAAGAAATTTGTTTTAATTATTGCTTCAATGATGGAGAATGTACAATCCACAATAATAAGCCAGTTTGTTCTTGTAAATATTTTCAGGGTCCTAGATGTGAAGAAATAGATAACGTTACACAATTATGCACAATTTTGTGTGCGAGTCCGTTATATACGATCTATGATAAAGAAAATATTAATTTTTGCCGGTAAGTTTGTAATATATGATTTTTATAATATTTTTGCTCATTCTTTATTTTTCCTTTTTCTCCTGATAGTACACGGAAAAAAGTAAACTGTAATAAATAATAGTCGAGTTGTAATAAGTAATGATCAACTGATAAAAATTACCATTTCAAACAGTAAAATCGTGATTTTACTAGTCACTATGTAATATTTATTATTTACACGCTAAAAAATACTATTTCAAACAGAAATATTCACTATGTGAAAGTCGAAAATGTTAAAGTATAATAATTAAGAACTTTGACTTTGATATTTATAATTTCGTATGTAAAAAATGATCGTATGATATTTAAAAAATATAAACTACAGTTAGTAAATTTCTATATAAGCAACATCAATATTTACAAAGTAAAATGGTAGATTTTAAACACAACGCTAAAGATGAAACTGTAATTATTGATGTTCTTAGACGGGTAAAATATACATCTTAAAAGTAGAATTTTTACTGTTTCAAACGTTAAATTCTCCCAGAGTGTAGGACCTTCCCCTTCTCCTCATTTGTAAAGTTAGTGCTCTTGCAGAGCATTAGCATGTACTACAGTCGAATCGCGTTATGAGTCCGGCTTTTTTCTTTGTTTTTTAACCAGACTCGTGTTAATAAGAGAGAGACACAAGGAAGGCTCATAACGCGACTTGACTGTATCTTTTTTGCCAATGCGCATGACTTTTTTAACACGTGTTGGACAGCGCCGACACTAACACTGCCAAGATAGCCAGAAATACGTGGTTAATAAAACTCCTGACAAAAATGTTCCTCCAACGTTTGTATAGCGTTGCGGTTAGGTGGTAGTCTCGCGTGCGTTAAGGTTACTATTCGAAACTCGGTTAGGGCAATATTTTTCGGAATTTATTTTTAAGGCAAGCGTAAAACTTCTTCTCAATGAATGAATGTAAAGGTAATTGAAACCTTATCCCCTCCTCCAGCTCCTCTAAAAAACTCCGAAAATAAAAAATGTAAAAAAAAAAAAAATATTAATTAAACAAAAAAAAAAGACAAACTAAAAAAAAAATTTTTTTATTCATAGTTTTTTTTTATTGTTAATTTTTTTGTTAATCCCGATAGCAAATTTAATAAATTATATCCGAAAATAATATTTAAAACTATAAAATTTAAATAGTCCGGGTTGTTATTTACTATTATTATTGTTAAAAATTACTTGGCGTGATATTATAAAATACATATTAAAATGGCGATTTTTACTGTTTGAAACTGTAAAATTTATAAAACCACTGTTATTATTTACTATAGTCATAGTCACAATTTACACGGTACGATAGTATAGACTACACATTGAAACGGCAATTTTTACTGTTTGAAACTGTAATCTATAAAGATGAAAGAGTCGTTATTTACTATAGTGACCGCTACTAATCACTTATTTTGGATATTAAATTATAAATTGTGGCTTTAATACTTTCTACATTTAGATTTGTAATATTTACATTTTTGCCACCCCGATGTCCGCTGTACAGTTTGAAACTGTAAAAAGTAACCGGAATCCGAGTAAATTTTACAGTTTACTTTTTTCCGTGTATGAATGATGGAGCCTCTTTCCAGTTATTGGCTGTTCTTGTGTCAAATAGATTCACTTTCCTAAATGTCTTGATTCACAGACAGAGTAATTTCTGATCTCAATATACAATTATTAAGCAAACATAAATTTTTATAATTGAGATTCAACTATAATACACAATTTGCACTACCTAATTTGAATAAATTTCAAGTGTATAATCTACATATTTTTTGGTTAAGATAAAACATTCCATTATTACAAATTTGTGACTTTTTAGCTGTTCCAGAATCAATTCAACTGCCGATCTATACGATCAATTTATAAATGATTCATGGGCGAAAATATTGACAATCGCTCTCTTAGTAATTATTGGAATATTACTTATTTTAATAGTGATTCTAAGTTACTTTGTCAACAAATTTAGATGTCGCCCACTTATAAAAAAACGTTTTGTCATCAGTAAAAAAGGTATCACCCCACTAACATCAAGACCTCGATTGTCGAGTGATCAATGTGAAATAATGATTGAGGATTGTTGTAACATGAATATTTGTGAAACTGTGAGTATAATAACAAAAAGGCTACATAATTATCATAGTGCTATTAATGTAACAGTACTCTATAAAATATTAAATTTCACAATCATAAAAAGATAGATTCATGAAATGTGTTTACTATTACTAAATTAGGGTTTTTAACACTACTTCCCACTTACTTATAATTTTTTAATCAAACTTTCCTTTTTTTATTTATAATATACTTGTGTCTCTTAGTCGTTCGTATGGAATTCGTAAATTACTAATACAAATGACATGTTAACAATTGTAAAAAAAAAACCTTTTTTTTTATGATCGTAAGGGGATAAAAAAAATTAAATATTTTATCGTTCATCTATAAAATAATCTTCAAAATTTGTATAATACATAACTTACTGTAACTCACTCATTTTTTTTTTTTTAGTTCCTTGAGCTAGAATTAAATCGTTTTGTAATGGGGTTTAGTGTGCTATAAAATTCATGCCTAAAACAATTAAATTCAAATATAACATAATCTCATATTATATAATGTTAATTCCATTATATTAAATCTTTTTCAGCCTTGTTATGAACCCAAAGCTAAGAATCAGGATCTGAAAGAAAAAAAAGTAAAAGGAAGATTTCATTGTTGACGAAAGTATATTAGTAATCATAAAAATCTACTTATACCTCATTCAACGATAAAATATTGTATAGTATTATAGATAATTTTAAAGAACACTATTTAATAATTATAAAGTATAATATTTTTAACGTCAATAATAATTCATTATCATTTCATTCATGAAAAATTACAAGAAAAACTGCAATTCCATATCAAGATCTAATAATGTACTTAAAAATTTTTATTGTTTTGCTGACAAAAATAAAAATAAATTTTATAAATCACGGGTTTAATATTTTTATTTATCATGTGAATTAATTATAATTACGAATCTAAAATTATAAGCGTGTTAGAAGTTATACTTCATTAGGTTAATTAAAATGATTTCTAATTTGTACAAACAATTAATTGAAATAAAATTGTAGGTTAAATTATTAATAATAAATAATGGTTACTCATTCGTTCAATTATTCAAAATAATTATCGTTAATTAAAGAAAGAAATGCACTGATAACTGTTGTGCTGATTCAAATATGTTATACTAGCAATATTTTACATACATATTAGGCACGTAGTTAAAAGTTCACATGAATTTCGCCGAGTGAATGAACCTGATTTTTATCTGGTGTATGCAGTTATATATTCAGATCATGAAAAATTATATATAAATTTAATACAAGTATCAAAGACGATTGAATTATCTGATTTTAAAAGTGTTTCCACAGATCGATTAATTTCAATAATTCTTCCATACTTTAGTAGTATGGGAAAGGTTTGATATTCATCTAGAATTAGATAATGACTTAACTTATGCAGTGTGGCTATAAAGTGAATAATAGCAGTAGTTTTCGGTTTCAAGAATGACAAAAACTAAAGAGTGCTGTTATACATAAAGAAATTTCAGCAAATAATTTCTTAACCAAGCCCAGGCTATTTGGATTTATATCTTGAAATTCCTGCAACGGAAGATAAAGACTATTGATTATCTCGCCCCTATAATATAATAGTTTTCTTATGAAATCTTCATGACAAAATAGCCTAAATGCATTTACAAAATATTAGCGTATAAAATAGCAGAAGTTATTTATTTCATTTGCATTTATGCGATAAATATTCATATATTATCATAAATTATCAGTGGATGAAAGAATATTATCATTTTAAAGTATAGGTGTTCGTAAAGTTGACTTATTTAATCATTTTACTTGACTGGAGGTCAATAAATTCATCGATTTCTTAATATATGCAGATATATTTACATATTTTTAATTTGTATGAGACGAAAATCATCATCATAATAATTTATATGCAATAAATTCTAAAAAAGAGGAAATAACTAAATTTGCTCAATTAGTTTCTTTCAATTTATATTTATTTTTACAAGTAGAAAAAATTTTTCATGATAAATTATAAAAATTTCTCAAGAGAACTAAGAATTTTAACCTTTGATTATGGCCAATGGAGATTAATACTAGTAACATCTAATGCAACTATGTCGAGATCGACACCAAGAAGATCACAAAGGTTTGGTTTAGTTCTTTCAAAGTCACCATGGATAAACTCTTTAATATAAGTTCCTGCTTGTGTCTTAATATCAACAATAAAAAATTGACCCATGATTGAATAATCCATTTTTTTATTCGGATTTTTTTCCTGAATTTCTTTTATTTCAGCATGTGATAAATATCGGGCACGGACTTGATGGACTGTTCGGTCACGTGATGCTAGTGGTCGTCTATGTAGAACTCGAACAGGAGTTTTCTGTTTTATTTTTAAATTTTTGATCAAATTAATTTTTTCTAATGATAACGAATTTTCTAAAGACTTAGTAGTACATAAGGCCCTGTAAAATTTTTTTTTTACATTTTCACCTTCCTTCAGATTTTTTAAATCGAATCTGAAACAAATATAGATTACCTATGAATGTCTTTTTTGACAGCCCTGATAGATTATAAATGACTAAATAAATTAAAAAACAAAGTATAGTGAGGGAATATGCAATGTAAAATTAATGAAGTGCTATAACACAACGATAGTTAGCAGTTTCCTGCTACGAAAACTGTAAATTTTCAAAAATTCAGAAGGGTAACGGTTGTTTGACTTTTGAAAAGTAGATTTTTGTGAATTTCGTAATTTCGAGGATTTAAATTAAATCTAGCTATTCTTAGATATTTTTACGTATACAATACATGGGTAATTCTCATTTTCCACAAAAACATCTGTGCGCAGTGTCTTTCTAAGCCGTAGTACTTAATTACTGGATAGATTATTTTAAACTTCCTGCTAAGAAAATCGAAGATTTTCAAAAATCGGGAAGTTATTGGTTTTACCCCGTTTTGCAAAAATCGAGTTTCCATCAGATCTCGACGTTTGAAGGACCCAGAAAGCTTCCCTGACTATCCCCGCGAGGTTGTCACTATGTATGTATGTATGTATGTATGTATGTATGTATGTATGTATGTATGTATGTATGTATGTATGTATGTACCGTTGTCGTCATTGATTCATAACAGTTGGTAATAATAAGGTGGAAAAGAAAAATATAAATTTGGACATCGCTCTTTAAAAATGAATAATTTTAATCAGCACAGACAAAAGAAATTCCATAAAATAAATAATTATGTAATCAGACAAGTTATTAGTATAGAAATTAAATGGAAAAAAAAATGGATCTGAGGACCATTAAAAAAAATAAAAATCCCTATACGCAGTTACGACTAGAGAAATACTTATAATTATTTTAAAATATAGGAGTAGAGAAATAAAAATAAATTTAATTCTCTTTAAGAATTAAAGGAAAAAAATCTAAATTCCTTATCAATTTTAGTTCTAAAAAATGACTCTATAAAATATAAATAATACTATTAAAGAAATAATTTCAGTTTATAAAGAACTATAAAAATACAAGTCGAAAATGAAAAAAGACTAAAATTATAAAATGGTTTATTGAACCATTTTTATTGTTATACAAATTAAATTATAAAAATAAATGAATAAGAAAATTTTCAAATATTTAAGAATTTTATTTAAGACAGTAACAATAAATGACAATTGATAAGGAATTTAGATTTTTTTCCTTTAATTCTTAAAGAGAATTAAATTTATTTTTATTTCTCTACTCCTATATTTTAAAATAATTATAAGTATTTCTCTAGTCGTAATTGCGTTTAGGTATTTTTATTTTTTTCATGGTCCTCAGATCCATTTTTCTTTTCCATTTAATTTCTATACTAATAACTTGTCTGATTACATAATTATTTATTTTATGGGATTTCTTTTGTCTGTGCTGATTAAAATTATTCATTTTTAAATTCATTATTTAGTGAAATTTTTAAAGAGGGATGTCTAAATTTATATTTTTCTTTTCCACCTTATTATTATTACCAACTGTTATGAATCAATGTATATATATATATATATAAAACTCAAAAGCTCATATAGAGCTCAAAAGCATAAAAAAGCTATTTCTTTGAGCTCGGAGAGCTTAAAATGACACGTAAATTGTGTTTTTGGGCTTGAAGAGCTCAAAAACATCATCAGTGCAATTATGTGTCTAGGTATGGATTTACCGCGAAGTTGCAGGGATGGCCTTGAAGGTTAACCGTTTCCCTAATCTTTTCAAATAAAATGTAGATGAAATGCTTCGTGATTGCATATTTTAAAAAAATCCTCTAGACAGTTATTGAGCGACTCATGATACGAAGCATCAGTGAGTGTTTTACGATCGAAAAACTTTTTTCGCCTTATTTCGGCAACTATTTTTATTATTATAGCCTTGTTAGTTCACAGAATCAAGATATTTTGCATAGTATTGTGAAGATAATTTCATGAAGATTAATTTGACACTTTAAAAAAATTTATTAAGGGGGGAAGTCCATGTAAAAAGCTTAAAATCGGTCATTTTTTTTAAATATTTTTAAAGGTGATCAAATAATTTTATTGTTTTAAAACTTTAACACAACTTTATTGAACTTTTCTCGAGTAGAAGAGTAATTACTTTTTCTTTTCAAAATGGCGGCTGAGGATAATTTTTTGTTTGCTGCCTTCGACGCGAGGTTCCAAACCGCAATATTTATCACTCATTAACCATTGATTTGAAACAAAAAAATTTAAGTGTTTTCTCTCTAGAATATATTAACAGAAAGGATAAACATTTAACATAAAAAATAAGTATAAAATTCAATATAAAATAATCCTTTGAAAAAAAGTCAAAATTTAGGGCTATTTTTTGACCCTAAAAAAAGTACTTGAGCTATAACTTTGTTAATATTCGAGATTTTATTTTTTTTCCCTCGTCAGTACGTGCTCAGCATACTATATTTTCAGTTTATTAAAAAAAAAAAAAAAAAAAAAAAAAATTGATTTTTTGAAAATTTTATGGACATAGCATTTAATAGATTTTACTGTTAGGCAGTAGCAGAGCAGACCAAAACATCCCATAGGAAATGTAACAATTTTTTTTATTTCAGAATTATTTAAGCTTAATGTCAAATACCATTTTGCACTTTTTGTGATTACCAGAAAAAAAAAATTTTTTTTATTGTTCAAAGAAAAAATTTTGATAACATCTGACTATATGCAAGTCTGATAAGATCTAATTATATATAGACCTATATATTATTAGATCTGATCATGTATAGACTTATATATGATTACATATGGAGTTATGACAGCCAGATGTGATCATATCTAATTATATATAGACTTATATACAATTGTATATAATCATATATAATTAAACAAAAACTTTTTTCATCAGGTAGGTAAAAAATCGGGGAAACCAAGTAAAATTTTGGTTTTTCGAAGAGTGAAGTATAATTATTATATATACAGAATAAAAATCATAAAGTACCAGTGAAAAATTTTAACAACTATACTCGTCAGTCACTGTCAAACGACAGTCGTTCAATAGTCCAGCGAAGATCATTTATCGACACTGTGAATTCACGGTGCATTCACCGTCGTTTCACGATCATTTTATCGTGACCACGAATTCGCCAGGGTAGCCTAGCAGATACTGGCGCGTATTATTCATAGATTGAGTATCGTCTGCACGTAAAAACCCCCATACGTCCGCCTAGGACAGAAATCTATTTTCGACCTAGACAGACGAATAAGTCAAGGTGTCGAACCCAAAGACTTTTTTTCTCTATAGTGGAGACCTAATTTGAAAAGATTCGCGATTATTTTTCATAGAAAGACATGTTTATTTTTTCATCAGCTTTCATACCCAGAAATGAGAATTACCCCTGTATGGAATGTTTTTTTATTTAAGTTTTATTTAAGCAAGTAATTGAAAACTATCGCCAGGAAATATTAAATGATAGTAAAACTTACGGTGATAATATTCTTAAATGAGAACTGATTTTGACTAGATCTGACGAGTCATTTATTTGTACAACTAGCTTTCGGAATGTTTCACTGGAAAATGTTGTGATTTTAGGGTTTATTAGCTCAATTGCAAAAGGCCTCCCTATATTTATTGTTCGTACATCAATGTCTTCTCGACCAGAAGAGAGGAATTTAAAAGCTACAAACAAAAATTTATGGACATCAAAATTACAATAGAAATTCCATCATTTTACAATATAAGAACTTACATTCAGCTCGAGTATAGTTTACAATCACATTACAGAGTATATCTTGAACAGAAGTTTCCATTTTTTTTTGTCCATTTACAAACCACGGAGTTTGGCTCAGTTTACGAGATAATTTCATATAACGTCCTAAAATTTAATGTCAATTATTCAAAAATTTCAATTTTAAATTGTTAATTACTAACCTCCAACAAAGAGACTTTCACGAGTACATTTAACTTTGTCCATTATTGCATGAACAAGGGGTTGAGATGGCGGAGTAGAAAAAGCTTCCATAGCAATTTCTTCCGTGATGTCATTTAGAATTTTATCAATATTGTTTTTACTAAAACGATTATCTGTCTGTTTTTTTGTTAATTTTAAAGAATTTAGATATTTTTTCATTCTGAAATAAATATCAAGATTTGTAAAATTTGAATAAATAGAGGTTTGATAGATAATAAAGTCAAAACTCCCAATAAATTTAATGACTTTTGTAAAAAGATTTTTCAACTTCCTGTTTTGGAAGTTATTAATAATTTAAAATATAATATTATGAACTGTACTGGCATGGGTTTTCTCTGTGGTTTCCTCATCGCCACTATTCCAACAACCGATCGAAAGGGGTGAAGAATAGGGTAAATGCAGTACAGAAAGCACAAGTTGGTCCACAGCCGCATGGAGAATAATGAAAGGTATGTGCAGGAATTTGAAAGTGAGAGCAGATATGTCGATAATAAAAGTGGAGAATATATTGATAATAAGAATTGAAAGATTGTGTTGATAATATAAAAGCGGAGAGCATACGTTGATAATAGAGAGTTTAGAAAAAAGACTATATGTGGAGACGCTGAGACAATTAGCTTTGTAAAAGCCATAAATGGTATATAAGTAAAACTCATAATAATAATAATAATAATAATAATAATAATAATATAATATTATGAATAATTTTCAAAAGTACACGGAAAGAAAATCGAAGAAATTTTTATTATTTTACGATCGTAATTTTCATTAAATAAAATAGTACACAGAAAAAAAGGTTCACTTAAGCCAAGAAAATATTTTTCTTGCTAATTATTATCTTGAGCGATAAGAAATTTTTTTTTTTGACACTTGTCAAATTTCGTCGAAAAATAACTAACATAAAAATTAACGGCCTTGAGAGAAAGCCGGCCATTTGGCCACGCACTAAAATTCAGTATAAAACCTTCTCAAGGTCAAATCTAAAATCTCTCTGTGTAAACTACAATATCTTTTGTCGAAAATTCACATTTGGAAAGAAAATAAAACTTAGTTAAATTTACAACTTACGAATGGATTAAATAAAATAATTTGGATTAAATGAAAATAATTTAGACAATGTTTAAGGTTACTCAAATATCGGAATTGATATAACTTGGATTAAAAATTTATTCAATAAATTCTCGAACATAACAAATAGGATTAATTCAAGATACGAAGAACTCTTGGAATTAAATAATTATTGTTGTAATATTAAGAACAGTAATTTAGCAAATGGGAAAATTATAATTAGGAATTAAGGAATGTTAATTAGGAAATAAGAACGGAAATTATTTTAGTAGGGAAATAATTCATTGTATTATTGTTATTATTGGAAATTGTAAATAGTGTGATTGTGTGTGCGTAAAGTCTACCTCGGTTTCATGGTATACTCCTCTGCCATCGGGGTAGATCTCTTAGAGTAACGTGAGGGTCTGTGGGACAGCGTGAAATAAGTTAGAGTAGCGTGAGGGTCTAGTGGACAGCGAGTACTACAGCGACGTGAGGGTCAGCTAGACAGCGCGAAATGTAACCGAATGAGAGTTGAGTGTGAATGAGATTATCCTATGAATTTCTATCAATTATTGTAAGGCCTTACTTCAGTTGCAAATAGGATAGGATAAATATATATTTTGTAAAACGAATTTCTGTGTTTAAGTTTTCGTTCCTTTCAGCAATCTCTCACAACCCTGACCTATTACTCCATGTTCTGGATACTGAGTCCACAAATCCAGTGGCGCCCTTAATAAAACAAAAAAAGGGGCGACCAACGAGCAAACGACATCCCGTTTCAATTTGGAAAAATTTGTTTTGTAGTTTTTTTGAGATTTCTCAAAATCTACCGGTCCGAATCGATTCAAACTATATTTAAAATCTAAGTTTGGTCAAGTCCTTTCGAATAGCTTCAATCGGGATGAAATCGGTTAAACCGTTCAAAAATTATAAAAGGGTCACACACACACACACACACACACACACCGTGTCGGGCTTGCTGGGTCCCGCATCGGACGCCTCCCCAGGTGGCGGATAAGGGAATTCCCGACATGTCTACGCGCCAAATAGTTAGTTAGTGAGGAAATAAAATACTCGGGGTGGACCAAAACCTAGAAAAAGATGATATGGAAATGTCAGAACAATTTCAAACATCGTTTACAGTACAGGGGATGGATACCCCAGTACCGGCAAGGGAAGTTTTGGTCACTTCTGAGAAACTGTCACCGCAAAGAAAGTGCAACAACAAGAAGAGGCAGCTTTCCATGCCCTGCTCTTCCTCTGCAAGTGACAATCCAGCACAGAAAAAGGAAAAAGGAAGAAGAACACAAAACAGTGGTTTCCTTGACTAAAACTCTAAAACAACCGAGTGAGGGAGGCTCTAAGAAACCGAGGAGAAGGAAAACAAGAACTACGGCTGTCTTAGTTCAACCAGTAGAGGGCCGAACATATGCCGATCTCCTGAAAAAAGTCAAAACCAAGATAAATCCTGTCGAGACAGACGTAGACATAAAGTCTATAAAACGGACGAAGCACGGAGGCGTTCTCCTCGAAATGGCCCGAAAGACCAAAGATAGCAGTGTTTTTACCGAAGCGGTAAAGTCAGCCACTGCTAATATCGGTACGGTCAAGACGCTATTACCAATAACAACGATCGAGATTCTCGACCTAGATGAAATCTCTACTGAGGGAGACGTCCGCGAAGCAATTAAACGTGAATTCGCTAACAGCCTGGCGATCAAACGGGTAAATCTGACAAAACCCACACCACGAAGCAATCGAGCAGCCTTCTGCGAGATAGACGAGACCAGCACGATTAAGGCTCTTGACAAGGCCTGTATAAAGATCAGCTGGGTTAGCTACCGTATACGCCCAGTTGTAAAAGTAACCCGCTGCTTTAAATGTCTTGGTTTTGGACAACAAACACGTCAGTGTGCGGGACCAGACAGAAGCATGTGCTGCTACAAATGTGGCGAAGAAACCAACAAGGCCGTAAGCTGCACGGAGAAGTCAAAATGTTTCCTTTGCACTTTGGACAAAGATGCCCAGGACGGTTTATGCCATATTTCTGGCACCGGAGCTTGCAAGGGATTCCGCACAGCTCTTGATAAAGCCACGCGGAGGCAGAAATGACACGCATAGTGCAAGGCAACTTGAATAGGGGCGTTTTGGTGCAAAACCTGCTGCGCCATCGCGTCTTTGAAAATAAAATCGACATCTGTTTTATCTGCGAGTAATATCTAAACATTGAAGGAAAAACATGATTCGCAGATAAGTCCGGCAAATCAGCGATCTGGATAGCAAACTCGAAAAAGGTCACTGTCGACAACAATGGAAGCGGAGCAGGCTTCGTCTGGATTGAGACCCACGACCTACTTGATGAAGTCGTCTGGCTTTCTCAGAAGCACCCCCGTGTCCCCACACGGCGTTCTTCCTCACACAGCTATTGACAGGAAACGGACAGTTTAACGCCTACCTCTTTAAAATGGGGCTGCACCGAACGTCAACGTGAAAATACTGCCCGGACGAAATCGACGACACCGAACACACTTTCTTTGAGTGTATACGGTGGAAGGATTACAGAAGCAGCACCGGAGAAATTATAGACACCACATTCTCCTCCAAAAGCTTAATAATCTGCATGCTCAGAAACAAAGATAACTGGTCAGCTGTCGCAGCCAACACGTAGCACCTTCTAGAAGAAAAATTCGCAGAAAGGGACCAGTAACCAGGAGTAGGTGTCGTAAGACGCAACATGGACTGGATTGAAATAGTGCTAACGTGGTTCCGATCCAGTCATCTCCATACTATCTACGGAAAAGGAGAGAGGAGTTTTTTTTAGTGGGTAAAAACCCCACACTACCGGCCATCATCTTTCAATGATAGAAGTGTCTTTGGAAGATTTTTTTCGCTTCTCTATGAAAAAACACACACACACACAGACATACGGACATCATCGCGAAAACATTCAGGGAAGCTTCTTAGGACTTCAAAACATCGAGATCTGATGAAAAGTCGATTTTTTAAAAACGGGGTAAAACCAATAACTTCCCGATTTTTGAAAATTTTCAATTGTCTTAGCGGGAAGTTGAAAATGACAGATTTTTGATTAGTATAAGTATAGTTACCGTCGGAACTAGAATGAAAAATTAAAAAAAAATTCGACAAAATGGTGTGTAGTTTTTACTTGATAAGTAATTTTTTGAACAAGATTAGTTCTAAATAGTTTTAAATTTATTATTGAGTTTTTTTTAATCAATGAATTAAGTTATTTAGTATTGTTGTTAATATTATTTTATAAAACATAAGTTTTCTTTATTTGAGAAATCTACTTCCATTTCGGCTGCCGAATGGTCTTTTTTATTGTGATTTCGGTATGACATTAAGATTTTAACGAAATTTTCATCACACATGTTGTATATTAAATTAATCAAATGTGTATGTAAGTTTTTAATTAATCTAAAATTTTTGGAGTTTTTTTATCTGTTCAAAATAAAATTTTTACACGATATCGATGGTCCAAACAGTTTTATATTAAGTCATCACACAAGATTGCATTTCAATTGAAAATTCTGTTTATGAAATTTTTTTTTTGGGTTTTCAACATGTATAATTGAATACACGTCACCTAAAAATAGGACGTGAATCAGCAAAATTATTTGATAAATTTGTTAAGAAAATAAAAATTTTTCAAATCACTAAGTACGGTTTAATAAAAAAATAATTTTTTTTTAGAGAGTCAAGAAGTGCACACCTCATAACGTTTATTTATTTTTCAAGAAAAAAATAACCTTTGTAATTGATTTTTGAAAGAAAAAAATAGTTGAGTAATTTCTTAGAGTATTTTCTAATTTTTTTTTTTTTTTTTAATTATTGGAGCGCATTTTTTGAGTCATATGGGGGTCATCTGAGTGATCCGAACTGAAATGTAGTCAATGTAATAATTATAAAGAAATTCAAAAAGTAACTAGCTTTCTAACAAGTTATATACATTTAATACTTCATATATAACACTTAATAGAGGTCAAATGATAGTAAATTAAAAATTTAATAATATCATTTAAATTTACTAATTCTACTCAATAAAAATAAACTTTGGCCTGTAATTTTTTAACCCTGATTCAGAAAGATGATTTGAAATTATTACTTCCATGTTAATTGTATATCTCTATATCTATATAGTATCCAAATCCGATGGTTTTAAATCATTTTAAATCATTTCAAATTAGATTTCTTAATCAGGGAAACAATCTAATTTTACTATTTTATATAATTAAAAAAAAAAGTTATTTTTTAAGAAAAATAAATCATTTCAAATCAAATAAGCGATTAGTTGTTTTATTTCAATAATCAATCTTTACATGTTGTAATAAATAAAAAAATAAATACTTTCAAGAAGAATTATTCTTATTTAGTATAAAAAAGTTGTGTTTGAATTTAACTATATAATTTGAATTTACTCCACCGCCAATGACCTAACAAAACTTACCTTACCGACAGCTAATTTCTTACTTATGACTTAGAAAATAGATCGATTGTCGTTCTTTTGTAATCTTTCATTAGTTACAATTAAATTTTTTCACAAATATGGTACAATGATAGACAATAATTTATCCCTGCTTGTGTTGCTTTGTCATCGATGAAAGTTTGGATTTATGAAAATTTGTCTAAATAAATATCAAAGTTTGTAAAAATGCTGATAAATCTAAATCAACAAAATCACAGAAAAATTTACGTAGAATAGTATATAAATTATTCTATGTAAACTAGATCACCTGTGCAATTATACAGTTGTACATATGACCAACTGAACAAATAAAATTCCCTATTTTTAAAAATACATACAACTAATAATATATTTATTTGATTTCAATTCCAAAAGTATAAATGGAAACATGAACATTACTATAGATGAAAATTTATAAATTTTTGGGGTAAATAAAAATTATCATTTGAATAAATAATTAATAATAAAAGTGTATAAAAAAATAAATGATACATCCACTTAATGAACTTATGTATTCAAAAAGATAGATCCAAATGTAAAAAAACTATTATAATTATTTGAACAAAATAAATTGCTGATAAATATTTGTAATGAATAAATGTAGAAATGATTTTATGTATCAACGACATTATGATCATTAGCATTTTTAAGTTTGTGTATAAATAAACATTTATAAACATGATGATCGGCACAAATGAAAGCTGTCCGAATGGATATTTGAATAAATAAAATTCTTTCCAAATAAATTAATAAAAATGAACTTCTGCATTGAAGTTAAACTGTAAAAATGAATATTTGTCCAGAAGTTAAACTGTCAAAATGAATATCGGTTTAAAAGAAGATTTCCACGATATCTCTCTAATAATTTTATTAGTATGTTGCAATCTATTGAGAACAAATGTTATAACATTACACCCTTAGAAGGATGTACGGGGATGTTACAAATTAAGAAAACGTAAAACTTTTAATGTATTACTTGTATTGGTTTGAAACGGATTTTATGAGTAGAAGTTTCATTCACTGACAACAGTGTGTGGGCGTTAAATATTTAAAAAAAATAGTGAATGTTTAACTTATAGCTCCTGCAGGTTTGAAACTTAGATGTAGTTCTCGTTGTACATAAGGGATTAAGAAATTTTTATTTTGAAATGAATGGCAACTGACTGAAAATTTTCTCTTAATTAGCGTTATAGTTTGCAAATGTGAATTCTCTTTAATTAAGAACAGTTGATCCAATTAAAATGTCAAAATTCAATAAGATCCGTTTTAAACCTATACAAGTTATACACAGAAAAAAAGGTTCACTTGAGTCAAGAAAATATTTTTCTTCCTAATTATTTTCTTAGAGCGAAAAAAAAATGATTTTTGACACAAGCAATTTCACTTAATCCAACAAAATTAATTCTCTTGCTTTAAGAAATACGATCTTGATCCAAGAAAATTTATTTAAGTCAAGAAAATATTCTTGTTTTGAGAAAATTTAGCTTCTTGCTCTAAAAAATTCTGTTCTTGGTAGAATTGAATTTTCTTGCCTTGAGAAAATTTCTCTCTTGCTCCAAAAAATTAAAGTTCTCGATAGTAAATTTTCATTAATATTTTTATTGACTAACATGTCAAATTGGAAGATCAAATAATATTAAATCATTTTTTTTCATTCAATATGTAAAATTGCACGCTAAAATAGGTTAAAATGGGTATCAAATGTTCAAGAGAAAAATTTTCTCAAGGTGAGAAAATTTTTTTCTTAACTGAAGTAGGTGGCGCTACTTCTCTGAAGTATCTAAAAATTTTGATCAAATGTAAAAATTTATTGTATCAAGTATTTACGATAATATGAATTAAGAAAAAATTCCTTCCACCAAGAATAGAATTTCAAGAAAAATTTTTACTTCGGCCAACACAACTTCGATCTTCCTTCAGGCACCCGAAAATTTTCTTGAGTCAAGAATTTTGTTCTCCAGTCAAGAAACTTTTCTTTCTGTGTACATTAAAAGTTTTACATTTTCTTAATTTTTAACATCCCCGTACACCCTTCTAAGGGTGTAATGTTATAACATTTGTTCTCAATAGATTGCAACATACTAATAAAATTGTTAGAGAGATATCGTGGAAATCTTCTTTTAAACCGATATTTATTGTGACAGTTTAACTTCTGGACAAATATTCATTTTTACAGATTAACTTCAATGCAGATGTTCATTTTTATCAATTTATTTGGAAAGAATTTTATTTATACAAATATCCATTCGGACAACTTTCATTTGTACCGATCATCATGTTTACAAATGTTTATTTATACACAAACTTAAAAATGCTAATGATCATAATGTCGTTGATACATAAAATCATTTCTACATTTATTCATTACAAATATTTATCAGCAATTTATTTTGTTCAAATAATTATAATAGTTTTTTTACATCTGGATCTATCTTTTTGAATACATAAGTTCATTAAGTGGATGTATCATTTATTTTTTTATACACGTTTATTATTAATTATTTATTCAAATGATAATTTTTATTTATCCCAAAAATTTATAAATTTTCATCTATAGTAATGTTCATGTTTCCACTTATCCTTTTGGAATTGAAATCGAATAAATATATTATTAGTTGTCTGTATTTTTAAAAATAGGGAATTTTATTTGTTCAGTTGGTCATATATACAACTGTATAATTGCACAGGTGATCTAGTTTACATAGAATCATTTATATACTATTCTACGTAAATTTTTCTGTGATTTTGTTGATTTAGATTTATCAGCATTTTTACAAACTTTCATATTTATTTGGACAAATTTTCAAAAATCCAAACTTTTATCGATGACAAAGCAACGGTTTCATGATAATTGATCCTTGGACAAAATATCTTCGACAATTGATACCAAACAGACAGAATTTATTTATTAATAAAACCATAATGTAATCGTGTTGCGCCCTTTTAACATGGTTTTTGTGTGTGTTTATTCGATATTAGACACACACATACGCTTTTAACCATGCTGTGCCCTTGAATTTTTTTTTAACTTTCGAAAATTATAACGATTCCGAAGGATAACTTGTCGGAGATATTTTTTCCGGGGATATTTTTTTTGAGATATTTTGTCCAAGGATCAATAAGCCTGATACCCAAAGGCAACACAAGCAGGAATAAATTATTATCTATCATTGTATTTAAATGTTTTAATGTGCATATTTTAATACATAGAATTTACTATTATTTGACCTCTATTAAGAGAGAAAAAAAATTTGAATAAAAATAACAACCCTCAAGGTATAAAAATTTACAATTTTTTTAATAAAAATTTGAAAAATTTGACTTTTTACTTACAAATTTTCACAATCGATTTCATCATTGGAATAACTAAAAAATATATTTACAGAAAAAGGAGAAGATGCAAGAGAGGTAGTTTGTCGTTTCGAAGTCATTTTTTCAACTTTAGGCAAGATTAACATTTTCCAAATTTCTTTGATACTATATTTATTAATATCAGGACCATTCCAATGGCTTTCTTTCGTTTTCTGATTAAGTAACGTCGAAATTGATTTTTCTCTTAACTTTACAGAAATGGGTATATTTAACGTGCATGTGAATACTTCAGAGTCGAATCCACTCAATTTTATTTCTCGTGAAATCTACAAGAGAAAAAAAGTATAATTTTTATATGCATTTCAGAAAATTAAGCATTAAAAAGCTCTATAAAAACTTTTTCGTTATATAATAATGCATTTTTATGAAAATAAAAATAAGTTACTTATTAAAAACAAATTTATCTGATAAGAAAAAAAGATTCGAAAAGATTCGAAATGGATCAAAGCGATAAAAAAAGATTCAACTGGACAAATATACAGATATACATTTTGCATGGGTTGAATCGTTTTAAATCTTTTTTTTTTAATAAATGTTATCCTCACGACAAACACCGTAAGATACATATAAGAAAACATTTTGTTTTTCATGAAAATCCTAAAACTAATAAATTTTAAGATTCGACTATAAACTGCGATCTTGATTTTATATTGTCTACTTTTTTCAGAGTAGAAGCTTTCGTTTAGGTAAAAAACTCGGCTCAAAAGTTATTGTTTTCAGTTCGATCTTAAAAAATTTTCATCGCATCTGAGTGCGAGTTACGAACAGTTAATACTTGGATTAAGGTACTTATTTATGAAAGTTTTACCTTTTCTACTGATGAATTCTGAATTTCATTTTGAAGGATTCCCAAACATATAATGCATATTTCGGACGTTTGATTAGATTCTAAATCTCCAAAAATGTTTTTCATCTGCAAAAAATTTATTGAAATAACATACATGTGTTATAAAACTAACTTATATTGAATACAGTTTTTCAAAAATATTGCAATTTATAAAACCGTGTGATTTTATAGCTAAAATGTATACTTTTTCATTGAAAAAAAAAAATTAACTTGATTCAAACGAAAAATTCTTGTACCAAGAATATTATTTTGAAGAGCTTCGTTGTCGTAAATTAAAACAAAAAATTTTTGACTTAAGTAAATTTACTTAAATTAAGAAAAAAATAATTTATTTGGTTCAAAAATTTTTCTCTTGAATCAAATTAATTTTTTTAGAATCAATTTTTTCACGGTCGTAATTTACTCATTATTTTAGTTAGATTCATACCATATCAGTCTGTCCATTTTTTTTTTTTTTCAGTGTACTAGTTCCTAGAAATCATTTTATACAAAGAATTTATATTCAATGTAATTATTAATCGTCGACTTTTAGTCTAATCTTTTTACTTAATGAATAGACATAATTAATTTTCACAAAAAATATAATTTCATAAAAATCTATTGACAAATATCAATACATAAGATTCTGGAAGAATTCAAGTTCGTTTATCGTTTAATAGTGCAAGCATAGTCAAATAATTATGTTAAATCTGAGTGGTAACGATTTTGCTAACATTTTTAAGATCACTTAACTTAAAAAAAAAATTATTTCATTCCATATTTTTGTCGTCAATCTTACATAATCAGTAAATTATTCAAAAAACTTTATTTCTTTTGTATAGAGATTTTTAATACAAAAAAAAAAAAAAAAAAACAAAAATGAAAAAACAGGAATTTTTTAAATTGAGAGAAACTTCAAGTTCAACATTAAAACAACTTTACATGAAATAAAACGCCATTCGGCCACACCCGACATGGAAGGTAGATTTCATAGAATAAATTATCATCTCATCCCAATAACTTTCGTCTGACATTGAATGAAATGTTTCTTGAATTTCTTGAACTCCGTCGTCCATCTTACGGCACCAAATAAATATTTTTTTTGTGCAATAAATTTCATGTGCAACATAATCTTTTTGCTACTCTTAATTTTTCTTTTTTTTCCGAATTTTTGATAGTTTTGAAGAGCTACCATTTCTAAACTTATTGACGGATTTCGCTCATCTTCGAACTCATCAAGGTTATTATGCAAAGAATATGTGTAACAAGTTTCATTAGGATTTGTTGAGAATTTTCGATAGAATAACATTCATAAGTCGGCTGTACTATTGGACATTGCCGGAAAATGGTTCAATTGCACTCTTAACTTTGATAAAATAACTAAAAATGATCAAAATGTCAATGTTGTATATGTCAAATTAAAGGTAATTTCATGAACTTTCACATGAATTCATCAAAAATTAGCCATCTCTTTTCAATTAAAAGTTATACCAATGAAGTCACCGAAAACATGACTTTCAATATTTTGATAATTTTAAAAAGCTACCATTTCTGAACTTATTGATGGATTTTGCTCATCTTCGAATTAATTCAAGGTTATTATTCAAAGAATATGTGTACCAAGTTTCATCTAAATCCGTTAAGAATTGTAGGTGCTATCATGTACACAAGCCACGTTATATATATATATATATAGATATATATATATATTAGGGTGTGCCAAAATATAACTTCCATGAGGAACCTTTTAAAATTTGAATTTTGAGTTCCGCTTTTCACAGGGGCTGTTTTGGTGTTTCCTGATATATATACTCGACTAGTTAGATGATATTATAGAAAAAAATTCCGACTTAATTTTGACATGAGGGCCAATGCAATAGATAGATTTCGATGAAATCTACTTAAAAAATATGATAGGACAGCGAAAATTAAGAATAAAAAATTTATACCTTACCGCTATGTGAAATATACAAATTTTTTTTTATTGTCTTTCTTTTCTAATATTATTGGTAGTAGTATGAATATATTGTTCGCAATAATTAAATAAAAACTCGTCGCCAGCAAAGTAATGGAAACTTTTCTTGATAAGAAAATCTGAGAACATCGCTGAGAAGGTAAATACGTTAAATTACTGCATTGGCGAAATTTTATATATTCTATTGTACTGGAAAGGGTTACGTACGTTAATATCCTCAGACAAAATATCACTACAATCAAATGTTAATAAACGAAAGATCACAAGAATTATTTATCAAATGATCAATATCAAACAAACTTAATATTTTATAAAATAAAAATTATTGTCTGATATGAATATTATTTTATAGTATGCTATAAAGCACAAAATAAAAATTATTACAAAATATGTACTGAATCAATATTACTGTTTATTCGACAGTAAACCAACACATAAGCTTGTTACCGTGTTGTGCTCTTGTATCATAGATTTCGTGTGTGTTCATCTAAAAATAGGACAGTATATCAAAGTTTGAGCATAATCTGTCTAAGGATATTTTGTCCGAGGATATTAATGCGTGTCACCACTGGAAAAAGAGTTCTAATTCATGAAGCAACCGACAAATATTTGACTCAAATCATACATTTATGATGTGCCTAATTCATGCAATTTATTATATTACCAGGAATTCTAATTGCGCGCATATGGGCGCGCTCTAATTCTGCACCAACAAGGAATCAGGGTCCATGTTTTCGAGTTATTTCGATACCCAGCTACCTTCAATTAACCATCAATTTTAATATTTAGGATTTTGAATATTGCATAAAAAATGAACTGTAACAAATGATAATCAATGGATAATAAACATAATTTCAAACAGTAAAATCATAATTTTAATTATCAATTGATAATATTTAGTATTTGAACGCTATACAATTCAATAATTATATAGGAAAAAATATTATTTTAAACAGTAATATCAGATATATAAATGCCAATAAAGTAAAAGGCTATCCTGGAGTCCAAATTACTACTTGAAATATTAAAAATTAACAAGATTCTGAGTTCAGTATATCTATATCTATATCTTGATCCAGGTCCGAGCGTTCTACGTGTTTACGTTAGTAAGTGTTTAATACATGTGTTTGCGCCTGCGTATTAAAAAAACAATTCAAATACAAATTTACATACTTACGGTGAATTTATGTAAAAACAAAAAGACTGAATAATATATATTATAATCGTATACATTAAAATATTAAATAATTTTGGAGATTGGTGAAAAATAAATGATAGTTAAAAAAATTAGGAAAACGGTTGACCCTAAAGTCCATCTCTGCAACTTCCCGCTAATTCCGTTAATACCTGGCCGTTTTTTTTGAGCTCTTCGAGTGATCGACGTGTTTTTTCAAGGTTGAAAGTTGATTAGTTTTTGAAATCGATCGGTTGAGCAGTTTAAGAGTTATTCCAAAAAAACTACTTTTGAAAAAATTTTTTTCCTATTTTTTTTTAAATTTCTCCAAGTTTCTCAAAATCTTTCGGTCCGAATCGGTTCAAATTTTCAGGAAATCTGAGTTTGGCGAAGCCCTTTCGAATGGCACCAACCGCGATGAAAACACACACACACACATACATGTTTTTTCCGTATTTGTCTATTTAGTAGCTATTGTTGCACGTAGGGGATTTCGAAAATTTTGATTGCTAAGATTTTTTAGGATTGTTCGAATCCAAAAAAATGAGAAAAAAAACGAAAAACCTTTCAATCTGTCGCCTTTTTTTTTTAATCCAAATTTTCAAAATTACCTACGTACCACGATAACCACTGCATACAGATTACAACGCTGTTTCGTTTTATTATTTTAAATAATCCGTTTTTGAGTTAGAGATTGCACCGTGGTGGGGGAAATTTATTTAATGCTCCACAAAAATGCTAATAACTTTGTAACATAATGATGTTTTTTTATGAAAATTTAGGAGAATAATCTTTAACGTATACTGTATAAAACAAAAAAACTCGATTCCCAAATTCCTATATTATCCCAGTCAAAAAAAATCCCGAAAATCACCTATTTTTTCGATCCTCACAAAGGCAATCCTCCTCAAGAAAACGTTTGTTTGACCAATACGTTGTGAATAATTCAAGAGTGTTTTTTAACTTCCCGCTAAGACAATTAAAAATTTTCAACAAACGGGAAGTTATTGGTTTTACCCCGTTTTGCAAAAATCAAATTTTCAACAGATCTCGACGTTTTGAGGTCCTAGGAAGCTTCCCTGACTATTCTCGCGAGGGTGTCACTATGTATGTACATGTGTGTGTGTGTGTGTGTGTGAACTTAGCGGAAAGTTGCAGGGATGGCCTTTAGGGTCAACCGTTTTCCAAATTTTTTTTTTAATTTTTTGATCAAATTTTATATTATTCGATTGTGTGTCAGTTCAAGCGCAATTACGTTTCGTCTGTGGGCTATAAGTCTTACTGTTGTAAAAAAATGGAACGAACTTTACGATGTCAATCGCGAAATCCACGTGTTGAAATAAAAATAAAAATTAATTTCTTGAAAAAATATTTTTCCTGAAGGGCTCTAGAATTGAATGTTTTACTACAAGGTATTCCTAGAAAAATTTATTTTTCATGTTCAAATCATTTCGTATATTTGAAACACTTTTCTCTTCAATGATAATAAGATAATCTGAACTTATTAAAGTCTTTCGATGTTTTTATCCTACTCATTTGTATTATCCTGGAATCATTTGGTTTAGCAAATTAAATTGGGTTTGTCATATGATATTGTCAAATATTTGAAGCTCTTTTGCACGTGATACGAAAAATCATATGGTCCTAAGTAGTATTTAATCTGATGAGTTTGCTTTTCATTATTATCAAAATACTGTGTTTATAAATTTATTAAATTAACATACGGCACAACCTGATTACAAGTTACACCGGGCGTTCTATTCGCTCTCACGGCAGTTATATCTATATATAAAATATATCATGAGTAAAAGAGAGAAAGAAATATAACTTATAACCAGGTTATACTGTACCTATAAATGAGAAAAAAAAACAACAGTTTTTACCGTATCAGAATAAGTTATGGTAGAATGAAAATTATCATTATTCGGAATCCCACTTAACCTTAAAGAACACACTGAACAACATCCCAGTGATCTTAAAAATTCTGCCTTTTGAATAATATTTGAAACTTCAAAATTCATTTTTACTTTACAATTTTTTAAATAAGCGTTATTTCAAAAATTTATAATTGTTTCTAAGTTTAATTACAAAAATTGATGTTTTTTAGTAACAAAAAAAATCCAAATAATTTTATAACAGGTAAGTTGTAACCTCATGATGACGCTTGACGCTAGCTTTCAGCGTCAAACTATAGCTCCACCTAGCTGAAATGAATAAAAACACGTGCAGCGTCAAACGCCAGCGTCAAATTAAAAATATCGGTAGTTTTCCAATTATAGCACTAGAGCGCATTATGCGGCATAATGTTCAACGTTGAATGTTCCAACTACAGCAACGCTTCGCACAATCGAGCACATTTAAAAGTACTATTCTCGTGTGATACTCGCAATCAATACCAATTTAGTGACAGAAAATTAACAAGCGTTTTTTATTCAAGTTGGCATTGTTCGAAATTTTGTTTATACATTATTGTTCCAAAATTTGTAAGGCTTTATTTTAACATGCCAAAACAAATATTTTACATTAAGATCTATGATTAAAATTTTGTGATATTTGAAAGTTTATGATAAATGGCAAAACAAATAAAATAACATATTTCAAAGTTTTTAAATTTTTTATTTAAGTATTCTATTAAGTACTGTCATAACTACGTAATTGAGAGATTTCTTTAATTTGGTTATAAACAGTGAATTATTTATCTAATAAATGACAATTCTTTATCGTTTCAATTGATTTTGACAATCTCATTTTTACAATTCAATTGACAAGTCGTATCGGAAAGTGTCGATATATTTTATTTTGAACTTAGATAACTATGAATATTTATTTTTCAACACTGAGCTTAGCACACTCTGCTGAAGCATTTGAAAACTAATTCACGTTCCAATTAAGCTTCAGCATAATTAAGTATTGACCGCTTATTGAGTCGCATTATGCTCTGTAATTGGAAAACTACCATCAGCTGCAAAAAAATATATGAATATCAAAAGTCGATATCTCGAGATATACCTCGAAGCTAGTCCTTAACCTAATTTTTATAATAAACACATGGTAATTGTAAACAAATAACTTATGACAACAATAGATGTTAAACATTAATGAAATAATTACATCAAATTTAAGTAACTTATTAAAATTTCAATAACAGGTGAATATGATTATCAATTGTGGATTTATCAGTGTCAAAAAATAATCCGTGAAGCTGAAATAAAAAAAAATTAGGCGCAAAAGGATTATTAGTGCTTTATTATGCAATGAACTAGTTATACAAAATTGTAGAAAAAATATACACAAAAAAATTTTGGATTCATCCTTTATTCAAATTACGGCGAGACTATGGCTTTTTGAGGCCATATTCCGAACTCTTTCTTCGTATTCTGAAAAAATTGAAAATTACATCCGAATGACAGCAGTCCAATTTGAAGAGCTTCTATGTTTAGTTGGCCCGAAAATATCAAAACAAAAAGTTGTAAGAGAGCCTATTTCAGTTCCAGCACGACTAGCTATGACTTTGCGGTAAGAATTTTTCAAAATAGTTGATAATTTATTTAGCGTAGTCATCATTGTACCATAATAATAATTAATTTCTAGATTTCTAGCAACTGGTGACTCAATGTCAACGATGTCGTATCAGTATTTAGTTGGGTTAACAACAACAGCAAATATAATTGTCGAAACTTGTCAAGCTCTATGGAGTTGTCTTAAAGAAAAAGTATTACCGCATCATTTGACTGAATCTCATTGGCTGAAAATTGCTGATGAATTCGAAAAGCAATGGCAATTTCCACATTGCATTGGAGCTATCGATGGGAAACATATACACATACAGGTATATTTAATTTCATATAAATGAATTAGTTTGATGTGTATATCTGAATTATGTTAAACCATTATTATTATTATTATTATCATAATAATAATAATTATTATTATTGCAGTGTCCTGATAATGCAGGTTCTTCATATTACAATTATAAAAATAGTCACAGCATTGTATTGATGGCAGTTTGTGATGCTAATTATTTGTTTACTCTCGTTGACATTGGTGCTTACGGTAGAAGAAGTGATGGAGGGATTTTCCGGAGCTCAGCAATGGGTCAGAAGTTTGAAAATAGTGACATGAACATACCAAAACCAGACTTGCTGACTGTAGATGGACATCATCTGGTAGCTGTCGTAACTGATAGCCGATACCGATTAAAAATCCACCAACTTGATCCAATTTTGGCGGCGCCGGTAGAGCGACTGATGTTTTATCTTTACTAATAATATCAGCGATACGGTTGATTGCATTTACAGAATCCGCAATTTCCTGACGTTTTTTTCCTTTTGTATTGGCAGATTCTAAAAAATTTAGGAAATTTAGTTTAATATTTTCTTAGTGACTTGTAATTTCAAAAAAAATATATTTATTATTATCCTGGTCAGTACTTTCATCAAAACTGTCGTCCATAGCATTTGATGAATCATTATTAAAGCTTCCGTCGTTATTAAAACCAGCGGTAGCATGTTCATCTAAATTTGTTCAAGTTCCGCAATTGAAAATTACGATTTAGTATTTAATTTATATTTATGCGGAACTTCTGACCCATTGCTGAGCTCCGGAAAATCCCTCCATCACTTCTTCTACCGTAAGCACCAATGTCAACGAGAGTAAACAAATAATTAGCATCACAAACTGCCATCAATACAATGCTGTGACTATTTTTATAATTGTAATATGAAGAACCTGCATTATCAGGACACTGCAATAATAATAATTATTATTATTATGATAATAATAATAATAATAATGGTTTAACATAATTCAGATATACACATCAAACTAATTCATTTATATGAAATTAAATATACCTGTATGTGTATATGTTTCCCATCGATAGCTCCAATGCAATGTGGAAATTGCCATTGCTTTTCGAATTCATCAGCAATTTTCAGCCAATGAGATTCAGTCAAATGATGCGGTAATACTTTTTCTTTAAGACAACTCCATAGAGCTTGACAAGTTTCGACAATTATATTTGCTGTTGTTGTTAACCCAACTAAATACTGATACGACATCGTTGACATTGAGTCACCAGTTGCTAGAAATCTAGAAATTAATTATTATTATGGTACAATGATGACTACGCTAAATAAATTATCAACTATTTTGAAAAATTCTTACCGCAAAGTCATAGCTAGTCGTGCTGGAACTGAAATAGGCTCTCTTACAACTTTTTGTTTTGATATTTTCGGGCCAACTAAACATAGAAGCTCTTCAAATTGGACTGCTGTCATTCGGATGTAATTTTCAATTTTTTCAGAATACGAAGAAAGAGTTCGGAATATGGCCTCAAAAAAGCCATAGTCTCGCCGTAATTTGAATAAAGGATGAATCCAAAATTTTTTTTGTGTATATTTTTTTCTACAATTTTGTATAACTAGTTCATTGCATAATAAAGCACTAATAATCCTTTTGCGCCTAATTTTTTTTTATTTCAGCTTCACGGATTATTTTTTGACACTGATAAATCCACAATTGATAATCATATTCACCTGTTATTGAAATTTTAATAAGTTACTTAAATTTGATGTAATTATTTCATTAATGTTTAACATCTATTGTTGTCATAAGTTATTTGTTTACAATTACCATGTGTTTATTATAAAAATTAGGTTAAGGACTAGCTTCGAGGTATATCTCGAGATATCGACTTTTGATATTCATATATTTTTTTGCAGCTGATTTTGGCTCTCTTAAATTGGCGGGGGGAAATTAATTTTTTGCACTTTTTTTTGGCTCTATCAACTGTTCGTTATCTGTTCTTCATTGTTCTATCAAAAATTTTTTTTGTTCGTTTTTTTTTTTAATTATCAAAAAATTGACCCTCAATTTGGCACGAACTATAGATATTTTGATGTTTTTTTTTTTGTAATAGTTTAGAACTATTCAATAACTGTTCGTTCAAAATAAACAACTGTTCGGCTTTCATTATCCTGTAATTAAATAATTAACTTTTTTTTATAAATCTTAATTAAATGTTATTGCGCATGCGCAGTATCAATGCGCATAGTTCTCATAAATTATGCGCGGCCTATTTGAATTCGATTCAAAGAGACAACACAACAATAACAGCAACAACAAAATCATCATCATCACCCGGTTTTTACTTTCATTTATATTTTGTTATTTTATACAAACAAAATGAACTCTTTCTTAACATCTAAAGTCGTATTTCTTGTACTTATCCATTCTTTTAAGATTCCTGATTAAATATATTGATTGATAAAAATAGAAAAGGATTAGTTCCATGCAAATTATATATTTATATATTGATACAATATATTCTAGAACCGATTTCTTTTTCATTCTCAGTCAATATTTTTAATTATTCATTTAAAATAGATGATAATATAATTTAATTTTCGAATACGAAAACTTTATCAAATTTTTTCTGTACTTCTTTCGTTATGAGATGACTTAGATTTTTACTTTAAAATTAATATAAAAGAATTTTAATTTAAAATTAATATAAAAATCTAATAAATAAACTTTGCAAATAGAAAGTAAATTATGTATATTAAGTAAAACAATAAAGTTTAATGATAGGATACTTTTAATAGTTAAAAAAAAATATTTTTTATCGATAATAACATTTTCTTCAGCATACTATTTATTAAAAAAAAATATCGTCGTTTTTCTATTAGTCTCATCAACACATGTTAACAAGATTTTAATTATAACGTAAACGATGCGTAACATTAAGTTATTTCCGTATTAACGATTCATCTCGAATGACAGTTTTCATATTATACGACTATTTTATAAAATAGCATATGGATATTTGTTATTTTTTGAATAAACAAATCAGAAAAAATACACAATTAATGAATAATCTATTAGACTTTTTTATCAGATAAAAGATATAACAAGAAAAGTTCTTTATTATCAATACATCTTTTATTGTTGCTAGAAATAATCACATCGTAAGCCCTTATTATAAATTATTCATCATTATGTGAAAAATATAGCAAAAATCAGCTGGTTTTGAATAGAGTTTAAAATGCTGTACACCGATGCACTTAAACTAGCCAAAGAACAATCATTAAATAACGATAGATCTATTAGTAAACTAAACACTTAAGATTTTAACTTTATAATAAATAACTATGACAAATAACATTACTGAATTAATCAAATAATTAAATTTTTATGAACTTGTCTTTTCATTTTTTGACCTAAGCATGTATTTGAGTATAAAATAATATTTTTAATAATCATGCAGAAAAATAATCTAAGAAATTAAATTTTTAATATATTTTTGGTAATATATATTAATAAAATTTCTTGAAAATTGAAGAACTCTGCTTTGTCAATACTACCATTACAAATATAAAAATTTTTTTAGAATAAAATTTAACATTAAATAGTATGTCTTTGATAACATAATAAAAATCATTTTGACATCGTAATAACAAAATATAAAATTGCAATAAAGTTACTTATTCGTCTACTGAATTTTCTCGTAAATAAAGTACTCCATGTGGCACAATTTCAGAATGATCACCTATTATTTGTGATGCTGGTAACATATCGTTATAGAATCGCCAAATTCCTGACAATCTTCGACAATATGCAATATAATGATTCACATTATGACCAATAGCTCCACACAAACTGAAATAGAAATTAATATCAATTTAAAAATTTTTGTATCTTACAAAAAATATAATAAAATTATACTTACCGATACCGTAGGACTTCAGTTTGACTTTCTTTGATATTTAAAATAATGGGAAAATTTCTTAGTTTACATGATAAGCCTTTAATATCGTTACGCAACCGTATGTCGAGCTCAATATAAATATACATGTTGAGCTTTTGTTCACAAGTTTGTATACTTTTACAAACCGGACAAAGCTTTTAAAAGAACCGCGAAAAATCAACGCAGACTGCAAATCCTGAATTCCATTTTTCAGTAGAACATGATAATCTACACCTATTGCTGGTTTACTCAATCGAAAATTACACTGTTGTGATTCACATAGAAAATTTTCGAATAAACTAGGCTCGTCTTGAAACAAAATATTCCATAATCTAGTCACATTGTCATTACAGTCAATTACACGTGATATGACAAGAGCTTTACTTTTTTCTTCGTCCAATGTCCACTGCATTTTTTGCCTTGGTTCTATTTCCTTATAAAATTTATGTAAAATAGAAAATCGTTCATTGTTTATTTTCGGGTTCTTCTTAACGCCATTTTTCATTAAATTTAAAGCAAGTTTAAAACTCGAATTTTCGGATCCATTTGCATATTTTCTGAAGCTTTCATTTTCCAGTACTCCATTAAAAAGTAATTGAATTATAGAATCGAATGGACATGTGTTTTGAATTAAAAAATGCATATTTTTATAAACAATTGGTCCACTTTTATTTCCATTTATTAATAGGTAAGTTTCTTTACGAATTCCTTTTTTTTAATAGCTGAAGCATTTTCTTTGTTATTTTCAGACTTAATCATATTATTTACCAATTTTAATTCAGGACAGTCTTGGAAATATTTACCTTCTTTTGTGATTTTTCGACTAATTTTCTCAAGAGCGACATCTGATGTATTATCTTCATAAATTTTATCACTTAATGGAGTATTAGCTGTTGCATCATAATCGTGGTGATTATTTATAGATTTCATCAGAATGTCGTTATCACTAATGTCCATACTTGAAATATTTTTTTTCTCACTAGACATATCATCTTTAAAATTTTCGTCTAAACCACGTTGATCAGGAAAATTGATATCGTTTTCATAATTCATCCACTCTTTATTAGCATGCTTCGGATCATTTCCTAATCCTCGTCAATTTTCGTTCTGTAAAATGTCCTGAAACGTATCATTATTGTTTAATTTCTCTTCAGACTTTTTATCATGGCAATTTAAATTTTCAACTGATATTGATGATTTATTAAGATTATCATCAACGAATTTTGTAATTTTATTTTGAAGTAAAACAACCCCGCCCAAAAGATTTTTAAGATGAGCCTTTACGAAAATATCTATACGTGCTGGTAAAGTGATTTGTTTATTCAACATAATCTTCAAGTCCTTGAAATCCTCTTCGATATATGAAGACGTTGGGGGTAACTTTTTATTTGGGACACAAACTTTGGTCCATAAAGGGAATTCTTTGGCTATATGTATCAATGGTTCTTTAAATAATGGAACATAAAAACAATTTAATATGGTACCAATATTTTGAATATTGTCTGAGTGCGAAGCAAGATTATCTGCCCATAATTTAATTGTAACATTATTGTCACATGAGCTTTCAAAACAAGTGTCATTTAAAATGTCACTTTTATCCGTACTAAAATCCATAGTTTTTATTTTTCTTCCATGTCATCTATTAAAATTTTAGTTTTTCTGTTGCTGATAAGATTTTCCAACTCAACTCGAGCATCTAGAGGAGTAATAAATTTATTATTATAACAAATCATGGAATCTTCATACTCAGTATTGCAAATGATTAATGTTAATATCAAAATCCTTTCTAGATCTTTCCACTGATCACATTCAATGAGTAGTGCAATACAGTACAAGTAAAATGACTTAA
Source organism: Cotesia typhae (assembly GCF_013202065.1). NCBI lineage: Eukaryota > Metazoa > Arthropoda > Insecta > Hymenoptera > Braconidae > Cotesia > Cotesia typhae. Next base: position 123,006 of record NW_027423757.1, on the reverse strand, counting down.
CATTTTTATGGATTACTGACTTCCAACACTTCCAATTACTAGCTGCATGAATAAAATGCGCCGTGTCCAAGCGAATATATGTGTTTGGCTGGGTTGTAGTGGCACATTTAAACGTTGTTAAAACATAATTCTATGTAATCAGATAATGATCGACTATTAAATGCTAAAGATACTGCATTAAGAAGAGCTCGTGAACCGTCACACACAACTTCATAAGGATAGTGTGGGGTCGTGTTATTGGATACTTCCCGCACCCATTTTCTTAACCAAAGTGTGATGGTATCGGCATCGTGAGCTTCTGACAGCATTTGAAACACTGATAAGGAAGTACCATCAAAATTTATTACTATTGAATATAAGAAAATTGCGCTTGTACGTCCGTTGATGGGATCAGTGAATTTCTTGACAACTCCTTCAGTTGCGTCAATACAAATTCTTGAACATTTTCTATGCAAACGATAATACTCTCTAAAACAATGAATTTGGGATGGAGTAGCATAAAATACCCAAAACGGTTTCAAACATACGGTTATCACAGAGCTTTGATAAATTAGTGTTTCATTGATAGACAGCAGTGCATTTACAAGATTTTTTCGATCTTCTGGACGTACATCAAAATTATCTTCGATACTCTCTTTCTTCAATTGGTATAAGACATTGGCTCTACTCATAACTGGACATTGAGTATCACCAGGCTGAAGAAGTTTTTAAGCAGCATCAAGATTACTCCCTTTCACACCTTTTTCCTTTACTTCTTTCTTCATTTCGTCTCTTCTTTTTCCTTGAAGGGGTCGTTTACAGTCTTCATGTTTCTCGAATCTTGTATCTCGGCAGTTGATTTTAATTATGACATCACCATAGTCCCCTGGATTTTCTTCTACATATCCAAATAAAAAATTTTTACATGTTTTGGCTTTACAACGTCCGAAGATTGTTACGTAATAATTTCCATATTCCTGAATTGTAGCTTTTTTAAAAACAAAGGAACATTTTAGTCGATATTGTTTCCAGAACTCTAATGCTAATACATCTGTCCACACTTTAGGCTGCAATCCAAGAGTATTAGGTTTATTTTCCACGATAGGAGCTACTTTATTTATTGAATTCCATAAATGTCTAGAAAATTTCACGTCAAAAGTATCATGATTCTTTTGTTGCTTAGAATATACATAATTAAAGTAATCTGGATCACGTTTTTCATCATCTTCTTCATCTTCATTATCATCCCAGTTATCATCGTCATAATCCGTGTTTTTATTGTGAGTTGAATGAAAATATCCACATTGTTCGCGTGCTTTGGTTAGAATCTCTCTTCGATTTTCTTTAACATTTGTCCTAATACATTGAACGTTCCATTTACCTACAAATTCAGGTTCTTTTGACATAATGTGCCATATGTCCGATGACCAGTCCGGCAATTGGTCAGACGCAAAATAACTGATGTACCTAAGTAACACATTAACTGCATCTTCAACTGATACTCTTGATTTTGGAGGTATAATAATATAAAAAAAGAATTACCTGAAAAAAAATGATATAGCCAATAAAATAATTTCGATATTTTATTCTAGTAAACTTACTTTAATTATTCTTTTATTTAAATGATACTTCGTTAAATTTATAGGTTTTTTTTTAAATTATTTTGAAGAATTACAATTCTCTTAACAATAATCAAAATCAGATAATTTTGTCTTAAGTTCCTCGAATGTCTCTAAAAATACGTTTCACACTGATTTTCATTTGTTTGAATATAATAATAATAATAATAATAATAATAATAATAATAATAATAATAATAAAGCCTACAATGATAATACCAATAATATAAAGTTAAAAAAAAAATTAATATCGTCCATACCCATAAATACATAACGCTATAGTTGAAAAAAATTGTCAATATAAATAACAGATAAATATTATTATTTATGTTTAGCATAAATATTGTAATTAAAATAACGAATTTAATTAATTATTTTGACTCATAAGAACGTAATAAAAAGATTATCTATTTTATCGATTAATAATAAAACAATCATAATAATCGTATACTGAAAAGATGATAACTAGCTAACCAGTGTCATAAATATAGTTTTATTATTTTATTGAAAATGAGTTTCTTGTTTTTACTTCGATTTCTACTAAAGAGTGAATTTAATTTTTTAAATTATTGTTTATTTATATCAATTTTTTGGTGAAGATTTCAATAGTTTGTTGATTTTACAAGTTTATTCCTTTATTTTATAAGTTTGTTCATCAAATTTTTGATAATTGATCCTGCCATATCGATATTATTTTTTTAAATTTATTTCAAAAGTACTCAAAACTATTAAATATGAAGTTTTATTAAAAATACTGACAAATTATTAAGCCCAAGTTTTTTAATCCCTGATTCGCAATTCTGTGTAATTATTTTCCCACTGCAGATTGCTGATAATTAATAATTAAGTGTCATAATAATTATCTAATAATTGGGAGAGGAGAGCAATAAAAACAATTCAAATAATAATTACCTTGCATTGTAGTAATACATTTATGATTTATAACAAGATGAGACATGACTTTCTCTAATGAGTCTTTCAACTTGAATCAAGCATTAGGGCACGGACGACTATAAGGACGGAATTCGCATGCATTTTCGTTGTCCAGCTTCTCTATATATACCATAAACATTGTACATCCTGGTATGTAATATTTGCACGGGAAAATGACGTCATTCGCAACTTTCTCTATCAAAACCCCCAAATATTATCTAAACAAATAAAGAAATTGAATTATTACAAGTTTATCATAGTTTGTTTTTAATTCTTACGCTTAATTATTAATAATTACCTCTGACAACTAATGATAGTACCACTTACTAATACTGACCCCTTATGGATCTCGACAGGTATGACAGCAAATCAATTTGACAGACCTAGCGAACAGGCTCGCTAGGTCTGTCAAGCTGTTGGAGGCAGATAATGTGGCTGCAGAAGTACTCGCAACTTCTCTGCTAATTTTTTCACTGTATACATTTATCTGCGACATTTTTTTGTTGGTTTGATAAATGATTTGTCAGACCTGTTTTTGTTCCTTAATTTAAAACTATTGAGTTTTTTGTGGATTCACTGACTTAGGGCTTCAAATCTGAAATAATCAGTACACTTCATTAATACAATAATTCTGATATTAATATTAACATTTGATTATAAAATTAAATATTTGTTAAATTTATAAGACCAATGATGAAACGATATCTAGCTTCGATGTATATTATTTTTTACTCATTTATTTAAATAAAATAACTAAATTATATCACAATCAGTAGATATTTGACAATGTCTTGAATTTTTGTAACAAATTAGTTTTATTCCAAATTAAAAACTGGCCTTTAATGATTAAAATTTCAAACGTAGATAAACTATTTTATAATAAATGTATAATATTGTTGTAACTCACAATTAATTAAAACTGACCAAGCAATTTTAAGTAAAAAATTGTGGAAGCACGTGGTCCAAAAATTACCAAAGAAATATGTCATAATTGCTTCACGAAATTTATTTTGGAATAAATCACTGAAGAGTTTCATTAAAAAAAAATTGAATGAAATACATTCCTTTGTCTAAAAAAAATAATAATATATTTTTCATTAAATTTGCGAAAGTAAATAAAAAAGAGTATTATGCTACAATATTGTTATATCAATATTATCAACATTTCATACTAACTTTCTCAGAAGAAACTATGAATGTTTGTTTATCAACTGTAATCAATCACTTTTAGTGAAATAAAACAATAAATTTTTTAAATAATACTTATGTATAAATTGGAGTATTTTGTTTATTATCTCTCCATACTCCATACATATATCCACGTCATGGTTAAAATCGAGAAACTATTAATTAATATGAATTTTCACGAGAACGATAATCAACGGTCAAAAAATTTAAAAATTTGCCTTGATGAATTAAATGTGTAGTTTTGTAAAAAGCTAAATAACCAGCTAATTATCCAGTCTAATATCTGGTTAAATAACTGTTGTTACTTATTATACACATATCCAAGCAAATGAACCAGGTAATTAACTGGCTAAAATAGTAATAATGAGAAAAAAAAAAATGGTAATTTTTCATGATACTGAAGTTGGCAGACATCTAGCAATTTTTAAGATTTTTACAATAATTAAAATCATTGTGAAAAAAATTTAGCAAAAAATCTCACATGTAGAAATTTAAAAAAATGAAAAGTGAAAGTTTTTTAAAATATTTTTTTCATTATAGTTAATTTTTTATAAAATTTTTGAAATTGTCAGACGTCCGCTGATTTCAGTATCATAATTTTTCATTTTTTCATCACTACACGTACATACTGTTAATTACTCAACAACCACTAGTGCTAAATATAAAAATTCTATTACATATGTTATTTTTATACAAGATAATCTAATTTATACAAGTGAAGATAATAAAAAGCGTGTAAAAAAATATAGTTATTAAATAAATAAATAAACAAATAATAAATATTAATTTCATTCTAAGTTCTGTAAAAAATAAAGGAATAATTTATCTTTTATTATTCATTAACTTATTTCCATAACTAATATAAAAATATTTATTTAATTTATAGATAAGAAAATTATTATAATATTTACAATAAAAACAGCATGTTTGCAAAACACTTCCACGAGCCGATATGAAGAGAAGAAGAAAGATAGGTTAAGGGTCCACGAAATGTAAACAATGGGTAAATATTTTATTATTTATTTCGATTCAAAGAAATAAGCACTCATTAATATTTAAATCAATGATAAACTGTGATACGAGGATTATCATTCACCCTGAAAATTTTTATTCGTTCAGGAGCTGTTAGATTTTAACCTAGATTCAGGTTCAGATTATGGATGAGAATTAAATTCTCAAAATTAATTAATAAAACGTGCATTAAATTTTTAATCTCGGAGAAAATACAAAGATAATATACCATTGAAAGAGTGTTTACTTGCATTAGTTGAATGTTAATGTTTATGAAAAATTTTAAAATAAAAATATATCTGGATTATTTTATCATGCACTACCTAATACGGTAATCAAGTGACACTATTAGTTGCTATTAATTATAATAGTGGATATAAATATAAAATGTATGCACATATATAAATGTTATCAATTCAATCATTTAAAAATATTTAACTGGATTAACTTTTGCTTTTACATGTTTTTTTTTATGCCGATATATTTCTGTTTTATTTTATTTTTTGATTTAAAAAAAAAAGTCCGATAAACATTTGTAGCGGAGTTCATCAGTAATTATACTGACGTATCAAAAACAATAAGCACTTATTGGGTTTGTCAGTGGTGGGTTCTTTATAAGTTTAGTTTTAAAAAAAGTTAGTTCAGACTAATTAGTATTTAAGTAAATGTAATTGTTAAATTTAACTGACTTGAGAAAAATGATAAAAAATTAAAACGTACGAATTATTATAAAATGAATTGTATGGGATGCGTCACCACTGCTATCGAAGCTAGAACCTTAAGAACTAGATACCTGAACAAGTGAAAAAGCATGACCGCAAAAGTGAGCTTTTATCCGTAAGCTCCACTGAACCCTGATAAAACAAAAGGATTCAAAAGAATTAGAAATAACTTGATTTTTAATCATTTTTAATGATATTTAATCCTTCCAATTCTTTCTCTTATGGGCGTTTAACACGGAGAAATTCTTTTTAATTCTCTTTTTTAATCAAAGAAGCTCATCCAGTGACCTATGGAGGGTAGAGGTACCTCTACCCTCCATACAGTGATCGCAAGTAACCAAATACTTGTTTTAAGAGCCGGTCCCATCTTTTTCTCGCGTCGCACTCACGGCGAGAAACGGTACTATCCTTGTTGCACTCGTGATGATAAAGCTAATTGCAGTTTTATGTTTTTCTTTTAAACAAATGAGAATTTCTAAAAAAAAACGCTTTGCTATAAAATAGATATTTAAAAAATTTAATTCGTAGTAGAGCGTTTTTTATAAAATTCTTCTTTGTCGAGGAGAAAAATAAAAAGCTGCAATCATAGGGACCGGCTCTTAACTAAATAAAAAAGTAAGTCCTACGAGTTCCAGATTTTACTTATTTTAATGAGATACATTCAATAAAGATAAATAAATTTTTATAACTGAAAAATATAAATATCTTAAATCACATATTGATGTTATTCAGATATTTTATTTATTTTCAGCATCGAAAAAATTTAATTTTGTTTATTTTAAAAAGTGGATCCTTGTCAATAATTTAATTTTTCAGTTGTGTAGATTTTGCACAAACAATGATGTGAGAATCATCAGTTTGCTGGATTATTAATTTATGGGTCATGGACATCTCATGGTCATTCAGTAGCTTTTTTAATAAATCTAGTGAAAGCAAATTAACTGTTCATAATGAAAAATATGTGTTCAAAGTAACGTATCGATATTATTAAAAATATTTAACAATTCAAAGTATCTCAAAAATTTTTGAAATGTTACATTTTTTTTTACAATTTTGTAAATAAAATTTTCGAAATTCGCTCGAATACTAGATAAAAGTTGAAAAATAAAATATAAATAATTTTTAATAGATCAATTGTTCTTCTTATTTGACTTAGTTATAAATAATTCAATTATAATTGATTTTGACTAATTATCATGCAAAATTTAATAAATTGATTTGGAGGAAATGTTTTATTTACAGGCGTATAGTTAGGACTCTAGCTAATATATTAATCATTATTACTAGATATACCTTATATATTAATCATTACAAATTAGACGGACGTACTTAATACTTGAAAATTTCTATTTTGATTATTTTCCTAAAAGTGGTCAGTAACAATATGATTTTAGTTAATTTTAAATCTGGTAAATATATTTATAAAAAAAATAACCACGTGATAACTATAACCTACAAAGCGTATCATTTAATCAAAAGTAAAAAAAATAATTTATAATAAAAAAAAAAAAAAGCACGTAGCACTTTAATCATAATAAGTAAAACTTTTTTACATTAAGTATTTAAATTTGAGAAAATATACCTTTATTGATATTTTACGTTTTAATTATTATCTAGCTATCAAACGATTTCTAAGAATTTTGTTCAAGGTTTCTAATTAGTAACTTTTCCTCCTGGTACTAATAGTTAAGTTAGTTTTTAATGATTTTGACTACTTATTATTTGAAATAACGTAGTTTTACAACTTATTATAATTGGGGATTTCTAATTTTTTTTCAATCTAAAAATATTTATAATTTAAAAATCATAATAAAAAGTATATCAGGGTTAAAAATAAAATCATACGTGTATGTTATTGAAAAAATTTCAAAAAAGTAAGTTATTGTTTGAAAAGCTATAATAAATTATAATGTTCTCGTATTATTTTCAGCACAACATTTTAGAAGCAATATTACAAAGAGGCGAAAAATTGAATGATTTGGTTAAAAAATCAGAACATCTGAGCATTCAGTCCAAAACTTTTTTTCTAGTAGCGATCGAATAGCTTTCAGTTATTCGATTTACTAATAGTTTATTTAGATGCACTGAACTTTTTATAAACAGTAGATAATTCTTTATTTTTTATGATCGTGAGGTATTAGTAAAAAAAATTATTTTGATAGTATACACTGAATTGATTGGTGTTGAATATGAAATAATGTTGAGAATAAATAATTGTTTTATTGTTATTATAAAGATCTATTATTTATATATTTAAGTATTTTTATAAATTGAAAAACATTTTTGTGAGTGACAATTTTATCTTATTTATAATTTTTTTAAGACATGCTTTACATCATAATGACTAACTTAAAATGTAACATTATAGAGAGGTGAATTTAATGAAAAAAAAAATATTTATTCTCTCGAATGATTTAATGAATTTTACAATGAATTACGTTGATCACCGTTTTTTTTATTGAACGAAGCTTTAAGAAGATCCATATCTTCACCAACATATACCTACTAAGATTTAAATGAATTAAAAATATTGTTTTATCAGTTCCTCTATTTTTTCTCAATTACATAAGATATAATCAAAGAACTCCGTTGAAAAGGAGAACAAAATATTGTATATAAATAATTACGAACATTTTTATCTGAATTTAAAATATGAAATTTAAAAAAGACATCAAATTCTATTTAGGCTGTCGAATGATATTTATTATTATTATTGTTATTATTATTATTATTAATGATAATGATGATGATGATGATTTTGTTGTTGTTGCTGTTATTGTTGTGTTGTCTCTTTGAATCGAATTCAAATAGGCCGCGCATAATTTATGAGAACTATGCGCATTGATACTGCGCATGCGCAATAACATTTAATTAAGATTTATAAAAAAAAGTTAATTATTTAATTACAGGATAATGAAAGCCGAACAGTTGTTTATTTTGAACGAACAGTTATTGAATAGTTCTAAACTATTAGAAAAAAAAAAAAAAACATCAAAATATCTATAGTTCGTGCCAAATTGAGGGTCAATTTTTTGATAATTAAAAAAAAAAAAAACGAACAAAAAAATTTTTGATAGAATAATCAAGAACAGTTAACGAACAGTTGATAGAGCCAAAAAAAAGTGCAAAAAATTAATTTCCCCCCGCCAATTTAAGAGAGCCAAAAGTTTACACCTTGGAAGTTTGGATATACATACATATAGTTTATCGAAATATCAAATTGTGTACAGTTAAGTTTTGTTTTGTGTTTTGTGAGCTCTTCTGTGGATCCGAGAAAAAAAATAATAATTATGGTAGTTTTGATTTGAGTCGAAAAAAATATTATTAACTTCTTATATAAGTTTATTTTTAATGATATGGAGTTTGACGATGATTTTTTGTTTGAAGAAGATAAAATGTTAGTAAAATTGATTTTTTAAACGACACAAAATAGTTCCCTCAAAAGTTTTTAAAATTTAATCGATCAAATATTTTCTACTTTTATTTTTTTTTAATAAAATTCATCAGAAAAGTCAAAATTTCATTTTTGTGATGCTTTAACAATTTGTTAACGTTGAAGTAAATACTAATTTGTCACGTTTTGTTATTCCGATTGTATGAATTTTATAAAACACGTCTACGGCATATATACACAGTCTCGATCCGATATCTGATTTAAATTATATCTTATCTTTAAATAACAGACAATTCATAACAAAATTATTGACAAAAACTGATTTAAGGTAGATAATTCGATTGAGAATATTTCTATGATCTGATTATTAAACTACGTTATTATTTTCTTAGCTATTTTATTTTCTATAAAAATGGATATTTTGAACTTTTGCTAATAGAAGAAACGTACGAATTTCGTAACTCTTTGGGAAGAAACAACTCCCGGTAGCAACGTTGAACAAGTCTCGAACGAGTTTCTGTTAAACAAGAGAAATACTATATTCCAAGCGACACATAATTTTTTTTGGTAATATTTCGTTGATTTTACCGACAGATAAAATCTTCGATCTAATAATTCTTTCTGCATGATAATTATAATCTTATAATTTGTCGTTTCCTGGCCCTTTTCTCCTCAAATGACCTGTGCAACGGATTTCTGCTACGCTTTTTTCCTCTCTGTTGAGTTTCTCTTTGTCGCATCCAGCAGTAATCTGCAAACATATTTACTCCCCATTGCCCTTAAAAGATCCATTCAAATTCTTTAAGATCTTGATGAAATTTCTCTCCTTGCTCTTCACTAAAGTCTCCGCTGTTCTCCGGAAAGTGGTTGAGATCCGAATCAAGAAAGTGAAGCTCAGAATTCATTAGGCAACTTGAACGCTGAAAGTTTGCGATCATATTGGCCACAATATTTTCGTAATCAGCATTCTTGGTGTAACCTAGATATTTAGTACGCACTTCCTTGAAACTTAGCCATGATGCCTTTTCTTGTTCATCCACTGAAACAAATGTTCTATCTTTGAATATCGTCCGGATCTCCGGTCCATCAAAGATGCCTTCTCTCAATTTCGCATGTGATTTATGTTTGAACACTTGACGCAGATATGTAAAGCACTCTCCGTCTTTATTAAGAGCTTTCACAAACTGTTTTATTAACCATAGTTTAATATGAAGAGGAAGAATGAGAGTCATGGCTGGATCAACAAGCGGTTTTTTTATTATAATATGTGATCCAACCCTTAATAAAGATCTCGAAGGCCAAACTTTTTTGACGTAGTGATTTTTGCGAACTCTACTGTCAAACATACACAAATAGCATGGATACTTTGTGAATCCAGATTGCTGTTCCAGGATCATGGACAAAATCTTCAATTCTCCACATACTTGCCATTTATGTTCTTCATACTTAATTTTTTTCAGGACAGTTTCTAGATTTGTGTCCTCTTCTTGAAGTACAGTTGAGTAAGCTAAAGGTAAAGGAGCAAACTTGTTGGTGTTGTGAAGAAGAACTGTCTTACGACTGCGTTGAGTCGAGTCAATGAATAACCGCCAATCTTCAGGTTTATATAAGTTTGGCTTTAATTCATCCACAAGTCCTTTCACATCAGTAAAATAAAGCAAATCTTTTTCTTTACCTAAATATTTACGAAAAGCCTTCTCTCAATCTGATAAAGTGAAACTTTAGTACCTTTTGTCAGAAAATTTTTCCTTTTCATACTCAAAGCCAATATTTCAGTCGCTTCTTTTGAGAGTTTAGCTTCTATAAATAAATCATTTAGATGTTTTTGGTCGTGTTTTTTGGGCTTTTTCTCTTCACCGATCGGCCTGTACTCTTGTTCACTGCTCGAAGGAACTTTTTCATCAGGCTCACTGGAATCGGATTCACTGCCAATAGCAGACTTTTCGTCATCAAGAGCTACATTCTCAGGATCGACGTCGATTTCTATTGTATCGAATCCACTAGTCAGGCTGTCTTGTGATGTATCATTTTCTGAACCTTCTATGAAGTTTGCAACTGATTTTTGCACACCTGATACAGAAAAATACGAAATTTTGTCCTTATGGATTTGGCCCGCAATTTCAACTTTTGTCGTGCAAAAGTAGCAATTACTTGCACCGAGAGGTTTATTCCACAAAGCTGGAGTTTTAAATTCAAGTTTTTCCTTGTTCTAATGCTTCTCAAATCGGTTAACCATATTATAGTATGCAAGTTATGAATTTAAAAAAAAAATGGCTTTTTTATTTTCAAGTAGCCATAACTTTTTTAGAAATTGACTTTTGGGTACCTTTTTTTTTAAATTTTTGTTTTTGAATGAACTTTTCGAAAAAATACACGAAAAAAAATTTAACATGATCAATTATATAAAATAATCGGTATTTTTGAGTAAAATCGTCACTTTTTCGAAGTCCGCCATTTTCTTTTCTTTCTTTTTTTTTTTTTCAAAAAAAACTTCAATTAATTTAAAAATTATCTCCGCTAATCCCAGAGTGCGCCAATTTTTTTTTATATTTTTTTTATTCATTAAAAAAAAAAAATTGTCAAATTTTCAAAAATGGAAAAAAATTTTTTTCCGTAAACTTTATTTCTATCATAAAATAAATATAATTTAACGATTTTATGATATAATTCTCAATTTATAGATTCAATTTACGAATATAATGACTAAATTTAATGATTAATACAGTTAATATCCAATGATTTCACAAAAACAATACAAAAAATTATTTATTAATTTTCTCTCTGGCGTTTCAATATTTTACAAATGCTGTGTTCATTAGAGTTTGAAAATTTTTTAACTTACAAACAACCATTTTTGTCCAGAATTATACAATGTAGTTGTTGAGTTCCTACAATTGGTTTCGTTGTCAAAAATCTGTTATTTAAATCAGTTAATGCTGTATAATAATCTTCTTCTGGAGAAAACTTAACTATGATATTCGGTAACTTATTTGGATTAGAAGCCCATTCAAAAAATTCTATCGGTGTTGTTATTTGTTTATCAAGTGCAAGTCGGAGACTTGCTCTTGCTGCATGTCGTTTGGTGATGCCACCAATTCCATCACACAGACCTTTGCCATGGGCAGTCGCAGAAAAATGCCATTCAGCAGGAATATCAAAATCATCTTCATGACAATATAAATTTACAAAATTTTTTACGTTTTTGAACTATTGAGGAGTCCCATTAGAAAAATAATAAATCTTGTTACAGCGTTCAGGAAGACTTTTTACATAATCAGTTATTAATTTGATGAAAATATGAACAGTAACGGCATCGTGATTATTACAGTCTGAAATAATTACTAAAATTTTGTGTTCAAATTCATTATTTACTTTGTAATAAATAACCACCGGAAAAACTGTTGTCTGGTTATTATTCCAGTGAAAACCAGATGCTGCATTTTGTACTACGAACGCATAATTCTCTGCAAAATCACAAATAATGACAAATTCATTTGGTTTCAGTGTTTCTTTCAATGTATTCAAAAATTTGGCTTGTTCTTTAGCAATAAATGAGTGAGGTAAAAGAACTTTTAGTTCACTACAAAAGTTTTCAACAAATTCTTCTGTAGGCTTGATAAAAGTTTCCAAACTACTTCTCGGTACTACTCCTGATCCTCAAAAGATGTTAGTACAATGTTACTCAACTCATCTACCCCTGGACAGTTGTTGCATCCAAATAACATTGCACCGATGGATCGCACAAATTATCATGTCCAAACAATCACTATAGTGTTTCATGGACTTTTCTGTATTCAATGTTAAAGAATGAATATTTGCACCTCGAAGAAAAGTTATTAAATAAACAGAAAATTCACACACTTATAATTATTAATTAATTTGATAATTACCAAGCATCATTAACTTAAAGTTTTGATGGATCGTACATACACAGATGGTGTGTGTTCCACTTGCTCCCACTAAAACACAATGTTTCGGTCGTAAAGAAGCGAATTTCGAAAATCCAATTTTCTCTGTTGGGTTTATTTCACGGAAGCATTGGTATAGTTCCTTTAAGTTAGACAAAACAAGCCGTTTTTGGAAGTGTACTCGATTACCATCATTATTTCGAACTGAAACAAAGTCTTTCATACCGCGCATCAAAGCACTATACTCATCATCGTTGTAAAAATTCTCAATTTTTAATAACATTTGATGAGTAATTGTCCTCCCTATACAAAAAATGTTAAGCAATTCAGTCTTCAGATGTACCAGAAACATTAATTCTACGCTATACCTACCTAATTTCGATTTAGGTGTTGAAAGTAGACCCTTTTCTTCAACCAGCTTTTTTGCTACGCTTGTTAAATGTCGTAATGTATTCATAGTTTCACAAATACGTCTTTCATTCCATTTGTCAGGTAACAATGTTAAAATTTAGGCGCGCAGTAGCCTATCGGATCCGGCCCTTGCTTTCCAAAATGCATTGGACCGGGTTCGAGTCCGGCGTACACCAATGAATATTTTCAATATTTAAGTGTATTATTCTGCTGAGCTCAAAAAAGTTAAAAACGAGTTCCAATCTCAAAAGTTCCCCCCCTAGTAAGTCGCTCATGACCTTAGTAGTTTATGCGACTTTAAATAAACCAAAAAAAAAAAAAAAATGTTAAAATTTGTATTTTTAAAGATTTATCCGTTTCTTTATCATTGAATTTGTCATGCAGCATTTTAATAAAAGAGCCAAAATTTTCACCATTGTCGTCGATCGATCCTTCATCGGCAGCTGAGAGCAAAATTTTTTTAAGCTGCCAGATATCTGATTTATTTTATTATTTAAAAATTGATAATCATTCAATTGTTTTGAAGGACTCGGCGATTGATTCAATAGTCGCAATGCATCGTTTGTAACGGATAATTGAGTTTCAGCGCTAACTTGGGATGCCGAGCTTGATTGTCAATTTTTGGGTTCGCTATTAAACGACAAGGAACCTTAAAAAAACAATGAAACATGTAGTTGCTAGGAATGTATTTAAGTAATGTATGAATAATTTAAAAAAACTTACGGAATGATAAGGATAACGGGAGATCCGTGGCAGTTGTGTTACTATCACTGTCAGCACCATCATTGTTCTCATTGTTGTCACTAGAATCATCTTCATGGTCACTTGCATCAACATTAGGATCATAACTAGTCTTTGTTTGTTCCTTTACTGATATTAAGGGGTTAGGGGTACTCAGAGGCCTGAAAAAATGATGATTTTTAATAATTTTTTTTTTGTAGTTAATTACTTTATTTGACAAAAATAAAAACATAGCTTTATTAGAACACGTTTCGATTTGACTTCACGAAAATTTCAAAAAAAAAAAATTAATAATTCAAAAAGTTATCGCTGTTTTTGTAAAGCCCGTTCCTCCCGAAGTCCTTTGCGGTGATCATCATAAGTCCTTGGAGATTTATCTAAAATCAATCGGATAAGAAAAATTAGTTTTATTAATAGATAATCTTGTGCCTGATCGAAGCTTTTTTTTTTCGAAATTAACAAAATGGCGGCTTCAGGAAATTTTTTTCTACATTTTCGGGAAAAAATCAACAGTTCATTGTTAAAAAAATCGAAATTAAAAAAAAAAATCCTTCGATCAGGCACGAGTTTTTAATGTTTTTCAAAAGTACAATAAATTTTATTGAAATCTACCGAGCAGTTTTTAAGTTACAGTGATCACCAGTTCAGAAAACATAGTTTTGAGAAAAACGCATTTAAAGTTTTGCTATGGATTTATGTCAAATTATAAGAATTATTTAATAACTTACACTGAGTTATCTATTCCTGGACCATATAATAGCTCTTCAGCCGTCATAGCAGCTTCCAAAATATCGATTTGCTGGTGCCTACGTTGCAATCGACCTTCTCGGGTGTTATCATTAGCGCGCTTATCTGCTACTTTCATACGTGCAGCATCCATTCTTTCTGCATACCGAGGAGAATTAGGCCCACAATTAAGTCCTAGTGTATTCATCAAGACTAATAATGAATTTATACCCTCATTAAATATACACATAGCAACGTATGCAGCTATTTGTACGATAGTATAACTAGTATTTACCGTTTTTGGGCATATTTTCCATACTAGTTGGTTAAAGCTTTCATTATTATTCTGATTGAATCCACCTATATATCTTGAAAGTAAATTTTCATTACTAAGATCTTCGTATATAGGCTTGATAGCTTTTAAAACATCAGAAGGTAAGGGAGAATAATCGTGAGAATAGGTATCAAGCTTTCCTCTTGCTTCAGCGCGCTGGTAAGAGCACGAAGATTCTTCGCCTTTTGGACACATATCATGATTCGGTTTTTCATCACTCAAGCCGTAGTGATAAAAGGTTGCCATTATAGCAGATTTCATATTTTCAATAGAATCACAATGCCGGCGTATTGCTAAACCATAGTACACAGTTACTTTGTCTATTACTTTTCCTGTGAGCTTACCTCGACCACCAAGGCCTTTTTGGTTACTCTTCAGCGTACGTAATCGACTCCCCATCCGCTTTTGGACATGCCCTATACATTCCTTTTTATTTACAGTTGTATTTTTGTAAGGATCTGATTTTATAATTCCTGAATAGGTCTTGGAGTCACCATCACCAATATAGTTGGCATACTTAACTCCATATTTAGTTTCAGAATACGAAAACATTTCGACCATCGCATCCACCTCCATTTTCCCAGAAGACCCTTTATGATTAGCAGAACACACATCTTCATGCGATTGATACCATTCCTGGAACTCAACAGTATTTGGTTTTTTTTTTCCAATACTCACATAGCTTACAATATGCACTTTTAATGTTTATGTCAAGAATCTTTCCAGTAAAATAGCCAATTATAGAAGAAACTCCAAATGACGATGTATATCCCCGTTTTTGCCAGGTTCCATCTCCCGATACAGTTAGATGATTTATATCTTCATTTTCAGTTGTTGGCATTGCTTGCTTTTCTTCATTCACAGCTTTCGTCATGAAGGTTTCTGCGACGCTTTTACTACAATTCAAAATCTGTTTCAGTAAAATTGTATGCGTAGATTTATCTAAAAAGACGGCATGTCCATCAGGCCGCAAAACTTGCACAATCCTTCGTATCCTATTCCTAGTATTCTCATTACAAAAATGAAACGTCTGTTTATTTCATAAGAATGCCCAACGAAAGAACAGGAAGGAATATATTCATTTCCACAGTTATTACATGCAACTACAATTTTGAATCCCAGCCCACGTGTACTTGCTGTTTGAAACACTACATTTCCATCACATTTTTACATTTTATAAGAGCAGAAATTGCAGTGAATACCTGAATAAAATTTATTATTCGAAATTCAGTACTGCTGTCTTCAGGTACATCATCTTCAGTGTTTTGTTTTAATTTTTTAGAAGATGTATTCTGAATACTTTCATCACGTTCGGCTGTTTTCGGATTAAAAACATTCTTTCTTTTGACTGAACGCGACTTATTAATTTTTTCAGAACTCCGAAGTTCTCTTGAAACCTTTCTAGAATCACGTCCCATGGTTAATAATTTAATTCACTTGAGAAATAATTTATCACAAAACTATCGACTGATCAGTGCAACGACTACAGGTATACTGGCAACCAAAAATTATTTTTCAGTTCTTGTACTACCTACAAATTGTGAATATATGTAGAAGGATTTATATATATATATATATATATATATATATATATATATATATATATATATATATATATATATATATATATATATATATATATATAGGGTGGTCCTTATGTTGGGTTTTTGAAATTTTTTTCACGATAGTTCAAAATCGGTTCAAAATCTATAAAAAAAAATCATGCCAAGTTATAGCTCTTAATTTTAATATTAACCCGCGCCCCCGACGGTCAAAGTTTTAAAGGAAAATAACATGGGAAAAGTTATATTTTTACTTTGGAATTTTTACGTCATAAACTAACCAACAAATCACATCAAAAATATTTTTTCTAATGCAAAATTTAACGGTCTACAAAAAGGTCTCTTATCATTTTTTGATAATTCTAACGGTTTTGAAGTTATTCGAGGTCTAAATTGAAACTATAATCTTTTTCATAGTTTTTTCTGTTTTTTTGGTCATTTAATAGTTCATAAATCATGAACCGGTTATTCTTTATAATCTCATTGGATTTTTTTGTTTAGAAAATTTTCAAAGTAATTGTAACTTTGGAATAATAGTAACACCAATTCATTTTTTTAGCCTGAACTGTCGAACATTTTAAAGATTTTTAACTTTTTTGGATACAAAAGAAATTCGGGACCTATTGTCTCGATTTTTATTGTTATTGGTACAAATATCAACAAACTCCAATTTCAAATTTTGATTTCTGGTTAAAAACATTTTAGAAACCGATCATGCCGCCATCTATTAGATTTTACTTCAATCTCTAACACTAAAATTAATTCTCAGATTACTCATAACCTACATTTATTTCTCAGCTTGATCAAAATCGTTCAATTACTAGTACTGATGCCTTTTTGATATATAAATAAATTTTTTGAGTTCATTTATCCGATATTTAAGTAATCAGTTAAATATGGAGTTATCACGTTTACGTCAAAACATTTTTTTGATTGGTGATGTTGACGTTCAAATCGTAGGTAACAAATTACCATCGAAATTGCAAGCTTTGAAAGTGTTATTTTTTTATACACGTATTTTAAATAATACTATCACAGATAGTGTTGCTGCAGTGATTGATGAAATTATTGTGTTTTGGAAGAAAGCTCGTCGAAAAAAATTCCCGTTCAAGATGTGCAAAGATGTCGAGATAAGTTGAAAAAACTGTATGATGAGTGGCGCATACTTCTTAAACATAGAAATCGGAGTGAAGTTGCTGAGAAAAACAAAATGAATTTTCCTGTTCATTAAAAAATTATTTGACATCGCACCGTCAAATGTATTTGAAAAGGTTGATGAAAATTCCAAAGAATTCTTGAATAATCAGAGATCAGATGAACGAATTGGTTTTATTGCAAATATTAAGACGAAATACGATGACGATGAAATTGGTGTTAAAAAATTAGAGAAACAATTGGATTTCGAAAAACGAAAATTGGAAAGTGAAAAAGAAAAATCATTATTTGGTAAATTATAATAATCAACTTACTCATTGATATTTTATTATTTTATAGTGAAGATATTTTTGTCTTATCATTATCCTTTTTGTAGACAAAAACGTTGAACTCTTATCAAGCCAAGGAAGTGCTCAATCAGTCTCTAGTGGAGAAGTATACATTCCAACTACTGCCGGCCAATTTAAATCAAGAAATATAAGAGGAACTCACAATATTCTCAACGAAAGAGTTGTAGCTACTTTTGACCGTTGTAAAGTAAGCGACAGAGATGCTGTGTTTATAACTACAGCTATTTGTCAGTCGCTTATCGATTTAAAATTATTAGAAGTGGATATTAATTCCATTATTGTCAATCGATCATCTATTCGCTGATGTCGGCTTACTATGCGAGAGTCAAAATCAATAGAAATAAAAAAACATTTCCAAGACTTAAAGTTATCATCTATTGTTGTACATTGGGATGGAAAATTATTACCTAATTTGTTAAATACAGAAACTGTTCATCGATTGCCTGTAATAATTACTTCAGAAAGTAAAGAAATTATGTTAGGTGTACCAACGAGTGAAGATGGAACTGGAATGGCACAAGCTTCTGTAGTTCATAAGACATTATGTGACTGGGGATTCGACATATCTGTAAAAGCAATATGCTGTGACACTACTCCTTCAAATTTAGGCCTTCGTAATGGTGCTGCTGCATTACTGGAAAAATTGTTAGAAAGAGATTTGTTGTATCTTCCATGAAGGCATCATATATTTGAAATAGTCCTAAGATATGTCTTCGAAGCTGTTTTTCCAAATACTGTTGGTCCTAATGTTCCACTTTTTATCCGATTCCAAAAGCAATGGGGAGATTTAAATAAACTCAGTTACAAAACAGGTTTAGATGATCCGAAAAATGATAATATCTTGACAAATGAAAAAATTGAATCTATTAGAACTTTTGCGACTGAAACTCTTGCATCACAACTGCCTCGTGATGATTACAAAGAGTTATTAGAGCTTACTTTAGTTTTTATCGGTGTCATCCCCGAAAAATTTAGCTTTCGTAAGCCAGGAGCTTGTCACCATGCACGATGGATGGCAAAAGCTATTTATATATTGAAAATGTACATGCTTAGGGAGCAATTGTCATTGAAAAAAGGTGAAGATAATAAACTACGGCAAATATGTGTTTTTGTGACAATGGTTTATGTTAAAGCTTGGTTTTCGTCGTCAAATAGTGTCAAAGCTCCGTACCATGATCTACAGTTTATAAAAGAACTCAACAACTTTAAGGCAATCAACAGTAATCTTGCTACTGTGGCAATTAGTAGATTTATGAATCACTTGTGGTATTTATCACCAGAATTAGCAATCATGGCTATTTTTGATGAGAAAGTTTCACAAGAAACAAAATTAAAAATTGTCACTAAGCTGCGTAAAGAAGAAGAAACAATTGTGATTGATGATATTCCGGAAGAAGACTTGGATTATACTAGTGAAAAATGTAGTATTAAACGCTTTCAAACTAAGAGCATAACTGAATTATTATATAATGATATTGTCTTTTTCGTAACTGCAGAATCGATCAATTTTTTCAATAGATTCGAGTTACAAACAGAATTTTTAAAGATTCATCCTTCTGAATGGGCTCATAATGAACACTATAAAACTGCATTATGATTCGCTAAAAAACTATCGGTTGTGAATGACTGTGCTGAAAGAGGAGTTAAACTAGTGCAAGATTTTTGTAATCGTTATACTAAGGATGAAAAACAAATGCAATACGTGTTACAATTGGTTAAAGATCATCGTCAAATGTTTCCTGACGCACTTAAAAAAACTAATGTAAAAACTTCATGAAAGTATCTGTAACCTCGAATAACTTCAAAACCGTTAGAATTATCAAAAAATGATAAGAGACCTTTTTGTAGACCGTTAAATTTTGCATTAGAAAAAATATTTTTGATGTGATTTGTTGGTTAGTTTATGACGTAAAAAATTCCAAAGTAAAAATATAACTTTTCCCATGTTATTTTCCTTTAAAACTTTGACTGTCGGGGGGCGCGGGTTAATATTAAAATTAAGAGCTATAACTTGGCATGATTTTTTTTTTATAGATTTTGAACCGATTTTGAACTATCGTGAAAAAAAATTTCAAAAAACCCAACATAAGGACCACCCTAATATATATATATATATATATATATATATATATATATATATATATAATTATACATACATTAAAATGGACAGATATTCATGACAATGAAACCCGAAAGGTCGGTTGCTTGCAGCTGTTTCTAGCTACCTGCTCTCGAATGCCACGTAGCACCCGAGTGTCCTTTGGTCATTGTTAAATAACTCGAAAAGAATTTGTCGGATTCACTTCAAATTTTCACACAGTATTTTTAAAATATTATACTTTAAGAAAATGAAAAAAAAATCGATTTTTTGAAAATTCTGAC
This sequence comes from Cotesia typhae, assembly GCF_013202065.1. Classification (NCBI taxonomy): domain Eukaryota; kingdom Metazoa; phylum Arthropoda; class Insecta; order Hymenoptera; family Braconidae; genus Cotesia; species Cotesia typhae. The sequence goes on along the minus strand of NW_027423757.1, from coordinate 102,591 downwards.
TACCCCTAACCCCTTAAAGCTTCTTTTCGACACGAACTGCATAACAAATAATTTCCACCTAATCCTAACGTTACTTTCATAATGTCAGTAGCTGGACGTAAACCCATTTTTAACTTCCCGCTAAGAAAATCGAAGATTTTCAAAAATCGGGAAGTTATTGGTTTTACCCCGTTTTGAAAAAATGGAGTTTTCATCAGATCTCGACGTTTTGAGGTCCTAGGAAGCTTCCCTGACTACTCCCGCGATGTTGTCACTGTGTGTGTGTGTGTGTGTGTGTGTGTGTGTGTGTGACCCGCTTATAATTTTTGAACGGCTTGATCGAATCGAATGAAACTAGTGGCGTTGCAAAGAGCATAGTCAAACTTAGATTTCCTAAAAATTTGAACCGATTCGGACCGGTAGATTTGGAGAATACTCAAAAAAACCTAAAAAAAACTACGAAAAATTTCGTTGTTAGATGTAGTTTTTTAGGAATAACTTTTAAACGGCTGTATCGATCGATTTCAAAAACTAATCAGCTTTTAACCTTGTAAAACCACGTCGATTGCCGCTAATACGGTCAAAATTGGTTGATTCGTTCGAGAGATATCGTGAACGAAAGAAAACCGAAAAAAGTGTTTTTTCGGAATTACTCCGAAACTTCACGTTCGATCAATTCAAACTTAAAGATTCTTCAAGATGCTTAAAAAACTTCATTGAATGCCGCCAATCGCGTGAAAATCGGTTTATCCATTCAAAAGTTATTGTAGTTTGAAATTTCAAAAAATAATGTTTCAATAAACTTTCATCAGACTTTTGAACTCGTAGTGCTTATAAGCATAGAACAGCTATCTTTTTGAGCTCAAAACGACGCGAAAGGTCTATTTTTGAGCTCGAAGAGCCCAAAAAATGAATATTTGCAATTTTGAGCGTTTAAGTATGAAATTCGCGGGAAGTTGCAGGGATGGCCTTTATGGTCATCCGTTTTCCAAATTTTTCTTAAATGTGTTTCCAACTTAAATGGATTACAACATCGATCGAATTGCTTTATTGATGCCATCATGTTTTCATAAAGGTCTTCCAATCAATTTAGATTAATAGAAGAAAACAATTAGCTTCTCAAGTAACACCAAATCAAAGTAGTCTTCATAAACTATAATAATTATTTATTTATTTCGCAAATATGATAACAACAATCGTTCACTAGACACTTGATCGCACAAAAGATTAACAGAAATTTACAGGTTATGTATTAGACCGTATGAAATAATCGTATTCATAAATCGATACACACTAGAGTATAGTTTCTAGTATACTGACGATAGGTAAGTCTATGATTGTCCTTCCCTTATTTATCGACCTCACTGATAGGTTAAAATTTGAATCTTGGTGATTATATTCGTAAATTAAATCTATAAATTGAGAATTATATTATAAAATCGTTAAATTATATTTATTTTATGATAGAAATAAAGTTTACAGAAAAAAAATTTTTTCTATTTTTGAAAATTTGACAATTTTTTTTAAACAAATAAAAAAAATTTTTTTTTAAATCGGCCCACTCCGGGATTAGCGGGGATAGTTGTCAAATTAATTGAAGTTTTTTTTGAGGAAAAAAAAAAGTAAATGGCGGACTTCGAAAAAATGACGATTTTACGCAAAAAAAACCTATTATTTTATATGATTGATAATGTTAAATTTTTTTCGTGTTTTTTTTTCGAAAAGTTCATTCAAAAACAAAAATTTCAAAAAAAGAAAAGGTACCCAAAAGCTAATTTCTAAAAAAGTTATGGCTATTTGAAAATAAAAAAGTCATTTTCTTTTAAATTCATATCTTTCTTTGGGTTGAACTCAAAAATTTGAAAAAATTCTCAAAAATGTTTTTCAAAGGGTAGAGAAGAATGATATAGTTTCAGCTAAATTTAAAGGGGTCGAGTTCATAAGTGGTCGATTTGGCATGGAATACCTCTTAGATAATATTATTATATTATTGTTTTTGAAGGTTTGATTAATTCAGAATTTTGAAGAGTGTGAGAAATTATTTTGAAGCCGAGCGAGTTTAGCAAGCAAAAGAAAATAATTGTAAAAGAAATTAAAAGAATGGGAAAAGATTTTAAGTCCGAAGCCGATTTAGTATGGAAAAGAAATAAGTTTGAAAGAAATTATTTTAAAGAATAAATACTTATAAATTTTCGACGATCGATGAGCTTGCGCGAGCCTCGACAGAGGGCGAAGATTTCTTGTTCGTAGTGATAGTTCAAAAATAAGTTAAGTTCGGTTTTGAAAATAATTTTAAGAAGCAATTCTTTCTCAGGAGAATTACTTGGCTGAATACTCTTCACCAAGTAGTTCAAGAAGATAATACTCTACCTGGAGTCTGACCAAGACCAGATCGTAGACCGACCAGATGAAAGTGCGAATTCCCGTGCCGAGGCCTTCCGCTGAGGTACGGTAGGTAACCAAAAGCCGTGTAGCTGAGGGCGAGGAGGATATTCTCCACTCGCTCTCCAAGGGTAGAGTTTAGGCTTCTCAGGGCGGACGGCTAGTCACCCTCGAGGGGGGGGGGGGTGTTATTTAGGAACTAGTGTGTGTTTATAGACCGCGTCTCGAGTTTTGAATCGGGAATACCGTTGTGTATGTTTTGAAAAAGAATGTTCTATTGTATTAGTTTATATGGCTTATATTGTTTATTAATTTTGAACCGCGTTATTGATTTTGAACCGCGAATATGTGTGTAAAGAGTGTTCTTATGTGTTGTTTATATTGTTTAATTTGATTATATTGTTTATATTGTTGATTAACACGATCAGATCAATAAATAGATTTTTTTTCTTTGATTTATTAATTAAAATGAAGTGTTTTGTTTATATATTTAGTTATTTTTGATATTATCCCCGTTTATGATCCTGGACTTCGCCGAGTAAATTTTGAGCCGGGGATTTAGATTAATTAATTAGTTTAGTTGTTTAAATTAGAAAAATTACCTGTTACATCATGCGCAGTTATATATAATTGTATATGATTATATATATGGCTATATATAATCATATATAATTAGACAGAAACTTTTTTCATAGGGTATTCTGATGATAAAAACAAACATTTTAGATTAGATTTATTATGAGATCGGGTCGTTGTGCTTCAAATGAACCAGTTTTTCATTCTTCTAATATTCTAAAGTATTGACATTCGTGACTTTAATGTTCAATCGTATAGGCTTATCTTACTTTCTACATGGATCATACTTTTTTAGTTTTTATTAAAAATCAATCATTTTAAATGAAAAATTGTATCTTTTTTTATAAGGCTTATACAACCTACGCACCCGCACACACAATTCCCCAAGTTGAACCTGAACATTTTTTTTCTCAAAATTACTAAAAAGTAATTATTTTGTTTTATTGCACAGGGGTATGATAATTACGTCCGGTAATGTGACCATAAGAAAAAATCCCAGTAATTTGATAGGTATCAGTATTGGTGGTGGATCTCCATATTGTCCTTGTTTATATATTGTTCAAGTATTTGACAATACCCCTGCTGCTTTAGAAGGAACTTTGCAGTCAGGAGATGAATTATGCTCTGTCAATGGATTATCAGTAAAAGGAAAAACCAAAGAAGACGTGGCCGCCATGATTCAATCGTCCGAAAATCAAGTAAGCATCAACTATAACAAACTTCATGCTGATCCTCGTCAAGGACGAACGCTAGATATAGCGTTAAAAAAGGTAAGTTTTTTCATCGAATGTGTTTCTCTTAATAATAATTTTAATATACCCAGTAAACATGTTTACGTCAATGTGACGTCAAAATGACATTTGGCTATGTAAGGATTTGCGTAGGATATAAGTCACGAATGAGTCATGTGCGACTCATTATTTCATTCTTCCTGACGTAAAAATATGACGTAGCCTTGACGTCAGTCTTATGTCTCAATGACGGTTATGACGTCAATATGACGCGCGCGCGCGCGCGCGTGTTTGTGTGTGTGTGTGTGATGTCTATATCAAGATAATGATGTCATTATGACGTAAAAGTGATGTAAAAATTGTACATCAGAAAAAGTATTAGATAAAAAAAATTTCTCAAAAAAAACTCAATATCCAGAATTGGACCAGAACATGGAGTTATATAGGTCAGGGTCGTGAGAGATTGCTGGAAGAAACCAAAACTTAAACACAGAAATTCGTTTTACGAAATTACGTATTTATCCATTCCTTTTTACAATTGAGATAAAGGCCAATATAACAATTTATAAAAATTCATGGGATAATCTCATTCACTCACAATTCTCATTCGGTTATATATCGCACTGTCTAGCTGAACCTCACGTCGCTGTAGTGCCCGCTGTCAACTAGACCCTCACGCTATTTTATCGACTTCGCGCTGTCCACCAGACCCTCACGCTACTCTAACTTAGGTCACGCTGTCCCACGAACCCTCACGTCAGTGTGCTGGATCCTCACGTTACTACACACGCTGTCCACACAGCGCACGCTGCCCCACGGACCCTCACGTTACTCTAAGAGATCTACCTCGAAGCCAGAGGAGTATACCATGAAAACGAGGTAGACTTTTTACGCATACACAATCACACTATTTATAATTTCCAATAATAACAATAATACAATAAATTATTTTCCATTAATAAAATAATTCCATTCCTATTTTCTAATTATCATTTCTTATTTCCTAATTATCATTTTCCTAATTACAAAATTACTGCCGTGTTCTTAATATTACCACAATTATTATTCAATACAAGAGTTCTTCGTATCTTAAATTAATCTTATTTGTTACATCCGAGAATTTACTAAATAAAATTTTCATCCATTTGTTTTTAGTTCAAGTTCAATTAGATGATAATTAGTGAAAGATAATAGATAGTAGCCAGATAGATTAGAGGAATCAGTGAGGTAAAGGAGCTATAAATAAGTACGATATATTCGTGGTTATAATATTAAGTATATTATAAAGTATGTACAGATTACACGTCCGTATAGGGCGGTGTATAAGTAGTAACTAACTCACGCAGAGTGGACAGCAGTATATATAGTCGAGCTAATACAGTCTAGAATATTCGGGAATATACTAGCACTATGAGCCTTGTCCCTCAACACCCTCTCTCAAGGTACATAGTGCGTGCGTACTAATCCAAGCTCTCACACACACTATTTACAATGTTTATTATTCTCACACATTTCCTGTGCTTACTACCACACAGACCTTTTGTAAACATATCTGCTGGCATTTTTTCAGTACACAAGTACTTTACATTTATCACTCCACACGCATACTCATTCCTTACAAAATGATGTCTAACATCTATATGTTTCGTACGCTGGTGATATACATCGTTCTTTATCATACTGATTGTACTGATTATCATTCAGTATAGTGACAGTTTCTGAGTCTTCCTGTATACCCAAACTAACTAACAAGCCTTTCAAATATAATGCTTCTTTTGTAGCCTCCGCTACGGCCATGTACTCAGCCTCTGTACTTGAGAGCGCCACTGTTTTCTGTTTTCGCGCCTCCCAGCTGATAACAGATCCCGCCAGAATAAATCCATACCCCGTATACGATTTACGATCCTTTGAGTCACCTCCCCAGTTAGCATCTACAACTCCAAATAAAGCTAATCCGGTTTGCTCAAATTTTAATCCGTAATCGATTGTACCCTTCAAATACCTCAAAACCCTTTTCGCGGCTTTCCAATGATTTACATTGAAATTGGTATTGAATTGACTTAAGAAATTTACCGCGTATGCTATATCCGGTCTAGTAGTTATCGCAAGATACAACAACGCTCCAATCAAACTCTGGTAAGGATATTTATTCATTTCTGGCTCACTCACACATTCTGGTTTTACTAAATTACATTTAGCTTCAATGGGTGTGTCTATCGGTTTACACTCATCCATCCCAAAACGTTTAAGCACGGCCCTGGTATACTCTCTCTGTCGCAAGAACACACGTGACTTTTCGTCCCGCTCAAACTCGATACCTATACAACTTTTAGCTACACCGAGATCTTTTATCTCGAAAGTCTTTGACAACGCTTTCTTTATGCTACCTATCCAGGCCTCGTCGTCACTAGCTAACAAGATATCATCTACGTATATCGCTATATACATCACACTTTCACCTTTTCGGTTTACAAACAAACATTTGTCTTGTGGCACAGCATTAAAACCTAATACATTTAATCTATCTACCAATTTTCTATGCCACTCAGCCCCGGCTTGGCGCAACCCATACAACGATTTTTTCAGAGCACAAATACTGTCACTCCCCGCTTTCAAGCCCTCTCTCCAGCGCTTCGCGGTTTCTATAATTTTTACATCGCGTACAATCTTCCCGCCTAAACCGATGGGCTCACCCGCACTTATCTTTTCGATAATTTCGCGCATACACTCGGGCACTTCCATGTATACACTTTCCCGCAGTTCACCATTCAAATACGCGGTCACTATATCCATTTGGTGTATCTTCATGTCGTATTCCGCTGCAATCGCTGCTATGACCCTTACTGAAGTTGATCTCACCACTGGTGAGAATGTCTCTGTGAAATCTTCTCCTCGTCTCTGAGAACATCCTTTTGCGACTAATCTGACCTTTCTTTTGCCGTCAGACTTAGTGCAAAATACATAGCGACTTCCGATGATTTTCCGGCCCCTGGGTCTCTTTTCGATTTCCCATGTTGTGTTCTTTATTTGGGCTAGCATCTCTTCTTCCAATGCTGCCTTCCACGAGTCCGCATTTTCTGTCTTGCTCGCTTGTTGCCACGTTGTCGGATTCTCTGTCACTGTCAGATATGCGAATACGTCTTCGTCCATCGCATTATCTTCTATTTCTTCATTCTCTTCTTCGTTAGCAGCTCCGTGGTTTTCCCCACTCTGTTCGTCTGGGATTGTCACGTATACTTTCTTCGGTCTGCCTACCGATCCTGTCCGAACGTACGTCGGACGTCCCCGACCTCGCTTGCTGGGTAACTCTACGCCTTCCCAAGACTCCATTGCCCCTCTCTTTCTTCTGGGTCTCTCTGGTAACTGCGCTGATTCGGGCATCTCCGGCTCTTCGCTCGGCACCTCGAGTTCTTCACACTGCTTCTCTATTATTCCCGTGTTTCTCTCGATTTCGAATATTTCCTTGTATTCGCCCTTGAATCCAATCTGATCAACAAATTTCACATCCCGTGTATTTACTATTGATCTGTCCCGCGGAAAATAGATACGATATGCCTTGGAATCGAATGAATATCCAACAAAAATTCCTGGTACTGATCTGGAATCTAATTTCCCGCGCTTCTGCGTCTTATTCAAGACGAAAACCTTTGTCCCAAAGACTTGCATGTGTTTCACTGTGAGAGGTTTTCCCTTCCACACACAATACGGAATTTCTCCGCTTATCGCACTGGTCGGACATCTATTTCTGGTATAATTTGCGTTACATAACGCCTCAGCCCATAGGTGAGGGGGTGCCTCTGCCTGCCGCATCATACATCGTACCATTTCTATCAGTGTTCGATTTTTCCTTTCTGCTATGCCGTTCTGTTGGGGTGTGTGCGGTGCTGTCAAGCGTCTTCGAATCCCATTTTTCTGCAAAAATTCGTTAAACGCTCCGCTACAATATTCCTTTCCGTTGTCCGATTGTAACGCCTTTATCCTTTCCCCAGTCTGGTTCTCGACCTCGTTTTTATATTCTTTGAATTTTTCCAGAACTTCCGACTTGTTTTTCATCAGGTATACTTGACACCATCTCGATTTGTCGTCGATGAAGGTGACAAAATATCTTTTTCCTGATGCCGATGCATTCCGCATTGGTCCACACACGTCTGAATGGATTATTTCGAGTAATTTCACCGTCCGTTGTTCACTGGTTTTTGGAAAAGGTAATCTAGTCTGTTTTTCCTGAATGCACACCTCACACTCTGACAATTTTTCACTGTCATGGATATCTAATCCGTACACCAATTCACTTTTGGCCATGAGCTTCAGGTCTCGCTCATTTACATGCCCAAACTTTTCATGCCATTTATCTATCTCTAGCTTTTCACTAGACACGGCACTGTTTACACTGTCTTTACTATCACTTATAAAGTATAAGTTCCCGCGTCGTTTTGCGCGCATGATCACATCATTGTGTTTATTCACCACTACCGCTTCAGTTTTCCTGAAGGTCACTGTATGTCCAAAGTCTGTGGCGCGTGCCACCGAGAATAAATTCGTTCTCAAATCCGGTACGTATGACACGTTCTTAAAATCAATGTCCCATTGTCTATTACCTGTTGACACTTGCACTGAAACATTTCCTGTTCCCAATATTTTCGTATTCTTGTCCGTTGCCAGGCTCAACTCTGCCTGCTTAGGCTTAAAATCACTGAACTTTTTTCTGTTATTACACAAATGACTGGTCGCACCACTGTCTATACACCAACACGTATTACCACTACGGCTGTACATTGCCTGCTCACAGGTGCTCAACGATGACTCATTAGCATTTTTCGCACTGTTGTACTCCCTTCTATTTCTATCCGGGCAGTTCTTTGCGATGTGTCCCTTCTTGTGACACTTGAAACATTCGACTTCCCGCCGAAAATTCTCATCCCGAGAACTCGACGCCTTTGGCTTTCCGCCTTGTTGTCCACGCTGTTTCCTCTGGTTATGCTTTGAATACATTGCACCTTGTACTGGCTCGACATGTTTTTCCGCATGTCCCTCATGATACTCCATGATTTTGACTTTCAGCCCATCCAGTGTTGGCAGTTCATCTTGTGTCTCTATCGACGTTCTGAACATTTCATAACTTTCCGATAAACTGTTTAATAACAAAATCACCAGCATCTCATTGGTTACTTCCAGGTTTACCTCTCGCAGTTTTTTCACTGCTTCATAGAACTCAGCAATGTGCTTCCTGACGTCATCTCCCTCTGCCATCTTCGACAAAGCCAATTTCTTCAGTAAATGCGCTTTCCGCGCTGGTCCAGTTGATTCATACGTCGCCTGAATTTTTCCCACATCTCCTTCGATGTTTTCAGGTCATCGTAGTTGGCTGCCTCGTCCATTCCCAGCGCTATCAGAAGATTTGCCATAGCCTTCCTGTCCTTTTTGACCCACGCTGCTATCTCCTCTTGTCCGGCATCTGGTTTCTTGATTTCTCCTATGACATACTCCCACAAATCGCTGCTCATCAAAAATGCCTTGATCTGAGCCCTCCAGGATCTGTAATTTTCACCGGTGAGAGGATCTATTTTTATGGAGAGAGCCATTTCTACACAAAACTACTTAATAACCACTTAATCACGACACTACAACTTTTTCCGCTGGTCACAGCACAACGGTTTTCCCGCCAAAAATTATCCGAGCTCCTACAGCTAGTGTCTCACAATGACGAAGTCCACGCCACTGCACGCTATCGAAAACTTCTCGATGCTTCTCGCGCGTTTTTCACGTGCTTTTATCACTTTATTTATTTTTAACCACCTTTATTATTTTAATTCACTTAATCTCTGGACTACTGGGTATCTGGGCCCATAACCTGATGATAATTAGTGAAAGATAATAGATAGTAGCCAGATAGATTAGAGGAATCAGTGAGGTAAAGGAGCTATAAATAAGTACGATATATTCGTGGTTATAATATTAAGTATATTATAAAGTATGTACAGATTACACGTCCGTATAGGGCGGTGTATAAGTAGGAACTAACTCACGCAGAGTGGACAGCAGTATATATAGTCGAGCTAATACAGTCTAGAATATTCGGGAATATACTAGCACTATGAGCCTTGTCCCTCAACACAATTAAATCTGATATTTGAGTAAATTTTGCATTGTCTAAATTATCCTCATTTAATCCAAATCATTTATCAGCGATAAATTTTACTAAACTTTATTTTCATCGTAAACGTGAAATTTTGACTAAAGATATTTCCAGTGTAAGCCGAGAGAATTTAGTTTTGACCTTAAGATGGTTTTATACTGAGTTTTAGCGCGTGCTTAAATGGCCGACTCTCTCAATGTCGTAAGATTTTGTAGTAAATTTTTTATGCTTAATGTTTCTAAAAATTTTACAACTAATACATTTATAATCTTATCTAAACAATTTAATTAACGATGATTTCCTGATCCTGATTTTATTTCAATTCTAACAAATTATTAAATAATGTGCTGAATAATTTACCGCTTCATTTTCTAATATAAAAAAAAATTCTATCTTAAATAATTTAATTAGACGGTTTACTCAATTTCAATTTTACTGAAGTCAAATTCCAAACACTTAATTATCAATATTTGAATTTTACACATGACATTAAAATCTGAGACTAATAATCCGAAATATGTTCCTGGTATTGTAACTCAGATTGGCCTATGTGTTCTAATCTATAACCTGTTGTGGACTAATTATTTCGTCTAAATAAATTAATTAAGAACCCGAAATAGGTCCAAGTATTATTAATCAGTTGTTTCAAAATTTTTCTAATTTTAATTCTAAATTTTATTTTAAAAACTAACAATTATGACCGAGCACGAAATGGCGGTGACTTTCAGCCGACACGAGGCCTAGCTGATGCCACAGTCCCGAAGAATAATTAACTCGTTATGTGTATCTGGAGTTTTTATAATTTTTATCAGCACTTCCTCGATGAGCTGCAACTTCTCGTCTTCAGGTACTCGTGTAAATTTCCCTTGGTGAGATATTCTTGGAGATATTCTTAACTTGGTGGCAAAACTGTGGTCACCATCACTCGCTCCCTGGATATTTATTTAGCTTGTAACCGCAAATTAGAAATTATCACAAAATTAAAATTAATTTACGCAAGCTGACATTCGACCTAGCAAGCAATAAATTAATAAGGTGTTGTCGCTTCGTTTCACTTTGGTCGAGCGAATAACAAATAATTACCTTTGCTGGATGTTTTTGAAAAATTTACGTGTCGTCCAGTTGAGTCACTCAGTCACAATAAGCCTCACCAAATTTTCTTCTTTTCTTGTTTCCTCTGCTCCCCCCACTACCACTATGTCGGCTACTCCACCTTGGGGCCTCGTTTCATAGTTTCAACTATGATTACGAGGACTTAAGATCACAGTGCACTGTGATCCGTCGATAACTAACACAGTGCGGATAAAAGGGCCTTTAACGGGTAACGATCACTCCGTTACAACTTATTATAAACTTTGAAACACTAGTTATATGTAAAATACTTGATTAAAAAATCCTGAGGTATGCTGGACTCGAACTCGGATCCTCTTGCGTCGAAGTCTGAAACGCTGCTCACTTGTTCAAGTAACGGTTCATGTTAGTAGTAACTAACTTATGTGTTAAGCCTAAGATGACGAAAAATGCTTATTTTACCATTTTTTCTGAGATTAAATGGATTTTAAGAGCTGGAATAGTATAAAATTCAAGTCTAACAATTTATATAATTCCATAAGATTTTATTTAATTTGATAAAATTTCATAAACTTCCATAAAACTTTGTAAAAACTTTTCTAAAAGGCTCGCTTGTGAAGCTTGCGGTAATGAATAGGCAATTTATGAATTATCATAAATTTTGATAAAAATTGATTGAATCTTACACTTTCAAAAATTTTCGTGTAAAAACGGACTCAGAGAACTTTACATAGTCGTGTAGTGTGAAATTTCTTCGGATTAACGATGTATTTGAATATTATTTAATACTTATTTAATACTGAATATTTTTTAATACTTATTTCATTTCTCAAAACTCGAATTTATTATTTAATTTTATTTTTTTCCGAAAATTTAGTATTTTTAATTTGGATTTTTTTTTATTCAAAATTTCAATTTTCGAAATTTGGAATTTTTTTTTTTTTTATTTCAACTTTGTTAAGAATAACATTTTTTTAATCTATATTTCTTTTTAATTTCAATTTTTCGAAATTTAAATTTCTGTAACATACTAGTAACATTATGAAAGTCGATGTAAAATACTGTCAGTGTCGTCAATGACAATCATGGAACTGTATGAATTATTTCTAATTCAATATTTCATAAGTAGCAGCACTAATGTTAGAAATTATTTTCAAATAATAACGCAATATTTAAATGACTGAAATTTAATTTCTTGACGTAAAATCATAAGAAATTATACATTGACACGCTTGACGGTTCAAAAATTTAGAGTTCATGCCACATAAATTGAACACGGTATTTTGTTATTATCATTTTCACACCAAATCATTTATACTGAATGAAGTTAAAAATATTTTTGCAATGTTTTAAAGTACCTAAATTCATAGAAAAAATATAAGTGGAAAACATACGCACTGAAAAAAAAAAGTATTTCTTCCGCCGAGAAAATTTTGACGGAGGCCGAAGTCATATTGGAGCAAGAAGTTTTTTGTCTCAAGAAATTTTGACTTCATTCACGAAATTTTCAGTCATTTTTAGTATATTCTTGGTCCACAGAAATGTAGCTTTGAGTTAAAATTTTTTTTCTGCAGTGTATGGAAACATATAAGCTTAGATATAAAAAATTTATATCAAATATGTATTTAATTTTTATGTATTTTTCTTAAAAACGTAAATGTAAAATTTTTTGTATATTTGCTAATATATTAGATATATTTAGTACTATTACCAAATTAAAAAATTTTTGTTATTAAGAATGGACTTTAATTTGCAAGGTAACGCCTTAAATCAACTGTTTACCTCTTCCCGATTATGAAAAAGTTTCAAACCAATTTTCACTAATATTTAGCTATTAATTGTAAATTAGGCATCTTATCAAAAAAGTTTTATACTTTATAAATTTTGATCAATCAATAACATTAAAAAAAATACATCACCCAAATTATATCAATATTATAGACAATAATGGTTTGTCATTGGTTTTGAAAATGACTTGCGATTTATGTCAGTATTATGTATAATTGTGACTAATTATTGATGTTAAATAATGACTCTCAAATGGTATCGGTATAATGTACAACTGTGACTTATTACTGATGTAAACACATGATGTTAATCTTACGTTAAGATTACGTACAACCGTGACTTGTCATTGATGTAAACGTATGATGTTAAACTTACGTCAAGATTACGTACAATCATGACTTATCACTGATGTAAACGCATGATGTTAAACTTACGTCAAGATTACGTACAATGGTGACTTGTTACTGATGTAAGCGCATGATGTTAAACTTACGTCATTATGACATACAATGATGGCATTAATGTTACGTAATATTATAGTTTATTTATCATGGTAGTTGTACGTAATATCTATGATATCACAGAGAAATAATAGACTTACATCAGTATGATGTCAAAATTATATCACAAATTTTTATATCACAATTGGATCATAAGACAGGTCAATTTTACGTCATATTTACGAAAAATATTGTGACATTCCTATGACTTATAAATAACGTCATATTACAGTCATGTGTTCACTGGGTAGCAATCTAATAAACTAACTAATAATGGATAAAAATTACAGGTTAAACATCGCTTAGTGGAAAGTATGGGTAGTGCAACAGCTGATGCTCTTGGATTATCTAGAGCTATTCTGTGTAATGATGCTCTTGTTCAAAAACTTATTACTTTACAGCGTACTGAAAGTTTATATAAAGATCTAGTAGCTCATGCTAAATCAATGCTACATGCGTTCTTTGATCTGATACAAATTCACAAAGGTACTCGTAAAATTCCAATACTTTACTCAAAAATTACACTAAATTTGATGCATGCTAGTTTATATGAACAGAATCAGAAAGACGAATAAACCTGCGAGCCAGTTTGATAGAATTTATCGCTATGTATTAATACCGTTATTTTTAAGAACATTTTAATATTGTAAGAATAACATTTGATTATGATCATTTCTGCGTGTGCCCTTTACTACAATTTTTTTCAACTCTTTCTTAAATAGATCAATTGTAGCTATCTCGCTTTAAAATAGGCATACGATATAAATTTTAATCGAAAAATTATGATGAGCTAGAAAATGATTGAGTGAACTGACCGACTTTCAACCATCAAATATGTTTAGAATTATTTTTTTTGGACTGTAACCATTTTACAAATACGAAATTTTTTAAAGTCACATGCATAAATTACAGCTCAGTCTCATTCGTGATTTTTTTTCTTGTTCTTCCCTCGATATTTTTTTATTTAAAAAAATTTTAACAATTAATATGAATCATTCGAGTACATTTTGGAGAATTTCAAAAAATAACTTGAAATAAAAATTTAGTCGAATGACATTTGAATCGCTGTATCAATCAATACCAAAATCTAATCTGTAATATTCTTGAAAAAAACCGCATTAGATGCCCACAACGGAATCAAAACTGATTCACTCGATCGGAAGATACTTTGTGCTGTAAATAATGCATTTAGGAAAATATATTTCAAAGTAGTTGAAACTTATAAAAAAATTTAGGAAAACGATTGACCCTAAAGGCCATCCCTGCAACTGCCCGCTAATTCCATACCTAGGCGCTTGAAATTGCAGATGATGTTTTTGAACTCTTGGAGCTCAAAAATGCCATAAATGTGCTCGAGTTCACTGAGCTCAAAGAGACAGCATTCCTATGCTTTTTGAGGTTTCGAGCGCTAAAATCCGATAGAAGTTTCATGGAACACTATTTTTTGAATTTTGAAACTGCAATAACTTTTGAATGAATGAACCGAATTTCACGCAGTTGACGGCATTCGATGCAGTTTTTAAAGCCTCGTAATGAATTTTTAAGTTTAAATTGATCGCGCTAGGAATTTCGGAGTTATTCCGAAAAAACACTTTTTTCGGTTTTCTTTCCTGCACGATAACTCACGAACGAATCAACCGATTTTGACGGGGCTGACGGCGATCGACGTTGTTCTTTAAGGTTAAGAGCTGATTAGTTTTATGAAATCGACCGGTAAAGCCGTTCACAATTTATTCCAAAAAAACCACATTTAAAAAACAATTTTGTTGTTTTTTTTTAAATTTCTCAAAATCCACCAATTCGAATCGATCCAAATCGTATTTAAAATCTAAGTTTAACTGAGTCTTTTCGAATGGCACTAACAACGATGAAATCAGTCAAATCGTTCAAAAGTTACATGAGGTTTACACACACACACACACACACACACACACACACGCGCGCGCGCGCGCGCGTACAGAGGATGGATACCTCAGTGCCGGCGCGGAAAGGCTTGCAAACGGGCCTGAACTCGTCGCTATCAGGCGACCGTTACGACAGCGGGCTGGGCCCTGTAGCTCTGCTGTCTGGGAATGCTACAGGGAGTACGAAAACATCCCCGATAGAAAAGAACGGACAGCGTTCCTCCAAAAAGTGGAGGACCTTTTGCTTCCGTCACTAACCAAACCTACTGAGGAAGAATTAGCTCTGTACCGACCGTCACCGGCCAACAACCGCCAATGGAGAGGCTCGGTAGCAAGATTGAAGAGTTAGCCGACTTTATAAAAGACAAGAAGAATCTTCATCACGATATCAGAAAATTGGTTACATCCATTTTACAGCATGTAGGTTTACCAACAAGTCACTAGGCATACCGGCGTCACGGAACAAAACATATCCGTGGATGACTACAAAACTACAGCCACTTTTGGTCACTCCTGAGAAACCACGACAGCAAGGAAAGGAGAATAACAAGAAGAGGCTGCTGTCCACGCCCAGCCTTTCCTCAGTAATAGACAAGCCAGCACAGAAAAAGACAGCCCGGGACGATACCAGGACTAAAGTGACTGGGCAGAAGAAAAAAGAACAGGAGCCAGCGGCACAATCTACTGAAGCCTAAAACCACCCAAGTAAAGCCTTGGCCGGTTTTAAGAGTGTCTCTAAGAAACCGAGGAAGAAGAAGACAAGAACAAAGGCTGTACTTGTCTAACTAGCTGAAGGGCGAACGTACGCTGATCTCTTCAAGGAAATCAAGGACAAGGTTAATCTATTAGAGACTGGAGTAGACATAAAGTCTATCAAACAAGCGAAGCGCGGGGGCGTTCTTCTAAAAATGGGTCGCAAGACGTAAAACACTGCTGCTTTTATGGTTGCGATAAAAGCAGCAACCGCTAACATCGGTATGGTCAGAACGCTCACATCAAAAACTACGATAGAGATTCTTGACTTGGATGGAGTCTCTACCGAGAGCGACTTCCGTGAAGCACTCAAACGTGATTTCACTGACAGCCTGGAGATAAAACGGGTAAATTTGACAAAATCTACACCACGAGGTAATCGAGCAGCCTCCTGCAAATTAGACGAGGCCAGCACGATTAAGGTCCTTGACAAGGCCCGTATAAAGATCGGCTGGGTTAATTACCGTATACGCCCAGTTGCAAAAGTAACCCGCTGCTTTAAATGTCTTGGTTTTGGATATCAAACACAGCAGTGGGCAGGACCAGACAGAAGCAAGCGGAGAAAAGATGCCCAGGACGGTTTATGTTAAGCCACGAGGAGGCAGAAATGACACGCATATTGCAAGGCAACTTGAATAGGTGCGCTTCGACGCAAAACCTGCTGCGCCAGCGCGTCTTTGAAAATAAAATTGACATTTGTTTTATCTGCGAGCAATATCTAAACATCGAAGGTAAAACATGGTTCGCAGATAAGTCCGGCACAGCAGCGATCTGGATAGCAAACTCGAAAAAGTTCACTGTTTACAACAACGGAAGCGGAACAGGCTTCGTCTGGATTGAGACTCCCACGGCTACTTGATGTGTGTCTACCTTTCATCCAACGAACGAGTTAGTGTGTTTCGCCAGAAGTTGGGAAACATAGAGGACACCATCGGTAAGCTTGATGGCGATGTCATCGTAGCTAGTGATTTCAATCGGCTGAATGGGGTGCTGACTTCTCTGACACCAGAGGAAACGAAGTACCAGACTTGACCTCATAGTGCTGAACACTGGAATTACTACATTCTTTAGAAGACCGGGGTACAAGGAATCCATCCTAGACATTTCGCTGGCAACTCCAAGGATAGCCAACATGATTGAAGACTGGACAGTATCCGAAGAATACAGTGGCAGTGATCACCAATATGTGACATTCAGAGTTGGAATGGCACTTGCTCCGGCTCCACAACGAGTTCTTTAACAGTGGAAGTGGAACGCCAAAAGGCTTGATCCAGAGGCATTGCGAGCGTCACGTATACGGAGCTGGTCTACCCTACAGGACAATCCGACTCCGGATACCTGCAAAGAGACGGAAAAGGCAGTGCTCAGTCTGATGAAGAAAATTGCTGCCGCATGCGACGCCTCTATGCCGCGACTGAAAAATCGGAGTTTTCACAGGCCAGCGTACTGGTGGTCAACAGATAGCAGAACTTCGCAAAAGATGTCATGAGCTACGTCGCTGCGCCACGAGAGCTGCGAAACGCTACCCGAACTAGAATTTATCTTCGGAAGAGTATAAGTAAGCCAAAAAGACGCTAACAGCCATCAAAGCAAACAAAGTGAGGTTGTGGAAAGAGATCTGCAACGATCTCGACAAGGATATCTGGGGTAAAGTCTACCAAATTATCGCCAAACGACTTGGAAAGGCTTTACCAGAAGCGCCGAAGTCTCCTGCCGTAATGGACAGCATTGTAGCAGAGCTTTTTCCCAAACACCCACCGCGGGAGAACAAACACTACGCTCAAAACTGTGAAGTGAAACCCTTTACAATTAAGGAACTACCAAACGAAGCTAAGTCACTCAAGACAGGAAAGGCACCTAGCCCTGATAGCATCCCGGCAACAGTGATCAAGACTGTAGCTCTGGAATACCCAGATATACTCCTGAACATTTACAACGCATGATTGGCAACTGGCACGTTTCCCGCGATCTGGATGCGGCAGAGATCGGTTCTCTTAGACAAAGGTAAAGGAACCCCCGTAACACCTTCGTCGTTTAGATCACTCTGTATACTGGACATTGCTAGAAAACTGCTTAAGCAGCTCATACAAGGGAGACTTTGAAACGACTTCGATCGTGCTGGAGGCTTTGCCACCAACCAACATGGTTTCCGGAAAGGTCGTTCGACAGTTGGAGCGATCGAGAGAGTCTTAAATACAGCAACACAAGCATGGTCTGGTAGCCTCAAAGCTCATAAAGTATGTCTTCTCCTGACGTTAGACGTCAAAAACACATTTAACAGCGCGAATTGGGGAGATATTTTAGACACTCTGGACGACAAGTTTGACGCGGAGCCAAAAAATCTGGCACTAGTCGACAACTACCTTGACGAAAGAAAGCTAATAGTGGAAACTAGTAAAGGTTTACTAAAGCAAAAGATCTACCGGCGAAAGATAGCGGCAGCGCAGTGGCGAGGCGCTTTCAGGGTTGCCTGCGCCTACCGAATGGTTTCCGAGGCGGCTATATTGGTCATTGCGGGAGCCGCACCCATCGACCTACTAGACCTACGGACTTCTTCCTGACCTAGCTGTTAACGGGATATGGCCAGTTAAATGCCTATCTTTTCAAAAAGGCTTTGTACAGCACGCCAACGTGCAAATACTGCCCAGATAAAATTGACGACGCCGAACACGTTTATCGAATGTGATCGGTGGAAGGACTACAAAAGGAGCACTGAAAAAACAACTGGCACCACGCTCTCCCCTGAGAGCTTGGTAACCTGCATGATCAAAAACGAAGAAAACTGGTTAGCTGTCACAGCTTACGCGAAGCGCCTTTTAAAAAAAAAAACCGCAGAAAGGGACGAGTAACCATTAGAAACCAAAAGCAGGCGTCGTGAGACGCAACATGGACTTAATTAAAGTAATGCTAACGCGGTTCCGATCCAGTCATCCCCGTAACATCTATGGAGAAAGAAGTGAGGAGGATGTTTAGTCGGCATTGTTGCAAAATAATATTGACTTCGACATACCCAAGCAAACACGCAGTCCTGACATACGTAAATGTATTTTTTGCTCGACGGGCAGAAAGCGTCAACTTTCGACTGCTGCGCTAATCGAAGTTGCCACTTTCTGCCTTCGTTGAGCAAAAAAATAGCATACACTCCTCGGGAAGTAAGTAAGAAAACCTTAGATCAAATGTTTGTTGATCTCAGCTTCGCCTTGGCCAACAATTGCATGTGATCTGAGACATTTCTTACTTTACTTCCCTCGGTGTGTAATATACTATTTATATCGTCTATAAACACACACACACACACACACACACACACACACACATACACACACACACACACACGCGCACACACACACACACACACATACACATATATGTGTATATATATATATATATATATATATATATATATATATATATATATATATATATATATATATATATATATATATATATATATATATATATATATATATATATATATATATATATATATATGTATATATGTATATATATATATATATATATATATATATATATATATATATATATATATATATATATATATATATATATATATATATATATATATATATATATATATATATATATATATATATATATATATATATATATATACACACACACACACATACATACATATAGATATAATTACAACATCGCGGGGGTCATCAAGGAAGCTCCCGGTGGCCTTAAAACGTCGAGATCTGATAAAAATTCAATTTTTGCAAAACGGGGTAAAAATAATAACTCCGATTTTTGAAAATCTTTGATTTTTTCAGCGGGAAGTAAAAAATCGATAAGTTTTAGGCATATAATCTACATATTCTTTTTTATCAGGTAATGAAAATAGTTTTTTTTTTTTTTTTTCAGTATTCGGAGATGCTTTTGTATCAATAGGAGTGCGAGAACCTCAACCTCGTGCCAGTGAAGCATTCAGAAAATTTGGAGAGCAACATAGGCAAATAGAAAAGTTTGGAAAATTAATGTTAAAGATGCTGAAACCAATTTTAAGTGATTTAGGGACTTATCTTCATAAAGTGATTCCAGATACCCGGTTAACAATCAGCAAATATGCTGACGCAAAATTTGAATATTTATCTTATTGTCTGAAAGTAAAAGAATTAGATGACGAAGAACAGAGTTACATCACTCTTCAAGAACCATTATATCGTGTTGAAACAGGAAATTACGAGTATAGATTAGTTTTAAGATGTCGACAAGATGCTCGGTTGAAGTTTGCTAAACAAAGATCAGATGTTCTTGTAAAATTAGAGTTACTAGATAACAAACATGTTCAGGATATCGTGTGGCAATTTCAAAAATTCGCTTCTAGTCTATCAAGTTATTATTCGAAAACACAAAGTTTATTATCTACCACAAGTTTATTTCCGGTTGAAGTTGATCTTACACGGTCTGCATTTCATTATAAATTATCTGAACAACAAATCGTTACTGAAGAAGATCTCTACAGTGATGCGGAATTAAGAAACGAAAATGATGAAAACAAGATAAATCCAATTCTAGGAATAGACACTGAATAATTTTTTTAACAATAATTTGGATAAACAACTTTTATTATTTTATATTTTCAGCCATTGTGCGCGTAACATCTTAAAAGTATTGATTGATAAACTATGAACAAAATAGTATAATTACGTGTTATAATTCTATTATCCCTATAAAAAAAATATATTGGAGTGTGAAGTTAATCAATAGTCGAAACTCGTAAAAAAATGGGACCTGATTCCTTATTGGTTGAAAGTAAGGCGCGCGCGTAGCGCGCTAATCAAATTTCTAGTAACAATTGAAGTTTTAATTGTTCTGCCACAGTATATTTATATATTCATATCTTATCAATTTTCAGAGATAAAAGCATTTATGAAAACATTTTTATTCAAGAAAGTCGTTATGGAAGATTTTAAACAATTTATGTAGCATAAGAATTTATGTAGCATCCAATTATGTACGCATACATGTGTGCGTAAGTGTAGATGTGTGTAAACTTTTTTTAAGTGTTAAACGGATTGACCGATAGAAATGCGGCTTGCAGCATTAAACCAGATTTCACTAAACTCCAGATTCTCTAAAAATGTAAACCTATTCTATCATGTAGATGTTGAAGAATATAATGAAGATAAAAAAAAATATTTTTTTTCTTGATCAACTGTAGACTACTACTCTACTACTGATCAATTCCAATACTGACTCAGCCCTATTCTTAAAACAATTTTAAATGCCGCTTTTTTTTGTTTCTTTCTTTTTGAATTAATACATTAAGGTCGCTTCAACAGCTAGGTCTCTAGCGACCACAAATACTTATAATAACATACATATTATTAATATAATAACAATATTTTAATCCATCCTAGTTGTACGTATAAATCTTGAATTTAATTCAACACCTTAATAAATAATATTGTTGTGTTGAAGGTTTTTTTTTTAAATAACTTGTTTTTCTGGTCTGATCAATTTTTGAAAGTCAAGACCTCCAAAATAGCACATCTCAACACGAAGCGTGAATAGTGCTTTACTCTCACTCTCTCAAGGTCAAGCAAATATCTCGGCTTAAATTGCTTTTATTTTATCTTATTTGAACTTTGAGTATTAAATGAGTTGACAAATATCAACAATAACACTTTTTTATGACAGTAGATACATTAAAAAACACTATTTTTTCTAGATGGTATAAAAAAAACCGTTTTGAGAAAATATTTTTGTGGACGTCGGGTTGTCTGTATGTGCGGATGATGTATGTAAACTTCTTCTTGCTCCAATATAACTTCGGTCTCCGTCAAAATTTTCTTGACGCAAGAAATACATTTTTTTTTGTGCAAATATTTTTCACTTATATTATTTCTATGAATTTAGGTTCTTTTATACATTGTAAAAATATTTTCGACTTCATTCAGTATAAATCACTTGGTGTGAAAATGATAACAAAATACAGTGCTCGGAAAAAAATGATTTTACCTAATCATATATGTTTATATATAATATAACTTATATATAATTAGACCTGAAAATTGGCCAGGTCTAATTATATATAATCATATATGAGTTATATATAATCATATATAAGTTATATATAATTTTATATACTCATATATAACTACATGTGTTATGTCCACCCCAAAATTTTTCTTTAAATTTAAATCACCCGCGCAGATGGAAGACTTCTCCATGCGCAAAAGCCACAATAAAATATAAGCTACGCGACTGCTGGTTGACTAGCGGGGACTTCTGCAATCTCAGCACCGCGAGTATTTAAAAAGGCGATCAACAGCCAACGCCTCGTCTTTGATCAAGTAATTCGACTTCCGCGTTTAGTTGACGGACCCGTGCCTTGTAAAAGTCACTCATCTTAATTTGCTCTGCACTTAGGACGAGTTCAGACTTGGTTCAACTGGCAGGCCACGTATTGGTCTTTGAGCAATTAATTCGACTTCCGCGTTTAATTGACGGACCCGTGCCTTGTAAAAATCACTCATCTTAATTTGCTCTGCACTTAAGACGAGTTCAGATTCGGTTCAACCAGCAGGCCACGTATTAGTTATTAGTTCTAAAAATCTAGAGAACCGGAATCTCAAAGTTCTAATTTGCTCTGCACTTAGGCGAGAATCCGGGCAGTAAGTTTAAATAAAATACCACTAAAAAGCTAAATTTGCGCACTTTACCCTACGGGGGACTGGAGGACGTTAGCTCATTTAAATTACTAAAATTCATTAAATTAAATTCTTTAAAAAAAATTCAAATTGTGAAAGTGTAAGTTTTAATGTTTATAAAAATAAATCTCAATTAAAGTGAAATCAGTTTCCAACAAGTCATTTCATAAAATAAGAAGCCCGAAATATAAGCAGCCCAAATCCACCCTACTCCATCCGCTGCGAGAACCAACCAAAGGGCCCAATCAAGGAACAGGCACTAACAGCTGCCCTAAAATCACGGATCTGACCATCAATAAAGTTCCCGTATCAGTAAGTACATCTACTCTCAATAAATCCGTGAACAGTCTCAAACGAAGGCGTGGTAAATTCGTACTTCGAAAACGTCCCACATAAATAATTAAAACAACGGAATTAAAACCTCCGTTGTGTATTCTTTAAATTGTTAGTCCAAACCTCCACCGTTTACGCTACCGCTCTAAAAACGCCCTTGGACATAACACATGTAACAACATTAAATTATATATCAATACCCCTAATTAAATATGTGGTTATATTTAGGGATATAATATTTGATTTCGTCGTACCTAATCCTGTAACCAAAAAAAAAATCATTACAGATGATTTTACAGCTATAACTCCGACGCATTCACCCATCCAATTACAAACCACGCTCAATGCTGCTTAACTTTGATGATCCCAGTGCGTCTCGAAATTCCCGGCTGCTATGCTGTCGTCTTATAAGTATTGATGATTCTATGAAGTACATAACGTATCAAATCAATTTATCAGAAATATAATATAAAAATTAATTTTACATTACATTTTGATACTCTTGATTTGCTTATTTCACTGAATCTAATTATAACAACATATTTATTCCAATAATCATTTTATTATTAAACAGTAGCAGGGAAAAACAAGACATCCTATAGGAAGTGAAATACATTTTTTATTTTATAACTATTTAAGCGTATTGTTAAACATCATTTTGCACTTCAAGTGATATCCAAAAAAATGTTTGCTTAGGTCTGACTATGCATGAACTTATGTATAATTATATATTAACTTATATATAATTTAATAATACATGATAATCTATAAAAGGCCAATTATGTTAGCCAAGTTTGATCACATTCAATTATACATGGAATCAGATCTGATTATATACAGATTCATATTAGTCAATTATGAGTAGGTATAATTAGATATAAGTCTACATACGGTAATATATAATTAGATATAACTACATATGATTAGGCAAAATCATTTTCTTCGGGAGTATGATCAGATCTAATTTAACAAAGTATACTCTATTAAAATATTAATAAATATATCATGTAAAATTTAGGAAATATTATACATAATCTATAATAAATGTATTATTTCAATATATATAAGCAAAATGAATTATTAATTTAGTATTGATTTATAAATAATAACAATGAAAAAATAAAATAAAATATAACTTAGCTCTTCATCTGCAATTATTAATACAAAAATTCAGATCTTATATTTATGTTAAAATCACTAAAGAACATAAAATCAATAATCATTGATAAATTTATAATTTACATTTGATTATATATATATATATATATATATATATATATATATATATATATATATATATATATATATATATATATATATACTAGCTGTTAACCGCCCGCTTCGTTGGGCAATTATAGAATTGTATTTTTCGATCTAAACTTAAAATTTGATTAGAGTATTGTTTTGACTTTCACAAATTCCAAATTTCATCGAATAAGCATATACCTTTTATCTATGAAATTATTCCAGCTAATATTCATTGTAACTTTCAATGTGCAATCACTATAATGTTTGCGTGGCCTTTTTTTCAAAAATGAATAATAATTGACACGAAGAAAAAATTTGAAATGAGAATTTGGAGTCTATAGGAGCTATAGCTTGGAAATTAAAAATTTTTTATGTTAGCACCCACCTTCGTAAACCCCTGTGAGATGAGCTATCGTAAAATTTTCCCATGGACTTCTTCTACATCTCTCACAGAAGATTCCTACCAAATTTGGAGTCGATAGGAGCTATAGTTTAAAAACGGGAATTTTTTATTATTAACGCTCCTACAATCCTCTTTGGGGTAGAATATCGTAAAATTCGTTTATAAATTATTTTTTCATCATTTATTATAGAAAATTCCTACAAAATTTGGAGTCTGTAGGAGTTATAGCTTGGAAATTAAAAATTTTGATTGTTAATACCCACCCCCGCAACCCTCTGTGAGGTGAGATATCGTGAAATTTGTTTATAGATTATTTCTACATCTCTTACAAAAGATTCCTACCAAAATTGGAGTTGATAGGAGCTACAGTTTAAAAACTGGAGTTTTTCATTGTTAACGCCCCCGCGAACCCCTTTGGGGGTGGAATTTTTTAAAATCTGTTCTTAGCTGACCTCTACAGGGCAAAAGTATAATTCCTACCAAGTTTCAAGTTTCTAGGTCCGATGGTTCCCGAGATATCGTGATGAGTCAATCTATCTATAGAACAGCTCCTATATATATCGCACACAATTTACCATTTTATTTTTAATCATTTAAATCAGTATAATCATTTAACAATATCAACATTAATATTTATGTTATATTGTAAAAATAATAAAATTTATTTTAAGCCGTAAGATGGACGGCGGGGGAAGATGGTCGATCTTAACAAGCATCGAATGTTATAATTCTATGCTTTATGATATATCTATTTTATGATATAATGGAGTTTATCCTTCATGATCATTTTAATACATATTAGCTATTTCAGTTATTAATGATTTAGCTATTCTTTCTTAAAAAAAGTATGATTATGAATTCCTACTGTCGCAACAATCAATCGATGAAAATCCATGTATTTGCCTAACATTGTGTAGAATAATACTGTTGAATAATAATTGTATAGAATATTAATATTTAGTAACTTTCTACTTTTATTCTAATCATTCCTCTGAATTTAGTTTATAACCGAATTTATTATTACAATTTATTCATTTTAACAGTTGTTTTAGCAACGGTAACCATTGCAACTGTGACCATGGCAACGGTAACCATGGCAACGGTGTCCATATCAACGGTAACCATGGCAACGGTTGATTAGCGTGGGTGGTTGCGCTGAGGGAGGGGGGTGAGTTCTATAATTGATGGGTGCCACTTGATGGGTTTCTTAGATTAGCGAATCAAAATGACATTTTCTAAAAAAAAAAAAAAGAGAGATATAGGGAAGGGGGAAGAAGTCACGGGAGGGAGGGGAAGAATGAGAGGGAGGGGAGGGAGTAGCATACGTGATGGTAGACGAAAAATTCATTATAGCTAGGAATTGCGTAAAATCCGTTCTTAGTGAGCGTCTACATCACGAATGGAGTAAGTATGCTAAATTTCAAGTCAATCGGGCGAATAGTTTCGGAGATCTCGTGATGAGTGAGTGAGTGGTATTTCGCTTATATATATATATATATATATATATATATATATATATATATATATATATATATATATATATATATATATATATATATATATATATATTTTATATTATATATATAATGTGACATAGAGCTCCGGCTCATCAGGAACCACTTTGTAGCTATGGTGAATACTTGCTTATCTCTATATAATAAATACTCACTAGTGTAATACGTTGTATTATAATTCTATCCTGTTTAACGACATTACATTGGCGGCGAAGTAAATTGGACAAGAAATGAAGTAACGCGTGCAAACAAATAAAAAAAAAAACAAAAAATGGACCAGCGAGCAATAGAAGAGGCGAAGCGTCAATTAGCGCAAGAAAGAGCGGCGTTCGAAGTAGAACGCCAAAAGATAATGATGGAGAATCAAAAGCTAATTGAACGGCAAAATCGTTTAAGTTAAGAAGAAAGACCGATGAGTAGTAATACCGTAAAGATCCAGGAGTTACAGTGCGAACTAAATAAGATGTTAATGCTGGTAAAAACCAGTGGCCAAGGCGGAACTCCAGCTGGGGGTATTGGTAGCATACAAGAGTATAAACAGGAAGAAGAAGACTGGAATGTATGGATTGAGAGATTCGGTCACTACATAATTGCAAACGGCATAGAAGAAGAAAGGAAAAAGTCGACGTTATTGTCAATGATGGAAACAAAGACGTATGCACTATTGAGAGATTTGTGTAGTCCGGACACACCAGCAAGCAAATCGTATGAAGAGCTACTTAGGATATTAAAAGATCATTTTCAACCAGAGTGCAATCCAAATCCGAGAGATATCGATTCAAGGAGTGCAAGCGAACCGAAGGTGAAGACATAAGACAATCGTAGCCAGGCTAAAAAAGGCTTCGACAAATTGCAGTTTTGGTGCTACTCTGGAAGATTGTCTACGTGATCATTTTGTATGTGGGTTGCATAGCACTACAATGAGGAAAAGGATACTAAGAGAAACTGATTGTACATTCGCTGAGGCGAGGGAAATTGCTCAATCGTTCGAAGCAACCACTAAGGACGTTTTGCACATGACGCAGGGAATGACTCATAATGTTGAAAACGTGAATATCGTCAAAAATGCAAATCATCGAGATAATGAGTCAAGGTCTCAAGACAATAACAGTTACAAATGCTTTTGTTGTGGGAAAAATAACCATATGGCGATGAATTGTCGATTTAGGAAGCACTAATGTAATAAATGTAAGAGGCGTGGTCACCTGAGTGTTATGTGCAAAGACCAAAATCGTAGCAGTAGTAGGGGTAATTCGGTCAGTACCGATAAGAAGCATTATAGAAATTCCCAGGTAACGAGACATAATTATGTCGAGAATGTTGATGACGTGGTGTTGACCAAAAACAAGAGGAATTTTGACGAGGATTTGGAAGGATTATTTTATTGTGAAACAGACCCGATAAATGAAAATTATAGTCGATCTGTAGAAGGAAAGAGTACTCAACGGGACAATATGTACGATAGTAACGGTAACCAGATAAATACTACTGAAAATAACCATAAATTCAAACCTCTAACAATAAGATCGAGGGTTCAAAACGTTGATATTCAGTTTGAGATCGACACAGGAGCGTCCATTTCAGCCATATCAAGAAACTGGCTTGATCAAATCAGTGCATTAAAAGCCCTGCCACTGCGAGAAACAAAAAGAAAATTTCAATCGTACCAAGGAAGCAGTATGATAGCATTAGGAGTTTTTAAGGTCAACGTGGAGTTGGGTCAGCGCCAGGAGGAACTAAGCCTGTATGTTTTTGGAGGCAATAGCAAACCAATCATTGGTAGAGACTGGATAGAGGCATTTAAGTTGGTCACCATCAACAAGCAGAAATTGGAAGGAATTTATTCAATAAGTAGCAGAGAAGAATCCATAAATAAAATACTACAAAAGTTTCCAGAGGTATTTTCGGGCAGATTAGGGAAATACAGGAACAAAAAGCTTAAACTCAGATTAAAACCGGATGTAATACCAGTGTTTCGTAAAGCAAGGCCAATTCCGTATGCGTTAAAGAAGAGAACCGAGGAAGAACTTAACAGGTTAGTTAGGGAAGGGATATTATTTCAAATCAAGGAGAGTGAATGGGCAACGCCAATTGTACCAGTTTTCAAGAAAAATACCATACCAAGAGTACAGGATTTAATTGCAGACATCAAAGAGGCTGAGGTTTTTTCAAAAATCGACCTATTAAATGCATACCAACAGTTCGAGTTAGATGAAGAGTCACAAAAGGTCGCGGCCATAAATACACAAAGGTTTATATGCGTGTTTGAGGTTGTTTTTTGGGGCGCAACCAGGTCCAGAGATGTTCCAAGAGGAGATGGAGATAATATTAGATGGAATCCCAGGAGTCAAAGTATTTTTCGACGACGTTTTAATACACGGTAAATCAAGATCAGAACATGATAAGCGCTTAAGCGCTGTCCTAACAAGATTTAAAGAATGCGGAGTAATCGTCAGGAAGGATAAGTGTGAATTGATGGTAGAAGAGGTAAAATTTCTGGATTGTTTTTAGCAAGAAAGGAATTAAGATGGACTCAGAGCGTACAGCAGTACTAAAAAAGACGAAAATACCAACAGATGTGACACAACTTCGCCGTTTCCTCGGTACATTAAATTATTACGCGAGATTTATACCAGATTACGCTAGTATTACTGGCCCACTATGCTAATTGCTCGAAAAACACAGAAAATGGGTATGGACTACACAACACCAAGCAGCATTTAAAAAAGCAAAGGGAAAACTCATGACAGAAACACTGTTAATGTATTTTGATCCAGAATTACCGATCAAGGTTACGTGCGATGCATCATCATGGGGATTAGGTGGAGTACTATCTCAGGAAACTAAAGAAATGGGTTGGAGGCCAGTAATTTACGTGGCAAGGACATTAAACAAGTCGGAGAAAAACTACTCTCAAATCGATCGAGAAGCGCTGGCAATCATCTTCACGGTTAAAAGTCTCCACCAATATATATATGGACTCAAATTCATACTGGAAACCGACCACAAACCACTCATGTATATTTTTGGCGATAAGAAAGGTATTCCCGTCATGTCAGCCAGCTGACTGCAGCGTTGGGCGGTATCGCTATTGGCTTTTGATTTCCAAATTAAGCACATCAACGGCAAGGACAATATAGTTGCAGATTTCCTATCGAGGTTACCAGAGATGAACCACAACGGAAGCAAAATCGACGAGTTGGAAGATGAGTATTCTTATTTTAATTTTATTGTAAATGAATCCCACATTATTGTCAGTGATGTTATAAAAAGAGCAACGGAAACTGATAACGTACTCTTACGGATTAGAAAATTCATTCGAGTGGGCTGGTCAGATAAAATTTCGGTGGAGCTGAATCCATATAAAAGTAGACAATTAGAGCTAGCGGTAGAGAACGGGTGCGTCATGTGGGGTCATCAGGTAATAATACCTAAGTTACTACGAGGAAAGGTCTTAAAAATGCTGCATGAGACCCACTCAGGTATCGTCAAAATGAAATCGGTTGCTAGGTCTTATATATGGTGGCCAGGTATTGATAAAGACATTATAAATCTCATTAATTCGTGCGAAATCTGTTTAGTAAACTCGAGTGAACCTAATAGATCGACGTTGTATGTTTGGCCCTGGCCTAAAGGACCTAACATCCGAATTCACGCTGATTTTTTAGAATTTACTAAACGTGATGCATATATTGTGATAATCGATGCGTATTCTAAATGGGTAGATATAAGAGAGATGAAAGATATAACAGCCTCGACAACAATATCGGTATTCAGGAACTATTTTGCAAATTGGGATTTACCTACATCGTTAGTTATTGATAACGGGCCGACATTTACATCCCGAGAATTTAAAGAATTTTTAGATAAATACGGAGTGGTACACATGTTAACAGCACCATACCACCCGGAATCAAATGGTTTAACAGAGAGCGCTGTTAAATCTTTCAAATCTAAATTTAAACTACTATTACTGAATGGGCATTCCAGAGCTGAGGCGCTTGATAAATATTTATTTCATAATAGAGCAACCCCACATTGCACAACTGGCGTAAGTCCAGCAGAGTTGCAGATTAGAAATAAATTTTGCACTAAATGGGATTTGTTAAAAACTGTTGTCAAAAACAAAGTAGAAAGTAAACAAGCGGCTCAGCAAAGGAATTACAGAGGTAATAGATCTGAAACATTCCTGGTAAATGACCGAGTAATAGTGAGAGATTATAGTAATAAGTCTTGGTGCCTAGCCCGGATAATAAAAAGATGTAGCCCGGTAACATATGAAGTGTGCACAGACGATCAGAAAAATTGGAAAAGACACGTAGATCAGATAAAAAAATTAAAGGTGGGCGAAAGGATGATTGAAGACATCATTTTAAATAACTCGTTAGTAGAAAAGTTAGGAAATCACGAATCTCAGGCACAAATAGCAGACACGAACGACATGAACCCCGATATACGCTGTTCTCTAAAGACTCCAACCAAAGGAGCAGTGGATCAAAAGGAAACAGCTCCGTTTACGGAAACAATGGTCATGCCCACATTACCCCGTAGGTCATTGCGAACTCGTAAACAAACTGTACGTCTAAATCTATAACAGATCGGTATGGTAAATGTGACTAGAGACTTAACATAATATTTATAGTTGTATATATTTGTATGTAGGCGATGGTCACGTGATATATGTGTGATATAGACATCACACATACGTCATATTGACGTCATGACTACGTCATATTTTTACGTCCAGAAGTGTGAAATAATGAGTCACATATGATTCATTCGTGACATATCTTACGTAAATCCTGACATAGCCCAATGTCATTTTGACATGAACGAGTTATCAAACATTAACAAAAGCTTGGGGAAAAAGAGTTAAGTAGGAAAATTATAACTATTACTGCGAGAAATTTCAATAACATTTCAATAAGTGTTGGTACGTCTCTACATTTCGGAGTTAACTCAGCACGTGCGACGTTGTCCAAACTTGTCATGCACTTTATACAGTCTATCAATATCAAAATAAATTAATTATTCTCAATTAAACTCACCTATTGTTAAATTCAATCGAATAATTCTTACAACTATGTAAGTAAGTGTGAGGAATATTTGGTCCAAGATACCCTGATTAAGAAATCCAATTTGAAATAATTCAAAAACATCGGATTTGAATTCTGTATAGATATACAATTAACATGGAGGTGATCATTTTAAACCATCTTTCTGAATCCGGCTACCGCGCTTCTATAGGTTTTAAGTTTATTTAATTGAAGAAATAAATTCCATAAACCCAATATCGATGCATTTAATGTGCTCGAAGGCATTTAATTCTTCTCTATTCTTATTATCTGTTAATTTATTCAAATCATTATTTTACGGTACTATTTTTCACAAATATCTTGAATTTCAGTTCTTACCAATTTGAGACAGCCGATTCACAAAATTAGTCAACTGTGGAGACGCAATACCGGAATTTTCATCCGTAGTGGCAAAAATGAACAAATTTTTAAAACATTTCTTCAAAGGCATCTGAGCATCACTACCTTGACAGTTAGAGAAATTGTCGACTGCAGTCTGATTGCAATAAATATTATTCGTAATATCATATTTAAGTTGGGTATTAATCACTCCTAGAGAGAACTAATATATTATCATTATATATCTATGTATTGAAACAGTGGCTAACTAGGACGCTAAAATGTGCATTTTATTGTAATTAAATTGAACTAAAATCAACTAGTTCTAGAGTCCTCATGTAACAATATCTGCAAGCTAAAAAAGGCCATTTGGCAGCCGAAATGGAAGTAGATTCCATAAAAATGAATGTAAAAATCTAAAAATTGAATTCGATACGAAATTAGCGTTTCTAACTCATTATGGATCATTTTCAAACTTAACATACTTATTCTACAGATAAATACGAAGGTCATGTTCTAAGACGAGCTTTATTGTTTGATTTCCACCTTAGGATCATAAGTCTTTTTTTGTGTACCAGCATACTTAAAGATTTAAAATATTTAATGAAAAATTTTTGAAACGAATGCAACAGCAAATTTCATGAATTGATAGTTTAATAGTAAGTACTTTCTAATCTAAATATATATTAATACATGAAAATTGTAGCTTTTTTATAGAGCTTTCAGATGCAGTTGTCGAAAATGTGATAAAATATATATATATATATATATATATATATATATATATATATATATATATATATATATATATATATATATATATATATAAATATAAATCTCCTGTCACGATGTTTGACCGCGATGGACTCCTTAACTACTCAGCCGATTTTAATTATTTTTTTTTTAAATGTGTGTTTTGTTCCAATTCGAGAGATAGGATAGTTTTTATTTCAATTAATGGTCGCAATATTTATTAATTAACAATAAAATGATAACTTATGTTGATTATTGTTATTAATTGTAAGTTTCATAAGACTAAAACAGATGGAGCCTTACAGTTGACTGTTGTAGTTGTTATTATGTACTACACTATATATTATAATAATAATGATATTATTTGCAAGATTAATTGATTTAATGATATTTATTCACTTATTCTTTACATAGAAAATTACTTAGTGTCTAACTCTATATTAGTCAGGTCACAATCGAGATCCATAATAATAATAATTATAATAAGATATCACAATAATACCAAATCACGCCACAGCTATGGCGTATCAAAAGGCGGGAGAATTTGAGTGTGTGCGTGACTGTTTAGTAATAGGAGTGCGAGGGTTTCCCGCTCCGATGACTGACGCTTTGGTTGGTCTAGTTGGACTTCTGGCCGTTGGTGGCATGACCGAGGCGGCAGGACCGCCACACTGTAGTACTGCCTGTACTACCTGACATAAATATATTATAGATGACGCTACGTTTTAATTCAAATTTACTCAGTGTTGTGCACGTTTTCTAATTCACTATTTCTAAAACACTCAGCCACAGCAACGCGTGGTCGGGTCGCTATATTTATAAAAATATGACCAAGAATTTAATTATTCAGTCAATAAAATATTATACACGTAAAAAATTGATGATATTAATATAAGCTTCACGAAAAATTTTTATTTTCATTTAGTTTATAAGAAATTTTTTTCGAAGATTACTCGAAAATAATTTTTCAGTACTTCTAGACTCGTTCATTATTTGGTATATCTTTCCATTTAAAAATTTCGTGTTATTGTAAATTAAAATTATAAAAAAGGACAGATTTTATTTTTCATAATTCTTGACAGTCATTATTTAGTAGGAAAGAAAATATTATGTCAATTAAAAACTGTGTGGATTAGTTCTCCAGTTTCTTGAAAATTTAACTGACATCGATTAAATATTTAATAAAAATATTAATAAATATGATTAAATCCCAAGATAAACTAAAACACAAATAAAAAAAAATTAAATTATTATTAGATGAAACAGTGAACATTTATCGTATTTTAAAAATTAATTAGATGTTGTAACTTTGCAAATAATCTACAACAATATGAAACGATACAATTCAATAGAATTGAAATAAATAATTATATACTGACTTTCTCACCAAGTAAATTTTTGTATAGTATGAGTTCTATCAATTGTTTCAAAATTTTCCTTTTGATTCCAAAAAATTGATGGAAATAGTAAGATTCAACATAATCACAATTTGACAAATCATTACTGTAAGATAATTGTCTTAACATTAAATATTTATTTGCCGGGACTAGGTGTTAAAAGATGGAGGAGACACATTCGTGGTTATAATAGTATTTATTCTAAAATTAATCACAGGCGTAGTTTTGGTTGTACAGAGTTTGAGTAGTTCACAAATATTGAGCACTTTGAACACTTATTATGATCTTGAATTATTACATTAATTCATGAGTACGCGTTGTTGAGTTTAATTGAGTTGTATTAATTAATGCATATTAATTAGACTGAGCATGAGTTGTAGAAATTTGATCTTCAATTGAACTGTTAATTAGTTTACAATATAATTAACACTAGCAATTATGAGCGATAAATATGAGTAATGTTTAGTTGGGTGAGCTGTATAATTTGGAGTCACTGGATCATTATTCAATTAACAATATAATTAACTTTCACAGTGTGAGCGAATGAGCCTTAACAATAATGAGCTTAATTGATTACGTGGGTCTCGGGATGCGAGATGGAGCCCAGGTTGTTGAACACAGAATGGCCGACAGGCCCAAGAGCCGGTAGCAGTCACCCCCAATCCCCACCAAGCAACATCTGCAATGCGGCATTTGATTTTGCCGCATGATGACGAATTTCTATTAACAATTGTAACACGTGATTGTTGCTAGGTGGAAAGTGTAGGTGGCTGCTATACATATGTATGAGAAAGAGCGACACATGGGTAAGCCATGTGACAATGAGTAAGAGAGAGAGGGAACATGAGAGTATAGGTTGTGATGAAGTGATCTCAGATGATTTACAATAAATACTTAATTGTACCTGAGTTGCCAATGATTGCTGGTGAATAAAGATGAGTAGCGATGCTGTAGTTGGCTTCAGTAAAGTTGAGTGGTTGAGCTTGATGATTTTTTAATACACAAAGGAATGCACCGGTCACGGTAAATGCGTGTGTACACTGTACAATTAGCACGTGTTATGAGGAGTATGGGTGCTTGCCGGTGAGCCAGTTGAGTTGAGGTAGGACACCCGAGGGCGCTTGCGTAGCGGCGCCTCGGTGCTACCAGTTTGTTGCGGGAAGGTTTGAATGATTCCGCAACAATTACTCAAAAATTGTCTAACAGCAACTGTAAAAAATAATTTACTAAGTGAGTAATTAATAATTAACATATTTTGCAACACACTGAAAAATAAAAATTTTAATTGTAGAAAAAAATTCTCATTGATTCAAGAAATTTTATTGCTGATTCATGTAAATAATAAAATGCTCACTTCTTCGGTGATACTTCATTCTCAATTTCCTTATCACCAACATTACCTAGCGTGCGAACAAAATTTCCTTATAGATAAATAGAGTTTTTTGGCCAAAAATGAATGACAGCAATTATTCTCTGATTACTTAAAATCTTTGATTCCCATGTTTTGATCATCATTTTAGGAATTTTCCTCCCAGCTGGGATAAAAAAAGCAATTTACATTATAGTTTTAATTAAATTTTAATGTATTAGAATTATTTATGGACATTTGTTCTCAACTTCATTCAACAACAAATCATCTCGATCTTCATGATCAGTTTCAGCATAAAAAATTATTTAATTTAGTACTAATCATTCTTACTCTGGTAATAACTCAATATAAAAAATGTCTCCATCAATTGTTCTATTTAATCCTGCCTTTGCTTGCACGAAGATCTGTTCAATTAAATTAATTAATCAATAAGTTATTTGAATTTTGTATTAAGATTAATGAATAGAAAACTCAAACAACCGGTGAGATTAGCCGAGTGGTCTAAGGCGCATGGCTTATAGAGCACTCGGACTGGCTCACCGGCCAGGCGTGGGTTCGAATCCCAAGCTGGTCTTATAAACCATCTTGGTTGATATTCGACCCTTGCCGCGTAGATTGAGATTTTCACAACCCAAAAAGACCCTAACGTACACTCCCAACAGTTAAAGTCGGCGATATGACTACAGCAGTTAAAACCGACTCTGAATAACAATTAATAAAAAATAAAAATAAAACATACCAATTTTTTTAGTGTTAAAATTAACAATTATTTGATAATTCATTGAATTTTTATAACCAATCAATTGTTATAAAAAAAATGTTATTGAAAATTCGCTCATAATTCTCTAAAATTTATACATGTGGAATATTTTAGCTAAATGTGTTTATTGTAATTTAATTATTATAAAAATCTGAAAAATTCTTAGATGTCTGTTAAATTCGATAACATCAAATTTTTCGACTTCTTCAATGTCAACAATTTTATAATTTTTTTTACAAAATTTATCAGATCCAGAGTATTTTAACGACCAAACATATTCTTCACTTGTGAATTCTTTTTTCAAATAAGTAATCAAAATGACTTAAAGAGGATACATTTCCATCATTCTGTGCCTTAGTCAGACTGTCATTATTATCAGTATACATAAAATAATATCGATATTTATATGTTTTGCTTGCTTCAAGGAACGTTTCTACTATTGATAGGCTATCCTGATAGCTCTATCATTGCCATTATTTATTTTTTCGCTAGGTGATCGTTCAATGGAGGTGTCGATGTAATTCTCATCAACAGATGATTAAAATTTCAATTTTAAGGGGCACACCTAGTGTAACGGCCTAAAAAAAACGTGATTTTTGGGAATTTTTATTAAAAAAAATACTTTATCAATTATTTTAAAATTTTAAGAATATATTTATACATGTTTTAAGAATACATAATGAAATTTTTGAAGAAAAAAATTAAATATTTTTTAAGTTATCGTCGATCTCTAACGGCGCGAAAAAAAAAAAGGTCCTTCACTGCTGCAGTGATTCCGGCCTTCTCCGTGGATGAAATCTAAAAAAAAAATATCTCGTTAAACTAGATAATATTGTCTGTACAATGACCTACGATAAAAAAAAAAATCAAAAATTGACAATATGGCGGCGTTTTAAAAAAATAGTCGAATTTTACCTAAAATTTTGGTCGTTTGTGGCCTGCGAAAATTCGATTTTTGATCAGATCAAAAATCGATAGGTCATTGTACGGAGAACTATATATAGAACATGTAAAAAAATTTGATAGTGATCGGATCATTTGTTTTTGAGTAATCACTGCAGCAAATTCGGAAAATGCTGTTTCGAGAAAAACGCGTTTAAAGATAAAATGATCGTTTCCACTGTTATAAGTGGTTTAAAATCATATTTACAGCTAATCTGCTATTCCAGGGCCATATAATACACCTTCCTCTTCTTCGAAAAGGGCTTGTTCAGCTGAAGAAGCTTTTCTTCGAGATGATCGACCTTCTTTTGAAGAAGCCCTTTGGCGATAATCAGCGATTCGTATTCTCGTGTCGTCCTTAAGAGCCGCAAAATCTCTTGCTGCAGGTCCAACTATCACTCCCATTACATTGAATATCTTCAAAATTGACGAATAACCGTCATTAAATATTGCAGATGCAAAATTATTTGACAATTCAATAGTTTTGAAGCCATTATGAAGATGCTTGGGTGAAAAGTGCCAAAGTAAACCGTTGTAGCTTTCATTGTTGTTTTGAGTATTGTTACCTTTACATCTATCAAGCAATTCATATCGAGATAAGTCTTCATAAATAGGTTTTATAGCTTCTTGTACTTCTGGATCCAGTGGGAGGTAATCGTGTTTAAATGTACTAGTGATTCCTTCAGCTTCCGCGTGGCGATAAGCGCACCAACTTTCAGCGCCTTCTGGACAATTTTTATGATTTGGGTTTTTGTCAGTTGAACAGAAATGATAAAATGTTGCCCAGATTGCTTTATACATTTCATCTACATTATCTTGATTCCTCATAATTGCTAAACCATAATATTTTTGGAGTTTATTTATAAAATTTACAGTTAACTTTTGTGATGTTTTACTTTTTCCTCCTAATTTCTTATTAATGTTCTTTACACTTCGGCAACGTGTTCCCATTCTTTTTTCACATGTAGATAGCATTCCAATTTAGCAACAGGAATATCATAAGGATTCAAATCTATAAGTCCTTTGTGGGTAGCGCTATCACCATCACCAATATAGCGGGTATATTTTACACCATATTTACTAATGGAACGACCAAACATGTCTTTTATACTATCCACTTCCATTTTTGAGGCAGATCCTTTATGATTGGCATCACATTCTTCATCGTGTAATGATAGCCATTCCTCATAATCTTCAGGTTCGCTATCTTTTTTTTTCTTCCAAAAACACAACTCTGACAATATGTAGATTTTACGCATGAATCAAGAATTTTCTTGCTGTATTTTCCTGCCAGCGTAACTACTCCAAAACGGGAAGTATGGCCACGTTTTTTCCAGGTACCATCGCCGCTAACAGTCAAATTTGTCTCCGAATTTTCTTTCTTTAATGTAAGCTCTTTTTCTTCATTTATAGCTTGCTGCATACTGAGCTTACAAACAGTTTCGGCTGCAATCTGTAAATTCGTAAAACATCCCGCAAAAGTTTGGTCGTAAAATTTGCATGCTAAATCCATTAATCCACAGAAAAAATTTATCCCATTTATTCCGATGCCCAATAGACGCATCACAGCAACAATACGTTTATTTATTTCAAATGCGTTATTAATCATTGGTCCAGAATTAATATACGAATTGCCACATTCACAAATAATAGCAATTTTGAACCCTAGACCTCTTGAACTTGCTTGATTGAAAGTAACTTTTTTTTGACAGGTTTTACACACCACTAAATTACTAATTGCACTAAAAACTGATAAAAATTGCAAAATACAATATCCATGAGATGGGTCAATCACAACATTATTGTCATTATTTTGTAATAACTTTTCTGCGGACGTACTGGTATTCGCAGTAGATTGCTCAAATGTAAATCTATTTCCGGTAAACTTGCGTTTTTTCGCAATTGATCGATGCTTAGGAACATTGTGAGTTCCTTTTTTATTTGAATATGAAGATTGATCACTCATTTTCAAGAAAATAGCACGTGTAAAATTATGATGCGCTCGATACAACGATCACAATGAGACTAAATGTGTCTGGCTCCGAAAATAATTTACGTGGCAGTAAACGAAAAATTTCTAGAAATTATTATAATGATATATTTTTGTATACCTGAGAGCCAACAATAGAAACTGGAATCGTGTTATAGGGGCTGGAAGAGACAGTAGACTCTGAACAATACTTCAGGTACGTTTCGCAGCTAATGACACTCTAGCTGCCGAGCGGCTGCTCTTTAAAATGTTATAACTCAAAAACTATTTGAGATATCGATTTGAAATTTTAATATGTTATTTTTAAAGGTGTAATCTACCGAAATATGAAAAAAAAATCGACTTTTTCGAAATTTCACACTAGGTGTGCCCCTTAATATCGATTATAATACATTTCAAGTTTGGGTGAGCATTAAGATTGTGGTGGTTAATTTTTTCAAAAACAGTCGAGAGGATTGTTACATTGTAAAGTAAACATTTTTCCCTGAAAATTCATCTCTAATAAAATCAAAATTAATTTAAAATTTAATGAAAACTTTTAATCAACGAGAAAAAAAATATACTGTTTACATGATCGAGAAGAATATCTATGTCATATATTAAATGGTATGACCCATAATTTAGTGAGCTCTCGATCTCTTATTTTTCATCTTTAGGTTCAAGAAAAAAATTTTTTGTGACTTCAGATCCACGCCAAATATCATCTCGCAGGTAATACTTTTTTACGATCTGAAAATAAAATTTGTAATTATTAACTAAGTATTGTTGGCCTACCTACTAAATAAATTTAATTTTAATTTCTAATAATTGTAGATTAGAAATTGTTATTTTAAAAATAATTATACCAAACCTAAATATAACATACCTGTAATATTTAATGGGTTATTATCAACTTGATACTGCCACATGTCATTAATATGTAAACAAATATCTCACTACCTACAATAGATCGCTGACAACGATATTAATAACAATAATTTAATTAATATGAAACCGACGGTTTTTCACTTTTGAGCACGAGTAATTATGCATAATTATTATATTCATAATTAATAAATAGTATTGTTTTTTAAGTACCACAATAATAATACGACTATATAACCTTAAAATTAAACTGTAAACATGCGAAGACGAAAATGAAATTGTCGTAATGAGGATTCATGAAAACATAGCTCTTAGTGGATTCAACGACCACTGATGACGTCATAGTGCTACAATTTGCATGCAAATAGTTTTTTTTATATTAATTATTCTAAATAATGCAAAATTATATTTTTTTTAATTAATAGAGCAAATTAAGAGCAATTCTTTAAGCAAAAAAAAATTTTGAAAAAGTGAATATTTTAGGTTTTATAGCAAAATTAAATTTTCGAACATTAAATTTTTGAAAAATTAACAAATAGTAATAGACCTGGAGCAATTACGGATTCTAATAGAGCATTTAAAGAGCAATTGATTGGCATATGGTTTAATTAAAAAAAAAAATTGTTTTACGCTAACTTCCTTCCGGTAATTTTTATACCCTTAAAATCTTAATAATTTTTCAAGCAGCGTCACAGTAGCAATAGAAATTACGTAGAGAATCATATTCGATATTGACCGTCGACATAACTGTAAAAAGTAAAAAAAAAAAAAAAAAAAATAGAATAAGTATATTTTTCCGTATTTTTCTCTATAGAATGAACATGTGAGGCGTGCACTACTGGATTTTCTAAACTTTATTTTTATTCTAATGTCATTTGCTTATTTTTTTTATTTTATTTTTTTTTTTAACAACTCTTTTTTATGTACACAGAAAGAAAAAAAATCTTAAGGAAGACTGAAAATTTCTTGAATGAAGTTAAAATTTTTTGAACGAAGTTAAATTTTTTTAAGCCTAGAAAATTTCTTCTTGCTCCAAAATAACTTCAGTCTTCCTTATAATTTTCTTGGTTCAAGAAATTTTTTTTTCTGTGTAGCCGTGTTTAAAAATACATTATCCTATTAATGACAATGTTTGAAATTCGTTCACTTCACTACTGAGTTTCTTAATGTTTATCTTTTTTTTTTTGGTTGGCTGAATTTTATTTTATAACATTTTAAGGTTCGTCCAAGCTTACATTTGGCATCATTTTCATTAATTACAATTTAGTACTATCTTTTTTAATTGTCGCCTCATT
Organism: Cotesia typhae; assembly: GCF_013202065.1. Taxonomy (NCBI): domain Eukaryota; kingdom Metazoa; phylum Arthropoda; class Insecta; order Hymenoptera; family Braconidae; genus Cotesia; species Cotesia typhae. The sequence continues at coordinate 61,809 of NW_027423757.1, read as the reverse complement.
TTATAAGCGTCATATCATTTTCAGTTTTAAAAATTTTTAGTTTACAAACGGCTATTTTCTAATTAATTTCAAAATATAGGTAAATCAATGTCCACAATTATATATATATATATATATATATATATATATATATATATATATATATATATATATATATATATATATATATATAAATTTTCTTAAAGATATTTTTGTTATTGCACTGCATATTGAGGAAATTAAAAAAAAAATTTCGAGATACGTTGACGGCATGCATTTATCAAAAATATCAGACAATTCTACTTTCAAGCTTATACACAAATATTTAAACAACGTTCTATATTATCCAGCTAAAAAAAGTAATTTTTCAAAAGGTTTTTTTTTAATGCTAGATTACTCGATACCGATAACAGTCGTTCTCTTTGACATAAACTGAAAATAAAAAAAAACTTTATAAATCAACAAGAACAACATTACCTAAAATTATAGTGATAAAAATATTATTTTTGTAATTATTAATTTCAAAAGTGAAATTTTTTCAGTTTTAAACTTGATTATGTTTAGTTTTTAGTTCTAAAAATTGACTATTCAATCTATAACGAAAATATTAGAGTTAAAAATTTTATGTAGAAAGTATTTAAATAAATGTAATTAAAAGTTTACAACTATATCGTTCCACGGATTCAGCATTGATAATATTATTGAGAAAAAAAATCAAACTTATACGCTAAGCCGAATGTATTGAATTTCAAACCGAAGGTTACCGAGCGCTGAATTCTTAAAAATATACTTTCTCTACATGCAAGACAGATACCTGTTTGGTATTTTCAGTTTACTAATCAGTCTGCATCAAAGTTAACCGCTATAATTTTGAGTTCTATAAATGAAATGAGATTGATTTGGTGCCTGGTCTAAAAAATTTTATTTCATTACTATATACGTAAAATTTAACTCAATTTTTCAAACGTCTTTGATACAAACATTTTTTTTACTGACCTCTTTTGGTTAGGATGACCGAAAAAGTAAAAAAAAAGATTCTTTTGAATCCAACAATTATATCAAAAGTATGTACTATATGTTTGTGCTATGATAATTAAAAATTCGTCAAGAAGTGATTTGATTCACTTTAATCATCACAACGCGAGTTTTTAATAGATTTTGGAACTTAATTTTTTTAAACTGTTTTTCAATGTTACTTATCAGTAGATTGTGTGTTGTAGGAAAAGGGGGGGGGGGGGGAGTGGGCCCCTAACATTTTTTATAAAAAAGGTGAATAATAAATCATTTACACTTTTGATAATGATTAAAAGCGGTTTTTGTCAAAAAAAAAATTATTGATTTTAAAAAGTAAAAAAAAGAAATAAAAAGAACGGTTCATTAACAGTGAAGCTACACGCTTTTTCCCATTAAAAATAGTAGATTATTGATGGAACGATTTTATTAAATATTTTTTAAGTTTATAGCTGCAATTAAAGTTGACCTTTGAAAATTTTTTAGTATTTTTTTTTTTTTAGAAAATACATTTGAAAACGAAAATTTTCTACATGATACGTTTCCAGATGATCAATTTTTAAAAAAGTGATGGCTGTCTGAGAATAAAAAAGCCGATTATTTTTAAATTCATTCTTTCTTGGGTTGAGTAAAAAAATTTTTTAAAAATCCTAAAAGTATTTTTTGGTATTGTAGGGAAGGACAAAAATTTTTCAGCCAAATCAAAAAGAATCGAGTTCAAAAGTGATCAATTTGACAAATAAAATACCCCGTATTTTCTGTAATTCTCCTAATTTTTTAAAAAAAGTAATCCTTATATAAAATTGAGATGAAATGTATGTGGCATCAAACTATTCGTAACGTGATTGGTCGAATATATCATGAGCATGAAAATATATGCAAACGCTATAGTAAGGCGCGCGCTTGCGCGTGCAAATTTGAATTCTAGTTTATTAAAAACGTAATGATATATAATCGTAGTGATCGTAGATAAAAATTTAAAACGTTAATATCTCCTGAAATATTGATGTTAGCAATTTAGTGCTCGGGATTTTTTTTGTAGAAAATTAAATTTACTTTAAATTAGCTATTTAAATGTTTTTCGTAACTCTTCTCAGTGACGAGAAAACGACAGAAAAACGTAAATTTTATGAAAAAATTGGGTTTTGTGGTCCATACTCCCTTGCCAATGGAGTTACGATTACGCCTCGATGGACAGTTTTGTGGAGCATTCAATTTGTAACCAGGGTATTTAGCCCTCGTTCAATTGGTCAACCTGGCGGACTACTAAAATTTATCTTCTCTACTCAATTTTAAATCCTACTATATTTTGCCTCGTCTACCAGACGGAACCTATCATTACAACTTACTAGAATAGTCCACTCTGGACTCACTAAAACTTTTTAACAATCGTCCACCGGACGCTAACTTAATCTACACGATTCTCTAATTACCCATACTTTCTCAATTACCAATAACTGAATGTCAAAACTTCGTATTCTGAAAATTCACCAGAATTACGCCTAACACATATATTCAACACAAAATTCTGATCCCCTAAATTAATTCCGAACTCAATTCCCAACTAAATTTCTTCATTAAAATTATCAATCAATTTCTTTTACTAAACTTCCTAATTAATTTCAATTCTTAATTTCTACTAAATTCATTTAATAATTTTCTTAACAATGTTCATTAATCATCTACTAAACTCAATAAATTTATCAACAAATTCATTTACTAAATTAACTAAATTAATTGAATTCAGCCCACCAGCCTAAATTTAATTTTGCCAAAATTCTTAAATTCAACTATTGTAATTCTAAAGCGTCTCAATAAAGTTTTCAGCTATAGAACTTTCCAGAATAACCTTCACTAATTAATTACACACTTGCAATTATTAGTCAAATTTTTGTCTGGGAAATTCTTAATTAAAATTAATTTATCATAGCCAAAAGGTCAATAATAAATTACTAATAAATTTATTACCAGTAAATTAATAAAGAATCAATTAAATTCATTCTTCAACATAAGTGTCCAGCGACAAAACTAACTAAATAACCTTGACGAATGAATTACTTAAATACGAACCCGCTAAGATAAAATGACCACTAGAGACGGTTACAGTGAATCTTAAGAATTTATTTCAGTTATTTCGGCCTCTCAATTAATTTAACAAATAAAACTGGCCTAAAATAACCGAAAATACTTGGAGTCTAAATTCTGGTATTCCAACGATAGACTGCTGTCCCAGCAAAGAAAATTGGCGGTATCGGCTACTCGGCGTTACAGGCTCCTTCAAGATATCAATTTTTCACTACAAATTCTCAATTTCCCAATTGGGTATTTGCATGATTTTGATATTCATAAGCTTTTGATATTTTTACATTCTATATAATTTTTTAAAATTTTTGGAAGAAAAATTTTTCGATTTTGTTCTTAAAAACTTAAATAATTTAATAAATAAAAGTGGTCCTAAATTACATAAAAGTCACGTGATGTAAAACGTGATGTGATTGGTGTGACGTCATTGTGCTGTTTGTAGCGCGTATATTTGAATGAGCATTTAAGTCATGTATAATATTTTACATTGCTAAAAAACTTAAAGTTAAGTTTTTTTCAATTTTAAGTTTTATACATCCTATTTTTAATGCTAGATTTTGTTGAAAATAATTGAAAGTGAAATAAATTTTTGTGAAATGTTTTTTTAAATTTAAAGTGAATGTGTTTGGAGGTTATGAACATGTCAATGTTGTTATACTAAGACTTTTGAGAAGCATCAGTTCAACAGTGTAGTTTGTGATTATCAACGAATTAATAAAAATGCCTCGGCGAAAAGTGGATCCTGGTTTTTGTGAAGCACGGTCTGATAATTTACCGCGAGTTGATGCATTCATGGTTGCAACTTATCTCGCTACAAACTCTGATTTTGTATCAGCAGAAATGAAAGGAGCAAAAGCTAGCATGTTCGTATATTTTAATACAGCTGTTTATTTAGATATTAGTTATAAATAAATTGGTGCTTTTTTATCAACAAGTTCATAAAGTATTCATTAGCTGTTACATAAATAATATTTATTTTAATATTTTGAATTATAGATCTGGGAGAAAGTCATATGGAGATGCAGCCATTGAATATGTACAAATTAAGCTTCAGGGACCTGAATGTACTTTCAAGTGTCTTATTTGTCCTGAACACAGAGTACATAATAAATCATATAGAGTGACTGTAGTTATAAATATTGTTGATGAAGAAATTTTATTGATTCAGTGTCATGATTGCGCCGCATCGTCAGGTAAATAAAATAATTTAACAATATTCAAGTAATAAAATCATTGCGGTTATTGTTTGTTTCATAATTTCCTGCATAAACATTCATATCTAATACACACGTTATATAATATGCTAAAATAAATATTTTGATAATATTATAACCAATAATCACTTCTTGTTATACCTTTTTAGGTGGATGTAAGCACTCAATCGCGTTTTTAATGTGGCTACACAGACGATCGGAAGAACCATCTCCAACTGATGTTGAATGTTACTGGCGTAAATCAGTTTTATCTCAAGTTGGGTCAGCAATCAAATTCATTCGAGTGACAGATTTTGATTCTGAGACAAATATTACTGCTGTACCTAAGTCTTTCAATACTTTGCAAGAATTTGTCAATAGAACAAAACAAAAAAACGTACAGAGCCAAATCTTGAAGCATTTCAACTCTGAGAATACTGAAAAAAGCCTCTCAATACACAATTTATTAGTGGACTTTATTAATTTAGGAGGAACATTATGCGATAATTTTATACAATTTAGTGCAAATCGAATGTCTCCTGACTTGTGTGATAATATAGAAAAGGAAACTCAAAACCAAGCAGATTGTGATCTTTGGTTTTCATTGCGGTATGGACGAATAACAGCGTCGAAAGCTTATGAAGCATCCCGTTGTAATACACCTAATGGAACGTTAGTAGAGTTGCTAGTTGGAGGTCAAAAACTACGCAATACAAAAGCTATGGAACGAGGTAAAGAGCTGGAAGCTACAGTTTTACAAGTTGAGCAGAAGTTGAAGCGTAATTTCTAAAAGTTTGGTTTATTCTTATCCCAAAATCACCCGTACTTAGGAGCTTCTCCAGATGCAATAGATGACGAATTCGTGGTAGAAATTAAATGCCCGACGTCTCAAAAAAGCTTTCGCACTTATATTGACACTGACAATTACAATAAAATTGCAATGAAATATTTTATTCAAATGCAGATGCAAATGCTTTTCACAGGAAGAAAAAAGCAATGTTTATCGTAGCAGACCCAACTTTTGAAGAAACACGGCAATTCAAATCTATTATTATCGATTATGATTCACAAGTAGTTGAAAAATTACTAAAAGACCTAAGTAAATTTTGGAAAAATTGTATTTTCAAGCGTTTATTTAATTCATTGAAATAAATTAAATTATTTAATAAAAAAATACAAAAATTGAATTCTTAATATAAATATTACATTTTTATTGAATAACAACTTTTAAAACTTATGTTTTTTTGATCAATGGTCCTTGTAGATTAGTTAAAGCTGCGGCGATTGTCATTATATTATCCATCTGTGGAATAAGTTTAATATTTACACATGAATGAGGTTCGCAAATTTCAAATTTTCGTATTCTTCTTATTAATCTTTCAATGTGAATACGGAGACTCGCGATTCGTTTTGTTGCTAACACTTCATCATGACTTGGTTGCTTCTCAGAACTTACTGTTGGTGGTCTAATTAATGTACATTTTTTTTCAACTACAAAATTTTCTATGTGTTTGAAGCCTCTATCAGCCAGTATAGCAGCGCCTGGTTTTAAACAATCCAAATATCCAGATTGAGAAACTATTTCAGCATCCGATGTTCTACCACCGAATCCAGGTGAAATAAAATTAACTATGCCATCAGGTGTACAAGAAATTAAATATTTGACCGTATTGCATTTTTTGTATTCAGACCAGGTTAATGATTGTTTAACAGGATCTGTTGACTTTTCAATTTCAATTTCTAAACAATCAATGATTGATTCTACTGCTGCATAACAGCTTCGGAAACTTATTAGCAACTGAAGTTTAATTCTTGCTGATGAAGGCCATATAATAAAGTCTTTTAGATATTCTGCCATGACTGGCAAAGTCTTAGTAAAGATACGACTTATATTAGAAGTGGACATTCTAAAATCATCAGCTAAAATCGCAAAACTCTCATTCAATCTTATTTTTTTTAACGTAATAAATATATCAATGTCACTTAAATTAGCCATACGTAAAATATCGATAATATCCATGCAATCACTTGGAATCCCGATGTATTCACGAGGTGACAGCCGAATTGTTTCAAATGTTTGCTTTAAATTACGCTTCTAAAATTCTTCTTGTTGAAATGCATTTTTCCACTCATTTTCTGTACTTCCATTTGATGTTAAAAAATTATCTGATGAAGTAGGGAATGAACTAGCCGTTGTGTTAGAAGATAAATTCGTAGTATTAGGTGAAGGATTCAATAATTGATCATTATTAGCTGGTTGAGAAATAAAATTATGCGCATTTATATCATCAACCAACTGCTCAATTGGAGATGATGAACGATCTTTAGTCACAGGTTAACATTGAACTTTTACACTTCTGTATGAACTCCTTATTTTTACTTGGACACCAACATGGAGTTTTTGACCTCCAGTGGCAGGGGGATCGTCACAAACATTGGATTTATTCTTTTGAAAATCTTCTGGTGTATTGAAATTTGATAGGTCAGAATGTAAATCGTCCATTATACCTCCTAAGTTTTGATCCAGCCGTAACTTGGCAATATTTAGATCCATTGCTTCAGTACCTACTTTATCAACTTTCATTGAAGGAGCTTGAGGATTCTCTCTACTTCCATCACCCATGCTTAATGATTTTGATTGCTCAATAAATTTATAAGGTATAACATTATTCCTCATACGTTTGTTACCACCAACCATTGTCCATTCCAGCCAATTTTCTAAATCCACTTTGAGCTAAAATGAATAAAATTCAACATCAATTCATGCAATGAGACAAAAATCACAAATTTAGGTTATGATTTTATGTAAACATTAAAATAAATTTTTAATAAATACTTACGTCAAAATGATCTTCATAACAATAAAGCCGAGTTGATGATGAATAATGACTTTTATTTCCACATGCATCTAACCAATTTTTCCGTTTAACAGAATTTAATGGAACATTTATAAAAATTTTTTCTAGTGTCGATTTACCAGTATTTTTACACGTTAGAACTATACACCAATAAAACTCATTTTTTGACGACATTTCGAGTAATTAAATAATTTTATTTTATTATAAACAACACAACCAGATCTTTTTTTAATCAATCACAATTAACACAACAATTGTTTACACCTGCCACGTGTTTACAAGAGATTGGCGCTTAAAATTTCAAATGAAATAAGCACTATGACGTCACATACACGAGATGGAGCTACTTATTCATTTAAATATCTGCTTTTTTTTATTTATTAAATTATTTAAATTTTTAAGAACAAAATCGAAAAATTTTTTTTCCAAAAATTTTAAAAAATTATATAGAATGTAAAAATATCAAAAGTTTATGAATATCAAAATCATGCAAATACCCAATTAAAGTTTCGTGACAATTTATTCTGTAAACTCCGTAAATAAGTATTTAGAACGAAACAAGGCCGTCAGCCCAACGGCCTAACGATATTTTTCATAAAAAAACTAAAAAAAAATAAATCTAATCGCTTTGTTCCTCTCTTGTGAAACCTTATAAAATTTTCTACTTATTTTATAGCCGATGAACAAAATCCTCACGTTGGACACAGCTCACTACTCAGAAATTTCCAAAAATAGTATATTACACCCCTTGGGAAGGAAAATAATAAAAGCCTCAGATCACATGTAATTGTTGGCCGAAGCGAAGCCGAGATCAACAAACATGTGATCTGAGGTTTTATTTTTTACTTCCTAAGGCCTGTTTACTATTTTTTTGTCCGACGAAGGCGGGAAGCGGCAACTTTGTTTAGCGTAGCGGTACGAAAGTTGCCACTTTCCGCCCGGAGAGCAAAAAAAGTCCTCTTGTCACTGCGACCGGCGTTTTTATAACGTTGCTCGTCGGGTTCTCGAACTTTCCTATTGTCTCTCTCCAACGCTTAATTTTCCGGGGACAGCGGTGGGGACTTAGCGATCCATACGACCCGGTGACGAGTCGTACAACTACTTAGTCACGCTCGGAAGCTAAGGAGTAGCTCATACTTACCGCGACAAGATACAATCAAAAATTTAGTCCCCGCGGGAATTCAAATCCCCTGTCACAAATTCTAAGTAAAATAACCCATCTCTGATTGAAATAATGCTATGAGATGCTGCTGAGCTGTAAAAATTTAAAGAAACAACTCGAGTTTTACTCGTATATTTAATGGGAAATCTTTTCACACCTCGATCGAGATCTTCATAGTAATATTGGAAGGTTTAAATTATAAGAAAAATTTTTTTAAGATGTTTGGAACAAATTTTCGTGATGGGATCAAGAAAAAATTAGTCGAAAAAGGCATCTTATTGCTCATGCGCGATAGTTTTACTCGTCTGAAAAAAATCATAACTCAAAGCTTTCAAAATGTGCGAAAAAAATGTTTATGACAAGATTTTTGGAGGGGGCCCACTTTACCCCACATTCTAGATTTTTTTATTTTCATGGACACAGCTTTTCAATGTTGAATTACAAACAAGGGGCTAAAAAGTAGTGCCAAGAGTAAAAAAAAAGTACGGATATGACCATTTTTCCCTTAGGAGCCCACTATGCCCCCCCCCTTTCCCTATACACGTATTTTGACAATTTGAAAACAATTTATATTATTGTTCAGATAGCTGTTGTCTAATTTTCATCCCGTTTAAGATATTTTCGGGTGTAATAGACAGCAAGACGAAATTTGAAATACTTAGATTAGTAGAAATAATGTTTAACATTTAAAATCTTTTAGACCATTCAAAATAATTAAAGTAAGGAAGAAAATTTTCTTTTTGAGAACAAAATTGACCCTGTAGACCATCTCTACCACTATCAATAACCTAATAGCCTAAATGAATATTGGAATCAAAAATTGGGTTTTTGAAAATCAGACTAAAGCTATGTAATGACTTTTTGAGAATTAAAAAACTACATTTTTCTAGGTAAAAAATTTAATTTAATCTGACGTATTTTTTTTTTTTATTTTCCAGATTCATAATAGACTTAGCAAATTGCAGAATCATATTTTGAATACAAAAATCAAAGTATTTTATAGCAGCATAATTTACATTGTTATATTATTAACATTTTTACACTTACTGCCGTCATTAATTTCATTTTATAACACTGAATGTGCAGACAAAAAAGATATCCAACTATTACATGATACTAAACCGATTTACTGGATTTTTTCTAAGACTAAAGATGAAAGTCATTTGAAACATGTTATCATGATTTTAGAAAGGTTAGGATTTCGCCGAGGAGATAATAACTCTCGTTGGGATTTATTATGGGCTCATGATTATCCTTTTAAAACACTTGCTAATAGTCTTAAATATCTTCGTGAATATCAAAAAGTTAATCATATTCCAGGCTGTGGATTTATTACCAACAAAGTAGATCTCTCGACAACTAATATTCAATACCTCCCTGCTTCATTCAGAATACCTCAAGATGAAAAACATTTTCATGATTATATTGATAAAAATCCTAATAAGTTATTCGTCGAAAAATCTAATTTTCATCGAGGCATAAGCATAAAAAATGTAGATAACATAAAATTCAATAATAACGAAAATTTTATACAAGAATTTGTTGAAAGACCTTACCTTATAGATGGCTATAAATTCGATGTTGGGATTTATACCGTGATTACTTCTATTGACCCTTTAAGAGTTTATGTTTACAAAGGAGATGTTTTATTCAGATTTTGTTCACATCAATACTATCCATTTGATCCTGACGATTTAGACAAATATATTGTAGGTGACAATTATTTGCCCATTTGGAATATATCGTCTTTAAAACAATATTATGTAGAGATGGGTTTTTCAATGAAAGACACATTCGATGCATATGTAAGATCACGAAATGAGGATCCTAATCAAGTCTGGGATAGTGCTTATCAAGCGATCACATTAATCGCTTCCAAAAAAGAGAAACAAATCGCTGACACTATGAGACATTTAAATAACACTATGAATTTCTTTGAACTCGTGAGGTTTGATTTTATCATTGATGAAGATCTTAACGTGTTCTTAATGGAAGCTAATATGTCACCTAATTTATCATCAGCTCATTATCCTGAAAATCATTTACTATATGAGCAAGTTCTTTTTAATCTGTTTGCTTTAATCGGTATTGGTCAACGTATTGATCCAGCTTTTAGACGACAAAGGTTATAATTACATTGACTAATTAATTTCTTAGTATTTTTCAATATTTTAGTGCCGTGATGATTATTTATTCTTTATTTTTCAGCTCTTGGAGAGATCGAACTATAGAAGTTTCTGATAGAAATTTAGTCGTTTTCCCTGAAATTTGTTCTACGTGTACAGACTGTGTCCGTTTCGAATGTCAATTATGTAAATTTTGTTTTACTGAAGAACTAAGAGTAATTCTCATCCAAAGTTATGTTGAGCATCAAAATAAAATGGATTATAAAAGGATTTTTCCGCCAAATAATGTAAGAGATTAATCTACTTTTAATATTTTTGAAATACTTTGCCATATTTGTATATTTCATTCTTGTTTTTTAGATGCAAGTTATGCAATTAAATAATTATACTCTGAAAAATCAGTTATTGATGAAGTGGTATCAAGGAAAATGTGCAGTCGATCCGTCATGGTGCGAATAAATATTTATGAACGAGTATGAAATGTAAGCAGTAGTAAAATAATTTTTTGATCAGGTATAATACATGACTAAAAATAAATTCTTAACATCAAGCCTGGTTCAACTCTGATGTAAAAATTGACAACATCTGTCCTTACATATATGTAAATTTGGCAGTTCAATCATTTTTTCAATGCCTTGTTTTGTAATACCAACATGTCTTCCTCCAAATAACTATATTTAATTGCAAATTTGTGGTGTAAGCTGTACAGAAGAGCTTTTTATCATGTTATGACGTAAGAATTGTGCAATAGAATTGAAAACAACTTATTACGTGTGGATAAAGTTATCAACTAATTTCTAAAAAAATCTTATTTATGGCCAAATCTTGTTAAGAATTTTTGTGCGTTGTAACCAGGGCGTTTTGCCCAGGTCCAGTTAGTTACCCCTTTCCTCTTTAGAAAGGGCGCCACTGGGATTTTAGACACGGTGTCCCAGAAACCGGGGAAGCATGAGAGGGGAAAGACAGGGTCGTGAGAAGTCCGAGAAAGGCTGTAAATAAAACTGAGAAAATTTTATATCAAATTAAATTGATTTATTCAATCAAATTACAAACTTAACAATTTTCTTATAAACTAACTTAGTTGTGAGAACCTCTCACCTACGCTGCCCCTTGCCAATTATTCTTATAACTAAATAACCAATTTTCTTAACCTCGTCACTCCGACGGAATATCTCAATATCTCAATTTCTTCGTCAACCTGACGGAATACCATAAAATACCAATTAATTACCTCGTCAACCTGACGGAATACCAATTTACCTCGTCAACCTGACAGAATACCAGTTAAAACCTATTCCCAACTGCGCCCCCGACTCGGGCGTCTACGCAGCGGTTTCTTAACTTAATCCGTTGTACCCCCAACTCGGGCGTCTATACAACGTTTCTAAATAACTCACTGAATTCCATACAAAAATCGTCCACCGGACGCTAACTCAATACACACTTTATCCGAATTACTAATTCTCTAAATTCCTGAAATTTTACGCTTAACATTTCTTTAATACAAAATACCAAATTCACTAATTTAATTCATTACCGAAATTTCTCAACTAAATTCATTAACAATTTTCTCAATAAATTAATTCACTAAATTTACTAAATTAATTAAATTCAGCCCAACGGCCTAGGATTAATTTTACAAAATTTCAAATTTCAAATTCTACAAATTTAACAAGCCTTATTAAATATTCAAACTACATATATTCCAAAGTGACCTTGACTATCTAAATTACACAAATGCTTCTACTATTTCAACTTAATCAAATAATTTTAACTAAATAATTTCCCATAACTAAAAGGCTTGTAACAAACTAATTAGTTGACATTTATGAATAATTTACTTATAAAAGAATCTACTAAATTAAAAGTGACATCTGAGACAATAGCGATCATTAATTGACAAAATTTTATTACAGTTAATTCGGCCTCTCAATTTACAAATTCCAGCTTGGCCTGAAATAATTGTAATAATAATACCTGACTTAACTTTTCCAACTCTCCAAATGTTGAGTGATGTCCTGGTGGAAACTCGCGAAATCAGCGGCTGGTTGGTCTCTTTCTCGTCTCGAATAAACTATCTGGCTCCAAGTAAAGGGTTCCCAATTCCGGATCGTACATTGACTTCCTTCTTGATAGTCCTAAATCTCGATGACAGAATTTATTACACAGCACTACACTCACTGTTTTGCCAAAAGCCTCACTGTCTCAAAGCGTCACTGGCTCAAAAGCCTCGCTCAAAAGCGTTACTTGTTCCAAGGCCTGGCTCAAAAAGCTTCGATGTTTCTTTTGTCGGCTCTTTTATAATCCTCAACTCCGAGTTCTCGAACTTTCCTATTGTCAACCCCGCTTCGTTTTTGGGGACAGCAGTGGGGACTTTCGATTTGCACGCCTGGTGACAAGTCTGAACTACTTGTCAAAATCGAACGGTAAGGGAAAAACCTCATTTATCGTGGTGTCAATAAAGTGGTCGATAACGACCATGGGAAGTTCAGTTTTCCCTGTTACAGCGTAACTTATAACTTAATTAAAACTGTTCGAGATTTTTAACTTTCCGCCAAGAAAGTCGAAGATTTTTACAAATCCGGGAATTATTGGTCTTACCCCGTTTTGCAGAAATCGAGTTTTCATTAGATCTCGACGTTTTAAGGTCACAGAAAGTTTCCCTGACTACACCTGCAATGTTGTCACTATGACTGTATGTGTGTGTGATCTCGGTCAAACTTATATTTTGACTACAATTTTGATCGATTCGGAACAGTAGATTTTGAGAAATCTCAATAAAACTAAAAAAAAAATTTTTTTTCAAATGTGGTTTTTTTCGGAATAAATTTTAAACGGCTCTAACTATTGATTTCAAAAACTGATCAGCTCTTGACATCAAAAAACCACGTCGATCGCCAATAGCCCGGTCAAAATCGGTTGATTCATTTGAGAGATATCGGGAACGAAAGAAAACCGAAAAAAGTATTTTTGCGGCATAACTTCGACATTTTTCTTGATAGTTTTTGATAAAATGGAATAATCATTAGAGCTAACAAAACCGCGTCGATCACTGCTGAGAACGTAAAAATCGGTTGATTGGTTCGCGAGATATCGTCGACGAAATATTTGGAAACAAGTGTTTTTTTAACAAAACTCCGACATTTTTCGGAATAAATTTTAAACAGCTATACCGATCAATTCAAAAAACTAATCAGCTTTCAACATCAAAAAAGCCATGTCAATCGCCGCCACACAGGTTAAAATCATTCGATTCGTTCGAGAGATATTGTAACAAAAGAAAATCGAAAAAATTGTTTATTCGGAGTTACTCCGAAATTTTTAGTTTGACCGATTAAAACTTAGAAATTCTCTATGAGGCTTAAAAAACTGTGTAGAATGCCGCCAACCGCGTAAAAATCGGTCCATTCATTCAAAAGTTATTGCGGTTTAAAAATCCAAAAAATAGTGTTCTATGAAACTTTTATCAGACTTTTAAGCTCAAAGAGCGCTAAAGCTCAGAAAAGGTATCTTTTTGAGCTCGAAGAGCTCAAAATAACATACAGATTGTATTTTTGAGCTCGAAGAGCTAAAAAAAAACAGCCATGTATTAACGGAATTAGCGGGAAGTTGCAGAGATGGCCTTTAGGGTCAACCGTTTTCCTAATTTTTAACTTCCCGCTAAGAAAATTGAAAATTTTCAAAAATCAGGAAGTTATTGGTTTCACCTCGTTTTTCGAAAATCGAGTTCTCATCAGATCTTGACGTTTTGAGGTCCTAGGAAGCTTCCCTGAATATTTTCGCAATGATGTCCGTATGTCTGTATGTCTGTATGTATGCGCGCGCGCGCGTGTGTGTGTGTGTGTGTGCGTGTGTGTAACCCTTTCATAACTTTTAAACGACTTGACCGATTTCATCGCGGTTGGTGCCTTTCAAAAGAGCTTGACCAAACTTGAATTTTCTAAAAATTTGAACAGATTCGGACCAGTAGATTTTGAGAAATTGCAAAAAAACTACAAAAAAAAAATTTTTGAAAAGTGGTTTTTTTGGAATAACTTTTAAACGGCTTCACCGATTAATTCCAAAAACTAATCAGCTCTTAACATCGAAAAACCGCGTCGATCGCCGCCAGTCTGGTCAAAATCCGTTGATTCGTTCGTGAGTTATCGTGAATGAAAGAAAACCGAAAAAAGTGTTTTTTCGGGGTTAATCTGAAATTTTTGGTTCAATCAATTTAAACCTGAAAATAACTTATGAGGATAATAAAACTGCGTCGAATGCCGCCAACCGCTTGAAAATCGGTTGATTCATTCAATAGTTATTGCGATTTGAAAATTCCAAAAATAGTGATTTATTAAACTTCTATCAATTTTTTGAGCTCGGAGAACTCAAAACTTCATAAAAATTAGATTTTTGAGCTCGAAGAGCTCAAAAACATTCTATGTGCAATATCGAGCGCTTAATTAAGAAAGTAGCGGGAAGTTACAGGGATGGCCGTCAGAGTCAACCGTTTCCCTAATTTTTTTTACATGTCTTAGAAGCTTCATAATCTGGTCTATGATTAAGGTAAGAGCCCTAGTAGGTGCTCCGGAACCAGTACCTGCTCACTCCATGTATTTGTATATCTGCATTTGTGAATATAGATATACAAATACTTGAAGTGAGAAGGTACTGAGGGTTTTATTTTACCGAAAAAAATAGATTACCAATCATTTTTAAATGTGATTATAATATATATATATGGGTTATTCCACGCCAAATCGGATGGTTTGAAAAATTTTGGTTATTGATTTCCCCCATTTTTTGATATGTTTTAGTATGCATCAAAAAACACCTTTTCGTAAATTTTGAGATTTTTTTGACTACTGGTTCAAAAGTTATCTTTTATTGATTTTTTGCTCATAGCTTATACAAAAATGACCCAATTTCAAATCTTTTTTTTTCAAAATTTTTGTTTTTTGGGTACTTTTCAAAAAAAAAAAAAATACAGAGAATTTTTTTTTTTAATTTTTCCACGTCATTTGAAAGTTTTAAAATTTCAAAGTCGTTTTCTGAAAATCATGCATATTTTGATTTTCCTGAAAATTTGTGACAACAAACAACTATTCATTCTACAAATTTTCAGGTGGTTCCGGTCGTGGGACCTCCATGGCTACTATTTTTTTTTGATTTTTGAAAGTTAAAAAAATTTTTTTTCTCATCTCCAGTTATTGATCGTTATTTTCGTCGTTAAATATCATTTCTTATATCATTCCGGAGTATTTTTTTACAATTCTACGCAATTGAAGGATTTTTGAAATAATTAATTAGTCGTGAAATCTGTTTATAAACAATCAAAACAAAAATATACATTAATTTACGGAATTTTTTAAAAAGTTTACATGTACAACCATTATTCGAATTGGAATACTTTTTAGCTCTAATATTATCGTTAGCCACTGGAATAATGCAATGAAATTTATGTGTCTCTGTAATTGATTTAGCAGTTTTGTATCGCAAATCTAATTTTTTTTTTCGCAATATTATAGTCATTTGCAGGCGAAAATTTTACAGCAATGCAAGGTAAAGAAGGCTCAGATGCCCACTCATATAATTCTTGAGGTGTTGTTATCTGATTATCGATTGGCCGTTGAAGACTAGCTCTCGCTGCCTTTCTTTTTACAGTTCTTCCAATACTATCACACGGTCCTCTACCGTGTGCTGTGGCAAAAAAATGCCATTCAACATCTAATTAAAAATCTTCTTTGTGATAGTATATATTAACAAAATGTTTAAAATTTTTGAACTGCTGTGGAGCACCATGAGAGAAATAAAAAACTTTTTCTGCATTAGGATTCAGATCTTTTATAAAATCAGTGACAATTTTAAGATACACAAACACTGAAATTGCATCATGGTTATTATTATCAGAAATTATAATTAAGCTTCGATGAGTTATTTCGCCATTTTGCTTATAATAGATTACTACGGGAAAAATCTTTGCTTGATTATTATTCCAGTGAAATCCCGGTACTGCGTCTTGAATCACAAATGCATAGTTTTCAGCAAAATCTCAAATCACCAAGAACTCATTATCTTTTAAAGATTCTTTTTTGCTTCTCATAAAACTAGATTGTTCTTTAGCAATGAAATCATGCGGTAAAAGATTAACAATATGCTTAGAAAATATTTCAATGAATTCCGAAGAGCTCTTAATGAGTGTTTCAAGGCTGCAACGAGGATTAGATACTCAATATTTATAAGTAATATCCTCTACTGAGTTCTCGTCAAAAACAATTTCTAATAACTCTTCGAGAACTTTAATTCCTGGAGAATCTGCACATTTCAGAAAGTAACAATTTTCTGATGGATTGGGACATAATATGAGCTTAAAACAATCCTCATACTATACCAATGGAATCGTCATATGACGGGTAAGCGACGCTAAGTTAGAACCTACCAAAAGTTAAAATCGTTAGCTTTTACAATTAAAATTTAATTTTTATAAAGTATTTACCTAACATCATGAGTTTGATGTTTTGGTGAATAGCACACACACAGACAGTATGAGTACCACCAGATCCTGCTTCTACACAATGCAAAGGTCTCAACGATGCGAAACTAGAAAATCCTATTCGGTTTTCTAGATTTTGTTCTTTAAAGATTTCATATAATTCTTTTAAATTACATAAAATAATTTTTTTTTTAATATGTTCTCTTTGGCCATTATCGTTTCTTATTGAAAGAAAATCTCTTTTTCCAGGCAAATTGACACTTATATCATCACTTTTATAAAAGTCGATAACCTTGGATTTAATGTCATTGGATAATGGTCGTCCTAGAAAATTGATTTGTCAAACAGATTACAAAGCAAATAAACAAATAAAATTTGTGTCAGACTCATCCTTTTGTTTAGTAAAAATCATTAACAACATTAAATCTTACCTTTTTTTTTCTCCGGCTCTGATAAAATTCCTTTTTTTTCCTTAAACGATTTCGATAAGACTGCCATGTGTTTTGTAGTACCCATAACGTCACAAATCGTATTGATACTCCAATCACTAGGTAAAAGTGTCAAAATTTGGACTCTTTGAGTTCGAGTAGTTCTTTCATCATTGAATTTAGCCTTGAGATTCTCTACAATTTCTAGATAATGAGTAGAATTTGCAAAATGATCAGATTTACTATCTAATCCTAGTAATCTTGCGAAAGTAGAACAAATTTCGTTATATTTTTCTTTTAAGTAAGATGGCTGATCTATCGCATATTTGTCAATAGGAGATACAGTGTAAACTGTATATAACGTTACTGAAGGGACCGTGAATATTATGACGTTATAGAGAGTTAACGTTAAATAGAGAGAAGAAAAATTAGAGCTAGGAAAAAAAAATTTACTATAGACTCTATTTTTATTTTAGTTATGTGCATAAAAAGCAATTTTATTTATTTAACTATTTATTAACAACGCTATTGCGTGAAGTCTGTTATTTTTGTCTGACGTATTTTGCTGTACCAATATTTTTGTTGTATTTTTTTACTTATTTTATGCATATCTTGCATTATTGAGAGATCTTGATCATGAAGGAAATATTTTTCCAATAATTTAGCTGCTTCCAGAGCTTTAATGCTCGGCGAAGGCTCGAGGTCATCTGTCTCATCTTCTTCATCTCCTTGTTCTTGATCCTCAGTTTTTCTCACTGAATCCAATATTTCCTTATCTGTGAGTGAAGCTGATGTAAGCAGGCAGTCGTCTACTTCGATGTAGGTTTGAAGATTTTCCTCAAAATTTCCTGCCACGTTAAACTGTTGAACCCACTCAGTTAATGGAAGGTTGTCATCTAACTCAGGTTCTGTTTCCACCTCATCACTCGTAGAATGAGTACAAAATCCAGCATGTCGAAAAGAGTGTTGTATAGTTGTCGGTGTCACTTCTTCCCAGGCTTTACATAAAAAATTTATTGCATGCAGCATATTCACAGAAGTTTTACCCTCAGATTCGACTAGCTCCATCAATAATTTTTTTCTATAATGACTCAAAAAGTTGACTGGTCATCCAAGCTGATTTATTAGCTTTATACATCACTGGCAATTTTTTAATGTTCTTGAAACAGCGCGGATTTTTCGATTTGCCTATTACCACAAGCACTGTAATACGTTCCTTGGAGAGCTTTCCTCCCACACACTTTTCCCCTTTATATTTCAGAGTTTTATCTGGAGTCAACTTATAGAATATTCCTGCTTCATCAGCATTGAAAATGTCACTTGGGGTGTATTTTTCTGTCAATTTTGACCACACTCTATTAATCCAATCATTAGTAACATTTGTATTAACACTTCGTGCTTCTCCACTTATTTTACCATAGTTGATATGATGACGTTGCTTGAACTTTCCGAGCCATCCTTCTGATGCTTTGAAAGAAGTTAAACCAAGTTCATTAGCAAAATTCTTCGCCTTAGCTTTCACGATCGACCCTGAGATAGGCATATTATTCAGGCGCTGTCGGTGGAACCATGATAGTATAGCTTAATCCAAATCGTCGTACTTAGGTTTTTTTAATTTTTTGGAAGATTTCCCCTCGTCCTCTGCTTGGAGAATTTTCTCTTTATTTTTCCATATGGTGGAGACGGTAGAGTGACAAAATCCAAAGCGTCTGCCACAATGATTTTCTTTTATTAGTCATGTTTATAGTTTAAAACAGGGTTGCCAGAAACATTCCGACTAAAATCGCGCTATCTCGTGGAATAACCGCAAACTAATAAGAAAAACCGCCCAATAAATTTAAATTCAAGTATTTTTATTATTTATTGTTTTTTTTTTTTTAGCTCTTTAGGAAAGTTTACTATAAAAATAGTGCAATAAATGATAAATTATAATACATGAATGATAAAATATGTAAGCGTCTGCTAATTAAAAATGTAATGATGTTAATAATTCCTCTACATTTTTATCTTCTTCTATATCATTAGGTTCATTTTTTTCATAAATTGTAGAGTTGAAATTTAACATGTCATCAGTAGGCTCAAATTTTGTGCAGCAGATTCCATCCTCTTCTAAGCTCATCTTGATTCGTAATATTGACGATAGTAAAGGAAGGTTCATGCGATTACGAAGCTTAGTTTTAGTCAAAGTTACTCTAGAGAAAACCCGCTCAACTGTAGCATTACTAACTGGTAGACTATATGCTGTCAATGCTAGAGTAGCTAGATGTTTGAAAACAAAATTGCTTTCAGAGTCAGTTAATTTTAGAACTTTTGACTAGAATATTGGATCCTGAGCAATGTCTGATTCCCTAAATACAGATTTAAAATCAAAATCGATCAATTGTCTCCATTGTGATTCTACCAAATTTACATAATATCTTTTTTCAAAAGATTTATTGGTAGTTCCGCAAAAGCTGGGTGGTCGTGTTTCAGACATATTTTTGGCGAAAAAACTTGAATTTTTTTTAAAATGTCTACGTTATTAGACGTACGTAAAATCATTTCTTTAGAGGCCCTTATCAAAAATAATTGACAGCGATGTTTCACATTGTTTACAGTAGCCTGAGTAATATCAGTATCATTTAGCAAACGATTAAGCAGCATTGTAAATTTGTAGCCAAAATCTACTTTCTGAAGTGGAAGATAAATCGATTGGAAACTTAGATTGACTGTCAGAGATACTGATGATGGATATAAAACTCTTCTTAGTAAAGATAATGTAAAGCGTTCCATTCCCGATGCTTGCCCTCTTGCCAGCCATCGGGTAGTGGAAAGATGAACTAATTGTAAAGGATCAGTTCCATCACTTAATGTGTTATAAATATCCAAATACTTTTTCCGGCGTAATGCTGATCTTCTAAACTAGTTAAAAGTTTCTCGTAACATGTAATCAATATTTGATGGTAGTTCTTCAGAGGCGTGTGAACATACTAAATTAATAGAGTGGCAAATGCATTTGAAGATCCTGAGATCATTTCTTTCTTTCTTGATCAACGTGTATCTAGATTTATTGCACCCACAAAGATTGGATCCACCATCGGTAGCAACAGCAAAACACTGCCGAAGATTCAAATTATTTTCAATGAAAAAATCATTTAAATGTTTATATAAATCTTCCGCACTTGTCTCAACAACAGGTATTAATCCTAAATATTGCTATACTATCCGTACTTTCCTGGAATTGAAATATCGAATGCAGATACAAAGATGCTTTGTGCAAGAAACATCCGTCGACTCATCTAATATCATTGAAAATGGCACATCTTTTATATCATTTATTTGTTGCTTGAATAATGATGGTGCAATAATTTTAGTCAATAGTGCCGTGCACTTAGTCTTATGAATCCATAAATACTGGTCTATTAGCTTCATATTGTTATCATCATATGATTTACAATGATCTGTTACTAGATCAGACAAATGATCAATAACTCGGATTGACGAGTGACAAGCCACATGGACAGCTAATTGCAGCTCGAGTTTCGTAACTAACTTTTTTTTGTTGACAGGATTTACGGTGGGAAAAACCTGATTCATTGAGGGATGAAAAGTGATTGCATTTGAATTTTTTTTGTGCTTTTCGGAGTTTTTGTGTCTGATGAGGTCAGCTTTGTGGGCTCTTAGTTCTTTTTTACAAATTTTACAAAATGCTTTATTGCCATCTTCATTCACTGGTCGTAACCATCTACAAAACATGGGATCTTTCATCCAGCTCTCTTGAAATCTTTTTTGATATTTTGCCCAGTTAGTCATGACAAAATAAATCGAATAATTTATAAATAAAAATATTGAATAAATATTTATTGAACACTACTCTTCTCTTTTATCGGACCAACACATACGCTCATCATTAACTAAAAAAAATAAAATAATATTTAATTAGTTAAAAATAAAAACAATTTAATGAAAAAATATTCTTACTGTGAATTTCTTCCTCAGATTCTACAGACTCCACAGTTTCCACACTGGTATTAGCCGAGTTGTCCTCAAAACCAACAGAAATCGTAAAAATTATACCATCTGCAAAGCAATATTATTTTACGCATAAATATATCAAAATAATGTAATAGTTTTATTTTATAATGGAAGCACTTTTTTTAAATTTTACTTACCAGGTTTTACAATAAAGAGCCACTGATTATTATTATTTTTTACTATATTATTTCATTGATCAACCAATGGTTCAATGTAACGATCAATACTTGCATTGATTGAATTGTTGATAACCATAGATTTTAATTAACAATTATTTTTTAACTTTGCAACAATAATGCAGCACAGATGATCGAAGACTTAAAACATTTGAAAGTCGATCGAAGACACGGTAAAACTTTTGGTTGGTAAGTTTGTAAATATAAAATAAAATGTAAAATATTCATGTCATCTGATGTTACAACCACCTCAATCATTAATAATATACGATATCATAAATAAGGATTGGAAATAAGGAGAATAAACTACTAGCGACACCAACATCATCAATGTAGAATATTCAAAAACCGAATAAAAAAAAATGTTTTTAATTAGTATCAGATGCATGCTCATAAATAATATGAACATTTGTTTGAAAAGAACAAAATCGCCCAATAGAAATTAAAGCGCAAGAGACATTCTAAAATCGCCCAATTTGTGGAAAAACGCCCAATCTGGCAACCCTGGTTTAAAAGCTTGTGAGCAACTAAGAATATGATAATAACCCGGGTAAAAAAGTTATATATAATTAGACATAATTATATATAATACCATATATAATTATATGTGAAAAATGGCCCTATATAATTATATATAACTATATATATATATATATATATATATATATATATATATATATATATATATATATATATATATATATATATATATATATAGAATTATATAGAATTATTTCCACAGAAAAAAAAACCGTCACGCGCGGGACCCGAACCTGGGACCTGACGCTTGAGAGACTATTACATTACCCGTTTACCTATGAGACTTACTTAAATAAAAGAGTTTTTAACAACTACAAGTAATGCAAATCGTATGCATGATCGATGCGTAATAAACAAAATTTTTTATTTTGTTTTTAAATTATTAATTATCAATATACACTGATAGAAAGATTTATTAACTATTAATAAATTAATTTATTCGAAGACAATTATTTAATTGGTTAAATTTTAATAAATCCTCTAAATTAATATACATGAAAGTCTTGAAGTTATTAACTTAAAAATTATTCAAGGTGTACGAATGCTTAAATGTAAAATAGGAGAAACTAATCAAAATGAACAAGCTCGAGAGTTACAAATTTATTTGTGGTTGGGAAATCCAATTAATTATGAAGCCCACGAAAATGATCGCTTTTTGATTATAACCGAAGGTTTTCTTGATGAGAACTTGAATATTTATGCTCGAGCAAATATTAAAATTGAACACATGTAATGACATCCCTTGCGACTTTCAAATTATTCTGAAATCAGTCTGAAAAATTCTGGAAACGTTATAGAATCATGATGGTTCCAGAGTGGTTTTGTGCCTATTTTCCAGCATGAAACCAGAGTGAACCCAGACTAAAGCCAGAGTGGAATCAAAATAAACTCAGAATTAAATTAAAGTGGAACCAGAGTGAACCCAGACTAAAGCCAGAGTGGAATCAAATAAAAAACAACTGTTACGCTCGGGAATCGAATCTGGGACCTGACGCTTGAAAGACTAATTCTTTACCAGTTTACCAATGAGAATTACTGGAATATCAGGGTTTTTAACAACTACAAGTAATGCAAATCGTATACATGATCAATGCGTAATGAACAAAATTTTTTATTTCGTTTGTAAATTATTAATTATCAATATACACTGATAGAAAGATTTATTAACTATTAATAAATTAATTTATTCGAAGACAATTATTTAATTGGTTAAATTTTAATAATTTAAAATTAAAATAATTTAAAATTTAGCTCGATCAAATATTAAAAACAAATACATGTAATGACATATAGTTATATATAAATTATATGTAATTATATGTAGTTATATAAAAATTATATATAATCTTAAAAACGAATGTATGTAGTGACGTACAGTTATATATAAATTATTTGCAATTATATATAGCTTTATATAATTACATATAATCTTAAAAACAAACATATGTAAAGACATATAGTTATATATAAATTATATGAAATCATATATAGATTATATATGGTTCTATAGAATTATATATAATTTTTTTCCCGGATCAAACTGATCCCTATGTGAATTTCTAGTATTTTCAAAATAAAATCTTTTTAAGTCATACAAAAATTCATAACATTTAAAAATTTTTAAATAGGGAACCAATTAATAATGTATAATACTAAATTCACCTGTTGACTTCATAATTTAATATAATAAAGATAAAAATAGACCTTTAACTAATTGAAAGTATTTTCAAATTACAAAATTTGTTATCTCTTATTTTGTAGAATGAAATGGTTGTTAATTATGTAGTCGAAAAATGCTATATGATTATCAATTTATTAACCATTTGTCGTCTAACTGTTAATATAATTAGGTAAATTATGAAAACTCAATACACTACACTCGTGTTAAAGTTATCATAAATATACTAAGGACAAAATTGAGAATTATTCGAATTTACTCTGAAAAGCGCTAAACCCACGTTGAAAACATTTTCAAGACATTCTGAAAACACTCTAGTTTCATTTTGAATTCACTTTAGTTTCATTTTGAATTCACTCTGAGATTACTCTGAATTCACTCTGGGATCACTCTGGATTCACTGTGATTTGACTCTGGAAAAAAGGCACAAAACCACTCTGGATCCACACTGGTTTCAATATGATTTCACTCTGACTCTGAATACAGAGTGATTCCAGAGTGAGGTGAAGGTTGCAAGGGATATAGTTATATATGAATTATAAGTAATTATATATAGTTAGACATAAATTATATATAATCTTAAAAACGAACGTATGTAATGACGTATAGTTATATAAAAATTATATGCAATTATATATAACCTTAAAAACAAACGTATGTAAAGACATATAGTTATATATAAATTATATATAATTATATATAGTCTTATATAATTATATATACCCTTGTGGAAATAATTCTCTGAAAAAACTCTTGAAAAGTCTTTATAAGTCTGAATAAGACTTTTCGAAAGTCTTCACATCCCTAACTAAGTAAAGGAAAGACTTAATAAGTCTTCAAAACTCTGCAATACTCTTCAAAAGTCAAATTTTCCCTGCAATTTCGGAATTTCTCAAAGAGTTATTAAGACTTGATAAGACTTGTTCAGTTTTACAGGAAAAGAAGAAAATATTTCTTTTCAAAAAAATTACTTATCAGAATTAAATAAAACTATAAAAAGAAGTAATGCATGTTTTAAAAAAATTTTTTTTAAATAATATTTTCATCACGAAAATACTTTGATGGGCATCGAATCACTCATAGTTGAGCAAGTCAAAACATCAACAGCAAATGAAGTGCACTTGATGTTGGAAACAGATACTACTCAAAGAGTAAATCCAATCGGTATTTAATTTGGACTATCAAATATTAAAGTCAACTTTCTAGGTAGGAAAGAATTTTCTATCCACACGCTATCTGCTGGAATTAATTGATACCTAACATATTTTAGTTTACGAATTTACAGTTAGAATCTTTGAGTATTCTTAGTTTCTAATAGGTGGCATGTGGTTAGAAAATTCTTTCCTACCTAGAAAGTTGACTTTAATATTTGATAGTCCAAATTAAATACCGATTGGATTTACTCTTTGAGTAATATCTGTTTCCAACAGCAAGTGCACTTCATTTGCTGTTGATGTTTTGACTTGCTCAACTATGAGTGATTCGATGCCCATCAAAGTATTTTCGTGATGAAAATATTATTTAAAAAAATTTTTTTAAAACATGCATTAATTCTTTTTATAGTTTTATTTAATTCTGATACGTAATTTTTTTGAAAAGAAATATTTTCTTCTTTTCCTGTAAAACTGAACAAGTCTTATCAAGTCTTAATAACTCTTTGAGAAATTCCGAAATTGCAGGGAAAATTTGACTTTTGAAGAGTATTGCAGAGTTTTGAAGACTTATTAAGTCTTTTCTTCACTTAGTTAGGGATGTGAAGAATTTCGAAAAGTCTTATTCAGAGTCATAAAGACTTGTCAAGAGTTTTTTCAGAGAATTATTTCCACAAGGGTAACCTTAAAAACGAACATACAATCGTGGTCATTAATTTAAGTATGTTTTTAATATTACTGGAAAATAGCCGTTTGTAAAATAGAATATTTATTAATTCTAAATTTGGAAATCAGTTGATAATGTCATTTGTAAAATTTGTCGCAAATAAAAAATGATATTAATGAAATTAGCGAAATTCAAATTTCACCAATTATAAATTTAGTCATTTAAAAAATAGCGAAAAACAAAAATCTGTAGGTACGTGAATTTAGCCAATTCTTACTGCAGAAACTTGTCAAATTAGCCGATTATAAACTTTGTAAAATGTAAAATTAGCCGTTTATAAATCTCTCATAATTCTTTAACGGATCGACGGATCAAAAAACGCTTTGAGGCATCTAAAAGGACTTTCATAATTTTAGTTTCTCTGAATTAGAGCAGATTCGACTGACTCATTCAAAAGTTATAAGAAGTTTAAAAACGGCTAGTTTTACAATTCGTAAAGTTTACAATCAGCTAATTTTATGAGTTTCTGCAGTAAGAATTTGCTAAATTCACGTAGCCGAAGATTTTTGTTTTTCGCTATTTTATAAATGACTAAATTTTGATTTGGTGAAATTTCCATTTCGCTAATTTCATTAATATCATTTTTTATTTGCGACTAATTTTATAAATGACATCAACTAATTTTCAAATTTATAGTTTATAAACGTTCGAGTTTAAAAATGGCTATTTTCCAGTAAACTTAAAAACATACTTAAATTAATGACCACGATTGTATGTAATGACATATAGTTATATATAAATTATATGAAGTCATATATAGATTATATATGGTTCTATAGAATTATATATAATTTTTTTACCCGGGAGACTATATATGTAAAAGGCCAGATAAATCAAACAGAGTTTGGTAATTATGTAATTATTTTAATTTAAAATAAAATTGATGTACATTTTTATGTAAAATCATGTAAAATAAAACTTTTCAAAATTATATATAACTCTACGAAATCACAAAAGTCATTATATATAATTATACGAAACCCCGAAAGTCATTATATATAATTATACGAAACCTCGAAAGTCATTATATATAATTATATATGATTTATATATAATTATATATATATATATATATATATATATATATATATATATATATATATATATATATATATATATATATATATATATATATATATATATAAAGTTTTATATCCGGGAAGGTATAGATAATCCACTTATGAGTCATGGTCAACAACAGTCTACACGTGCATAAGCTATTCCAATTTGTAAACAAAAGAAAGAATCTCTTAGAAAGTTCGGAATCCATGATGCCACTTAATTGTTATCGTTATTGAGAGTGAGTGTAACGTTATATAGAGTGTATCATTGTATGAAAGACAAGCTAAACCAACCAAAGACAAATGATTTTGACGCTTTAAGGAGTTTGTCGTTATATAGAGTTTACACTGTATTTGTGACTCTTTATAAGACTTTCTGAAAGTCAACAT
Source organism: Cotesia typhae (assembly GCF_013202065.1). Lineage (NCBI taxonomy): Eukaryota > Metazoa > Arthropoda > Insecta > Hymenoptera > Braconidae > Cotesia > Cotesia typhae. Next base: position 34,761 of record NW_027423757.1, on the reverse strand, counting down.
AACCTTAAATAAGGAAAAGGAAGAGTTTAAAAGTCTTCATAACTCTACAAAAACCTACAAAAGTCAATTATCTTTATAATTTCTATTTAAAATTATTAAAAATAATCAGCACAAACTATAGCGACCCAGATTTTTAGATTTTAACTTTTTTCTTATGTAAAAAGCGGACGGCCAGAGACTAAATAATATAACGATGCATGCTAATCTTATAATAGATGGGAAACTACAGTGAAAAAAAGATATTTGACAGCATGCAATTACACACGCCAGGCAGCGCAAGAATAACTTTTACATGAACTATAGCTTAAAGGGAATAGTTTGCCACCGGAAATGTATTAAATTAAAATTGTCAATTTTTATTATAATTACTGGTGTACTTGGTGTGCGTTATTGTGTACTTCAATTTTCTTTAAGTGTCCTAGCAGATACAATTTAGGAATTTCATAAAAAGTGAAATATTTCGTAACTACACACACTAAGTACGTTCCAAAATTGTTTCTTTTAGTTTTTAAATTTACAAAAATTTTTTTTTAATTTTCGAAAATCATATACAACCATATCAGTTACTTGGATTTTTTAATTTTTTATTTTATATCTTTTTGTAAAGAAATAAATTTTTTTTTCTTAATAGTCTTATGAACGTGGACTTGGCATGATTTTTTTACAGTGAAACTGTTTTTGTTCGGATATTGTTATCCACTACAGCTATGAAAAAAAAAAAAAAAAAAAAAATATTTCACTTCATACCAACCAAATTCATGACTTATATATTTCGTACTTTTATTTAAAAAGTTTTCCTTTTACCTAAAATTCATATTTTTTGCTAATATTTTTTTTTTTGGAAAAATCAGAGAAAGTCTTTTTAACTCTTCATAACTCTTGCGAAAATTCCGAAATTTATGGGAATATTTGACTTTTGTAGGTTTTTGTAGAGTTATGAAGACTTTTAAACTCTTCCTTTTCCTTATTTAAGGTTATGTTGACTTTCAGAAAGTCTTATAAAGAGTTTTAAAGAGTTTTGAAGACTTTTTTCAGAGGAATATTTCCACAAGGGACTGCACACAATATTCCTTGCATACACCTCTAAAACTCCACGTAAACTCCGTTTTTACCCCGATTAAATTCCGAGAGGAAGTATACTCCATAATAACTCCGCGTAAACTCTGCGTTTACGCTGAGTCGTCGAAACTGCTAGGGTAGAAAAAATTTATAGAGTTCCATGATTGTCATTGGCTAATAGTATTTTACATCAAGTTTCATAATGTTGTACGCGAAAATAAAAAATGTTACTACTTACTGTAAAAGGCACTTTGATAAGCCCAAAGTTGAAATTAAAAAAAAATTCCAAATTTCGAAAATTGAAGATTTGAAAAAGAAAAAATCCAAATGAAAAATACTAAATTTTCGGAAAAAAATAAAACTATAAAATAAATTCGAGTTTTGAAAAATCAAATAAGTATTAAAAAATATTCAAATGGCACGAATATATCGTTTAATCCGATGAAATTTCACACTACACGACCATGTGAAGTTCTCTGTGTCCGTTTTTACACGAAAATTTTTGAAAGTTTAAGATTCAATCAATTTTTATCAAAATGTATGATAATTTATAAATTGCCTATTCATTACTGCAAGTTTCGCAAGCGAGCCTTTTGTAAGAGTTTTTACAAAGTTTTATGAAACTGTATCAAATTTTAAAAAATTTAATGAAATCTTATGAAATTATATAAATTATTAGACTTGAATTTTATGCAATTCCAGCTCTTAAAATCCATTTAATCTCAGAAAAAATTATAAAATGAGCATTTTTTGTTATGTAAGGCTTAGCACATAAGTTAGTTACTAAGTGACATGAACCGTTACTTGGAGAAGTGAGCAGCGTTCTAGACTTCGATATCAACTGATATATTTTGGTATTTGTACGCAATCAAACTCAAACTTCTACTAAAAATTTTGTTTTTCGCGTATTCCTTGAAACAAAGTAAAAAATTTTGTGTCATTGCGTCTAAAATCATAGTTGAAAATCATCGTTTTGGCATGAAAAATCAAAAACTTTATGCTTAAGCCGATATTTTCGATGAAAGTTGTACATTAAAAATTAATAAAGAAATAGAAATTGATTCGTCATACGAAACAAATTAATTTTAAAAATAGAACTGCAGTCTATAGTTCTATAAAATTTTTTTTCTAAACTGAAAATAACATTCAAGTTTTAATCTTTTTCTAGACGAAATCAGACGTGATCAAACATGGACAGGTATGATCAGGCCTAAGCGTATTTAACGCTTCAGACATGAACAGGTCTGATCATACATGAACAGGTCTGATCACACATGAACAGGCCTGGTCAGGCCTGAGGTATTTAACGCTTCAGATATGAACAGTCATGGACAGGCCTGAGCGTATTTAACACTTCAGACATGAACAGACCTGGCCCGGCATGAACCACCAAACGATCTTCTCATTGTATTTGAATTAAATCGGTGTTCAATTTAGACGATCACATATATAAATTAACTTTTTAGGTAGGAAAGAATTTTCTAACCATACGCCATCTATTAAAAACTAAGAATACACAAAGATTCCAATTGTAAATTCGTGGACTAAAATATGCTTAGTATCAATAAATACTAGCAGATGACGTGTAGTTACAAAATTCTTTCCTACCTAGAAAGTTAATTTATATATGGGATAGTTCAATACGTTGAATCTACGACTTAAACTTCGACTCGAAAAATCGAGTAGTTTTGTTTACCTTAACAGGCATTGAAAATCGCAGTTTCAATGCAGGTTATACGAAAAGTATAGTGTGTGACTTGAAATGAAACATCAATATGATTTCAGATTTTGTCTTTTTTCATCTTTAGTCACATAATATATTATAGTATTGCAGCAGAAAGTGATTCTTTAGAAGAACAAATGAAATGGTTCAATTACAGTAGAATCTACTAATAATTGTAATATTTCTAGTTCGTTATTGTATAAAACGTGAATTTCAGAAAAAGAAAACCCGAAAAAGTATTGTAGATTGTGGTTGATTAGGATAATTAAAACATTTTTCATCATTTGTTAAAATAAAATTTTTTAATCAACTTGAAATTATTTATTTTTTTTTTGTTCTTCCCATTTTGCTTTATTTGTTGCTCGTTCTATTGCTTGTTTAGTTCTTTTTTCTTTACGTGTTTCATCTCTCAATGCAAAATACATTTCTCTGAAGTCTAATATATTCAAAGTATTTACAACATCGTCATCACATGGCTCTCTTATTTTCATATATGTTAATAGTCTTCGACTTGCATGAATACTTAATATTTGTTCTGAATTAGCAATCATTTGTAAACAAGGATGCGATGGTAATTGTTCCTTGGAATAACATTCTCTATGAAAATAAAAAATTTTGTTAAATTGAAACAAACTTATTAGATTAAAATATTACCGATATACTGGGAACCAGCAAACCAGCTTTCCATTTAGTACCAAATGTTGAACAGCAAAATTTAATAAGTCATTGAATATAAGAGGTAAACTATATACGATTTTTGATGGTATATGAGTAGATACTTGGTTTTCCTGAATAATTGGACTTTTTTTTACAGTTCCAATACGTTCCGTTGCTTCTCGAACTCCGTAAGGTGCTGCAAGTATAAATAAGATGGATAAAAATATTTCATATTGCAATCAAAATAATAAAAAGTTTTCTTACGATCAGTAATGATGACATCGACTCGCATTTGTGGTTTCCACATAGCTTTTGAAAAATCTGACACAACAACATCTAGGTAACAAGAGCTTTTACCATATTGTTTAATGTTTGCGGCTACACTTTCATCACTGCTTCTTGTCTATATTATCAATAAAATTTTTAAGTATAACAATTGTCTAATGTTTAAATCCTCCAACACTCATGAGTTTGAAAAAACCCTGTTTTTTGAAGTGAAACTTCTTTAGAATCGTTGTGATTTGAAACTCGATGAAATGAAAAAGTGAGCCTATAGAGACACAAACACGTAAATCTATTAGATTCAGCCGGCGAGAGAATGAGATAGAATATATTACAGGTTCTCGGTCTCTTCTTTGTGCGATGCTTCGTAGCGTCCTCGCTATCGTCTATTAATCACTGTTCATATGTATGTGCCTTGTGTAGTGGGATAGTCAGTATATCTATATCTATATCTTGCTCCAGGTCCGAGCATTCTACGTGTTTATGTTAGTATGTGTTTAATACATGTGTTTGCGTCTGAATATTAAAAAAAAGGCCATTCGGCAGCCGAAATGGAAGTAGATTTCATTTTATCACTTATTAATTAATCAAAAGTACAATCGTTAATTCGTTGGAAATCGTTAATTTTATATGAAATCTACTAAAACGAGTGCAACAGCAAATTTCATATTTGGCATAACAGAATAGGACTTAATTTTAAGACTACACATATGATTTGGTACTCAAATTAAAGCTTATTAAAAGCACTTTCAGATGCAGTATACAGAGATTCAATAAGTTATTCCATTCAAAAGTTATTCGAGTTAGAAAATGAAGAAATATGAATTTTTATGATTTTGAAAATTTTGAAATCCTGGCATTTCTAAATTACTTAACCGATTAAGCTCATCTTCGAACTTAACTTCGGTATCTATCTGTAGAATAAGTATGTAGAGTTTAGTAAAGATCCATTGTAAATTGGTGACGCTATTGTCGTGACAAGCCGCGTTATATCGTATATATATATATATATATATATATATATATATATATATATATATATATATATATAAATAAATATACATACATACATAAACTTTTGAACCATATGTATTTTCTGACTCAACTCGTCAAGTTAAATCGGAATATAGCAAAATTTTTCAAAAATTCCGTCATGAGAACTGTTATATCCGGCGTTGCCTCATATAACACACAGGGTCTTTCTTCCTCGACGAAAAGTGCAGCGCTTGCACTTTATAAATTTCGACAATCACTCTGACAACACCTCGATTAAGAAATGAGCACACTGTCCACGTTCTGCCAAATTTTCATTTTTAGACCAATAACAAAATCTAACTCCCTTCCGAAAATCGCGATCCGGGTGTATAAAACCACTAAACACCACGGATCACTCGTTCAGTCTTTTATTAAAGAATACGAGGGAAGGTATCCTCGTAGAACCCGTGTGTGTCCTTGTGAGGCGTTACGTACGAGGCAGTGTAAAGCACTAGGTCGCTTACACAAAACTTTAAATTCATTAGTACCTTTTGACTCTTTAAATTATATCTTCTACGAATCGCGCCAGTGTGCTCTTCGAGCTGTATCGAAAGCCCCGTTGATCGTAGTGATATCATTAGCTAAAATTATAACATTTCGGTCTATTATTTGTTTAACGGCGGATCCAAGTGTCTGCCGGAGTTGTTACACCGTTTACAAACTCATAATCAAACATTGTTAAACATAGAAATAAGTGATAGATATAAGTGAATTAGTGTACATTGAGTGCGTCTCGCCCAAAGGGCAAATAACTAAATAAATTACAAAACCCAGAACTTCTCGTGTCACTTCATCTTAAATTAAGCTCCTCAACCTCCTCAGTTATACCAATCTCTACCGCGAGAGGAGAAGAAGTCAACCCATGATCCACTGACCAACCAAACTAAATTCAGATCAACAAAAATTCATAAAGGACGACTGGGAGTTCAGCATTTGTCACCGACTTCCCTTTCAATTCGCCGTTGGAACTCCTGGTTACCGGGAGGCGTTCGAAATCCATAATAAAAATAAAACTCTTGTAGCCTCTCTACAAGAGAAAATCTATCTAAACGTGTTCGAGCTTCCTCAAGGCCCACTCTACCAATTAATTATCTCACTATAATTAATCTGGACATAACAGAACCAATGCAATAGTTAGATTTCTATGAAAACTACTAAAAACGATTCAAATACGAATTTCCATATTTACGGCGAATCTATGTGAAAACAAAAAGACTGAATAATATGTAATATAATCATATACATTAAAATATTAAATAATTTTTAAGCTTGGTGAAAAATAAATGATAGTTAAAAAAAATCTAAAAAACATGCTTTATATTGAAAATCAAACTAAAAATTAAAAAATAAATTTTAACAAATTTGAATTAAGAATAGTGTAAAAAAATTCTAATAAATATAAATTAATAATAGTGTAAATAAGAAAAAAATGAATTTTATTTAAAAAAAAAAAGCGTGGGTCGCTTTTTAAGATATTATCGAAATGATAATCCTCCTACTTATATTTGTCAATAAAACATTTATAACTATTGAAACCATGCACCTCACGCTCTTTTCTATTTTTTTTAGTTTAGTTTTCTATATAAAGCATATTTTTTAGTTTTTTTAAACTATTGTTCATTTTAATCTACTATTGATTCCGTCATTACTATTAGTAACTGTAATTATGACTATCGCCTTGACTATTGTGCGGTGCCGAGTGCTCGAATCACCAAGATACGCATGCGCAAGACTTCGCGCTTACTCTATCTCTCTTACTCTCACGCAAAGGATGCGTGAAAAAAATTATTTAATCCTGACGATCCTAATTACGATAATGGAATAATCTTATCAAATTAATGCATTGTCATTGGTCCTCGATAAGTCTACAAATTTCAAATGAAATCTGACCGTTTGAAGTAGGTCAAAATCAACTCCAAAGGAGTCAGTTACAAACATACTAACATACAAGTGAAGCTAATATGAAGCGTGTAATAATAATAATAATAATAATAATAATAATAATAATAATAATAATAATAATAATAATAAACCTTACATTTATCCTAAAACTCCTAAAACTCTATTTCCATCTCAATCTCTCGTAGCCTACCTCTGATTAAAATACTCATTAAAAAGTATTGAAAATGATGAAATTTTAATTGTTTTCAATAACACTAATTCTTTTTTTTATGTATTTGTAAATTATACAGTCTACATGAAGAGACTGTTTATTTTTTCAACACTTTTCAATGAGTATTTTTAATCAAGGACTTTTTAGAAGTTTCACTTCTATCGTGTGTGACTTACACACACACACCCTTTTTCTTTTTATTTTTAACCCTCATTAAAAAAAAGAATTGGAAAGAATTCAAAATGATTTGATTTTTGATCGTTTTGAATACTTTCTAATCCTTCAAATCCTTTTTTAATACTATCTCTTATGGACAGTTAATATGTGAGATCATTTTTAATTCTTTTTTTTTAATAAGGGAATTCTAACATTTTGAAATAGTTTCTGTCATCGCGAACAATGGAGAGTTGAAGAAAATATTAAATGTGTATCTGAAAAATATAATAAAACAATACTTTTTGAGTTATTCTTGTTGGTCTTGTTCGGGCATGCAGCATCATGAAATCGATATCAGCTCCTAAAATATAGCCGCCAAATTGTGCCGCAGCTACTAAAAGAGAGCCAGTTCCAACAAACGGATCAAGTATAATGTCACCATTTTTAACCTGGGCTTGGTTAGCCATCAGTAACGATAGTTGAGGGTCCATGGAAGTAGTTCCGATAAATTTTCGAGTTTTTAATGATAATTTCTGAATCAAGTTTCTTTGGCCGTCAGCTATCTGAAAATTAAATTTATTTTGCATGTTCAATCAATTTTATTAAAATCTTTAATTTCGAAAGTTCAAAAGCTGATACTAACCCATTTACCAAAAAATAGTTTTTCTGGATTCTCAGATTTATTATTTGAATTAATGCCATAATACTCGATGTAATAGAAGCTGTTGTCAGGATTACTTAAATCCACTGGTCCTTCAAAAGGTAAATAATTAAGAGTCTGCAAATGAATTTAAATATTATTTACTTGTTTTTAACAACGCAAGTTGAAATACTTACTTCAATTTTGGCAACTTTTTCTTTTTGAGAAAAATGTTTGCAGAAAGTTTCTACAATGATTTTGAATGATTTTTCTCGATGTGAATAATGTGATAATTTTTCATTTGAGTGTAATCGTAGACTTTCGTGAAATTTAGAAAAATCTGATGCTTGTGTCCAAAGTTCTATACAAAATCTTATCGACACAGATCTACTAGCTATTTTTTTAATAATCGCTTCACAGTCAGTTTCAACGATCCAATAAGGCTACAAAAATAAGAGTACAAAATTTCTGCTCAAAATAAAAAAAAAATTGATTTTTTATACTTTACCTGATGTGTTAGTGCCTCAGTTGGCTTTAATTTGGATGAAACTATTTTGAATAAGCTTAGAATTGAATTAATTTCCTGAAAATTAAATCAATTCCTAGAAATTTCGGAAAAAAAAACAATACCAAACTTTGGAAGTATTAAAATGTTAATTTTCAAAGCATTTATTTTTTGACAAGAAAAAAAAAATGCCGTGTCTAGCAGGAATTTTTATAGTCCAAATTGAGATATCAATAAAATTATAAAAATGTATTTAGAACTTTGAATTTGATATTTTAACTTACCGCTACACGAAAATCAACGTGCTCCTGTGCGAACCAAAATAAATATTTTTTCAGCACACTCATTTTAATCAATACAATATTTTTTTCGTAAAAAATAGTAAGTAAATAATTATGTATATGAAACTAAAATGAAATTATCGTCCAGTCAATACCCGATGTAATTATTTTGGTATATCTATCATTTCTAACCATGCCATTTCTAATATTCATAATAATACTGAAAAAGAACACATGTAAACAAGTGAAACCACCGTGAGGGATCATGTGTGAAATATAGAGGCAGCACTACTGTCGAAGTAAGCGCTCTCTAGTATTCATTTGCTGAAGATAATGGGATCAAAACATTCATTAAAAACAACATAAAATATTTATAAATCATGGAAAAAAGAATAAAATATGGATTTCAACCGGTTGTCAATAATATTATACGTGGCCAAAATGATAAAAAAGGCAAAAAAGTTATTCAACTCTAATCATGTCTATGTTGTAGTTAAAAAACATGATAATTTTGCAAGTGTCATAACCGCTAAAGCCGTACCACAAACGAGTGTGTCAAATACTTATGATGTGAAAGTTTTGGTACGTATAAAAATTAAATTAATAACTCTTTATTGCAATTAAATTGAAATTCTCAGTAATTTAGACATGTGAATTGAAATAACAATAAAAATATTTTATTTCAGCTTGGAAAGAATCGAAACATCAGTAATTCTGCATGTACCTGCAAAGCAGGTCTGGGAGGCAAATGCAAGCACATCAGTGCGTTGATTCATTAAGTCAATTCATCATAAAGCTCATTTTCAAAAATAAGCCACTGGCAAGAATGGGGTAAACCAACTCAATGACAACTCCTGGGATACGATAAAGATCAAAGAATGTCGAAGCTCTTTACCCCACAGCCTTTGTGTCGAGAAGCATTAAAATTGGAACCTGTCAAGATTACGAATGCTAACTTACCGGACTCATTCGCCAACACACCTCTTGGAAAAATGTTAAAACCAGAGGAAAAGAAAAATGTTGCACCAGCTGAATCACTCCTGAAAATGATTCAAATGAAGACAAAACAAACACTTACGAAAAAAGCAGAGAAAGTTGTGAGTGATATATTTTTGTTACAATCTGTGAATAAAAAATACAGTGAAGAAGTAGTCATAACCAAAGATTTACATTCGTTTTACCAACAGTATGTTTGTTGTGATTTTAAAACTGCTTTAAATTTGAGAGTTTCAACAATTGAACAGTCCAACAGTAGCGAGTGGTTTAAGCAACGTGTACTCTACGGATAACTGCCAATAATGCGTACAAACTAAAAGATTATTGTTTTAACGTAGAAAAGGTATTGATAGATTAATTAAATCCAAAGATTACTCAAAATGCTGCGATAATATATGGGGAAAAAATGAAGATGTGGCTTTAAAAGAGTATAAACAATTACTTGATCCGAAGTGGGAGGTTTTCAAAGTCGGAGTAATAATAAATCTGCAACAACCATGGATGAGTTGTTCTCCAGATGCTATTTTAGTATGTGGAAAAGAAGCTTGGCAGTAACAACTGGTTGAAATAAAATGTCCACACACCTACCGGAAAATACCTGTTTGGGACAACGAACTAAGAAAGCCGAACGTTCCACACTTGAAAAGAGATGAAAATGGGTTTAAATCCAAGTCATTCAATTTATATTTAAGTTCAGCTCCAAATATATGTGACCAATATAGGATATTGTGATTTATATATTTATTCACCACAAGGTAGTGTGCTGCTGAAAATTTAACGAGACAACGAGCTATTGGCTAAGTTAATTCCTACACTGGAACAATTTGATTTTAGCAAATATATCCTGAGATTACATGCCAAATTCTGTACTACATCTAAGTAAAATTACTGTTATCAGTAAAATCAACAATTTCTTATTTAAAATTATATTATGTATTGATCAGAGAGAACAATTTACCATCGATGTCAAGTTACATAACTGTGATGGTTTCAGAATCTAGACAGAATTTAAGAAAAATGGTTATGATACGTTTTGATATTTATAAAATTTTATTAAAATATTTATTTACTTAAAAATATATTAACTTAATTCATAAGAATTATAAAAAAAAAAAAAAAACTTTAAAAATGTTAAAAAATTTTATACTAAATGTGAGGAAATAGAAATATTTAACTTTATTAAAACGATTACTTATACTTGTCTAATGTTCAAGAAATTACAAAAAAAAAGTATTAAAGTAAACATTTAATTTTTATTACTTTCTATAATAAAAACATTTATATAAATATTATCAAAATTATAGTTTTTTATATGCCCGAGTTTAATTTGAACTTTTATTTTAATTTTGTAATGAATTTTTGATTAATACTGAACTTACACATAATTTTTTACTGCTTTTATCCACTGTTTACGTTTTGCTATTTTCCATGCGGCTCCAAACATGCTATCTGGGAATTTATAAAATTTCACTTTCACATCAACTCCACGTTTTTGAGGTGATGTATTATTACAACCACGAATGCAGCAATTCTTTCTTGAAGCTGACATAATTGAAATATTATCAATTAATTTTAATATTAATTATTAAAAAATAAATCATGTGTAAAAATTTAATAAACGATGCCAATTACTTGAAATGTTTACTACTAGCTGGCGTAAGAGTCTAGATACTCGATCCCTTTGTGACCGTCACGGAGTTTTTGTCACAAATTTCAGCTTGTTCACAAATTTGATCAGCCACATCCAGCTACATTGTTATATCCTAAAATATCATAGGTATCGTTGTCGATGCATTACGCGGTAATTAATTTAAATTCAAATTACTTAACTCTATTTAAATAGAAATATAAAATAAGTCTTGTATCTTGAAATCTCGAAAACCGTTGCAACTCATAAATTTAGTTTAAACGCTCTCTCAAAACATACAATAAACAAAACCATTTACTAAAACTTCTCAGAAACACAAAAAGTACTTGAATAAAATGCACACGTGTTACTTAACAACTAGACCTTTGTGAAAACTCATAAAAAGGAAAACACGTGTCGAACATTTCTCATGGGTTTTCCTAGTTAAAATTATTCTAGCTAAATATTCTCAAGAGGTCATAAATTATAAGAAATAATAAATACGAAATAGAAAGCATAAAGCATTAAAACAACCAACACTGAGACCATTTGTTAGATAAATAAACAATACTTTTAGAATATCTTATAATTATTAAATAATATTAATGTTTTAGTTTAACTAAAGAATAGTTTTCATATGGATTAATAAACAAATAATGATAGATTCATATTAATATTAATATGATGTATATAAATATATATAGATATATTTGTATCGACATGGGTTTTTCCTGTGGTTTCCCCATGTCACTGTTCTTAGAGCCTAAAGAAAGGTGAGGAACAGGGCAAATGCGATACAAAAGGCACAAGTCGGACCACAGCCGCAACACTAAAAATATATAAAAATATTATAATCTCACTTTGTTAATATTTAATAAGCAATAATACATGCAATTATAATACTATAATAATAATAGTAAAATACTGACTAAGAATAATATTATAATAAATAATAAGGGTAGAAATAATTAGTTAAACACCAAAAGTGATAACTATTGTAACTAACAAATATAAGAATCTAAGTATAAGAATAATATAAGATAGCATGACAGCCCTCACACATGACCGTGTGTGGGTACCTAGCTAGTATACAGTAAACCTACATATAAAAGTTATAAGTATTAGTGTGTATTCGAATATATGTTATTGTATGCGTACTGTAAACGTTAGATGAAGACATGTATATGTGAAGTGTATTGGCGTGAACCAGAGAGGGAGGAAGTGAAACTGGAAAACTCGGACCTAAAACCGAGACTCCTTGTAACGACACTTCTCCCTGAGCGCTGTAACCGAGCACTTGCTGTAGCTGAAACCACTGAATAAAATCAAGCTCTCTGATAATTATTATTTATCATTTAAAACAAGTCCCCCTAACTAAAGTTTTCTCCTTTTCTTAATTTAATCTAACAAATTCCATTATCAAAAACTGAATTAATAAACAACAATAAATTTAAATTGATCCCGCGTGACTACAACTCACACCTCAGTCCAGAAGAGGCGTTACGAGCAATCTAGTGACCTCGCTGGACGTAACAACTGGTGACAGCGGTGGGATAGTTCCACAGTAGTCGGGATTCAGGTGAATTAATTAATTCACCCCATTCAATTCAAAAAAAAAAAAAAACGCAAAAATTTTGGTGACAAATTTGATTCTCATTGGACACACCTACGAAACCAAAAATCAGGGGTCATCGAAATCATTGAGGAAATCGAGAATCAAGGACCACTGAAATAATCTACGAGGTCAACGATCCAGGAAACCAAGTGGAAATTGAACGAGCCAATCCAACCATCGAGGGTCATCTACGAAGGAACTGCTACCTGAGATACAACCATCTGTGTAGTGAATTTAGTGGTAGTACATATTAATTTTATATACATAACATAATATTCATTATATATATTTACATTAAATTATGTCAAAAATTTTATTTAGTTATTTTTTCTTTTTTTATAGTTTCAATTGTCACGTAAAAAGTAATTTTTTATGTGACTTATTTGTCACATTTATTTATCGTTATTTATACTTATACAAAAATTAACACTTATTTACATTTTTTCCAGGGACTAGAGAGATGGACGATCAATTAATCTGGATCAGGATAGTAGACTACCGAGAGAAGTTTAATGTCAGACGCTGGCAGGACGCGGACATCGGGATAGCACGCCTTTGGAAGTAAATATAAAAATTTTTTATTATACGCCCTTATGATTTCCGTGTGCCATAAGAGCGTATAATTTTTATACACCCTTATGACACCTGTAACGTGATATGTTTAATTAGGTCTTTTTTAAATTATTTTAGTCGTAGATTAAAAGAGAAAAATTTATTAATTTTTTTTGTTTTTTCCAGTGAAATTGCCAACGACTCACGACTTCAAGGACGCTACACCGCGGTCGAATGCTGGGATCGTTTTTCACTCTTCGTTGAGTATTACAACGTAAGTGTTTTACTATTTTATATATATATATATATATATATATATATATATATATATATATATATATATATATATATATATATATATATATATATATTTCTTCTGTGTTCAATTAAGTCCACGGGGAAATGTTCATTTAATAGATTTTTTATTTCTAAATTGTTGTTGACCTTGAGTACCCACAGGCACTTTTCATATATTTTATAAACATCATACATATAAGATATATGAAAAAATTCATGTGGGTACTCAAATTAAAAGGTCTTGATGAGTATAAAATCATAATGAACTTATATTTACGGAAATGTTAATAATTAATGAATGATAATGTATTTCGTTAACTAATGATATTTTTAACGGTATAAACTCATCCCGATGTTACACTCGTCAAGAGCTTCCATTTGAGTACCCACATGCATTTTTCATATATTTTATATACTTCATAAATATCATATGCATAAGATATATAAAAAAATTCATGTGGGTACTGAAATGAAAGGTCTCAATGAGTATAAAATCAGAATGGGTTTATATTTACGAAAATGTTAATTATTGAAGAATGCCCATTGCATATTGTTAATTTATGATGTTTTTAACTGTATAAGTCCATTCCTAAAATTTCTAATTTAAGGTGTTCTAAATTTAAGGAGGATTTATAAAAAATCGGCCAGCTTGACCCCATAAAAAAAACTTTCCAATAGATAGAACAATGTTTCATACGTATTCTATCAAAATTTGATAACGATTTACTACGTAGTTTGAGTTTAATTAATTTTTTTATATCAAAAATTAGTTTCTATCTTTGTCGTTTGTCGGAGACATTACTCCCACATCGTTATTAGAGAAAAAATGGCAATTTCTCGGTGCGCGGCAAATTTGAAATTTAAATATAATTATAAAGTTTTTTTGCATTAAAATGAATTGTTATTAAATATATATTAAAAGTTCACGTAAATTATAGCAAATTTAATTTATTGAAGTGATATTTGCAAATTTAAACAATAAATGAACACCGTGAGCAGCTGTTTTAAGTACCGACCTTACATAACCTACAACAGTTGTTATTGTTTTGTGACAGCCCAGTACTTATCACTTGATATTTTAATAGTTATATTATTATAATTATTTGACCATAATTATGAATTTAATTTAATCAATTAAATTCTGATTAGAAATAATTCTAATTTTTTTACTATTTTTCGAGTGATCTCTTGCAAAAAAGAAAAAAAAATCCATTAATGAGACCTCGGAATGCGACGATCAAACTACCTTAATCCACCCTAATTTATTAATATTAAATTATTTACAGTACCTCAAGGCAATCCCCGAGACTCGTCCTCCTCATCCTCGATGCATGTGGACACGGTATTATTATTTTGCAAATCATGAAGAGTGGATTAAAGAAAAAAATCCATAAAGAGTGTTAACAACAATTGTTTAGTATATAATACATCATTTATTTTAAAAATTTGTTTTAAAAATTGTAATATTTTATCATAAAAATTTATTCTACTTCCTGAATATTCTAATAATAATACAAATTCTACTTACAACTAATTATACTTATTACTAAATCGACTTTTCAAAATTAAAATTTTAATAAATTTAAAATAAAATTGAAATTTTTTAATATCTTTTTTTCTCATTAAAATTAAAACAAGGTAAGTACCCAGTAGTTAAATAGATTTCAAAGCAAAACTCTTTTGACACTACTTTTAATATATAAAGATGCAATTATTCGTTCAAATTAGTGATTTTTATGAAAATATTAACAATTTTGAATCAATTGAAGGGCAAAATAATAAAGATAATTGATTATTTGCTTATAATAGATTAATTATAAGTTAATTTTTTATTTATTAATTATTATCAATTTTATTTATCAATCATTATTTTATTTATTAATTATTAATTATCGTTAATTTTTTTAGAACACGATGTCGCTGAACCTTTAAGTAATCCAGTGGCATGTGGTGATTTGTTACGATTAGCCTCCTATTCAAGCCGAACAGATTACAATAGCAAACTTGTTGAATTATTTAGCTCCTTCGAAGAAATTTTAATGAGAATACCTATCGCAATCCCCGGATTAAGTTGTACTTTAGTGCATTACTGGGACACCACCATTCAGGTTCGTTCATAAACTATCTTATTACATTTGAATTAAATTATTAATTTTATGTAAATATATATTATCTAGATATATATTGCCGGTAAAAGAGACGCTAAAGGCACTGAGGAGTTACTTAATCGTTCGAGATCGTTTGATGCCTGCGAAATTAATCATATTCACAGACCTCGAAAACACTGACTAGGTGTTAATCAGACGAAATGAAGTGTTGTAAGTAAAATGAAAATGTAGAATGGTCAGGCTACTGCTTACGTATGTAGACATCGCACTTGCTCTCTACCGGTTGTTGAATCAACGCAGCTTACTGAACTTATCGATGAGGATAATTGCATTGATACTTGATGAATATTTTTAATCCCAGCAGGTCTAAGATAATAGCTTAAAAAATTACTAATAAGTTATTGATATACTTTTTAACTTTTGAGATAATAAACGTGATATGGATATTAATGATATAAATCAGGTAAACACACTTGTAGATGCGCACAAAAATTGTAATTAATTACTAAAAGCTTTAAATTAAAATAAATATATCACCTTCAATATTTATGCTATTCCTTTATAGTTTTATAAGCAAAGCGTACAACGCGTACAACTATGTTACGTCCAGCGAGGTCACTAGATTGCTCGTAACGCCTCTTCTGGACTGAGGTGTGAGTTGTAGTCACGCGGGATCAATTTAAATTTATTGTTGTTTATTAATTCAGTTTTTGATAATGGGATTTGTTAGATTAAATTAAGAAAAGGGGAAAACTTTACTTAGGGGGACTTGTTTTAAATGATAAATAATAATTATCAGAGAGCTTGATTTTATTCAGTGGTTTCAGCTACAGCAAGTGCTCGGTTACAGCGCTCAGAGAGAAGTGTCGTTACAAGGAGTCTCGGTTTTAGGTCCGAGTTTTCCAGTTTCACTTCCTCCCTCTCTGGTTCACGCCAATACACTTAACATATACATGCCTTCATCTAACGTTTACAGTACGCATACAATAACATATATTCGAATACACACTAATACTTATAACTTTTATATGTAGGTTTACTGTATACTAGCTAGGTACCCACACACGGTCATGTGTGAGGGCTGTCATGCTATCTTATATTATTCTTATACTTAGATTCTTATATTTGTTAGTTACAATAGTTATTACTTTTGGTGTTTAACTAATTATTTCTACCTTTATTATTTATTATAATATTATTCTTAGTCAGTATTTTACTATTATTATTATAGTATTATAATTGCATGTATTATTGCTTATTAAATATTAACAAAGTTAGATTATAATATTTCTTTATATATTTTTAGTGTTGTGGCTGTGGTCCAACTTGTGCCTTTTGTATCGCATTTGCCCTGTTCCTCACCTTTCTTTAGGCTCTAAGAACAGTGACATGGGGAAACCACAGGAAAAACCCATGTCGATACAAATATATCTATATATATTTATATACATCATATTAATATTAATATGAATCTATCATTATTTGTTTATTAATCCATATGAAAACTATTCTTTAGTTAAACTAAAACATTAATCTTATTTAATAATTATAAGATATTCTAAAAGTATTGTTTATTTATCTAACAAATGGTCTCAGTATTGGTTGTTTTAAGGCTTTATGCTTTCTATTTCGTATTTATTATATCTTATAATTTATGACCTCTTGAGAATATTTAGCTAGAATAATTTTAACTAGGAAAACCCTTGAGAAATGTTCGACACGTGTTTTCCTTTTTATGAGTTTTCACAAAGGTCTAGTTGTTAAGTAACACGTGTGCATTTTATTCAAGTACTTTTTGTGTTTCTGAGAAGTTTTAGTAAATGGTTTTGTTTATTGTATGTTTTGAGAGAGCGTTTAAACTAAATTTATGAGTTGCAACGGTTTTCGAGATTTCAAGATAAAAGACTTATTTTATATTTATATTTAAATAGAGTTGTCATTTGAATTTAAATTAATTACCGCGTAATGCATCGACAACGACACCTATGATATTTTAGGATATAACAACTACACTCATGGCCAACTGAAAAAAATGAAATCCCTACTCTTGAAAATGTAATGTCCTGCGAGGTTACTAGATTCGCTGATGATGACACCTCGTGGACAAGTGGGTTGTTTATTGTCACGCGGGATTTGATTTTATAATTTAATTTGAAATATACTAAAAAATTTACTGATTGAGATTGTGTGGCAAGGTATGATTTTTAAATGATAAGAGTTCAATTGAACTTTATGTTGATGTTTATTTAGAAATCGGAGAGATGGAGTGAATAGTTACAGCTCTCGGGGAGAAGTGGTCACAGTCTCAACTCTGACTCCTCAGCTTCACTTTCCCCCACTATGGTTACACGTATACACTTATACTATTGCTAGAACTACCCTTATACATAGTGCGTAATATACTATCTTACATGTACTCATATAACACTTATTATTTGCGGCTGCGGCCGGCTTACATATTCATGTACCTATATTTACCTGGCTTTAAATTCAGCACAGCGACCTAGGGAAACCGCAGAAAACCTGGTCGAGGTACAGACAGTAATGATAACATAATAACAGATCGTTGTTAACAATGATCATCCTTATCTATTATTTATAATTTAATTAACATATATTCATTAGAATCAATTAACGTGTTATAATTTTAAAAGGCTTTTAAAGTATTATCTGCTCAATAAATTATATCAGATGTGGATTTTACTTAAATATTTGCTAATGATTTCTAAATTCAATTTAATACCATTTACTATTCAATTATTCTAATATGTAATTAAATTTGTCTAAAACCATTGTGACATTAAATCCATACATATATACAGATGTTGTAGCGTCTAAATACTCATTATTTATGTTATTTAGTTACTTAAAATAAAGTGGATAAATAAGTTATTATTTATTTATTTGTTGTTAAATTCAGTTGAAGCGCCTTGTTTTTTAGAGAACAAGAGACCGTTGACTTTCCACACGTGGCTTTTATGGCTTTTCTTTTAAGGACTTGAAGTTGTCAATGTGGCAAGGACATGTTCTGTGTTTACTTGAAGATTTTATGGTTTTTCAGAACCTAATACTATATTCCTTCGTATTATTTTCTTGAGATTAAAGTTTCTCTTTCGAAGACACGTGTGCACTCAACGACCAAACTCAGCAATTAAATCAACTATTAAATCAAATAGAAATTCTAAATCTCTATAAAATATAAATATAAATTTAAACTATAAATGTAACTAATTAACATATTCAAATTCTGTTTTATCTGACAGGTAGTGTCACCTGCCAGATGCAACCCAAAGCATTATAGTTATTGCGACATAACATCTGTTATAACATAAATAGGGATCGAGCATCTAGACTTTTACGCCAACTAGTGGTGAATATCTCAAGTAATTGGCATCGTTTATTAAATTTTTACACGTGATTTATTTTTTAATAATTAATATTAAAATTAATTGATAATATTTTAATTATGTCAGCTTCAAGAAAGAATTGCTGCATCCGTGGTTGTAATAATACATCACCTCAAAAACGTGGAGTTGATGTGAAAGTGAAATTTTATAAATTCCCAGATAGCATGTTTGGAGCCGCATGGAAAATAGCAAAACGTAAACAGTGGATAAAAACAGTAAAAAATTATGTGTAAGTTCAGTATTAATCAAAAATTCATTACAAAATTAAAATAAAAGTTCAAATTAAACTCGGGCATATAAAAAACTATAATTTTGATAGTTAAGTTATTAATATTTATGATATTTATGTAATAATAAAAACTTAACCTTTTAATTTGTTTTGTTTTCAGAGAAAATCCAAAAGACTGGGCACCAAATAAAAATACAAGAATTTGTAGTTCTCATTTCGTTAATAACGAAAAATCGGAACATCCGTTACATCCATCTTATGTTCCTTCTATCTTTCCTGGAAATGAAAATATTAAAAAAAATATAGAATCTTTGGAACATTTCCAACGAGTCAAAAATCGTGAATTATTAAAAGTTTTGAATATTAAGAAATCTTTTGTAAGTAATAAAACCGATAATTCGATAAATATCACCAATTCAATTAATCCAGTAATGGAGCAAGGTGATAATGTGCATGTCAATAGTGTTGATCAAAATCAGACTGATGCTGGTATTGAAAGTATTATTCTTAAACCTGTACAACGAAGCATAAGTTGTCAAACGGAGACAGTTGTAGATGAAACGTACAAAGATTTAACATAATTTTTTTTGCAAACAGAACTATTATGACGGTATACGCACTGCAGCAGTACAGATAAATATTCCAATGTAGAAAACCGAAGATTAGAATAACGAAGCAAATATACCAATTTCAGAGGATGTTCGAGACTCAAGTTGTGATCCAATAAATGTGGATCTCACAAAATCTTGTCGAGGCTTCCATATACTATCTTCAATTACTATAGACGAAGTTATGAGCAGTTAAACGGGTGTGTCATTAGCAATTTTCTCATATCTCTTAACTTTACTTCCAGACTGGAAGCTGCGAAAATTGACAAAAAAAAAAAAAAAAACAGTTTATTAATTACATTGATGAAATTAAAAACTGGTTTATCATTTACGGCACTTTCAGTATTGTTTAATATTCATGGAACTTCAGCACGTAGGATCTTTGTAAAGCATATACAAGAATTGAATATTTTACTGAAGAATTTTATTTTTTGGCCTTCTAAATCAAGTATACAAGCATCTCTACCAGAGTCTTTCGAATGACATTACCCAGAAACTCGTGTCATAATTGATTGCACGGAGTTAATATCCACTTACCACTGGAAGTGAATCGAAGGGTATTAATGTATTTAGAATATAAGCATCATCATACAGTGAAGTTTGTGGTAGGTTGTACGCCAAGTGGATTTATCAGTTTTATTTCTAAATGTTATGGTGGTCGTGCTGGTGATTGCTTTATAACGAATGATTACGGTTTTGTCGATTTAATTGAGCCTGGTGATGTAGTTCTTGCTGATAAAGGCTTTCCACAGATAAAAATCCAAGTAGAAAATGCTGTTTTTGTGCACAATGTCTCCTTTTGGTCACAAAGATCAATTTACCCCGGAAGAAGTAGACGAAACATATAAAATCGCTTCTGTAAGGATACATATTGAACGCGTTTATCAACGAATCAAGGACTTTGAAATTCTATCTAAAGTATCAAATTCGTTATTTCCTCATATTGACATGATAGTTTTTGTCATCTACGCCTTAATTAATGTTCAGAAGCCATTGTTTAAAGAGAAAGAAGTAGTTGAGTAAAATTTTTTGAGAAAAATTGTAAATAATATATTAAATTGAGAATTGTATTAAATAAATCGATACATAATATTTATATAAATGTTTTTATTATAGAAAGTAATAAAAATTAAATGTTTAATATTTTTTTTTATTATTATTTCAACTTCAATTCACATATCTAAATTACTGATAATTTTAATTTAATTGCAATAAAGAGTTTAATTTAATTTTTATACGTACCAAAACTTTCACATCAGTATTTGACACACTTGTTTGAGGCACGACTTTAGCGGTTATGACACTTGCAAAATTATTTTGTTTTTCAACTACACCATAAACATGATTAGAGTTAAATAATTTTTTCCCTTTTTCATCATTTTGGCCACGTATAATATTATTGACAACTGGTTGAAAACCATATTTTATTATTTTTTCCATTAGTTATAAATATTTTATGTTGTTTATAGTGAATGTTTTGATCCCACTATCTTTGGTAAAAGAACACTAGAGAGCGCTTACTTCGACAGTAGTGCTGCCTCTATGTTTCACGCACGATCCCTATAACAACAATGTCATTTCCTAAAATATCATAGGTGTCGTTGTCGATGCATTACGCGGTAATTAATTTAAATTCAAATTACTTAACTCTATTTAAATATAAATATAAAATAAGTGTTTTATCTTGGAATCTCAAAAACCGTTGCAACTTATAAATTTAGTTTAAACGCTCTCTCAAAACATACAATAAGCAAAACCATTTACTAAAACTTCTCAGAAATATAAAAAGTAGGGTAGAACTCTATAGCCATGAAAGTGATGACTTGAACAACCGATAACATAGGTTCCGATGACTTGAATTCCTATAGCCCAGATTCCGATAGCCAAGATTTTCGATTGGATATAATTCCGATAACCAAGAATCCCGATGAAATAGAAACCGTTAGCCTAAATTCCGATAGCCAAGATTTTCGATAGGGTATAATCCCATTAACCCAGGATCCCGATGGAGTAAAATTCCCAATGCATCTGCGAAAAAATTTTTATCCAGATAGGTGGCGCTATTTGATTGCAGCTGTTATGCCTCCATCTAGTTTATAACATATTATTATTTTTGATTAAGGATCTTACCGACGGCGGCTTCTCGCCCGGGAGTATTGAAATACTCGGTCTCAGTGCGGGAGAGGAATTTAAATTTAATAATAAATTATAAGACGAGTTTGTTTAGTTGGTTTACTCAATATTTGAACTTTAATTTATTATTAGATTATTTAATAGAAAAAAAAGAAAAACTCTTGTAAAATCGCTCGACAGTTGTTTAACAATAGATAGTTCTCAACTACTTGAGTTCTCGAGGAGTAGTGTCGTTACAAAAGCGTTGATTCGAAGTCCTCAGCTTCACATCTCCCTCCATTTTTCCACACACATAGGCTTACACTACGTTACAACTTAACTATTCCTTACAACTAATACATATATAGAGACTTATCCTTATAGCACATAATTTCTATCTTTACAACCTAGTTCCTTGAACACTATTACTTATTAACTTACACTGTGATAGATTATTTTCTTCTACTGAATTATTTTATATATTATTTTATTAATGGGGTTATAGTAGTATTACTGATGAAGATGATTATGCTATTAATGACTATATTAATAACAATAATGATAATAATAATAACAATAGTAATAACACCGCGGGAAACGCAGACCGCAACATCTGGTCTGTAGGCTAACAACGTAACCGGAGCAACGGGCCAACTACCCGTTGCACCGTAATATCTGAGTTCCAAAACAGTATAATCTCAGAAGTGCTCCCACAACCGGTCCTCTTCGGATGAGGACCAGTCATCAGGTGGGAGGAGCACACCGGACCCGATGACTTATGACGACCCCGGCGCTTATAGGATTAAGTTTAAGTGGACGGAGGAGCTTCGCGCCGATCTCTTGGTGTGCTGGCAGAACAGCGAGCCGGAGGTATCAGGGTATATGGCCCGGATGCACACACTTTGGTGTGGCATGCATCCGGAGCACAGACATTTTACGCCCAAACACCTGCGTAATTACGCTTCATACCTTCGGCATAATCGACGATCGCTGCTGCCAAATAGAAGGCAGTCTAATCGGCCTTCATTTCCAGCACCGCTACACCAAGAACGGCACCGTTTCTCCGAGGACAACGACAACCTCTTTACAGGTCGACAAGTGAGCATCTCCAAAAAGATGACTCACTCAAAACAACAGCTCGACACGGTGAACGAAGATCTCCCCACAGAGCTTCAAGAGGACTCCACTCTGCTCACTGTCAACCGAGTTGTCTACGGTGCCGCGGCTTCGCTTCTGCCGATAGAGAGAAGACATTCTCTCTCCTTCGAGGCGAAGTTGAAGCTGCGCATCGCTCAACTTGGACACAAAATTGACAT
The DNA here is from genome assembly GCF_013202065.1 of Cotesia typhae. Taxonomy (NCBI): domain Eukaryota; kingdom Metazoa; phylum Arthropoda; class Insecta; order Hymenoptera; family Braconidae; genus Cotesia; species Cotesia typhae. Next base: position 11,443 of record NW_027423757.1, on the reverse strand, counting down.
TTCTCGGAAACAAGTCTCCCGCATTCAGTGTGTGATAGAGTATGTTAGTACTCAAAGACCGTACACGCCAAAGTTCGTCGCCTGGCGGCAGAACTTCGAAGGCGACATCACACACTGAACAAGAGTACTCTTCTTGTCATCAAAGAAGAGTCTCTTAATAGGTTGCGGGCTCTGGTGGCTTCCAAAAGTCACTAGAGAAAAGGCTGAAGCGGTTGATAATAATATGTGACAACTCTTTGTTTCGATCAAACCCTTCACGCTTTCTGTCACCTAAGACCGCTGTTCCCGAGAATTATCCATCATCTGAGCGAGTGGAAGCCTTTTGGAGTGAATTGTACGGAGATCAACCAAACGTCAACCCGGATACTCCAGCTCTGCACGACTTCGAGGCATTCTGTCGAGAACACCGACGGCAGGATATCGCCGAAGAGAGCCCTGCAGTCAGTGTGCAAGAGGTTCGTAAAGCCCTGAATGGCAGCAAGAACTGGGCTGCCCCGGGTCCAGATGGCATAAACATCTTCTGGTGGAAGAAATTTTCTTCTACACATGCTCATCTGGCCCGGATTTTTACATCATACATTCAGGGCGACGAACCAATTCCAGACTGGCTGGTAGAAGGGCGAACCGTACTCATCCCTAAAAGGGTGACTTGTCCGACCTTAAAGAACTACAGGCCTATCACTTGCTTGAATGCGGTTTACAAGATTTTTACAAAAATCTTAAATAACCGTATCTTGCAGGAGATAGAGCCTGTGTGGCAACAGATATACGAACAACGTGGCAGTAAACAGGGCGTGTCAGGTTGCAAGATCAACTTGTTGGTAGATAGATGCGTCATTCAAGACGCAATCTACTACCAACGCAACCTGTCTATGGCCTGGATTGACTACCGTAAGGCATTTGACTCAACTTCACATGAGTTGATTCTCTATCTGCTCAAATGCCTCGGAATCAATCGCCAAACAGTGGGATGCATACAACGTACGATGCAGCTCTGGCGAACGCGTTTTCACATAGGAAGTGGAAATGCATTGCACGTAACCGGAACTGTTCAGTACAAGAGAGGCGTCTTTCAGGGAGATTCTCTGAGCCCTCTGTTGTTTTGCATCTCACTGCTGCCAATATCTGTTGCCCTCCGACAAACTCGTGGGTACTCTGCGGGGCTACCGAGTGATCGAGTATACTCGATCACTCACCAACTGTTTATGGATGATCTAAAGATATACTGTGCCAACAAAGATCATCTACAAACGGCCATCAACATCGTAGCAGAGTACACACGAGATGTCGGAATGTCTTTGGGTTGGACAAGTGTGCGGTCGTACACCTGGCGAAGGGTAAGTGCTCTGATACGGGTGGAGATGTCGAATTAGTGGATGGGAGCGTCTTAAGAGAATTAGACGCCGGAGAGTTGTACAGATATCTAGGGATTGAAGAGCGGCAAATGCATGCCGTCTCTGAAGTCCGAACAACTCTTCGCAGTGAGTATGTTAGAAGACTCCGGAAGATCTGGTCATCAGAACTTTCCGGCAAGAACAAAGTCTCAGCTACTAACATGCTCGCTGTCCCGGTCCTACTTTACTCTTTTGGGATCCTGAAATGGCCTCGAAATGAGTTGAAAGATCTCGACATCAAAACCCGTAAAGTCATCAATATGAATCAGAGCATGCACCCTAACTCATCAGTCGTCAGGATGTACCTCTCCCGGAACATCGGAGGAGAGGATTGCAGAGCTTGGAGCGGCTTCACGATCGTTTGGTTCTGGGTTTAACATACGAGGTTGCCAATTTCACAGCAGACGAGGACGACTTCCTGATGCAATTTGTTCATAGTCATGAAAATGCGCGGAAGGGGTCGTTCTTGTATAAGGCAGCAATCTACGCGGCAAATACCTTAGGTCTCGGAGAAATAAACGCTCTCATTGAACTCCCGAAAAAAGGAGTTCAAGAGCGTCGTCAGGATAGCCGAGGAAAAAAACTCCTCGGTGAACACATGGACAAGTCCATGCACAGCATGTATTTCAAACACGTCCGTGACCATGGCTTGTCCACCCAGCTGACATTCTCCTTCTTGAAGTCAGCTGGCCTGATGTCCGAGACCGAAGGGTTTATATTTGCCTGCCAAGATGGTGTTATCAACACTCTCGAATACCGTAGCAAGGTGCTCCAGGCGCAGCTTCCGGACACGTCCTGTCGGACGTGTAAACAACATCCGGAGACGCTGATGCACCTTTTGTCGGCATGTCCTGTGCTGGCAAGAGGTGCCTACATACAGCGTCACAATGCTGCCCTGCGAGTACTCTATTATCATCTCAGATATAGCTGCGGTATCGATGAGACACCAGTGCTGCCTTATCTGCCAGGAGATATTCCGCAGGTTGTTGAGAATGACAGTTCCAAAATTTATTGGAACATACCATTCGCAACAACCCGGCGGATTGACCACAACAAACCTGATATTGTGCTCTTTGACAAGGCTACTCGTGACATTTATGTCATTGAGTTTTCGGCCCCAGCCGAATACAATATCTCGGCCAAAGAAGAGCACAAACACCAGATATATCAGGATCTCCTGTTTGAAATTGGCAAACTGTACCCAGGTTACCGTGTCAAGCTCGTCGTTTTGGTTGTCGGCGTCCTTGGAGGGATGAAACAGTCTTTTGTGTCTTCACTTGCGAAGATACCGGCTTGCAGTTCAGCAGCCGTGTCTCTAGCAGTGCGGATGCAAAAGGCTGTCATTTTGGGATCCCTGCGTCTACTTAGGCAAATGAATTTGGCCTGCTGCACTCACTAACCGCCTTGTTGTGTGGAGTGGTGCAGCAGTAATGGATGGCGCTCAGGCTGGGCCCTCGGAGAGTCGGACTCCGGGGAAAACCCCTGAGCAATTAATAACAAATAATAATAATAATAATAATAATAATAATAATAATAATAATAATAATAATAATAATAATAATAATAATAATAATAATAATAATAATAATAATAATAATAATAATAATAATAATAATAATAATAATAATAATAATAATAATAATAATAATAATAATAATAATAATAATAATAATAATAATAATAATAATAATAATAATAATAATAATAATAATAATAATAATAATAATAATAATAATAATAATAATAATAATAATAATAATAATAATAATAATAATAATAATAATAATAATAATAATAATAATAATAATAATAATAATAATAATAATAATAATAATAATAATAATAATAATAATAATAATAATAATAATAATAATAATAATAATAATAATAATAATAATAATAATAATAATAATAATAATAATAATAATAATAATAAATAATAATAATAATAATAATAATAATAATAATAATAATAATAATAATAATAATAATAATAATAATAATAATAATAATAATAATAATAATAATAATAATAATAATAATAATAATAATAATAATAATAATAATAATAATAATAATAATAATAATAATAATAATAATAATAATAATAATAATAATAATAATCGTAATTAGTTTGATCAGGGGTTTGCTAATTGGTACTTATATTATAATTGGTCAATGTTAAATTATTATTTACTTATTTATATTAGAATAAAAGATTATTTAATTATTAAACTCTAGTGAAATTTAATTGTTAACATATCAAAATTTAATATTATATAAGGCTTTTAGTTTATTTATTAAATAAAATAACATATTTTCAGCTAAATTTATGTAACATGTATTGTTTATGCATTCCTATGGTTACGTTATTTATATTCTGTAGAACAAGACCCCATTGAGTTTCCACACGTGTCTTTTATGACTTTTCCTCAAAATTTTCAAGTGCCCTGTGGCGAGAAAACAGCCCTGGGGCTATTTAGACTTTAGGTTTCTTGAAAATTCAATACTATGCCCTTTTCTGTCAACATCTTTTGTTTTTTTTTCTAAATAACCCAACGAACTATCGAAAATTTAGTTAACTTAAATTCTTTAACAAACATGTTGTTTTACTCTTAGTTCTAGTTAAATCGTATATTTTTAAATGATAATATTTAAAATATACGATTTGAATATCTGTTCCCGCTATATCACAGGTGCTGTCACCTGTTGGCTTAAATCGTTCAGCCAGGACATAACACCTCCCCTTATTTAAAAGGTGTTGTATGCACATAACAACAACCTTTTATACTGATTGGTTTACCCTTTCGACTAATAACCGATTTAATTGTATTAGCTCTCCTTTTCATTGTCCTCAATGTCATTAACATCAGGGTTGATGTCGGGGCGAATATGGGCAAGTTTCAATTTATTTGAATGGACAACCTTGTTTTTGTTGTTATTTATAGCTATCATGACGTTCGAATCCTCGTATAATTCTATTATTTTATAAGGGCCGTCCCATTGACGATCAAATTTTGACTGCCTAGGTTCTTTTAGCAAATACACGAGGTCGTCCACCCTAAATTCTTTTGGATTTTGCTGCCTATCATAATATACTTTAGATCGAGCTTTTGCTATCCGCAATTTTTCGCCGGCAGTAGCTTGTGCAGTGGTAATCTTACTGAATAAGTCGTCAAAATACTGAATGTACGTTCTTGGGATCTCTTCCTAGCGAATTCTGAAGGAATTCGTGCCTTTTCGCCAAAAAATAAGTTCGTGAGGCGTGAAACCGGTTGACTGATGGACGGCGGTATTATAAGAAAACATACCATAGACTATCCATTCATCCCAGTCTTCGTTAGTACAATAATGTTTTAGGTACTCTACAAACACATGATGTGCTCGTTCAAGAGAGCCCAAAGATTCTGGGTGAAATGCTGTCGATTTAATTTGCTGGATTTTAAAGATTCTGCAAAAGGTTTTCATCATTTGACTGGTAAAATTGCTACCTTGATCAGTATGTATGATTTTTGGGCATCCGAACCTAGCTATAAAATGCTTCGCGAACGCGAGTGCAACCGTAACCGAATCTGTTTTCGAGATGGGGATTGCATCGGAATATTTAGTAAGGTTATCTTGTATCGTTAATAAATAACGGTTTCCGTTAGCAGTTTGAGGTAAAGGACCAATAATATCCATCTGAATTTTATCGAAAGCTCTTTCCGGTGTATCGGTTATTTTCATAGGTTGTTTTGTTCTTACTCGTACCAGTTTATTTTTTGACAGCTGTTACACGTTCGAACAAATTTTGCTATATCATCCCTCATATTTGCCCAGTAGAAATCGTCTCTAATACGCTTATACAGTTTTTGTATACCGAAATGACCTCCCACTACAGAGTTATGGTATTCTTTGATTATATTTATTCGTTCATTTTCCGGAGGTAAATGTATTTCGCCCGAACAAATAGTAAAGCTATAATTTTGATTTGCAAATTTATTTCGCAAGTTATTCTCGATAAGGGTCCAAAATTATGAGCGTATTCGCTCTTAGTTTTTGAAAGACTAGCTGTCTTTATATTTAATTCTTCCATGACAACTTTCAAGGCTGACAAACATTCGTCCAATACGTTATTGTTCACAAGGTGCTCATTTCTGGAATTTTTATAATTAGGTGAAGGATGTAATAGTTATTCCAACGAGTCGCGATAGCTTCGCCAACATGTCCCGGATTTTCTAATAGTCTCTCAACGGAGAACTTTCCTTGATCAAGTAACTCTCTACTTGACTTGGGTATAAAAGAACAATCTGCCGAAATGAATTGAATGATATTATCTTTCCGCATGCTTAATTTATCTTTTGTGTAGGAAAACTGTAAGGGGATGATGGATAGGATTCTACGGATTTCGTGGAAGTTGGATTTAAATCGTTTATTTGTCAAGTCTTTATCGTTTTGTCTTTTGTCTGAAACTCTTTGGCAATCCTCCGGTGTGTTCTCCAAATCTGAATTGCAAAGTGCACCGTTATTGCAGTCTCCTAAGGACTGGGTTTCCGGCTGCACACGCAATATCTTACTGACTGAGTTTGACTTGCAAGGCACATCTAAATTATGCGCCCGCAAGGTCCCATGATTGGGTTCATAAGAACCTCTCAACAAAAACTTGGCCCGCAAGGCACATTCAAATTAATGCGCCCGCAAGGTCCCAAAATAGGGTCCATACCGCACTTGCTAACTGGAGCTCCGTAAAGGATTGGCGGTTGGGGCCCTCTGCTGATAATGGGGCTATCACGAACCTCGCTGTTACAGACAACTGGGTACTGAAGTTCCGAGTAAACGTGATTAGCCTCCAAACTGAAATTTGCTCTTATAAAAGCATTCTGATACTGATAATGATTTTTCGAACACCCCGGAGTTTCTTTACTACTACTATTACATGATCTTATTCTTATACTGTTAATAGGATTCACTATCACAGGATTTATTAAATTATTAGCCAAAAAAATAGAACCAATAAACGCTTCAGCGTTAAATTCACTGACTGTATCGTTATTTGCGCTCGTGGCGAAATCTACAACTGGTATCTTGTCTGCGCAGTCAAGTACCGATTCCAGACCTCTAGAGCTAATAGACAAGATTTTACTTTTATTGCTTTGCATATTTGAAACTTTGTCCGAGTCATTGTCAACAGGGTTTCGGGAGAGCGCATCTGCGTTGGAATTGATTTTACCAGGTTTAAAGACTATGTCGAAATCATATTCATTTAATTTTATTCTCCATCTTAAAAGTTTTGAGGTTGGATCTTTAGTGTTGTGAAGCCAGACTAAAGGACGATGGTCGGTTACGAGAGTAAATTTATGCCCGTATAGATAGGGTCTGAAGTGGTTTACCGCGAAGATTATGGCGAGAAGTTCTTTTTCAGTAGTAGAATAGTTGATTTCGCTACCCGATAATGTTCGAGAAGCGAAAGAGATTGGTAGATCTTTACCAATCGGACCTTGACTCAGTACTGCACCGAGTGCAAAATTAGATGCATCGGTAGTGACGACAAACTTCTCGTTAAAATTAGGGTATTGGAGCAGTGGCTCACTACAAATCGTGTCTCTTAAAGCTTCGAAAGAACCTTGTTGGGTGTCACTCCATTTGAAAATCGCGTCTTTTTTTAGGAGTAGGGTTAACGGCTTTGCTAGCTTCGCGAAGTCTTTAATGAAACGCCGGTAGTATCCTACTAGCCCTAGGAATGATTTTATGTCCTTTTTATTACTAGGGATACGAAATTCTTTTACAGCTCGGATCTTTTGTGGGTCTGGTTTCACACCTCCGTCAGTGATTAAATGTCCAAGATAAACTATTTGCTTTTGCAAAAAATGACATTTTCCGGGGGACAGGGCGAGACCGGCATTTTGCAATCGGGCAAGTAGTTTCTTTAATTTACGTGAATGCTCCTCTAGAGAATTTGCGTAAACTACGATGTCGTCCATGTAAACGAATAACTCAACTCCTTGGAGTCCCGAAAGGTTGCGATCCATAAGACGTTGGAAGGTTGCGGGGGCGTTTTTGAGGCCAAATGGCATACGATTAAATTCGTAATGACCGAAAGGGGTGGAGAATGCTGTTTTATGTTTAGACGATGGATCCATAGGTATTTGATGAAATCCGGACGCGAGATCGAGTAGTAAAATATTTTGCTTTTCCTAACTGGTCGAGAATATCTATTATGTTCGGGAGCGGATACGCGTCGCTAATTGTTTTTTCTATTTAAGCCACGGTAGTCGAATACTACGCGCCAACGAGGTTCGTTTGAAGGTCCCGGTTTTTTTGAAACAATCCATACGGGGGAGTTATATGAGGAATTAGAATTTTGAATAATGTCGGCTTTGAGAAGTTCGTCCACTTGTTTTTGAATTTCACCTTTCAGTAGTTGAGGATTTCGATATTGTTTTGTATTGATTGGTACCTCGTCTGTAGTTACGATTTTATGTTTTAGGACATTAGTACCTTTTAATTTATCACCCTGTAGATGAAATTGAAAAGGGAATCGTTTTATTATTTCTAAAATACTAGTTTTTTCTAATTCATTTAAATTACTCAGGTTGAGGGTTTCAGTTAATAATGTAAATCTCTGGGCAGCGATCTGTTCCGTTATCTTTCCAGATGATTCTACAATCTTTGTACGAGGTAACACCGGCAAAATGTCAAAATCCTCAACTTCAACTGGTGGAATTGTTAAATTTACTGGACTGGTTAAGATATTTATAGCAAAAACTTTAACGTATCCATTTTGAGGTGTTGCCAAAACTTCACCGAGATACACCCCAGGTCCAGTATTTATTTTTGCTATATAACCAGCTTCTTTCCTGTCGCCTTTAATTTTTAGTGATAATAATTTCTTTGTTCTAGGTGGTAAGTAATGGGATGTATGGGTACTTAACTCTATCTGATCTTTGCCCAAAATTAAGTGGCCAGGGAGATTATCTTTAAAAATCAATTGGGCTTCCTGTTTTTGCAAAAAGGGGACCCCCAAAATTCCGTCTTGTTTAATGGGAAATGAATTTTCAACTATTTGAAATTTTATTGGTACATCGTGAACCTTAAATTCGACTTGGCCATGGGTTTGTAGCATGCCCGAACCAATGCCGGTTAAGTTATAAATGACATTAGAATTTATAGGTATTTCAGAAGTTAGAGAGTGGACTTTTATCAGATTTAGTTGTGCACCAGTATCTATTAGAAAGGTAATTAGTTTATTGTTCAGCTTTTCAATTTTTAATTTTATGATAGGTAGACTGTGAGTATCGCGAATGTTTAATTCGTAGTTGACCCGGTATATTGCGAACGCGCTACTACCTCGGTGTTCCGTGTCGCGCTCGTCCGCGGAACATCGGTGGAGTTTAAATTATCGTTATGACGAGCTTTCACGCGTTGTAGATACGCCTCCTTTTACTAGGGTCCTTTTGAAAACAATGATCTTCGGTATGACCACGGATTGAACAATGCGAGCATATCACATTCTTTTTATCACGTTTCCACGCGGGACAGTTCGTCTTTAAATGATCGGGTGAATCACAATGAAAACATTTTCTTATTTTTTCTCGGTTGACTGTATGTATACTAGCGTTTTTAGAAGCGATCTTAATAAAAGAGGGACTATTTATCCTGAAGATTGTATTTCGGTTCTCGATTTCTCGATCCAGATGCGAAGCCATGTTTATCGCGTCACCTAGCAGTGTTGGTTTATCCTTTGTTACGAGGGCGCTAAGTAAAGGGTTCTGTAGTCCTCGGCTGAAACCCGTGACCGCCGCGTAATTTAGCATTGTTCGTACTCCAACAGCTTCCGTCGGTTGGTATTTTTCTTTGATTGCTTCGAAACCGCGACTCAAGATTTCACTTATACGCGCCCCATATGATTCTATAGTTTCTTCATTTTTTTGTCTCAATCCTTTCAGCTCGTCATGAATGAGTTCGACATCGAAGGTTTTTACGAATGAGTTTTTAAGTAAGCTAATTAATTCGTCAAGGTCGGGTCGGATCACCGCGGTTAGCAATAAGTAATTCCGCCTGACCTTCAATTTTGTTTCTAATTAAGGCAAGCAAGTTTATTCTATCTCGTGGATGTACGCGTGAATCAGCGAGTTTGCTTTGTTTAATAAATTTTGCTAAAGAACAAGATTTTCCGTCAAATCGTGGGACGAGATCGATAGCTAATTTTAAATTCATATATGAAAGTGCAACGGAAGGGACTTCGAAATCGGAATGACTTGTCGGTATATTGAAATTAGAAATATTACTGCTTGAACTGGTTGAATCGACTGATACGATGGTAGGTAGCGGTGCTAAAGATACTGATGGCACATTAACAATTGGTTCATTAACTGGGTTAGAGACTTCGGAATTTTTTCATTATCATGAAGGTCAGTATTTCCACGGGTGAGTCTACGACTTCGGGTTACATTTATTTGACTCGATAAATTACCACGACTACTGCCGCGACTACGACCTCTACGTGAAGGTGGCATGTTGATTTAGGATATATGCATAAACAATAACTAATTCTATTAACAATATAAGGTAAACTACTATTTATGTATAGATATAGAAAATACTACTTAGAACAATTACAATTAATAAAATTCGAAATGGTCTTACAGATAACAATGAAATGTTTGTACTTTACTCTTTAATTATACTATAAATACTCCGAAGATGTTGTTTCTGTTAGTGATGAGGATGACGAAAATCTCCCGATGATGGCCTGGTGAAGTTCTCGGTGGTGGTGACACTGGACTCCTGAAACCTTGTTGAATTCCTCGATGCTGATGTTGGGCTGCTGCTGGTGATTTGGCTGAATTCCTTGGTGATGATGTTGAACTAAACTTCTCTGATGATGGTGATGATGATGGTGATGTTTATTGTAGCTTTGATTATATATATATATATTTTTGTTATTATTTTTTTTTTTTCTTAAATAGCCATGATTAACAGAACAAACTTTGTGCGATAACTGCAATCATCCACTCTGACATTCGTCCTCCGCTCACAGGAAAACGCACAAAACCTGCAAGAGAGTGGTGGCCGGATGTGCAAAAGTAACTCTTATTGCACTTGGAATTATTATGTTGAAGTCTTAATTAATTAATTTATTGACTGTTCAGTATTATTTATATTTTAATTATCGAATATTTTATTGAGAATTTTAGAAATCACTTATTATTTTCACTGTATTAAACTATCGATAAATAACGGTTTCGCTATGACGATATAATATCTTCATTCACTTTTGAACAATTAATTTTTTTTTGCAAAGGTTTATATACATAAAGGAAATGCAAACACTCTAGTCTTTTCACTTTTGATTAAGTTTATTATTATTGAACACGAAAGAAAAATTTCAAAAAAACTTTCGCGCACTGAGACTGGCGAATCCCACTTCTGACACCAAATTTGTTATGCCTCCATCTAGTTTATAACATATTATTATTTTTGATTAAGGATCTTACCGACGGCGGCTTCTCGCCCGGGAGTATTGAAATACTCGGTCTCAGTGCGGAAGAGGAATTTAAATTTAATAATAAATTATAAGACGAGTTTGTTTAGTTGGTTTACTCAATATTTGAACTTTAATTTATTATTAGATTATTTAATAGAGAAAAAAAAAGAAAAACTCTTGTAAAATCGCTCGACAGTTGTTTAACAATAGATAGTTCTCAACTACTTGAGTTCTCGAGGAGTAGTGTCGTTACAAAAGCGTTGATTCGAAGTCCTCAGCTTCACATCTCCCTCCATTTTTCCACACACATAGGCTTACACTACGTTACAACTTAACTATTCCTTACAACTAATACATATATAGAGACTTATCCTTATAGCACATAATTTCTATCTTTTACAACCTAGTTCCTTGAACACTATTACTTATTAACTTACACTGTGATAGATTATTTTCTTCTACTGAATTATTTTATATATTATTTTATTAATGGGGTTATAGTAGTATTACTGATGAAGATGATTATGCTATTAATGACTATATTAATAACAATAATGATAATAATAATAACAATAGTAATAAT